>NC_057848.1:175380167-175990417 GCF_910594005.1 Cervus elaphus | reverse complement strand
CGCTAGAGAGCGGAGTTTGAAAAATGCATTATAAAGTATATTCCCTTTAGAAAAGATGTCACAATATTGCAAATTATGAGTGATTTGCCTTTTAGAAACTTTTGGAAATCTGCTCTCCTTCTACATTTTAGAAGCATACTTTATAGTGGAACTGTCTCTTCAGTGATGAAAATATCCTATGTCTGAGCTGTACCCTATGCTAACCACCAGCCAGGGCTAGTTACAAGTTATAAACTTGCACATATTTAGAGACACTAGTTTCAAAGAATGAGTTCCATACATGAAATTCCACATATTTCATAACCAGGTGCAAATTCAACCCTTAAAAACATCCTTTAAAAGCATCTCCATGCATTTCAATGTACACGGCAAGAATTATATATACAGATTGGATTATTTCCAAAATTAAGTGAACTTATGGGAATTTTGCTTTCTTTGGTCATAAATCTAAGGGTTTTGTATCTGATTTCAAGTACAGAATGTTTAGACGAAATATGTTCTTTTTTAAAAAAGATTTTTTTTTATGTAGACCATTTTAAAATTCTTTCTTGAAATAGTTACAATACTGCTTTTGATTTAAACTTTGTTTTTTTTTTGACCTGGAGGCATGTGGGATCTTAGTTCCCTGACCTGGGATCGAACCCACACCCCCTGCAGTGGAAGACAAAGTCTTCACCACTGGACCGCCAGGAAGTCCCCAGAGTATGTTCTTTCCTTATAAAATACCAGAAGAAAAACTTTAAGGTCCCAGTGATAGAATGTCATTTCTCTTTGATGCCAGACGCAAAACCACAATGTTGTCTGAGACTAAAGAAACATTATTGCTATTACTGTCATTATTATGATCCTTGTGCTTTTTAAAATTTTCTTCTAAAGAAAAAAGTAAGTGCATGTAAAAATCAGTGTTTAGTCTCAATGCAGCTACTGCGGGTTCTCTCAGCACGTTTCTTTTTTTTTTTTTCTGTCTTATTGAGAAATAAATGATATGTGTGTGTGTATCTCCCTGTAAGTTTAAGGCATACACCATGATGGTGTGATGCACAAATACTGTCAAACAATAACCATGGTAGGCTCCACTAAGACAGCTAATGTAACAAGCACATCGTTTTTAATATAGACACACACCCTGCTTGAAGCTAGGACAGGGTGAGAAAACCGTTTTTTAAAAGGTCAAAATAATAATTATTTTAGGCTTCGCAGACCTACAGGTTCTGTTGGAAGGACCCAGTTCTGCTCCTTTAGGTCTCATGAAGCCACAGAAGCGAATCGGGGTTATTTTCCAATAACGGTTATTTTATAAATTAGATGTCAGGCTCGACTTGGTTGACGGCCATGGTTCACCAACACCTGGCAAAGAGTGACAAATCCAGGCAATTCAGGGCTTCTGTTTCATTTTTTCATGGTCAATTTGGAATGCCGATCTCTTATTTTAAGGCTGTGTACATAAGCATGCCCTCTTTCTTTTTAAAAATGTTTTACATTTATTAATTCTGCTGCACGGGGTCTTAGCTGTGGCGGGTGGGATTTAGTTCCCTGACCAGGGATTGAATTCAGGTCCCCTGCATTGGCAGCACAGAGTCTCAGCCACTGGACCGCCAGGAAGCTTCTCCTCTTTCTCAATAGTAACCGTTTCCCCCCAAACTCAAGCATGGAAGCAGTCAGCTGTCCTGCTGGTCTTGATGGACAAGCTGACCTTGCTTGCAACAAAGTCTTTAGATGTCAGCCAAACTAGGAGACATCAAAGTCATTTTCAAACACTTCAGGGACAATTTTCCAATGTTCAAGGATACTGCAATTTTTTTTCTTAATTGCTCAGTTGTGTCTGACTCTTTGTGACCGCATGGACTGTAGCCCACCAGGCTCCTCTGTGCATGGGATTCTCCAGGCAGGAATGCTGGAGTGGGTTGCCATTTCCTCCTCCAGGGGGATCTTCCCCACCCAGGGATCGAACCCAGGTCTTCTGCATTGCAGGCAGATTCTTCACCAACTGAGCCACCAGGGAAGCCCATATTGCAATTAATGTAGTTACAATTATCTGAGAATCTTTCAAGTGGATTTTGAATGGGAGTAACTGCCTTTAAGGGGCTTCCCAGGTAGCTCACTGGTAAAAAAAATCTGCCTGACAATGCAGATTCCTGGGTTGGGAAGATTCCCTGGAGAAGGACAGAATACTATATGCTTTGTACAACTATATATCTATATATAATACTATATTTTTATATGTTAGGATAATGTACTATTTAAACCCAAATTTATATATATTGAATATATATGTATATTCAATACACATGTAAAAGGGACATTACATTATTTAATCAAAGAATTATATCTAAATAACACACAGGTACACATATACATATATGTAGGCATGGTGTATTATTTAAATCAGAGTTCATATATAGAACATATATACACACATATACATGTTCTTGGTTAGTCGATCTTCCCAACCCGGGGATTGAATCCATGTCTCCTGAGTTGGCAGGTAGGTTCTTTACCATCTGAGTCACCAGGGAAATCCTTATAATAGGGACTTATTTATTTAAATCAAAATTATTGTTTTTATTATCCTATTATTCAGGATAGGGAACACATGTAAATCCATGGCTGATTTATGTCAATGTATGGCAAAAACCACTACAATATTGTAAAGTAGTTAGCCTCCAACTAATAAAAATAAATGGGAAAAAAAGCGCAAGCATCCTATTATTATTATTTCATTATTAATTATCTTAAATTATTTTATTTATAATCAATCATATTAGTAAATAATTACCTATAGTAATTAATTATATCAGTACTTATTTATAGTAATAATATTAATTAATAATTAATTTATTATTAATTATCATGCTATTTAAAAGTAAAATTTATGTAACATATCTACATGTACATGCACATGCATACATATAGAAAAAATAGTTTATTATTTAAACCAGAATTTCTATAAATAACATACATATATACATATGTGCCTATGTATATATACACATATATATATTAAGAGTTAACAAATGTCAGACCTTCATTCAATAAATATTCATGGAGAATCAGTTTGAAGTAGCCTCTGAATTTAACGATGATCCTTTGTATTTTTTTTAGATACTCATTTATTTGGCTGCACCAGGTCTTAGGATGTAGGCATGCAGGATATAATTCCCTGCCTAAGGATTGAGCCCAGGACGCCTGCATTGGGAGTGTGGGGTCAAAGCGACTAGACCACCGCTGACGTTCCCCAGTCCTCCATTCTTACACATCCATTAAAATTAGTGAGACTTCCTTCTGTTTCATCATAAAGCTTTTTCCTCCACAATAACCGTATTTATGGCCACTAGATCCATCATTTTGAAATGAAATAAAAACAGATCATTTTGGAGAATATTCCAAAGAACGGAGACATGACCCTGTTAACCTCGGAGACTGTGCTGGAGGGGGGTTGGGTATGAAGGGTTTTGAGCGGCTGTGAAAACCCAAGCTATGTGGACGATGGCTTTAATTCTCCAGAGGGGTTTGCGACGGCAGCCTCTGGCTACAGGAGGGTTGGACCAGGTATGACTGGCTTCTGGAGGGTGCTCCAGCAGAGAGTGATGGAGTCACAAAGCCAGCCGCTGGTGAAACCTCATGCCCAAGGAGAGCTCACGGAGACATCAATGAGCTGCGTTTTCAGAGGTAATTCCCATCGCTGTGTTCCCCTTACTTTGACCCTCCCATTTCCCCTCTGTGCATAAGCGTGACTGTAGCTTCCTACTCTCTTGTTCCAGACAAACCGAATTCCCTCAAAGTGAGCATCAGCCTTTTGTAGGTTCTCCCTTATCATCAATGGGACCATCGAGCTTCTAACCTGGAGAGGCCTCTCAGTGGAGACCTGAAAAACATCACATCTAAACAAGGATGGACATCATGAGTTTGAGTAAGCTCCGGGAGTTGGTGATGGACAGGGAGGCCTGGTGTGCTGCGGTCCACAGGGTCGCAAAGAGTCGGACATGACTGAGCGGCTGAACTGAACTGAACTGAAACAAGAATGGGGCTTTCCTGGCAGTCCTGTGGTTGAGACTTCATGCTCCAGGGCAGGGCACACGGGTTCCATCTCTGGTCCAGCAGGAACACACATGCCAAGGAGCAATTGAGCCCCCTCGACACAAGTACTGAAGCCCGCTCGCCCTAGAATTCACTGTCCCCAACAAGAGAAGCCCCCCAATGAGACGCCCACAGGCCACTATTCAAGAGTAGCCCTGGTTTGCTACAGCTAGAAAAAGCCCGCAGACACCAACAAAGACCCAGCACAGCCAGAAATGAATGAATAAATAAAATCCCTTGCAAACAACAACATGGAGACTTCCCTGGCAGTCCAGGGGTTGAAGACTTCTCCTTTCAATGCAAGAGGTACAGGTTTGATCTCTGCGGGGAGCTAAGATTCCACTTGTCTTGTGGCCAAAAACCCCAAGACATAAAATAGAGGCGATATTGTAACACACGCAATAAAGACTTTTAAAATGGTTCACATAAAAAAAAAAACTTTACAAAAATCTTTACTAAAGAATAAACAATAATATTTAGAAAGCTTTTATTTCCGGTTACATTGATGCTATCTCCATTCGCTATTTTTAATTATTAGTCCATTTTTTTGTATCTTACTGATTTTTTTTTTTATTGCCATTGCTTCCGTATTTTCAACATGATTTGCCAATGAGATTAGCTTCTGGGTTTGACATAAAATGTCTGGAAACTTACACAGGTTTGCATGAATTGGGAAGACAGTGTGCCAGCTTATTTGAAATATGGACCAAATAAAGACTTTATGAAAAGGTCTATATCTCTCTCTTAGCTCTATTGACTCGGAATATGATTCTGGTCTCATCAGGCTAGAGAAAATGACAAAAAAAAAAAAAAAATTCTTCATAAATGCAGCTTATTGGGAGAACGTTATAATCTAAAATCAAGCTCAACATCTTTATCATTGAAGGTGGTGTCACTGGGCTTGGTGGCAAGTGTCCCCAGGAGACAGCCTCAGAGGCTGCGTGGGAAGACAATCTGTCCTAATTTGTGCAGTGCTATAATAAATTATTAGAAATCTCTTCTGAAATTTAAAGGGAAGAAGCTAAGTGAGACATCGCAGGTGTAGCAAAGACATGAAAATGATGTTACAGCGTATCCGTGAATGGGTATTGAGCCACGGTGGAAAGATATTAAGGATGTTTGCATATGCAACATTAAATTTTTACAGATAGACACAGTGAATCAGAAAAATATGTACATTCAGTAACGTCATGGCAAATATCGGCCTATGCATCAGTTTCAAAAGTCCACGGAAACCTTGACTTTTATCCATTAGGACGTGTCTCCTCGGATGATCTATGGCATTTCCACAACAACCAAGCACAGAGAAAAGTTGTTGGGGATGAATGAGATTCTTGACAGTGTGCCCACGGAGGACTAAAGCCCACACATCTTGGGCCTTCCCTGGTGGTCCAGTGATTAAGACTTCACCTTCCAATGCGAAGGGTGTGGGTTGGACCCCTGGTCAGGGAGTTAAGATCCCTCACAGCTCGTGGCCAGAAACCCAAAATGTAAAACAGAAGTAGTATTGTCACATTCAAGAAAGATTTTAAAAATGGTGCACATCAAACTTTAAATAGAACCCACAGAGCTCTGTAGCCCGGATCCAAGGGATGCCTCCCACTGTCTGTCTTGCCAGTGCAGGGGGAAAAAAAAAACAGATACGGGAAAAGAAAAAAAAAAAAAAACAAAACAGCTAGCCAGACACGAAATCAGGGAAGGGAGATGCAAGGCAGAGGTTCGACCATGAAACCCAGAGATGAAAGAAGGAGAAGGGGACGACAGAGGATGAGACGGTTGGATGGCATCACTGACTCAATGGATGTGAGTGTGGGCAGGGGCTCACGTTCTGGGTTCTACTCCTGGTCGGGGAACTAGATCCCCTGTGTCTCAGGGCAGAGCCAAAATTTATTTTTTAAAAAGAGGTAAGCATTAAAAAAAATAAAAATAAAAACCACTGTGTTGGATTCCTGTGGCTGCTGAAACAATCTATCACAAACAGTGTAGCTATCAACCACAGGCATCTATTCTCTCATGGTCCTGGAGCTGAAGTCTGAAACCTGGGTGTCCCTAGGGCTGTGTCCTTTCTCGGAATATCCAAGGAATCCCTCTGCCCCTGCCACCCAGCAGCCTCTGACATTCCTTGACTTGTCACTTCCTCACTCCCATCTCTGCCTCCATCATCACATGAGTTTCCTCGAGTGTCTCTCTTTCTACCTGGAAGTCTCCTCTCTGGGCATGTGCTTAGTTGCTCAGTCATGTCCGACTCTTGGCGACCCCATGGACTTTAGCCCCGCCAGGCTCCTCTGTCCATAGCGTTTCTCCAGGTAAGAATACTGGAATGGGTTGCCATTTCCTTCTCCAGGGGATCTTTCAGAGCCAGGGATTGAACCTGCATCCCCTGGATTAGCAGGCAGCTTCTTTAATAGTACACCACCTGGAAAGGCTCCCTGTGCATGTATATTTCTATATTTCTTCTCTTCTTATAAAGACAGCAGTCATATTCATGAGGAGCCCACTCTATGCTCACGTGACATCTTAACTTACATCTGCAAGCACTGTTTCCAAAGAAGATCACAGTCATAGGAAAGAACTAAAAATAGAGCTACCATATGACCCAGCAATACTACTCCTGAGCATATATCCGGCGAAAACTATAATTCGAAAGGATACACACATCTCAATGTTCACAGCAGTGTTACAATAGCCAGGACATAGAAGCAATCAAATTGTCAATCAAGAGAGGAATGGTGAATAAAGAAGATGTGGTACATATAGACAATGGAATATTATTCAGCCATGAAAAAGGAACAAAATAATGCCACTTGCTGCAACATGGATGGACCTAGAAACTATCATACAAAGTGTAGTAAGTCAGAGAGAGATAAATATCATATGCTATCACTTATACATGGAATCTTAAAAAAGCAGTACTAAAAAAAAAAAGCCTTATATACGAAGTAGAAACAGAGTCACAGACACAGAAAACAAATATGGTTACGAGGTGGGAAAGCAAAGACAGTTCAGTCACTCAGTCACGTCCCCCTCTTCATGACCCCAAGGACTGCAGCACACCAGGCTTCCCTGTCCTTCACCAGCTCAGACTCATGTCCACTGAGTCAGTGATGCTATCCAGCCATCTCATCCTCTGTCGCCCCCTTCTCCTCCCGCCTGCGATCTTTCCCACGGAGGAGATAAATGGAAAGGGTGGCGTTGACATGTAGACGTGACTACATGTACACAATTAACAAGGACCTCCAAGGGACCTCTACCCAATACTCTGCAATGATCTAAAACAAGAGTAGCTACATGTTTACTTATAACTGATTCCCAATATTATACATCACACACTAACAATATTGTAAATCAACAAAAACCCCAGTAGACATTTCTCCAGGAGATAGTGGAAGAAAGCGGAGCCTGGTGCGCTGTAGGTCACAGGGTCACAAAGAGTCGGAGTTGCCTTAGGGACTAAACAACCACCACCCAATCCAGAATTTGGGAAATCAGCAATAAATTGTGCTACATGAGCTACTGGGAGATCTTACGAAGAGCTCAAAGCAATTTAGAAAACTGTTTCCTTTCAAACCGTCGCTACTGGGGGAAAAAAACGTCAAACTGAAATTTACACTGCAATGTTTATTTCCTCTCGTCTAAATTTGACAGTCACATATTCCCTTGTAATTTGCCTATTTTCACAAGAGTATCAATCAAGTGGCAAACATTTGACGGTGTGTACATATGACTAAACAGACAGCATCAAAAAGGAGAGCAGTCACTCAACATTTCAAATTCAAAACATTGGGGGAAAAAAGAAGTCTTTAATGTTTAACATTTTCTGGAAATCAGTATGTAATTTTTCATAATTTCAATTTGTGGCATGTAAGACAGGGGGAGGTAGCCTCAAAAGAACCACCACCGCATACGGATTCCAACGAGGATGCATGCTGTGTCCCTGCAACGGAAGTTTTTGAAAATGTTGCTCCTGTGAAAGACATTTTCAAAACGTAGGAAATAGCACTTCCCTTCTGGTAGAGTGGATGGGAGTCCATCTGTCAATGCAGGAGACATGGGTTTGATCCCTGGTCCAGGAAGATCCCACGTGCCACAGAGCAACTAAGACCACGTGCCCAAACGACTGAAGCAGGAGTGCCTAGAGCCCATACTCAACAACAAGAGAAGCTATTGCGATGAGAAGTCTGCACATTACAACTAGAGAGTAGACCCTGCCCGCCGCCAACACAGAACACACAGGCTTGTCCCAGTGAAGTCCAATGAAGTCCCAGTGCAGCCAAAAATAGATAAATTACTCTTAAAAATTTTATTAAAAATGTTAATCAAAAAAGTCTATATAAGTGCTTTAATATCTACGGTTCATTTATGGAGAAGTGACCATCTCACACATTTGTATTCAAGACAGAAATAGGGAATTCTATAAGACACTTTCTCCATTTTCTTAAAAGATTTTTTTTGACGTGAACCATTTTGAAAACTCTTCTGTGAACTTTTTACAATATGTCTTGTGTTTTACATTCTATGGGTTTTTTTTTTTTTTTTTTGCCACTAGGTACGTGGATTCTTAGCTCACAGACCAAGGGTTGAACCCACACCTGCTGCTTTGGAAGGCGGTCTTAACCACGGGACCACCAGGGCTATCCCCCATTTCTCATTAACAAAAAAGAAATCTGATGCTTTCTAGTATCAGAATTTATTTCAGGCAGAAGTAGAACTGCTCTTTATAGGAAGGACTCTTTTATTTGAGCTTTCAAGTGAGGTGTAAAAATATGACTGAGTAATCCTACCTTTCATCTTTATAAAGCTGTGGAATTTACATAGTGCTTTCCAAGCATTTTCTCTTTTTATTCTTGCAGTGGAAAAAAAAAAACTGAGAGGAGGATAAGCGTTATTAACTCAATTTTATGGAGAAGAAAATGTAGCCGCAAGTCATCACAGGAGTTGCCCAATATCTACCATCTAGAAAGCAGGAAACAGCACTAGAACAAGTTCTCTTAAACATGTATTTTTTTCCTATTCATCTTTGGCTCCAAGAATGAAACAAATTCTTAGGTGTATCTCTCGTGTTGCACCTTATTTTTTGTTTTTTTTTTTTTTTGGCTGCACCTGGAAGCATGTGATCTTTTTTTAAAAAAAAATTATGTATTTATTTTAATTGGAGGCTAATTGCTTCACAATATTGTAGTGGTTTTTGCCAAACATCGACATGAATCAGCCACGGGTGTACATGTGTTCCCCATCCTGAACCCCTCTCCCACCTCCCTCCCCACCCCATCCCTCTGGGTTGTCCCCGTTCCCAGCTTCATGCATCGAACTTGGACCGGTGATCTATTTCACATATGGTAACGTACATGTTTCAATACCATCCTCCCACATCGTCCCACCCTCGTCTTCTCCCACTGAGTCCAAAAGTCTGTTCTTTACATCTGTGTCTCTTGCTGTCTTCCATATAGGGTCATCGTTACCGTCTTTCTACATTCCATATATATGCGTTAATATACTGTATTGGTGTTTATCTTCCTGACTTACTTCACCCTGTATAATAGGCTCCAGTTTCATCCACCTCCTTACAACTGACTCAAATGCGTTCCTTTTCATAGCTGAGTAGTATTCCATTGGGTGTATGTATCACAGCTTTCTTATCCATTCATCTGCTGATGGACGTCTAGGTTGCTTCCACATCCTGGCTATTGTAAACAGTGCTGCAGTGGACACTGGGGTACATGTGTGATCTTTAATGGTTCCCTGACCAGGGACCAAACTGTGATCCCTGCATTTAGATGGCCAAGTCTTAACTACTGGACCATCATCAAAGTCCCCTGTGTTGTGCTAACTTCTTGAGCAGAAGTGCTGGATTTAAACTCCCTAGATGTCACCTACTGCATAATGTTGGGGGAACGTTTCCACTGGTAAGAATTTCTACATTTCTGATGGCGCCCTGGAGCTGCTGGAATGGTACAGATGGACAGATTAGTTCCTGTTCAGTCGCCCAGTCTTGTCCAACTCTTTGTGACCCCACGGAGGGCAGCACGCCAGGCCTCTGTCCTTCACCATCTCCTGAAGTCCGCCCAAGTTCATGTTCATTGCATCGGTGATGCCATCCAGCCATCTCATCCTCTGACGCCCTCTTCTCCTTCAGCCCTCAATGGACTTTTCCAATGAGCCAACTGTTCGAATCAGCAGACTGGAGGGTCAGCAGCAGTCCTTCCAACAAGTTTTTAAGGTTGCTTTCCCTTAAGACTGACTGGTTGGACCTCTCTGCAGTCCAGCGGTCTCTTAGGAGTCTTCTCCAGCACGTCCGTTCCAAAGGCATCAATTCTTCGGACAAATCCGTACTGGTATATAAACATCGAATAAGCTTCACAGAATTAAACCGGGAGAGAGAAGTATATCCTGGTTTAAGGCTTTTCTCCCTGAAGATCATTGCAATATATCACATATGTATGACCATACACACACGTAGCATCTTCCCAGGGAGCAACACGGCAAATCTCAACCCCATGTGAAGCACAGAGTGAAGAGCATGGTGGAAGATTGCATCCAGTGATACACTTGGGTTGGATAAGACCAAACGTACAACTGTGGTTGACTTTAGAAGGAAGAGCATTTCCTCTATTACTTCCTTTTCTTTCTTTTTCATGCATCATTTTTTTTAAAGATTCTTTTCAAAAATTATGGACCATTTTTAAGCTCCTTACTGAATTTGTTACAATATGGTTTCTCTCTTATGCTTTGGCTTTTCTGGCCCGCCGGGCATGTCCGCCAGGCATCTTAGCTCCACAAACAGGGATCAAACACTCACTCCCTCCAATGGAAGGAGGAGTCTTAACCGGTGGACCACCAGTGAAGTCCCCATGAGCCATGCTTATGACAATTACTAAACCAGCGCCATTGGGTTTTCAGATAATTCTTGCGAAAGACCTATTTGCTGGTAATAAATACAGTATTCTTGACTATAAAACAGGGGGAGGGGGCAGCCTAAAATTCTAAATAATGATCTTTAGTATTCAACCTACTTATTCTTTTTCTTCTTTCCTTCCTCTCTCTGATCAACCAGCAAGATCTATTCAAGTTGATTTGGGGTTTGTTGTCAGGCACAATACAGGAATAGTTTCTAAAACACAAAAATGATAGAATAATAGTATCAACCGGGTTTCATTCCCTGTTTTAACATGCAGTCACATCACAGACAGATATCTTTTCCTATTGTTTTTTTTCTTTTTTTGACAGTCTCTTGACCATCTTCCTAGTTATTAGCACTTCCATGAGAAGAAAGGAAGAGGAACTGAAGCTATAACGTGTCAATCTGAGACACTGAGTCTTGTATTAGGCCCATCCGCACCTGGAAATGTTTAGATGATTCCTGCTCCCCTAGGATCGCTCAAAGCCACCGGCCCTACACAACCTGCGTCCCTACAAAACAGCAGAGAATTTTGGCACGTGTGAGCCGTGTCGTTATCTTCCTGTCTGACGGTTGCCATCACACACTTCACCCAAATATACGCTATGAGAGAGTTACATCAGGTGGGTTAGATCGCAGAATATTGGAAACTATGATGTGCTAATGGGAAAGTTACCTTAAGAATAATAAGACATCAGAGTGGGGGCAGAGTTACCTGGTGGTGCAGTGATAAAGGATCTGTCTGCCGATGCAGGAGACACAGTTTGCATCCCTGATTCAGAAAGAACCCACATGCCTCAGAACAAGTAAACCCAGATGCCACAACAACTGAAGCCCACGTACCCAAGTATCCTCAAGCCCATGGTCTGCAAGAAGAGAAGACACCAAAATGAGGCGCCTGTGAACCACGAGAGACTACCCCCACTCTACTTGAAAAAGCCTTCACAGGAAGGAAGACCCAGTACAGTCAAAAATAAATAAATAAGAATTTTTTAAAAAGAACATTAAGACACCAATTTACTTCACATAGGCTTCCTCTGTGGTTCAGCTGGATAAGAATCTGCCTGCAACACGGGAGACCTGGGTTCTGTCTCTGGGTTGGGAAGATCCCCTGGAGAAAGGAAAGGCTACCCACTCCAATATTCTTGGGTTTCCCTGGTGGGTCGGATGGTAAGGAATCTGCCTGCAATGCAGGAGACCTGGGTTTGATCCCTGGGTTGGGAAGATCCCCTGGAGAAGGGAAAGGCTACCCATTCCAGTATTCTGGCCTGGAGAATACCATGGACTGAGTCCACGGGGTCGCAAAGAGTTGGACATGACTGAGCAACTTTCACTTTCACATCACATGACTTTAAATCTGAATGTAAATAATCATGTGATCATTCACCTTTCTTTTAGCTAGCATGGACTGAACATTCCAAAGGAAACAATGAATATAAGCCAGGGTGAGTCGATTCTTGCCTTTGGATAACCTGTGTTAATTTGATAGCCATTTGATTCCCCAGAGTTAAATTGCTAAAGAATCCCACACATGTCAGAATTTATGGTCTGCCTAGAATTATCACAGCTTAAAACAGACATGTAATATACGTCAACTAACTGAACAGGGGCTTCTCTGGCGGCTCAGACGGTAAAGCTTCCACCTGCAATATTGAACAAGAGAGCCAAGAATACTCAATGGATAGTTTCTATGATAAATGGTGATGAAAAAAATAGATAACCATGGGAAAATCATGAAACTGGACCTCTATCTTATATCATCCACAAATATTAACTTGAAATAGATTAAAACGTAAAATGTACAGCCTGAAACCACAAAACTCCTAGAAGAAAACACGGTGTAAATACTCTTTTCTTAAAGGATTTTTTTGGTGTGAACCATTTTTGAAGTCTTTATTGTATTTCTTCCAATATTGCTTCTGTTTTTTGTTTTTGGTTCTTTGGACATGAGGCATGTGGGATTTTAGTTCTCCCATCTTAGTTCTCCAACCGGGGACTGAACTCACACCCCCTGCAATGGAAGATGAATTCTCAACCACTGGACCACCAGGGAAGCCCCAGAAATACTTCTTGACACTGGTCTTGACAATGATTTTTCTGGGTAAGACCTCAATGGCATAAGCAACAACAACAACAGAAACAAAAAAACCCACACAGACTAAACCAAAGAAAAAACCTTCTGCACAGCAAGAGAAATGATCGACAAAATGAAAAGGCAACATAAGGAATGAGACAAAATATTTGCAAATCATATATGTGGTTCAGTTCAGTTCAGTCGCTCAGTCATGCCTGACTCTTTGCCACCCCATGGACCGCAGCACACCAGGCCTTCCTGTCCATCACCATGTCCCGGAGCTTACCCAGACTCATGTCCATCCAGTGGGTGATGCCACCCAACCTTCTCATCCTCTGTCGTCCCCTTCTCCCACCTTCAATCCCTCCCAGCATCAGGGTCGTTTCCAGTGAGTCCATTCTTCTCATCAGGTGGTCAAAGGATTGGAGTTTCAGCTTCAGCCTCAGTCCTTTGAATGAATTTTCAGGACTGCTTTCCTTTAGCAAGGACTGGTTGGATCTCCTTGCAGTCCAAGGGACTCTCAAGAGTCTTCTCCAACACCACAGCTCAAAAGCATCTACTCTTCGTTGCTCAGCTTTCTTTATAGTCCAACTCTCTCATCCATACATGACCACTGGAAAAAAACTATAGCCGTGACTAGATGGACCTTTGTTGGCAAGAGATTAATATTCAAAATATACAAGAAACTCATATAACTCAGTAGCAAAAGAACCTACAAATAATCTGGTTTGAAAACAGGCAAAGGACCCGCTGAGGCAGTTTTTGAAAGAAGATGTGCCAGCAGCCAGCCGATCCATGAAGAGGTGCTGGAGATCTAGACGTCACTAACCATCAGTGAAATGCAAATGAAAACTATAGTGAGAAGGACTTCCCAGGTGGTCCACGGGTGAAGACCCCACACTCCCAATTCAGGGAGCCTGGGTTTGATTTCTGATCAGTGAACAAGAGGCCAAACGCTGCAGCTAAAGGCCCTGCATGCCACAGCTAACATCCAGTACAGCCAAATATATAAATTTAATAAAAAAATACACAATAGATGTAAAGCTGCACAATGGGAAATCACTTCCCGCCTGTTAGAACGGCCACCATCAAAGAGACAAGCGATAACAAATAGGGACAAGGATGCAGAGAAACAGGGACCCTTGTGTGTTGTTGGTCAGAATGTAAACTGGTGCAACCAGTATGGAAAAGATTATGGAGTGTGCTCAAAAAATAAAAACTAGACTTACCACATAATACAGCAATATCAGTCCTGGGTGCATAGCTAAAGCAAAAGGGGTGTGTGTGTAGATTTATACATGGCTTTCCTGCTGGCTCAGATGGTAAAGAATCTAAGGCAGGAGACGCAGCTTGGATCCCTGGGTTGGGAAGATCCCCTGGAGAAGGAAACGGCAACCCACTCGAGTATTCTTGCCTAGACAATTCCATGGACAGAGGTTACAGTCCATGGGGTCTCAAAGAGTCAGACACCGTTGAGTAACACTTACACACACACACACACACGCGTGCACACACACACACACATAATTATGAGCTTCTCAGGTGGCACAGTGATAAAGAATCTGCCTGCCAATGTAGGACATGCTGGTTGGATCCTTGGGTTGGGAAGTCCCCCCAGAGAAGGAAATGGCAACCCACTTCAGTATTCTTGCTTGGGAAATCCCATGGACAGACAAGCCTGGCAGGCTACAGTTCACGGGGTCGCAAAGAGTTGGACAAGACTGACCACACATACAAATAATGACAATAAAGAGGAGTAACTATATGGATCAAGGCCACCTCTAAGAATCTTTGCTGTTAAGAGTTGATGTACCAGTTCTCTTTTCAGTCAGTTTATTTTGCAAGTTTTTGCTAAATAACCAAGTAAGATGGTGCGAAAATTCTGAAAAGCACATAATTTTCTGAGGATGCCACCTCAATGACCAGGGTTAGTTAGGTTTCAAGACACCTAGTGCACTTTTATTGAAAATGATCTGCTTGGAGACATTTTCCATTCATGCTATTGTGAGTAATCACATTTCTTCAGGACAAAGTATTTTATGCCAACACTGTGGAAGAGCTGAAGGTGTCTATCATACTAAAACCCCAACTTTGCTGTTGTTGCTTCCTTGCCAAGTCATGTCCGACTCTTTCGAGACCCAAAGGACTGTACCCTGCCAGGCTCCTCTGTCCATGGGATTCTCCAGGCGACAATCCTGGAGTGGGTTGCCGTTTCTTTCTTCAGGGGATATTCCTGACCCAGGGAGCAAACCGCGTCTCCTACACTAGCAGGAACATTCTTTACCCCGGAGCCACTTTTAAGTGGCCAAATTTACAACTGAATCAACAACAACAAAAAAGCTATGTGGCAAAAAGTCGGACTAAAATACATGTTTTGGGTTCATGGAATGAACCACTTTAACTTCCGATTTGACAGTGAAAAAGCTTTATTGGAAACACTCTGGTGTTCTTATCATTGTGCCTATGCTTGGAAATTCCTAAGTCAAATAGTGAGTGACTCAAACTCAGCAGGAGAAAGAGAGAAGAAATAACAAGAGGAGCACTTTTCACTAAATAGGCTTCAGTTGATGGGAAAATTTTAAAACTTATTGTTTTCCACTAAACATCACTGACTCCTTCCCATTTTTTTTGGGAAAACAATACAGTGGCTAAACTCCCAAAGTATATTTTAAAGTCTTCTGGTGTGGCTGCTGGCAGAAATCCATGCTATTTTCTCATACTCATTTTGGATATATTTTGTGATACGGTCTATGCCTAGCGGGCATGAAATTTTAAATAGAAATATTTCCGAGCGCTGCAGCCAAGAGTGTTGGAATCATAAAGAATTACACTGAGTAACTGAGCTATATTATTCCAGAAACTAGTTCAGCCTGCTGAATGATACTGATGCTTAAGGGAAGTTTTGTAACCACATATTGCATTTTCCAAGCAAAAAGCAAAATGCAACCAGAGCCAAAAATACGCAGATGCTGCAGGAATTAGAGGGAAATTAATAAAAATTAAAAGATTTTTAAAGGTACATGAGGTTAAAAGTTAATAAAAAAAAGACCTAGGATGGCTTCTATAGGGACTTCCCTGGTAGATCAGGTGGTAGAGTCTGCCTGCAATGTGGGAGACCTGGGTTTGATCTCTCTGTCAGGAAGATACCTTGGAGAATGGAATGGCAACCCACTCCAGTATTCCTGCCTGGAGAATCCCATGGACAGAGGAGCTTGGCGGGCTACAGTCCATGCGGTCACAAAGAGTCGGACATGACTGAGCAACTTACATTTTAACTTTGAAAAGAAAAATAGGGTGGATAAGAAAAGAAAAAGGAAAAGAAAAAATAGGGTGGATAAATGGTTTGCTATAATAAATGTAATAAAGTGTGCAGCATCCATATGTATAAGAGATGATCGGAGAAAACCTTAGCTAAGAAGGATATTAAAGAATCAAAATCAACTTCTTTGGTCCAGTTGGCGCAAATGCATTGGAAAGCTTGAAAGAAAGGGATGATTTCCTGTGCCTTCCACCAAGAAGAAAGAGAAATTGGAAACTAACTATATAATCCCAGAGAGCCCTAACTTCCTTCCTGGCTTCACCCACTCACCTTCTCAAAGAAAGCCTTTCCATATGACTTCACTCACAATTTTCTTCTTTGAAATCACAACTAGAGAAAAGCTTGCATGCCCAGCAACGAAAATGTGGCACCACCAAAAATAATATGTAAGTATGAAAGAAAATAAGATTCACTTGCTAATATTTACCCTGCTTTAGAGCACAGAAAAAAGGAAATAGTCCCACATTTTATTATGAAGCTAGCAAAGCACTTAGCAAGACTCAATGAATATGAGACAAACAACAAATTGGTAATTTTTTTTTTTTTAATTTTGGCCACACAACATGGCTAGCAGGATCTTAGCTCCCCAACCAGGGTGTGAACCCGCATCCCCAGCATTGGAAGCACCACATCGGAACCTGCTAGGGAAGTCCTGGTAGAACTGTTTCAAACTAGCAAACAGAATCCAGGTGATGTTTAAAGAAAAATTCACTGTGATGACTTGAGGGCAATTTTCAAGAACACATGTAAATTCTTGTATCATTTGACTAAACCTACAACCATCACCACCATATATCTGAAATCGCTACAAGCGCTGAAAGGTATTGAATAAAGGTCATTTTTTTTCATTTAAGGAAAAACCCCAGCAGAAAAGAGCTTCATTACATATAACGTCCATCTGTAGAGAATGTTAAGATATACTGGCCATAGAGTCTGGTGCGGTTTTTCTGTAAGAAGTTATGGAGAAATCCCAATGAACTTTCTGGCCAATCCATGATTTCCTACTCATATGTGTATTATGCATGGATTATCTAAACAAGGGCTTCCCTGGTGTCTCAGCTGGTAAAGAATCTGCCTGCAATTGCGGGAGACCTGGGCTTGATCCCTGGGTTGGGAAGATCCCCTGGAGAAGGGAAAGCCTACCCATTCCGGCATTCTGGCCTGGAGAATTCCCCGAACTGCAGAGTCCATGGGGTCGCAAAGAGTCGGACACGACTGAGCGACTTTCACTTTCAC
The DNA here is from genome assembly GCF_910594005.1 of Cervus elaphus. Lineage (NCBI taxonomy): Eukaryota > Metazoa > Chordata > Mammalia > Artiodactyla > Cervidae > Cervus > Cervus elaphus. The sequence continues at coordinate 175,972,816 of NC_057848.1, read as the reverse complement.
TTTATCTTGATTGAACGCAGGTCTCCCTCATTGCAAGCAGATATTTTACGGTCTGAGCCACCAGGGAAACCCGTTTATGGGACAGAAATTGGTCAAGTATACCTGCCTTACTAACCTCAGTTTTTCTGTAATGCCCATACTTTGGTGTAGATACAGAGTGACACGAATATTTTTAAAAAGCTTTTTGAAATCTAATTTCAACATCAGTAAAACGATGATGTTAAGGGCAAATTGCTGGGTTGTATGAATCGGAAAGAAGATGCATGTGTATAGTTCCAAGAACAGAGTAATAGCAAGAAAATACATTGATGCCAAAGCTCCAATCCTTTGGCCACCTGATGTGAAGAGCCGACTCACTGGAAAAGACCAGGATGCTGGGAAAGATGGAAGCGCAGGAGGAGAAGGGGGCGACAGAGGATGAGATGGTTGGATGGCATTGCCGACCCAGTGGACATGAGTTTGAGTAGATGCCAGGAGTGGTGATGGACAGGGAGGCCTGGCGTGCTGTGGTCCATGGGGTCGCAAAGAGTCGGACGCGACTGAGTGACTGAACTGAACTGAACTGCCACAACCATTGAGCTTGTCCTCCAGAGCCCAGGAGCGGCAATTGCTGAAGCCCAAGTGTTGCAACTACTGAAGCCTGGGCACCTAGAGTCTGTGCCCTGCAGCCAGAGAGGCCACCACAGGGAGAAACCCACCCACTAGAGATTAGCCCCTGCTCGCCACCACTAGAAAAAAAGCCTGCACTCAGCAACAAAGACCCAGCACGGCCGAAAATAAATAAATGAAATTGTAAAACAGGGTCCACATCAAAAAAGGCAATCTTTAAAAAAGGCAACAACCAAAGTACTGAAGTTGAAACACAGGTATGTCTATAACTGTGCAAATGTAAAGAACGTCATCTGTATTTATGTGGGGAAAACAGACACCATATGTATGACGAATGTCTTCAACAGCACGTTCTTTTAAATATAAATAAATGTGTCCCCCTTTCTCCTGCGTATCCAGGAAGGTGGGTCATGGAGGCTGACTTTTCTTCTCTCCCTCTGGGGTTTGTCACCATGCGCCCTCGAAAGGCATCAAGGAAGAAATGGTTTAACTAATCCCACGGGGAAGTGCTCTCCCCTTGCTCAGTCATCTGTGCAGTTTTCGAGAAAGAATGTATCTTAACACAGTTTCCAGTTAAGATGGAATTTTGTGACCCAAATAAATGAAATAGAAATTGGAAAGCCAATGCAAGTTTGATTTATGGTACTCATGGCTTAATACCATTGACTTCTGTGAATAGACTGCCATTGGGGTGAAATGACCAGAACTGAATTTGCCACAGAATAAAAAAAAGAGGAAAAAAATGTAGTTTACTTTTTGTAGGAGTGGAATTTATGACAAAAACACCAATAGAGACATTAATGAGCAAGTGACATAGTAATTTCATCATTGCCCATGCATGCATACATGGTATGTTGCTTCCGTTGTGTTCGACTCTTTGGGACCCCAAGGACTGTAGCCGCCAGGCTCTTTTGTCCATGAGATTCTCCAGGCAAGAACACTGGAGTGGGTTGCCATGTCCTCCTCCAGGGGGTCTTCCTGACCCAGGGATCGAAACCACATCTCTTAAGCCTCCTGGAGTGGCAGGCAGGTTCTTTACCACTAGCAAACCCTGGGAATCCCATTATTGCCCATACTTACTTTTTTTTAAAATAAAATATGATGTGTTGTCAGTTCAAAACTGGCAGATGCACATGAAATAATTCTAAAGACTGAATAATGCACATGGTTCAAATTGATCGACGCGCCATTTCTTAGAATTCCATTAAGGAATGATGAAGGGATTTTACCAGGCAAGGTAAAAATAAGAAATGATAATGTGAACAATTTCAGGGGAGAAAAAAATCAAACCTTCATGGAAAAACATGATTCTTAATGTAACAGGAACGAAACATCCGTTTAGACGTTTGCAAATAGCGTAAGTTGCAATGGGCTTCCCAGGTGGCTCAATGGTAAAGAATACGCCTCCCAATGCAGGAGACGCAGGAGACGTGGGTTAGACTCCTGGGTTGGGAAGCTCCCCTGGAAAATGAAATGGCACCCCACTCCAGTATTCTTGCCTGGAGAACCCCACGGACAGAGGAGCCTGGTGGGCTATAGTCCCTGGGGCTGCAAAGAATTGGACAGGACTAAAAACTCACATACACAATTTGTGTAAACAGCTGAAGAACACAAGAACAACTCAAGCTTTTACTGAGAGAGGTTGAGGTGATACAACAGGAAAAACATTACGGTTTCCAAAAGCTCAATTCAATGAGTCATTTTGCATAGTTTCACCGAAGTAATGAAAAACGAAGTAGAAAGAAGGCAGTCTCTTGAGAACGTCCATTCTGCACAGCTATGCATTGAACGTGCAGATTTCTGATTTAAAAGTAAAACCAGGCAAAGCCGTGTCAGTTTAGATACTTGCTGATTTCTGCCCGTGTTTTTAGAAGAAATACGGGCTGGGGCGGTGGGGTGGGGGAGACACGAGATACATTATTAATGGGATGAACTGCTTCAGATGTATATATTTCTGATGAACTGAAGGTGTCTCAAGCTGACCTCATTTCGAGAGGAATAAAGAACGAAAATAAAATATGCTCTTTCTCCTTCCCATTTTTTTTGGAGTCTGACACATTTTGTATTCCCAGAAATGGATATGATAGGATTAACAAAAAAACAGTAGAGACAGCTGGCAATGCTGAGATGGGATTTTTTTTTTTTTTTTTAAAGATGAATTGTAAAACCTACGCTGGAAAATAGAACAGAGTATATTTTGAAACCATTGTGCATTACCTAGATATCTTACTATTCAGCAGATTTTCCCTCTCATCTGGGTGGTGGTGTTGTTCATTCACTCAGTTGTGTCCAACTGTTTGTGACCCCATGAACTGCAGCCCGCCAGGCTCCTCTGTCCATGGGATTCTCCAGGCAAGGATACTGGAGTGGGTTGCCATGCCCTCCTCCAGGGGATCTTCCCGACCCAGGAATCAAACCCATGTCTCTCGCATTGGCAGGCAGGTTCTTTACCACGGAGCCACCAGGGAAGATATCTTATTTGGCTACCCCTAGATATATTTCCATGTGTTGAACATACTTTTATTTTTTATTTCTTTAACGGGACTGTGGGCTCATGGGACATTTTGAATATTGTCTTCTGAGGTCTGCTGGAACCCTGTGAAAACATGTGACTGAAATGATAGCTTCATAAAACTGTTCTGAATTCACAAAAGGGTGATAAGATGGGATGAGATTGGTAGATTCTATACATTCAGTCAGAGGGAGCCTTGGCCTAATTCTAAGAAGTCTTCTTCAAAGAAGAGTTGGGCAGAGCCAATAAAAGTGGACCTTAATACTTAGGTAAGACTCTCCTATACAGATACAATTATCTATATCCACGGGGCTCTCTGCAACATAAATTCTAGAAATGACTCCACCAAGCATGAGAAATGCAGCTTTGAGATTAAATGACTTCGTTTTTTAGGTAATGCATTAGCCTTTGTCTCTAGCCATTGCTCCTGATAAAAAATGGCTCAAGGTTTTCCGTGGTTCTGTTGTATTAGCAAATTCCTTGCTATTAAAAAATCCATCCTAAATTTACTTTTTTCCCTATCTCCTCCTTTCTCATTTCTCCCCCCTCCCCCGGCCCGTACACCAACTACAAGACAACACCTTCCAACTCAAAGTATTTGATCGCCTGACTGCGGGATGGTCTGCTTGTTAGGTCAGGGTCCAGCTAACCATGGAAAGACCCTTCCCGTACGTCCTGGTTAAAAGCAGACAAAGGGACCACAGAAAAAGTACAGTGTGGACCTAATTAAACTTAATAGCTTTTGCACAGCAAAGGAAACCCTAAACAAGATTAAAAAAAAAAAAAGACAACCCCCAGAACAAGCAAAGGAAACCCTAAACAAGATAAAAAAAAGACAACCCCCAGAACAGTAGAAAATATTTGCAAATGAACCAACTGGCAAAGGATTAATCTCCAAAATACACAGACAGACATACAACTCAACAATGACAAACAAACATAGAACTCAACAATGAAAAAAAAAGAAAAAAAAAAAAAAAAGGACCCAACAGAAAAACTGGCAGAAAACCTCAATGCACATTTCTCCAAAGAAGACATATGGATGGGCAAGAAACACATGAAAAGACGCTCAACATCACTGATTACTAGAGAAATGCAAATCAAAACTACAATGAGGTATCACCTCACACCAGTCAAAACGGTCATCATCAAAGTCTACAGATAAAAAAATTCTAGAGAGGGTGTGAAGAAAAGGTAACCCTCCTACACTGTTGGTGGGAACAGAAATTGCTGCAGCCAATATGGAGAACAGTGTGTTGGTTCCTTAAAAAATTAAAAATAGTAACTGCCATTTGATCCTGCGATCCCAATGCCTGGGCATAAATCCAGACAAAAGTATAATTTGAAAAGATACACGCACACCAATGTTCATTGCAGCTCTATTTACAATAGCCAAGACATGGATGCAACCTAAATGGTTATCTCAGATGAAGGGATAAAGAAGATGTGGTAAATATGTACAATGGAATATTACTCAGCCATACAAAAGGGTGAAGTAATGCCATTTGCAGACACATGGATGCACCTAGAGATGATCACACTAAGCAAAGTCAGTTGGGTAACTAAAGACAAAGATCATGTGATAGCACTTATATGTGGAATTTAAAAATACAAATGGACTCATAGAACAGAAACAGACTCACAGACCTAGAAAATGGGCTTAGAATTATCAAAAGAGAAGGAAAAGAAAGATAAATTAGGAGATTGGAGTTAATAGGCACACACTAATATTACAAAATAGATAAACAATGATATCATGTAGAGCCCAAGGAGCTATACTCAAGACTATGACTATACCCACTGAATATAACAGAAAAGATATACAGTTGAATCACTTTTCTGTACATCTGACAAGATTGCACATCAGCTACACTTCAACAGAAAATTGAGGAAATTATTCCTTAAAGGGACGAAGGCAGCACAGAATATACTGACTCAAAGGTGTTCCTTTTCATAGCTGTATAATATTCCCCGGTGTATATGGACCACTACTTTCTTATCCATTCATCTGTCAATGGACATCTAGGTTGCTTCCATGTCCCGAAAGTGAAAGCCGCTCAGTCTTGTCCGACTCTTTGCAACCCCGTGGACTATATACAGTCAGTTAGTTCAGTCGCTCAGTCGTGTCTGACTCTTTGCGACCCCATGAACCACAGCACGCCAGGCCTCCCTGTCCATCACCAACTCCCGGAGTCCACCCCAACCCATGTCCATTGAGTCGGTGATGCCATCCAACCATCTCATCCTCTGTCGTCCCCTTCTCCTCCCGCCCTCAATCTTTCCCAGCATCAGGGTCTTTTCAAATGAGTCAGTTTTTTGCATCAGGTGGCAAAAGTATTGGACTTTCAGCTTCAACTTGAGTCCTTCCAATGAATATTCAGGACTGATTTCCTTTAGGATGGGCTGCAGGGGACATGCATATACCTGTGGCTGATTCACGTTGATGTATGGCAAAAACCAACACAATGTTATACTGTAAGGCAATTATCCTCCAGTTAAAAATAATAATCTTTTAAAAATCAAGAGAAATGAGTAGTAATGACTGCAATATAATGCACAAACCTAAAAGGTGAGAGGGGAGACATAAATAAAAGCAAACAGAAAAAAAAACAAAAACAAATTTTTCACCCATTTCAATTTACTTTTTGAATGATGGCTGCTGGTAGAATATTTCAAATTATACACCTGGCTCAGACTTTTGGCTCACTGTACATTTCTCTGTAAATAGGCTTGGAAGAGGCTATATACTTTAAGGCAATTGTAAACATTACAAGACAGACATGTCTAGACTAGCATCTTATTATTTGTTTTCAGTTCGTCATACCTTTTATTCTTTGGATTGGGTCTATTTCAGTATTTCTTTGTAGCTGTATTATTGGCTTTCTGGGTCTACTTATTGTATTAATTGCTATTCAGTGGTTTCCAATATTCTAACGTATCACCTGTTGAGAGTCAAATTTGCTGGGCTATGTAAATTAGAAAGAATATGCATGTGTATGGTTCCATGAATAGACTAGTAGCTAGAAAACACACTGATGCCGAAACTCCAATACTTTGGCCACCTGATGGGAAGAACTAACTTGCTGGAAAAGACCCTGATGCTGGGAAAGATTGAAGGCAGGAGGAGAAGGGGACGACAGAGGATGAGATGGCTGGATGGCATCACCGACTCGACGGACATGAGTCTGAGCAAGCTCCGGGAGACAGTGATGGACAGGGAGGCCTGGCGTGCTGCGGTCCATGGGGCCACAGAGAGTCGGACACGACTTGAGGACAACTCATCACCAGCAATTCTCAAACTGTCCAGGGCTTCAGTGATGGCTCAGCGCTAAAGAATCCGCCCGGCAATGCAGGAGACGTGGGTTCGATCGCTGAACTGGGAAGATGCCATGTGCCTCGGCGAAATTAAGCCGGTGCTCCACAGCTTCGGAGCCTGATTTCTACAGCCCGGACCCACAATTACTGAAGCCCACGCGCCCTGGAGTCTGTGCCCCACAACAAGAGAAGCCCCTGGAATCAGAAGCCCTCACACTCCAACTAGAGGGTAGAGCCTACTCTCTGCAACTATAGAAAAGTCCCGAGCAGCGATGAAGACCCAGCACAGCCATAGACACTTCAAATTCATCCATTTAAAATGTAGATTTCAGCAACTGTGATCATTTTTAATTACTTAAATCCAAAAATAAAAAATAAAAATAAAACAAATCCCTTTTATAGTCATTATAAAGTTCTTTCAAAAGAAACTAAGATTTTATCCATCGTTGAGTCTTTATATAGCACAGGCTTCTTCAAAACATCGGACAAGAAAAGGCATAGTGCCGTAATACCTGTGTTACAGCATTTTGACCTCAGCGGGAAAAGGTAGTTAATTTTGGTGGAATGTTTGATTGTATCTTGTTGCAAAGACTCTTCTGTCATTTTCTGCTATGTTTTCACCTAATGAAAGATGGAGGGTGGAGTATACTTTAATAATATAAGTGCTCATTATAAGCTATTTGGATTAAGAACTATTGCAGAGGTGTAAAGTTGTTATCAAATTAATGCAAAACATGTAAACTTTTTTTTTTTTTTGCAAAACGCTTTATTTTTAAGCAATTTAAAATATATCTAGGGTGAGATAAAAGTCCCTGTGCATCTATATTAGATGAGACTTCATGGGCTATATATTCCATGGAATTCTCCGGGCCAGAATACTGGAGTGGGTTACCGTTCCCTCCTCCAGGGGATCTTCCCAACCCAGGGATTGAACCCAGGTCTCCTGCATTGCAGGTGGATTCTTTACCAGCTGAGCCTCCAGGGAAGCCCATTTTCACAGAGTTGCTGTGTATTTACAGTAATTGCTGAGAAGGCTTCTCTGTGTTTCTGGAAGCATTAGCATGTACTCTTTGTGAAACCACAGTGCACAGAGGTCTTTGGACTGCCCTGAATCCCGTCTTATGTGGGCACAGCCTGTTCCCCACGCCTTCCTCATGATACCACGTGTTTAAGACCTAGCCATTTGGTTTCAAGTTAAGATCATTCTGAATTTCACATAAGTGTCTTAAAAGCTGGGTGTCATGTTTTCAATGGAGGGCAGTTCTTGATACAGTTCTAATTCAGAAAGCCAATTTGTAGTGTGCTTCTTCGTAGGTCGATAATATAAAATACTTTTAAGCAAAAATGCCATATTCTAATCCAGTTTCAAATTGCTAGGGTCTGATAGCATATCAACAAAAGTGTTTGCCAAGAACGCATTTACCAACAGGAAAAAAAATGTTGCACAAACGTTGTTGATACTCAACATAGATGAGCCAATTCAGTCGTCTCAATGTGAAAAGAGGATCAGTATGGTAACTGGATATAGGGCTTCCCTGGTGGTCCAGGGTTTAAGAATCTGCCTTGCAATGGAGAAGACGCGGCTTTGAACCCTGGTTGGGGAACCAAGATCGCACATGCTACTGGGGCAACTGAGCTTCGTGTACTGCCGACGACTGAGCCTGAACTCTGGAGCCCACAGAACAAAACTCCTGAGCTACAGAACAAAAGAGATACCTGAGTGCCACTGAACCCTAGCAGAAAAGATTTCACCTCCTGCAAGAAAGTTCCTATGAGCCACAGCTCAGATCTGACGCAGCCAAAACTCAAAGAGAAATATTTTAAACATTGGATAGATTTTTTCCCCCCAGGGAGCAGATGAAAACATAAAATGAATACAGCGCAAGATAACCTGTGTGAGCAAGTATATCTTTGTCGGGGGGAGCAGGTCTCAGAAGATCAGAGAGGAACAAGGCTCCTCTATACTCAATGTCCACTCTCTGGTAAAGAAAGGACAGAGAATTAGCAGAGGGCAAAGAGAGAAGCAGAGAGACATAGGAGAGGAAAAAGAACAAAGGGAAGGGAGAAACCCAAGAACTGACTCACTGGAAAAGACTCTGATGCTGGGAAAGATTGAGGGAGAGAGGAGGAGGGGACGACAGAGGATGAGATGGTTGGATGGCACCACCGACTCCATGGATGTGAGTTTGAGGAAGATCCGGGAGTTGGTGACGGACAGGGAAGCCTGGCGTGCTGCGGTCCATGGGGTCGCAAAGAGTCGGACACGACTGAGAGACTGAACAGCCCCTAAAAGACAAAGGTAAGGGAGGAAGCGTTGCCTGAACTCGAGTCCTGACACCCTCGGGGAGACGAGTGCAGACTTAGCAAAAGCGGTGATGCTGAAAACAAGAGTCTCTGGAGGCTACTCCTCACCCAGGGACCAGGGAAGCTGTGTTTGATCTTCCCAGAGGTGCCTGGGTCCTCTCCCCAAGGGGGAGGCAAAAGACCCCCACAGGCATCCCACCTGGGGGACCACAAAGCCTGATGCTGCCCTTGGGTCTATTTACTCAACAGGAGTCCTACCAGTGAGACTAGCGTGTCATGCAAGGCATCGGTGGGAACCCGTGGGAACGATAACAAGTAGCTTGCTCAGCCCTGAGGTGGGCGGGTGGGCTGCTTCCTTGAAGGGGGTGAGGCTGGTGTCCGATGGGTGTCTTGTGCAAGGTACATGCCTAGGACCTGCTTTTGCTCCCGGCCCCTAAGAAGTAGCAGCTGGCTTGTAGCCCCTTTTGTATCTTAATATTGTAAATGCGCCCCTCCTGTGCAAACATGCAGTTAATTTCAGCCCCTTTTAGTCTCTTTGTATCCGTTGCCCCAGGAGACGTTTGTCCAGGTTCCAGCACTATAGCAAAGGGTCCCAGGTCTCAACCTGTCTACCCGACGCTCACTGCCCAACCGTAATCCTCAGAAGCAATCACCATATGGAGGAATTCTCCTGGCCCGCTCTCCACCCCAGAAATAAAAGCTCTGGAAACTCGGCTTCCACGATTAATAGACTCCTGCCTAAAAAGCTTAACACAGTGAGCCCCTTGCTAATTCCTCCAGCTTCATATAATTACACATTTGTGTAATGAGGACCCAAAAAAAAACACAGATTTTTCAAACTGCTCTGCTTTCATATTCAGAATGCTGAATCACTGGCATTTTAAGATCCATAATGAACGCACTGTGTGCGATCGGTATTTCAGAATAACAGAAGCTTTCCTAAACTTAATGTTCCATTGACATAATGTAAAGGGATTACAGTGCAACAGACTTAGAAATTGAAGGCTACATCTCCTTACCTGTGTGTTTTGCTTTCAAGATACGTCATGTGCAAGGTCTGAACTTTAGCAAAAACAACTGTAATGATCGCTATCTCCCGCATTGTTTGTTTTCGTCTTTCACTTCTGCAGAATTACTTTCCGTGTATTTTTATTAATGCTTAAGGCAACTCTAATTGAGAAGAACAGGGAACCATATATGTTGTCATAGGTATTTGTCCACACAGTTAAGGGCTTCACGTTGCTTTTATTTTTTTTTTTTTTTCCTTTTTTTTTTCACGTTGCTTTTAAATTGTTGTTGCTATTGTTTAGTCGCTAAGTCCTGTCCCACTGTTTGGTGACCCCATTGACTGTAGCCCACCAGGCTCCTCTGTCCATGGGATTTCCCCGGCACGGATATTACCAGAGTGGGTTCCCATTTCCTTCTCCAGGGGCTGTCTTCTGAATTAAAGTCTGTTGTTTTACGGCAGGCACGCGAGATGCTTTGAAAACGTCCAAGTCAAATAAATGAAGGTGAAGGAATCCAAGAGATCAGTAAAGAGCCTATATTGCTGTTCCGCTTTGACTGACGTTAGGAAAAGGTGGGTGATGCTGGGTGCTGTGTTTCACAGATACCCGAAGGATCATCCACGTCCCAAAGTGCATGAAAATTATGCCGTGGAATGGACCTCACTGAGGTCACGACTGCGAAAGTCCACGGGGAGCCAGGTGGGAAGAAACATACCACAGTGGAGTCAGAGGATCCAGCCAAAGACCCTCAAAGTCTTGTCATCCCCCTTCAGTGCAAAGTCACTGATGGTACTTTTCAGATCGGGCCGCAGGTGCTGCTCCTGGTAAAGAACCCACCTGCCAGTGCAGGAGACACGAGAGACTGGGATTCAATCCCTGGGGCAGGAAAATCCCCTGGCGGAGGGCGTGGCGACCCACTCCAGTGGTCTTGCCTGGAGATGCCCATGGACAGAGGAGCCTGGCGGGCTACAGCCAATGGGGTCTCAAAGAGTCAGACACGACTGAAGTGACTTAGCATGCACACAGTGCAGTGATGCCATCCAACCATCTCATTCTCTGCCGTTCCCTTCTCCTCCCACCTTCATTTCCCAGCATCAGGGTCTTTTCCAGGGAGACAGGTCTTTGCATCAGGTGGCCAAAATATCAGAGCTTCAGCTTCATCATCAGTCCCCCCAGTAAATATTCAGGACTGATTTCCTTTAGCATGGACTGGTTGGATCTCCTTGCAGTCCAAGGGACTCTCAAGAGTCTTCTCTAGTTCCACAGTTCAAAAGCACCCATTCTTTGGCACTCAGCTTTCTTTATAGTCCAACCCTCACATCCATACGTGACTACTGGAAAAACCATAGCCTTGACTAGACGGACCTTTGTTGGCAAAGTAATGTCTCTGCTTTTTAATATGCTCTCTAGGTTGGTCATAGCTTTTCTTCCAAGGAGCAAGCGTCTTTTCATTTCATGGGCGCATAGAGAACTCTTCTAAAGAAAATGGTAATAATCACTTTGGTTTCCTGGGTAAATAGGGTAGAAATAAGAGGGGAGAGGGACGTCCCAGGTGGCCCAGGGATGAAGAATCTGCCTGCCAATGCAGGGGACACGGGTTCCACCCCTGGTCCAGGAAGATCCCATATTCTGCAGAGCAGCGAAGCCCCTGCACCACAGTTAATGGGCCCACCTACTGCATCTACTGAAGTCCATGAGCTTGGAGCCAGTGCTCCGAAACAAGGGAAGCCCCGCTCTGCAGCTAGAGAACATCCACACAGAAGTAAAGACCCATCGCAGCCAGGAGTGAATCAAACAAATGAAAAAGAGGAGAGAGAGTGGACACATCACAGTCACAACTTCACAAACTGTTGATCAACACTTGCGTTGCTTGGTCAAAACAAGAAGCTACCCATTCTCAGTGTGGGACTGGCATCACTTACCAGGAAAACCTGGGTATCCTGGCAAGAAGCCATGTCCTATTTTGTGAAAGCCAGATACAAAGAAACAGGTGCAGACTCTCAGTTATTCCCAAGTGGCCCACCTCTCAGCTACCCACTTGTTCCACACATATGGAACGCACCACTCTGGACACGCACTCGAGAAAATTCTGCTGTGGTTTGTGAGATGAAGCTGCACTGCTGGGTACACATACTGAAACTCAGATTTCTCAACTGCTTCATTAGGAGCCTGGTGGGCTACAGTCCATGGGGTTGCAAAGAGTCAGACACGACTGAGTGACAGACAGGACTGAATGACTAATACTTTCACTTTCATTAGGAAGAACTGGTTTTCATTTCTACACTACAATATGTCTCATACATGCAACTTGCAATGTTTTTGTTGCTTCCTGAAGTTCAGAAAAGACCAGGGGTCTTTTCCTAGTGTTTAGATTCACTGCTTTGCTTGGGTCAAAAGAGTGATTCTATCTTCTGTAAATACAGTAGAATCTCATAGCTATAATATTCATGAGTATCTTTGATTCCTCTTGTTGCAAAAAAGACATACACCTAGAACATGTCATGTATGGATGTGAGAGTTGGACTATAAAGAAAGCTGAGCACGGAAGAATTGATGCTTTTGAACTGTGGTGTTGGAGAAGACTCTTGAGAGTCCCTTGGACTGCTAGGAGATCCAACCAGTCCATCCTGTAGGGAATCAGTCCTGAATATGCATTGGAAGGACTGATGCTGAAGCTGAAGCTCCAATACTTTGGCCACCTGATGTGAAGAACTGACTCATTTGAAAAGACCCTGATGCTGGGAAAGATTGAAGGCAGGAGGAGAAGGGGACGACAGAGGGTGAGATGGTTGGATGGCACCACCGACTCAATGGAGATGAGTTTGAGCAAGCTCCGGGAGTTGGTGATGGACAGGGAAGCCTGGAGGGCTGCAGTCCATGGGGTCACAAAGACTCGGACAGGATTGAGTGATGGAGCTGAACTGAACGATTAAAACGTCTCATTTTAATCAATGCAAGATTTTCATGATCATATTCATAAGAGGTGTGAATGTGGGTATCAAACATTCAAACATAACTGAAAGATATTCTGAGCATGGGAAGGTAGATTTTCGCTGATATTTTTAAGATCATTATTTTTTTACACAAAGGATTTAAAAACATCTAGTTCTCACCATGCTTCTATGTTCAACGCACTAGAAATCACATGGTGACCTTCAAAGAAGCTATCTGTGGTCATACCCAAAGTGTGGCAGAGAGTACAAAATTTAAAAGGGAGTTGTGAAGATACAGAGCAATTTGTCTCCCAAGGTCCCTCACACTGAGGCATCAGGGTTCCTCATCCCAGTTCTATCTTACTGTCTTTATGTGAGCAAGTCCGCCCAGGAGGAAGGGGTGAATTTGCTAACACATAAAAAATTCATTCCTTCTCTCAGTTCACATTCAATGATTAATTGTCTCTCCTTCAGAGCATCCATTAGTTTCAGTTCAGTTCAGTTCAGTTCAGTCGCTAAGTCGTGTCCGACTCTTTGTGACCCCATGGACTGCAGCACGCCAGGCCTCCCTGTCCATCACCAACTCCCAGAGCTTACTCAAACCCATGTCCATTGAGTCGGTGATGCCATCCAACCATCTCATCCTCTGTCATCCCCTTCTCCTCCCGCCTTCAGTCTTTCCCAGGATCAGAGTCTCTCCCAGTAAGTCAGCTCTTCACATCAGGTGTCCAAAGGATTGGAGTTTCAGCTTCAGCATCAGTTTTTCCAATGAATATTCAGGACTGACTTCCTTTAGGGTGGACTGGTTGGATCTCCTTGCAGTCCAAGGGACTCTCAAGAGTCTACTCCAACACCACAGTTCGAATGTTTCAGAGGAGTGTAACGCAAAGGAAAGTAGTGAAGATTCTCTTCTTACTAGATCCCAAATTGAGGTGTTTACCCAGGAAGGTCAGATACAGGTTCTTGGACAAAGTAGAGGGAAATAATAAACCTCGGGTCTAAGTGCTTCAGCCTCATAAGCTACCTCCTTCCAGGACTTCCCTGGTGATCCAGTGGTTAAGAATCCATATGCCAATGCAGGGGACACAGGTTCGATCCCTGGTCCGGGAAGATTCCACATGCCTTGGGGGCAACTTAGCCTCTGAGCCACAACTACTGAAGCCTGTGTGCCTAGAGCCCAAACACCACAAAAAGAGAAGACACCACAATGAAAAGCCCACACACCACAGCTAGAGACTTGCCCCCACTCACTGCAACTAGAGAAACGCCATGTATAGCTATGAAGACGCAGGGCCGCCAAGAATGCATGAAAAAAGAAAACTCAATTTTAAAAAGACTCTGAAAGAGTAAGTCAGTTCTCTGGGTCTCTTTCATGTACATGTGTTATTAAACTTGGATTTTCCTTCTGTTCAAAAAAGAGCATTAATGATGGGGATGGTATCAACTGTTTTCAGGACTAGCATGTGAAGATAAAAAACATGGTAAGTGTGATGATTTGCTTTTATGCCTATGTGACAATACATAACATTACACTCACACACACACACACACACACACACACACACACACTCTAGTGGCTAATGGGGACGGTGTAGTGAGAAGAGACTCCTTAAAAGCCGTGGTATGTCCTTTGGGGATGATAAAAATGCTTTGGAAGTAGTTAGTTGTTAATAGTTGTAACACATTATGACTTTACCGAAGGCCATTGAATCGTATACTCTCAAATAGTTAGTGGTCAACTTTTATCTGAATTTTACGATACTAAAAAAGAAAAAAAAACCCTCTATTTTAGCAGTTAAAACACAGTAGCCTGTATCATTCTCTCTACCAGCACACCGTTAACCTGTCTGCATTTATTCCTTTCATCTTGTTTTGAGGGGTAGAACACAAGAGCTTCTTTAAATGTTCAGACTCACACACACAAACTCAACGCGCTGCATTAAAAGAAGAGTGTAATCAATATTTCATTTAAATTATGACCAACGCACTTCTCTCTCATCTCCCCTTAGTGACCCGCTGATGACATTGCCAAGCTCTGAGCACACCTGCCAATTTTTTTATGAGGCAAACGACACATTGGAAGTGATGGGAGAAAAACGACCTTAAAAATCAGATTGTTCTCTCTACTTCAGGGCGTAAGGATCTCATAATAATAAACATGTTCTTTCCTACCTCAGTGACTAGCGGGTACAAATGGAAGCTTAAAAAACACTAATATGCTCAGTCCTATTTGGTTTTGCCCCCAACCAAAGTTGGGCTGTTGGAAGATGCAGGGAAAGATGGACAATGGAGATGAAGACCTGATATCATCACCAATCAAGTCTTCTGACGAACAGAGAAGTTGACTGCAGCCTATGTGACACTTGCTTCTCTCTTTGAATTTCCTTTTTTGTTTTCCCCAAATAAGCAATTTTTAAAATGGAAGGATAGTTGATTTTTTGGCTTTCCATGAGGGCTCAGTGGGCAAAGAATCTGCTTGCAATGCAGACTTGACAGAGTCACGGGTTCGATTCCTGGGTCATGACTATCTCCAGGAGAAGGAAATGGTGACCGAGTCCAGTATTCTTGCCTGGGAAATCCCATGGAGAGAGGAGCCTGGTGGGTTCCAGGCCACGCGGTTGCGGTTGCAAAGAGTTGGACATGACTGAGAGACTCAGCTAAACTAAGGTCATAGCTGATTTAGAGCATTGTGTTAGTTTCGGGCGAACATCAAAGCTCTTTAGTTATACATAGATTTGCAACATGGATGGACCTAGTGATTATCAAACTAAGTGAGGTAAGATGGAGACACACCACCCTCCTTACTTACAACTGGAATCTAAAACACAAAGGAACTCACACTCATGCAAAGGAACTTATACTCCGGTTTATCTTTTAGGTCATGGACAGGGAGGTGGCTGACATTCAAGGTAAGCTATGAACAGATGGGTATCCATTCCCAACGACATGAAGGTTGATGGAATATTAAGGTCAGAATCTTGTCCCACATGAAGGACGAGGATGCTTCTTGAGGGGTGTGGCTGGTGTGTGATGCTGCAAAAGTCATCTCCTTTTTTTTTTTTTTTTTTTTTGGCTCCGCTCGGTCTTCAATGGGCTTTCCTGGTAGCTCAGATGGCAAAGAATCTGTCTGCAGTGTGGGAGACCTGGGTTTGATCCCTGGGTTGGGCAGATCCCCTGGAGGAAGGCAATGATGACCCATTCCAGTATTCTCACCTGGAGACTCCCATGGACGGAGGAGGCTGGCGGGCTACAGTCCACGGGGTCACAAAGAGTCAGACACGCCTGAGTGAATGAGACAGGGTTTTCATTACTGTGCGCAGGACTGCTTGCTAACTGCAATGCGTAGGCTTCTCACTGAGGTATCTTCTCTTGCTGTGGAGTACAGACTCAGGAGCTTATGGGCTGAGTTGCTCCATGGGATGTGGGCTCTTCCTGGACCAGGGATGGAACCCATGTCCCCTGCACTGGCAGGCAGATTCTTAGCCAACGGACCACCAGGGGAGTCCCACTGAGAAATCTTCTAGTCACACTTGCAGATATACTTGGCATGGTCACCCGTCTGCCTGCCCCAAAAGACTAAGGTGGATGGATTCCACCAGTGGGGTTCCTGCCTCTATGGTCTTGCTCAGATTTGGCCAATGGGGTGCCCCGCCAGGAGATCAGAGGTTGGGGTGAAGAGCACGTGGTTTGAGGGTATTTATTTTCTTGACTTTCTCCCTGTGATGCTTCATAGGATGGTGGGGTCTCTCAGACTAAGATAATTCTTATCACGATGCTCCTTCTCCATAGGACCATCTCCTTTAGGTTGTGATAACTTCTGTCTTCTTCTCTCGATGGGCTTCTGAGAAGTAAGATCTCCACTGTTGCGATTACTTGCAGCTTCTTTGTGGTTCCCCTTAATCCAGCTACTCTCTTGTATGCAGTCTCTGCATTTTAAGTGGCAACATGGACACCCCAAAATGAACCTTTCTAATCCCAGAACCTGAGAAGATGTTGGGCTCCCCTCATAGCTCAGTTGGTAAAGAATCTGCCTGCAATGCAGGAGACCCCAGTTTGATTCCTGGGTCGGGATGATCTGCTGGTGAATACGTTGCAAAATATAAACTTTGGGACATCCTTGGTGGTCCACTGGTTGGGAATCCACGCTGCAATGCAGGGGACATGGGTTCGATCCCTGGTCTGGGAAGATCCCACATGCCATGGGGCAACTAAGCCCACACATCACAATTACTGAAGCCTAGGTGCCCTAGAGCCCATTCTGTGCAAGAAGAGAACTCTCGGCAATGAGAAGACCTCACACCACAACTAGATAGTAGCCCCCACCACTTACCACAACTAGAGAAAGCCCACACACCGCCATGAAGACCCAGCATGGCCAAAAACAAATAAATAAAAATTAAAAAAAAAACTTTGATGATGCAACTAAGCTACTAGATGTTAAAAGCAGGAGAATTTTGCTAAGTCATGTCTGACTCTTTGCGACCCCATGGACTGTAGCCTGCCTGGCTCCTTGGTCCATGAGGATTCTCCAGGCAAGAATACTGGAGTGTATTGCTATTCCGTTCTCCAGGGTATCTTCCTCATCCAGGGATTGAACCAAAGTCTCCTGCATTGCAGGTAGATTCATTACTAACTGAGCTACAAGGGAAGTCCAAATGTTGCTCATTTTAATCACAAAAGTCCTTATGAGAGGGAGGCAGGAAGACCAGAGTCAGAGATGAGATAGAAAGAAGGAAGAAGAAGAAGTGATGGGATTCCTGGCTTTGAAGATGGATGAAGGGGCCACATGTCAGGAAAACAGGCACCTGCAAAAGTGGGGAAAGGAAAGGAAATGGATTCTCCCCAAGGGCCTCCAGAAGAATGAAGCCCTGCCTAAAACTTGCTGTTAACCCAGAAAATTCCCTGTGTGATTTCTGACCTCCAGAATGACCACTGCTGACCGTAAGATAGCATATATGTGTGATTTCAAGCCACCAAGATTGTAGTCATTTGTTACATAACCAGAAGAAACTAATGCACTGTGTAAACTTTTCATCGAAATGATGCTATTTGAGCCTCATGGCCCTGAGTTGGGACCCTGAACGGATCAGTAGGTAATTGATGAAACTGGCTGAGATGGGTTAATACAGGATATCTGTTTTGCTGTTTCTGACTTACTCCATTGTGTATGGCAAGCTAATGGCACCCCACTCCAGTACTCTTCCTAGAAAATACCATGGACGGAGGGAAAATACTATGGCTGGTGGGCTGCAGTCCATGGGGTCACTGAGAGTCGGACACGACTGAGTGACTTCACTTTCACTTTTCACTTTCTTGCACCGGAGAAGGAAATGGCAACCCACTCCAGTGTCCTTGCCTGGAGAATCCCAGGGACGGGGGAGCCTGGTGGGCTGCCGTCTATGGGGTCGCACAGAGTTGGACACGACTGAAGTGACTTAGCAGCAGGTCCATCCAAAGCTCTGCAAATGGCATTATTTTATTCTTTTTTATGGCCAACTAATATTCCATTGTAAATATAATACAACATCTTCTTTATCCATTCCTTTTTTTTTTTTTTTTGGTGGACATTTAGGTTGCTTCTGTGTCTTGGCTATTGTGAATAGTGCTGCAATGAAGATTAGGGTACATGTATCTTTTGGAACTGTGGTTTTCTTGGGAAGGAAATTCAAAAAAGAGAGGATATATGTATATATATAGCTGATTCCCTTTGGTGTTTAGCAGAAACTAACACAATATAAAGCAACTATTAAGTGAAGTGTTAATTGCTCAGTCGTGTCTGAGTCTTTGCGACGCGATGGACCGTAGCCTGCAAGGCTCCTCTGTCCATGGGATTCTCCAGGCAGGAATACTAGAGCGGGTTGCCATTTCCTGCTCCAGGGGATCTTTGAGACCCAGGGACCAAACCTGGGTCTCCTACACTGGGGGCAGATTCTTCACCATCTAAACTACCAGGGAAGCAAACATACTCCAATAAAAACAAAAAACTACTCCAATAAATACTCCAATAAAAAGCATCTATACTCCAATAAAAACAATGGAAACTAACACAACAAACAACTACATGCCAATAAAAATAAAGGAAAAAAAATTGAACATATATACAAACTATTTTACAAACTATGTATACAAACATATATACAAACTCCAAAAAAATTAAGAAAAACCAAATTTGAACAAAGCTGCAAGGTAACCCTGAAAAAAATAGAAAGAAATGGATAGATGGGAATTAATTTTTTCCAGGGCTAGCATGCTACCGTCTGCAGAGTCCATAAATGATAAGAACCATCTCACTGAATGGTTGCTCCCTGCCCCCACATTCAGGATCCTGCGAGGTGATGACTGCCTTTGTGACAGGGTCATGACATCACCATTGTGGCATCCCGAGCTGTTACCGTAGAGATGTGGAGATGCAGGCTGGGGAAGGTGTTTGGGGGGTTAAGGGTGAGGAAGCAAGACTTGGAAGGAGGACAAGGGAAATGGGAGATGGTGTAACAATGTGCCAGCCAATCCAGGTGAGCTGTGGGGTCCCTGAGACCTTGTGGAGAGGACTTGGGGAGCCGGGGCTGAGTGGTCAGTCTTTCAGGCCCCCTCCCAGGGAAGCAGCACATCTTTTTGCTAAGGGGACTCTCAACAGCGGAGTCAACCGTGAACTTGCTGATGCTGCAGAGGGTTGACAGCTCAGAAACAACAGTACATAAAAAAAAAAAAAAAAGGAAAAAGAAACAACAGTACTTCCCTAAAGTGATAGTCACCCACTCATGTCCAATTTTTTGTGACCCCATGGGCGGTAGTCCACCAGGTTTCTCCTCGGTCCATGGGATTCTCCAGGCAGGAATGCTGGAGAGGGTTGCCATTCACTTCTCCACGGGATCTTCCTGACCTAGGGATTCAAACCTGTGTCTCCTGAGTTGGCATGTGAATTCTTTAGCACTGCCACCTGGGAAGCCCAAAACAACTACACACAAATGAATACTTTACCATCTGGGCCTCCAGGGCATCAAAATGTTATCCATACTCTCAAAAAATAAAGGACTGGGGAGACCTAAATAGACATTTCTCCAAAGACATAGAGCTGACCAACAGACACATGAAAAGATGCTCAACAATGCTAATTATTAGAGAAATGCGAATCAAAACTACAATGACCTACCAACTCACACCCATCAGAATGGCCATCATCGAAATGTCTACAAATAACAAATGCTGTACAGGATGTAGAGAAAAGGGAGCCTTCTTGCAACTGTTGGTAGGAATGTGAATTGATGCAGCCAGTAAGGAAAACAGTATGGAAATTCCTTGAAAAACTAGGAATAAAACTATGACCCAGAAATCCCACTACTGAGCATATACCCGGAGAAAACCATGATTCAAAAAGCCACATGTATCCCAGTGTTCACTGCAGCACTACTTACAATAGCCAGGACATGAAATTAACCTAGATGTCTGTCAACACACGAATGCATAAAGAAGATTGTGGTATATAGATATACAATGGAATATTACCCAGCCATAAACAGGAGGTAGCTGAACTGAGGTGGATGAACTTTGAGCCTCTTATACAGAGTGAAGTAAGTCAGGAAGAGAAAACCAAATACTGTATGTTAATGCATATATATGCAATCTAGAAAAAATGGTAGAGATGAATCTGTTTGTAGGGCAGGATAGAGGAACAGACATAGAAAATGGGCTTGTGGACATGGCAGGGGGTGGGGAAGAGGGAGGGTGAGATGGATTGAGAGAGTAGCCCTGATATTCAGACGCTACTATGTGTGAAAGAGGTCGTGGAAAGTTGCTATGTAGTACAGGGAACTCAGCCTGGTGCTCTGTGATGACCTAGAGGGCTGGGATGGAGGTGGGCTGCGACCGAGACTCAGGAGGTCATATGTGTACTTCCAGACGATTCGCCTTGTTGTACGACAAAAACCAACACAACACTGCAAAGAGATTATACTTCAGTTAAAAAAAATAAAGGACTTCCCTCCTACTGCAACTGCAACCCTAACATCATAACGTTGATAACCAACAGGCAACTGCCAATAAACGCCTGACTGTGTTGCGGTCATTGTCATACCTCTAAGAGGTGGGTGGAAACATAAATTTTAGAGATGAGGAAACGGAGGCCCATAGACATTGAACACCGTGTCCCAGGTCACAGAGTGAGTGAAAAACTCAGGAAAGCTGACTCTAGAGTCAATGAGCTTGCCCACCATGCTATTCTGTTTTGAGAATGGAGTTCCCCTTGCTCTGGTTGACAAAACCCACGGGAAGATGTCTTCCTGGCATCCCACTGGCCTTATCTCTTCCAAGTATAGTTCCAGAGGAGACCTGTCAAGATGATTATCTCTGGAGCCTGTCTTTGACCCTCCTTTCTCTTTCTTCCCCTCTAAGGTCTCTCCTGGGATAACTACACTCATTCGTAGGACTCCAAAGGGACCGATGTCTGATGACGCCCTCAACCTGTGTATCTAAGGACATGCACTCTCCAAGATACCAACACAATCTTTCAACATTCCGATGGCCATCGTGTCTCTTCAAGTCAACTTACTGTTCCCCTGTATTTGGAATCTCTTGGTTCATCTCCACCCCTGCTACTTTGACGCAGGTCCTCATTACCGCACCTTCCAGCTCTGGATGTTAAGTGTTGTTCAGTCGCTCAGTCGTGTCTGACTCTTTGCTACTCCGTGGACTGCGGCACGCCAGGCTTCCCCGTCCATCACCAACTCCCAGAGCTTGCTCCAACTCATGTCCATTGAGTCGGTGATGCCACCCAGCCGTCTCAACCAACCATCACCTCTTTGGTGAGTGTTCCTGAATGTATCCTTTGGTCCAGTTTTTAATCCCATCAATTCTTCTGCAGGGCGGCTACACAAACTCTAAAGGCCACTCTGATCAAGGTACTCACAGGATGGCAAGTATCTTGGTGCCCTCCTCCCCTAAAAAAATCTTTAGCAAGAAGCTCTTTCAAGATTTACCCCTTCCTGGGACTTCCCTGGGGGCCCAGTGGCTAAGACTTTGCGTTCCCAATGCAGGGGGTCCCAGGTTCAATCCCGTGTCAAGGAACTAGACCCCATATGCTACATCTAAAAGCTCACATGCCACAACTAAAGATCCTACATGCAACTAACACCCAGCACAACCAAATAAATAAGTGATTTTTTCTTTTGAAAAATAAAAGATTTGTCCCTTCCCTTCCCCTTAATTTTGCTTCCTTGCCATTTCTGCCAAGTATCTGTCATACCATGTCACAAACTGCACTTGTACTAAATTCTCTGCACCCCTCGGAACAGGACTGATTACACTTTGCCAGTGTTGAGCCAGCCATGTGGGATCAAACCCATACCCCCTGCATTGGAAAGAGACGTCTATGGACCACCTGGGAAGACCTTCCCCAAGCATTTCTGAATAAATCTATGTGTCTAGAAGCTCAATAAGGGACTAGGTCAATTTCTACAACTAAGGAACAGTATAACTATTTTCTCTTTATCTGCCCAGAAATGGTTAAAGAATCGGGGTGAGGGGAATGTATTAATAAACTTAGGAAACCATTTGAGGCCGTAATATTTTGAATAACCCTCCAATTATGGCATTTTAAATCTCACTCAAACCCTCTCCTTCCTGCAATAGTCTTAAAACTGTCCTTCAAAATTGATCGATGTGGCTCTCTTATTCCTAAAATTCATCAAGCAGTTAGGAACATATTTATAAATAGGTTCCATCGCAGGACTTTTACGGCACACAATAAGTAAGATATCATCCATTTTCCACGCCCAGAGGGCTGAATGATCATTTGTGAAAGCAATCGCCCCTTGAATATGGCTTCTAATAATCCCGTCCATCAATCATGTATTTTTTTTTTCTTAATTCATCCACACACCATTTTAAATGCAAACACAGTTCACCTTCCCAATATCTATGAAAATGAAATCCCATCACAGATGAAAATTTATAGCCCTGGCTCATATGAGTTCAGAGAGCAATATTCCCAATAGTTAAATCTCTCCAACACAGTTACATAAAGAGAAGTGAGAAGTCTAATTGGCTGTTTCCACTCAGCCAAGCAGTCTTCACGGCTCTTATTCACTGTCAAGTGAGAATCACCAGGTGCCCGCCTTGGCAGCTTAACGGATATTGAGCTAAGAACTGGGAATGACACAGAAAAGAAAGACTAATTCAAAAAGACGTGTGCGCGAGAGTCCACTGCAGCACTATTTACAATAGCCAAGACATGGAAGCAACCTAAATGTCCATCGACAGAGGAATGGATAAACATGTGGTGTGTGTGTATACATACGGCTTCCGTGGTGGCTCAGATGGTGAAGAATCTGTTTGCAAAGCAGGAGACCCAGGTTTGACTTCAGAGTTGGGAAGATCTCTTGGATCCCTTGGAATGGCAACCCACTCCAGTATCCTTGCCTGGAGAATCCCATGGATGGAGGAGCCTGGCTGGCTACAGTCCATGAGGTCGCAGAGTCTGGGCACGACTAAGCAAATATATATTCGGCAGAATGATTTCCGGGTGGCGCTGGTGCTAAAGAATCCACTTGCTGAAGCAGGAGACATGAGAGACGTGGGTTCAAGCCCTGGGTGGGGAAGATCCCCTGAAGGACATGGCAACCCACTCCAGTAATTTTGCCCAGAGAATTCCATGGACAGAGAAGCCTAGTGGACTACAGCTCATAGGGTCGCAAAGAGGTGTACATGACTGAAGTGAGTCAGCACATATGCTCATGGGCAGCCGCACATTCACACACACACACACACACACACACACACACATATAGACTGCAGACGGTGATTGCAGCCATGAAATTAAAAGATGCTTACTCCTTGGAAGGAAAGTTATGACCAAGCTAGACAGCATATTAGAAAGCAGAGACATTACTTTGCCAACAAAGGTCCATCTAGTCAAGGCTATGGTTTTTCCAGTAATCATGTATGGATGTGAGAGTTGGACAGTGAAGAAAGCTGAGTGCCGAAGAATGGATGCTTTTGAACTGTGGTGTTGGAGAAGACTCTTGAGAGTCCCTTGGAGGGCAAGGAGATCCAACCAGTCCATCCTAAAGGAAATCGGTCCTGAGTGTTCATTGGAAGGACTGATGTTGAAGCAGAAACTCCAATACTTTGGCCACCTGATGTGAAGAGTTGACTCATTGGAAAAGACCCTGGTTCTGGGAAAGATTGAGGGCAGGAGGAGAAGGGGACGACAGAGGATGAGATGGTTGGGTGGCATCACCGACTCGATGGGCATGAGTTTGAGTAAACTCTGGGAGTTGGTGATGGACAGGGAGGCCTGGCCTGCTGCGATTCATGGGGTCGCAAAGAGTTGGACACAACTGAGCGACTGAATTGAACTGTTAACTGATTCACATTGCTGTATACCAGAAACTATCACAATATTGTAAATAAACTGTACTCCAATAGATTAAAAAAAATCACTATAGAAAAAGATGTGAGATATACAAATATAAATATATGTGCATATATATAATGGAATATTAGTCATATAAAAGAATGACAAATGCCATTTGCAGTGACATGGATGGACGTAGAGATGACCATACCCAGTGAAATTAGAGAAACATGATATGATACCACTTGCAGGTGGGATCTAAAATATGATATAAATGAACTTATCTATGAAATAGAGACAGAATCACAGACACAGAGAACAGACTGGCAGCTGCCCAGAGGGGTTGGGGGAGGGTGAGGTTGGAAGTCTTAGATTACAGAACGCAAACTAGGATATACAGATGGATAACTAAGGACCTACTCTACAGCACAGTGAACTACATTCGATATCTCATAATAACCTATAACGGAAAACTGAAAGTGAGTGTGAAAGTGAAAGTCGCTCAGTGGTGTCCGACTCTTTGTGACAGTCCATGGGATCCTCCAGGCCAGAACACTGGAGTGGGTAGCCTTTCCCTTCTCCAGGGGATCTTTCCGAGCCAGGAATTGAACCAGGATCTCCTGCCTTGCAGGTGGATTCTTGACCAGCTAAGCTATCACGGAAGCCCTTAATGGAAAAGAATATCTCTGTCTATATATGTGTGTGTGGTCTGCTGTGCTTTGTCATTCAGTCATATCTGACTCTCTGCGACCCCATGGACTGCAGTCTGCCAGGCTCCTCTGTCCATTGGATTCTCCAGGCCAGAATACTAGAGAGGGTAGCCTTTCCCTTCTCCAGGGGATCTCCCCAACCCGGGGATCAAACGCAGCTCTCCCACACTGCATGCAGATTCTTTACCCTCTGAGTCACCGAGGAAGCCCAAGAGTACTGGAGTGGGTAGCCTATCCCCTTTCCAGGGGATCTTCCCAACCCAGGAATCCAACTGAGGTCTCCCGCATTGCAGGCGGATTCTTTACCATCTGAGCTACCGGGGAGGAGTGTGTGTGTGTGTGTGTGTGTGTGTGTGTGTGTGTGTGTACACAGACATATATCTGACTCACTTTGCCATACAGGGCTTCCCAGATCAATCCCTGGGTCAGGAAGGTCCGTAGAAAATGAAATGGCAACCCACTCTAGTATTCTTGCTTGGGAAATCCCATGGACAGTGGAGCCACAGAGGATGAGGTGGCTGGTTGGCAATCACACACTTAATGGACACGAGTTTGAGCTAACTCTGGGAGGTAGTGTGGACAGGGAAGCCTGGCGTGCTGCAGTCCGTGGGGTCACAAGGAGTTGGACATGACTGAGGCAACTTAGCAGTTTGCTGTAGATTTGAAACTGACAGAATAGAGAAAATCACACATACTTCAACAAAACAAAATTTTAGAATCAGAATCAAGAGCAGAACTGTTCAGGGTTTAATAGCAACCCTCAAAGACATCCACTCCCTCACCCCTGGAAACTGTAAAAGGCTGACCTTACCCGGCAGAAGAGACTTTGCAGGTCTGCTGAAGGACCATGAGATGCTGAAATGATGCTGGAGTATCCTGGTAGGTCCCATGTCATCAGGAGCATCTTTCTAAGAGGGAAGGAGAAGGGTCAGGGTCTATGATGTCACAGTGATGGTGGCGTCAGCCCAGGGCGGGGCCAGGGGCCCAGCATTACAGGCACCTCCAGATGACCTGGGGGCTCAGAGGGTAAAGAATCTGCCTGCACTGCAGGAGACCCGGGTTCAGTCCCTGGTTTGGTAAGATCCCCTGGAAAAGGAAATGACCACCCACTTCAGTACCCTTGCCCGGTAAATCTCATGGACAGAGGAGCCTGGTGGGCTGCAGTCCACGGGGTCCCAAAGAGTCTGGCACGACTGAGCGACTAATACTTATCCACTGACAAGCATCCTCTGGGCGTGCAGAGATGGATGGGGGTGGATGTGTGCCTGTATCCCTGGTGAGGTGCGTGCGGGTAGGCAGCAGGCAGACGGATGCATGCCTTTATTTTAACCCGAGCCGCGTAATCACAGCTTGACAACCCAAGCTCCATCCAACCCTTGCGCCTAACGCCTTCGCAAACCCCAGGGTAATTCAGTCCCACCCACCCCCCTGCGTCCCCGGGGCCACCTCCCTGGCAGTGATTACAGGTTTTGATGAAGATAAAGCATGTCTGGGTCTTTCTATTGAACAAGCTATCATTAGCCTGGCCACAAAGGTATCGCTCTCCCCAGAGCCAAAGGTCAGTGGACCTTGGGAGTGATGGATCTCTTTTCGCCTGGATGCAGGCGCTTGCTTGGCAAATGTTAAATAGCTTCTCAGAGCCACTGAGAAGGTTTCTAATTGCAGGCAGGCTGTCTCTGGAGAATAATGTGCAAGGCAGAGAGAGCACAGAGGCAGATTTTCTGCACGGCAAAATAATATACAGCAGGGGAAACCACTAGTCAGACATTACCTAGCTCCACAAAATATCAGTTCAGTTTAGTTCACTAGGCTCAGTCGTGTCTGACTCTTTGCAACCCCATGGACTGCCACACACCAGGCTTCCCTGTCCATCACCAACTCCTGGAGCTTGCTCAAACTTATGTCCATCGAGTCGGTGATGCCATCCAACCATCTCATCCCCTGTTGTCCCCTTCTCCTCCCGCCTTCAATCTTTCTATTTCGTAATTACCAGTGATGAAAACGATTGCTATTTACAAGGTCATCTCACAGCTCCCTTCAAAAATGTCTGTTCACGCAAAGGAAGTAATTGCACTCAAATTAAACAGCTTAGCAGTGGATCATGGTTTGACATGATACGACCCCATGTGCAGTAAGCAACGTCTTTCCCTTTTCCTTAGAACAATAAGCCTGCATTTCCCCAGTGGTCCAGTGGTTAAGACTGTCCTCTTCCCCTGCAGGGAGCATGATATTTATTCTCTGATGGAGAAAGTTTCCCTTACTGGGAGGGGCCGCAAAAAAAAAAAAAAAGGTGAAAAACTTTTTATAAAAGGTAAAAGACAATGCAATTATCTTAGATAATAAAGATAATGCAATTTTTAAAATATGAAGACTGTATAATAAAGCATAGATATAAAATAATGTATCTTTTCAGTGATTTTTTTTTTAAGGAGGTTATTGGGAAGAGAAAATCTGATTTTTGTTACGGACGGGGTGTGAGGTGATTGCGTGACTCTGCGCATTCAGCTGCTCCTAAAAATATACTCTCAACTCTAAAATTCTAATATCCTCACTTATAAAACAATAGGCTTGAAATGAATGCAGAAAAGTTCTGTGATTTAAGGAGAATTCAATGGGACCTGGGCACTACACTAAGAAATCTAAATATATTAGATATAGGTGTTCGTATAATGCCATTTTGTATATTGGGGCTTCCCTAGTGGCTTGGATGGTAAAAGAATCCACCTGCAATGCATGAGACCCCGCTTTGATCCCCAGGTCGGGAAGATCCCCCGGAGAAGGAAACAGCAACCCACTCCAGTATTCTTGCCCGGAGAATCCCATGGACAGAGGCGCCTGGCGGGCTGCAGCCCACGGGGTCCCAAAGAGTCGGACACGACTGAGCAACTAACACTTTCAGTTTCACAGGTCAGAGGTGAACCTATGCTGACACAAGAGAGGAACAAGGGGTCCAGGTGTGCACGCTGGATTCCTGCATAGGACGATGGGCGTGTATGTGTGTGTGTGTGACTGCGTTCATTTTCTGATACTATGCATAGATTCCTGGGTGTCCCACTGACCTTTCCATAAATCTGCTATTCTTCTCACATTCCTCTGCACAGACCTTTGATTTTTTTTTTTTTGATGGTATTTCTAGAAGGGAGGCACAGAAATATATGACATCTTCCTTCAGTTAACCTCCTATGTAAGGGATTTCCCCTCCTTTCCTTTTGGCACTAGGATAGCTTTCTCTCAGCACACATCATGAAAGCATGTCATAGCTAAGTCACTTCCTTGAAGGTCTGTTACATATTCGGTGCTACTGAAGTTTCGTAGCTCTTTTTTAATTTTTTTAAAAATGTGGACCAATTTAAAGTCTTTACTGAATTTTTTTACAATGTCATTTCTGTTTTGTGGGGTTTTTTTTTTTTTTTTTTGGTCATGAGGCATGCAGGATCTGGTTCTCTGCTGTTGAATGAGATGGTGGGATGGCATCACGGACTCGATGGGCGTAAGTCTGAGTAAGCTCCTGGAGCTGGTGATGGACAGGGAAGCCTGGCATGCTGCAGTCCATGGGGTCGCAAAGAGTCGGACACGACTGAGCGACTGAACTGAACTGATATCTTTGGGGGGACAGTTAAGGCCACATGAGGAGACAGTGAGGAGACCACAGAGGATGAGATGGTTGGTTGGCAATCACACACTTAATGGACACGAGTTTGAGTCAGCTCTGGGAGGTAGTGATGGACAGGGAAGCCTGGCATGCTGCAGTCCATGCGGTCACAAAGAGTTGGACACGACTGAGCGACTGAATAACATTGTGGGGTCTTCACTTCCTGACCAAGGATGGAAACACTCCCCACCGTACACTGGAAGGCGAAGTCAACCACTGGACCAGCAGGCAAGTCCCCAAGGCTTGTTTCCTACTAATCAAGATACATCACTCAAGTCACACTGAAGAAAGCAACTACGTCTTTATTGCTGGGGACTATGTGCCTTTGCGTGCACGTGATCCATCCTTCTAAATCAATTCAGTGTAACGTGTTTTTATCACGGTAACGAATTTGTAGTTCCCCAAGCCAGATGCACATGGCCCTCACCGTCTGCCTCTCAACCGATCCTCTGACGTGCAAAGTGAAAATGTTACATAAACAGCAATCTTTCGCCAATGGTTTAGGAAATCCCTTCTGACGGATGCCATATTCCCACCGCGAAGTCCAGCTTCTGTTTACACTGACAATCAGATGACCCATGATGCACTTCTGAATATGGCCAAAAGCATCCTTCCTGGCTTGCTAAGAGAAATTTATGAATAATTCTACACAAAGTAAGGGCTTCTTCACAGGTGGCTTGGTGGGGAAAAAAAAAAGAACCTGCCTGCCATTGCAGGAGATATGGTTTCAGTTTTTGGGTTGGGAAGATCCCCTGGAGGAGGGCATGGCAATCCACTCCAGGGTTCTTGCTGGAGAATCCCATGGACAGAGGAGCCTGGTGGGCTATGGTCCAGGAGGTCGCAGAGAGTCAGGCACGACTGGGCAACTGAGCATGCATGCACATCAAGCCAGCCTGTCACATGTTCAATTTTGAACCAACATTTTGCTGGAAAATGTAGTGCTTCGGGATCGTGGTTCCCCCCCTCCTGGCCCCGATGGGAGGAAGGGACCATCGTGAAGTGCTGGTAGGAGCCAATCCATGAAAAGGCGACGAGGAAAAAAATGAGATCAGCTCGAAAAATGCCTCCCTCTGCTGTCTATGAGTGTTATATTTACTCCACAGGCGTCTTCCTGCTCAGCCTTTTTACCTGTGAATGTTTCTCGCTCCTAAAGAGGATTAGGCGGATTACTCAGTGCCAGAAACCCTCGCATAGCCCCGGGGAAATGTCTCACGTAACCATGTGCAGAGTCGGGAAGGACCAGGTGTGGAATATAAACATGCTTTTCTACAGAAAGAAGGTGACATCCTGGAAAGAGCGTGAGTTTGAGCAAACTCTGAGAGTTGTGATGGACAGGGAGGCCTGGCGTGCTGCAGTCCATGGGGTCGCAAATAGTCGGACAAGACTGAGCGAGTGAACTGACTGATATGAAGGCTGATGACCCCCCAACACAATCAGGTTCTTGGCTTAAAAAAAAAAAAAAATACAGGACTTCCCTGGTGGTCCAGAGGTTACGGCACCACACTTGCAGTGCACAGGTGTGGGTTCAATTCCCTGGTTGGGGAACTAAGATCCTACATGTCATGAAGCATGACCAAAAAGTTAAAAAAAAATTTTTTTTTTCTTTAGAAGATGCTGAATAATAGTTATTTCCTGCATCTACCTTTTGCATAATCATATCTATAGTAATATCAATAATATAATCATATCAATGGTAATAAATACCTATCACACGCACTGTCTTTTCTTCAAAAAATTTTTTTTTTTTTACTGAAGTATATCTGACTGACAATGTTGTGTTCAGTTCAGTTCTGTCGCTCAGTCATGTCTGACTCTCTGCGACCCCATGGACTGCAGCACGCCAGGCCTCCCTGTCCATCACCAACTCCCGGAGCT
Organism: Cervus elaphus; assembly: GCF_910594005.1. NCBI lineage: Eukaryota > Metazoa > Chordata > Mammalia > Artiodactyla > Cervidae > Cervus > Cervus elaphus. The sequence goes on along the minus strand of NC_057848.1, from coordinate 175,942,549 downwards.
TGCTCAAACTCATGTCCATCGGGTCGGTGACGCCATCCAAGCATCTCAGCCTGGGTTGTGTTAGTGTCTGCTATGACAGCAAAGTGATTCAGTTTTATATATAGGGCTTCCCTGATGGCTCGGATGGCAGAGAATCCGCCAGCAATGCTGGAGACCTGGGTTTGATCCCTGCATTGGGAAGATACCCTGGAGAAGGGAACGGCAATCCACTCGAGTATTCTGGCCTGGAGAATCCCATGGACTGTATAGTCCAAGGGGTCACAAAGAGCCGGCCACGACTGAGTGACTTTCACTTACTTTATATATATATATATATATATTATATATATATCATTCACATATATATTTTATATATATGTTATTCATATATATATTATTCATATATATTATTACATATATATATTATTGATTTTGTATATATATTATTCTTTTCCAAATTGTTTTCCACTATAGTTTATTACAAAATATTGAATATAGTTCTCTGGGCTATACAGTAGCACCTTGTTTATCTATTTTACATATAGTGGCCTGTATCTGATAATCCTAAACTCCTAATTTTATCCTGCCCTCTCTTTCCCCTTTGGGAGCCATAAGTTTATTTTCTCTGTCTGTGCGTCTGTTTCAGTCTTATAAATAAATTCATTTGTCTCATATTTTAGATCCCACATAGAAGTCATATCATAAAAATATCTCTCTGTCTGACTGACTTCACTCAGTATGATCATTTCTGGGTCCATCCACGTTGCTGCAAATGGCATTATTTCATTCTTTCTTTATGGCTGAGTAATATTCCATCGTATGTACATACCACATCTTCTTTATCCATTCCTCTGTCGATGGACACTGAAGTTCTTTCCGTGTCCTGGATACTGTAAGAGGTGTTGCTGTGAACATTGGGAGGTGTGTATCTTTTTCAATCAGAGTCAAACAGGCAATCCTATGTTGTTACATAACCATGTAGCGATTTAAGAGTGAAAGGGATGGAATATCAAAGCCCACGTTTTCATCTCAGCGTTTCTGTTGGACGACCCTTAAGACTTTGGATGGTTTTAGACAATTTGATGCTTCCGTGGCTCACTTTCCTCAGATATTAAAAGGGAAGGAAGACAGGACTTTTCTTAAGATGTTACAAATGGCATAATACATATCGAATGCTTTGACTGTATTTTAAACACACGTGTCTTGTTTACGGGCTTCCCCGGTGACCCAGATGGTAAAGAGTCTGCCTCTGATGCGGGAGACCCAGGTTCGATCCGTGAGTGAGGACCACCCAAAGCGACTTAACACGTATCTTGTTTATTATTTTTACAGAGGAAATCCTGACACAGAGAGCTTCCATCGTTTGTCAGTTTTCTCAGGGACAAAAAGCAAAAACCAAAACCAAAAAACGGCTACGTGGAAACAGAGTAAATTCCTGCCATTGAGTCTCAGAGAATTCCTTGAAATCTTTAAAGGCAGAAAAGAGAGATAATATTGAACCCAACAGACTCACACTTGTTAGGGACGGTTATTCTTGCTGGATGCAATTTGAGTCCCTGTTATGATCAAATAATATAAACCCTTTTTATTATTAAATTTTTACTCTGGATATAGTCCTCCCAAAGGGGGAAGAATACCATTACAGAAGATAGCATTATCATTTAGATACAAAATAAAATACTATATACATGACTTGGCAATAAGCTCACAGCAGTTGTTATGCATTAAAATAAAAAGCAAAAAAATCACTATTTCCAAATAATGATTATTTGCAAAGTACAGTTTTGTGTTTTTTGCTTATTATTTTTTTAAAGTAATTGTCCTTTTGAGAGAATGATTAAATTTAATCATGTTCAATACTTTGTAATGTTTCAACAAGGGATTAGGATTTCCCTAAAGGGCATATCTTGGGCTAAATTGTTTATCTATAATTTGTCCTCAAAATGATCTAACAAAGGAAAAATGTGTGCTGTTGAATTTCCTATTTAAATGATTCCTGAATTTCTTAAGGTGATGGCATTATACTGAAGTTTCATTCTAGGATTCAGATGTGTACAGACACATGGGTGGGCATGCAGAACGCTGGCCATTAAGTTAATTTTTAAACTATGTCTGACTTTCCTGTTAGACATCCTTTCACCATAGCTTTGAGGTGTCTCTCTCTTTCTCTTTTTTTGGCTGAGATGGGTCTTAGTTTTGGTACAGAAGCTGTTAACTCGTGGTGAGCAGACTCTCTAAGGCAGGTAGCTGCCCCGAAAGGCAAGGTAGGTACCTACCCCGTACGGGTAAGCTGCCCTCTAAGGCAGGTAGCTGCCCCGTAGCATGTGGGATCTTAGTTCCCCGACCAGGGATCCAACCCACGTCCCCTGCATTAGAAGGCAGGTTCTTAACCACTGGACCACCAGGGAAGCCCATGATGTCTCTTCAATGCCCCCTTCCTCTTATCTCCACATTGAGCCATCACCGCATTTAAAATATCAATCATTCGGCAAAATGGAGACAAGGCATTGAAATGGGAAGCTGTGTACTTAACATTAGTTATTGTCGTGGTGATAGGATAATGCTATTTTTTTCTTCATGTTTTCGACATTTCAAAAGTGCTCCCCTTTTGATTTACCTTTTAAAATAAAAAATATATATTTTTTCCCCTTTACACGCTGTCTTCATCCAGCAGTTACAGGATTTTTGTCATATTATGATCACTTAGCATTAATGCACTTTTCCCCTCGAATTCTTTAGAAAACATTAACTTATACTTCCACGAAAAAATCAAGGGCTGTTTTTGAGCTACTGATAGAATATTCTGTATCCATTAATAACTGCTTTCTTAAACATATAATATCTATATCTTATAATACTATCTATCTATAACCTATATATATATATACTATATATATAGTATCTATAACCTATAATACTGTATATAATATTACATACTGTTGTACAATGTTATATACTATAGTATATATACTATGGTATAATAACCTATAATGCTGTATATAATATAATATTATAATGTATTTACAACCTGTGCATTTTTTACCTAAACACTTTTCAGTCACTAATTGCATTATATTTTTTAACTTGCATGGCATTTTATTTTTTTTTAATTTATGTGGGAGTATAGTTAATTAACAACGTTACATTAGCTGCAGGCATACAACAAAGTGATTCAGTTACACATATACATGTATCTACTGTCTTTTGAAATATTTTACCATGTAGGCTGCTACATAGTATTTATCAGAGGTCCCTGTGTTATAGAGTAGGTCCTGTTGGCTGTCCATTTCACACACAGTGGCGTGTATATGCAAATCCCAAGTGGACATCAAAGTGAATCAGCCACCCACATATATATATATCTATTCTTTCTCAGATTCTTTTCCCATGGAGGTTATAACATAATACTGAGCCGAATTCCCTGTGCTATAGAGCAGGTCCTTGATATCCACTGAATTTTGCAAAATAGCCTCTTCTCTTGCTTCTCCTAGGTGCTTGGGAATGTCTAACATAGAGTACAAACCATCTTACCAAGAAATTATAAGTACTAATTAAAAGGAAACTGTCTCTTTCACATACACTCTTTATTCAGGATATACCCTTTTGCCAGGCACCAAAAAGACTTTGTCTCTTCCGACTTTATGCTGAGAAGGTATCCAGTGAGAAAGCAAGAGAGATACCAGTAACATTTACCGAAAAAGTCAGAGAACCTGGTGCCAACATGCCTGGGAAGAATCCAGAATATGAATCAAAATTATTAGCTTTTTTGGGGGGAAAAATTAATAAGAAAATCTATACAAGTTTTGGTTCACAGCAAACCCTGGCTTCACCGTACAACTTATAAAAATGATTGTGATATTTTTCTACAAGGGTGCAGATAATCAGTGTTACTGGCTCTGGGGGCCAGATAGTCAGTTCTGAACTGATAAGATAAAAGCAGACATTGGCCACTTCCCAGGTGGCACAGTGGTAAAGAATCTACCTGTCAATGCAGGCTATGTGGGTTCTATCCCTGGATCAGGAAGATCCCCTGGAGGAGGAAATGGCAACCCACTCCAGTATCCTTGCCTGGAGAATCTCATGGACAGAGAAGCCTGGCGGGCTATAGTCCATGGGGTGGCGAAGAGTTGGGTACAATTGAGCAACTAACACAGATATTGGCCCCATTCAAAAGAATGTACCTGGGTTTCACTAAAACTTTACAAAAACAGGTCAGAGGGCGTGTGTGTGCAGGTGGTCAACCTCTTCAATAGATGCCACCTAAGGGAGAGAGTTCCTTGCACTGCAAAGACATCAAGCCAGTCCATCCTATAGGAAATCAACCCTGAATATTCACTGGAAGCACCAATGCTGAAGCTGAAGCTCCAATCCTTTGGCCGCCTGATGCAAAGAGTTGACTCACTGGAAAAGACCCTGATGCTGGGAAAGACGGAAGGCAGGAGGAGAAGGGGATGACAGAGGATGAGATGGTTGGATGGCATCACCGACTCAATGGACATGAGTTTGAGCAAGGTCCCTGAGATGGTGAAGGACAGGGAAGCCTTGGCGTGCTGCCGTCCGTGGGGTCGCAAAGAGTCGGACACGACTGAGCGACTCAACAGCAGCAACAAGGAAGAGTGTCCCCAGAGAAGGGCATGGCAGTCCACTCCAGTATTCTCGCCCAGAAAATCCCATGGACAGAGGAGCCTGGTGGGCAACAGCCCACAGGGTCACAGAGAGTCGGACACGACTGAATGGCAAACACACACGCAAGAGTTGTGCAAACAGATTTCTCTCCATTTATGCAAAGCTGACGCTTCAGAGGAAAGCAACCACCACAATAAGAGACCAACAAACCAAAAGAAAAACTGTGAAAATATCTCCAACCTTCCAGAGGAGGACGGGGGTGGTTCTTAACCCCTGGGATCTCCCACCCATTCCTGTCTCTGCTTCCCCGTATCCACGGAGAGCGTACAGATTCCAGGATGCTCAGTGCACAAGGGTGCAGAAAGCCATCAGTGGTGCAGAGTTTTCCCAAGACAGAACTTCACTCTCGGTGGTACAGATGGACCTGTTTGCAGGGCAGGAATAGAGATGCAGATGTAGAGAAGGGATGTGTGGACGTAGTAGGACAAGGAGAGGGTGGGATGGATAGAGAGAGTAACACTGAGATATATACATGACCACATGTAAAACAGACAGCGAGTGGGAAGCTGCTTTATAACATAGGGAGCTCAGCTCAGGGCTCTGTGATGACCTAGAGGGGTGTGGGCTGGGAGCGAGGCTCAAGAGGATGGGGATATATGTCACTGATTGTATGAATGTCGTATCATTATATAATATGACTATATGTCACATCGTTGATCCACCAGTCCATCCTAACGGAAATCAACCCTGAATATTCCACCAGAAGGACTGATGCTGAAGCTGAATCTCCAATACCTTGGCCACCTGATGCAAAGAGCTGACTCACTGGAAAAGACCCTGATGCTGGGAAAGATTGACAGCAGGAGGAGAAGGAGGCAACAGAGGATGAGACGGTTGGACGGCACCATTGACTCGATGGACATGGGTTTGAGCAACCGCCGGAAGACAGTGAAGGACATGGGAAGCCTTGGCGTGCTGCAGTCCACGGGGTCCAAACGGGTGGACACACCTTAGTAATGGAACAGAATCGAATCTGGAGGACCCTGAAACATGGGTGTAAACTGTGGAGGAAAGCCATGGCTCATGGCTGAAGTAGCAGCAAGTTCAACAGCTGACCCTACATAAGCATCACTGACCTCCTGGATAAGTGTCCATGATCACCACAAGTAAAGAGTGTAAATGGTAAAGACCGAAATCTAGGTACAGTGTGATAAATCCATTGGTACGCCTTGGAATATATTCACTAGATAGATCCAGAAACATTTAACGTGTTTTTTTGTTTTTTGTTTTTTTTACTGTATTGAGCAGTTTGTATAAGTTGCAATTCTTATCTCACATAAATAGCATGCTTTAAATATTGCTATTTGATTATTTGACTATGTGTGCGTGTACGTGCCAAGTCACTTCAGTCGTGTCCAAGTCTATGCGACCCCATGGACTGCAGCCCGCCAGGTTCCTCTGTCCATGGGATTCTCCAGGCAAGAATACTGGAGTGGGTTTCCATGCCCTCCTCCAGGGGATCTTCCCGACTCAGGGATCGAACCCGAGTCTCTTGAGTCTCCTGCATTGGCAGGTGGGTTCTTTACCACTAGCATCACCTGGGAAGCCTTGAAATGACTATACTTCCTAATTATCCAGGTCACCCCCATGGAATCCAGCCCCAGGGTGCATTTTTGGAAGACAGCCTGTAACTAAGCAAGTGGGATGAAAGAAATCATAGAAACAGGTCAGGTTTTAAAAATTAAATTTTATTCTATGCGTTCAGGGAAGCTAAACCAGCACAAAATGAAATCCTAGGCCAAAAAAAAAAAAAAAGAATTGGAAAATGAAGTTTTAGCCTCAGGGGAAATATCAGAAAATGACTAATGTGAGGAAGAAATCCACAGCTCAGATGGAGAGAGTGGGGCAAGGAAAAAAGGAACGGAAATCACTAATCAAAAATGTACGATCTAGTCTTCAATAATGAATAAACTGTAAACAGGAAACTACTGTCATCTGTGTATGTTGTGGTTAAAAATAAAAAGAGAGAGAGACAAGTATTGAAGAGTAAGAGGAAATAGGTAACACAAAAGAGGTGATTGTATTTGTCAAGCTAGGTGAGATTTTGGCTACTTTGGAGAGACATGGAGAAGTTTCCTTTCATCGACCTCTGCCAGATGGTTCTATTACTTGTGGTTAAAGATAGTCTGGCTTTCCTAGGTGTCTCAGCAGTAAAGAATCCACCTGACAATGCAGGAGACGTGGTTTCAATCTCTGGACCACGAAGATCCCCTGGAGAAGGAAACGGCTACCCACTGCAGTCTTCTTGCCTGGAGAATCCCATGGACAGAGGAGCCTGGCGGGCTACAGTCCACGGGGTTCAGAAAGAGTCAGACACGACTGAGTATGCAGTCTTTTGAACCAGCAGTCCACTGGTCTCAACAAAGAACAAATACATCCCTTTTCCTTTTAGAAAGTGAAAGTGAAAGTCAGTTGTGTCTGACTCTTTGCGACCCCATGGACTATATAGCTCATGGAATTCTCCAGGCCAGAATACTGGAGTGGGTAGCCTTTCCCTTCTCCAGGGGATCTTCCCAACCCAGAGATTGAACCCAGGCCTCCCACATTGCAGGCCGATTATTTACCAGCTGAACTATCAGGGAAGTCCTCCTTTTAGACAGATGTCTAATAAATGGAAACAGTGACAGGTTTTATTTTCTTAGGCTCCAAAATCACCATGGATGGTGACCGCAGCCATGAAATGAAACCATGCTTGCTTCTTGGAAGGAAAGCTAGGACAAACCTGGGCAGTGTATTAAAAAGCAGAGCCATGACATTGCTAACAAAGGTCCATCTAGTCAAAGCTATGGTTTTTCCAGTAGTCATGTATAGATGTGTGAGCTGAACCACAAAGAAAGCTGAGCGCCGAAGAATTGATGCTTTGGAACTGTGGTGTTGGAGAAGGCTCTTGCGAGTCCCTTGGACTGCATGGAGATCCAACCCGTCCATCCTAAAGGACATGAGCCATGACTATTCATTGGAAGGATGGATGCTGAAGCTGAAACTCCGCTACTCTGGCCATCTGATGTGAAGAGCCATTTCACCGGAAAAGACCTTGATGCTTGGAAGATTAAGGGCAGGATGAGAAAGGGGTGACAGAGGATGAGATGGTTGGATGGCATCCCTGACTCAATGGAATGAGTTTGAGCAAACTCGGGGAGATGGTGAAGGACACGGAAGCCTGGTGTGTTGCAGTCAAACAGCTGCAGGTTGCAAAGGGTCAAACAAAACTGAGGGACTGAACAACAACCCTTAGAACTGCCTTGATATCCCACCTGATAAATGGCCAGCTATCTTAGGACCTGATATCTAGAAGAAGATTTTGGTAAGAGTAACATAAATCCAACCAAGTCTGTCTGCAGGGTTGCAAAGAGTCAGACATGAGTGAGCAACTAACATTTCACTTCATGGCTAGCTTTGACCCAAGATCGTTAAGACTTTCCTGTGTCTTGACACTCCTGGTGACCTTGTTGAATGTTTTGTATTCTTTTGATAACCAGGTGGGAAACATTTGGGAAAATGCTTCTAGTCCTTCGGGTTAATCCTTCAAACAGCCCAGGGTACATTAGAAAGACTTCTGAACTATTGAATGGGATAGCATTGGGAACAGTTTTGCACAGAACACTCGTGTTTCCTATTAGCTATTTGTACATTGCTACTCTTTCTTTGAGGGTCCAAAAAGGTACATTTTATATCATCTGTATTTATCTACTTTGCTTCTACCCTTTTGTTTGATAGTTGGACTATTTTTATCTCTGTCTTCCATTCTCCGTGAATTCCTTCACGTTCTATTTTTTTTTTAAACCACTCTCTTTCAATTTCCAGATTCTTTCTTAATCACTTCTAACTATGGTTAATTCTGACTATCAAAGTATACTGGGCTTCTCTCATAGCTCAGTTGGTAAAGAATCTGCCTGCAATGCAGGAGACCCTGGTTCGATTCCTGGGTTGGGAAGATCTGCTGGAGAAGGGATAGGCTACCCACTTCAGGATTCTTGGGCTTCCCTTGTGGCTCAGCTGGTAAAGAATCCACCTGCAATGCGGGAGACCTGGGTTCGATCCCTGGGTCGGCAAGATCCCCTGGAGAAGGGAAAGGCTATCCAGTACAGTATTCTGTTCTGGAGAATTCCATGGATAGTCCATGGTGTCACAAAGAGTCAGACACGACTTTTTTTTTTAAACCATTCTCTTCCAATTTCCAGATTCTTTCTTAGACATTCCTAAACTATGTTTAATTCTGATTATCAAAGTATATATTAAAAAAAAAATAAGATCTGCAGCTTTTCTTCCCGAGATATACATTTGGCTCCCTTTCAGATTTATTAATACCATCCATGGGGTTACAAAGAGTCAGACATGACTTAGCGACTGAACAACAACAGTATCATCTCAGTTTAATTCTTCCTCTTCTGTATTCATTTTTTTTTGATGAGCATATCATATTTTTAGCAATTAATCACTGTAATTACCATAATGATTATCACCTTGTATTACAGAGTAAGGGTATGTGATTACACCAGTAAAGATCTTTCGAGCAGCTCACTCAGGTCTGATTTTGCACCTCAAGCGTAAAACCTAATGGAAAGTTCTATGTGCAAACTTTTAATTTCCGTGTTTGATGTCTTGAGTCAGCCTATTATCACAGACTAGAATCTCTTTGCCTCTTTTTTTTTTTTTTATTGAAACCTTCACTTGCCTCTCATCTTCAGATGAAATGCCCACACCCCAAAGAATTTATACCCACATCCTCCAAGGTTTAATTCATCACTTCCTTTTTCCTTCAGCGTATCTAGTATGTCTATCTCTTTTTCTATTTTTTGGCCACACTGCATGACATCTCGGGATCTTGGTTCCCCCAACCAGGCATGGAACCCATGTCCCCTGCAGTGGAAGCACAGAGTCTTAACCACTGGACTCCCATCTAAGGGAAGTCCTTTAGAAGTCTATTTTTATAATTGGTTTGAACTCATCATTTATATATGACACCCTCGCTGAACATGGGCCAATCAGAGGAAGAAATTACACAGGGGTGTTCTCCACCTGTCTGCTAAACAGAAAACTTTCCACACAGCAGGAGTCTCCCGTGTTAGATGAATTGAATTCTAAGTCAAATAAATTCTTTTTGAAGGTGTTTAGGTATAATCTGAACCTTGGAGGATTTCAATATTTTGAGTTGGAATTGGAAACAACAACAACAAAAAAGAACACTATCTTTTTCAACAGACATCTAAATATTTCCTCATCTAAATACATAACTAAAACAGATTAAATTATATATGTTTTGAAATATTCACATGGCAGAGACAAAGCTAGTACTTCCTTAAAAATTAAAGGAAGGAACGGTGGGAAATGAATAATATAAAGAGATGGAAAATAATTATGTCACCAAATGAATTCATTTCAAGAAGCAAAACAACTCTATTGGAATTTTTAACACTTTACCCCTTCCTTGGTTTATATGATGGGATTGCCAGCAATTTGGGTTCACACCAAAGGTCATTTTACTTAGAAATTAGTATTGCCTTGTGCCAAAAAGGAAAATATGCATGATGGAAATGAAAGCAAAAATAAACAAAAGGGACCTAATCAAACTTTCAAGCTTTGGCTCAGCCGAGGAAACCACAAACAAAGCGAAAAGACAATCTGTGGACTGGGATAAAATATTAGCAACTTATGTAACCGAGTAGGGATTGATTTCCAGAACACACAAATAGCTCACATAAAACTCAAGAACTAAAACAAAGCAATAGAAAAATTGGAGTTAAGACCTAAACAGACATTTCTCTAAGGAAGACATACAGATGGACAAGAGGCGCATGAAAGATGCTCAACATGAGCAGAGAGAAATGCAAATCAAAACTATATTGAGATATCACCCCGCACACGTCAGAATGGCCATCATCAAAAAGTCCACAAGTAGCAAATGGTGGAGAGGATGTGGAGAAGAGAACCCTCCTGTCCTGCTGGGAGCAAGGGTAGAGCCACTGTGGAAAACAGAATGGACTTTTTATAAAAATCTGGGATTCCCTCATAGCTCAGTTGGTAAAGAATCTGCCTGCAATGCAGGAGACCCTAGTTCGATTCCTGAGTCACTAAGATCCGCTGGAGAAGGGATAGGCTACCCACTCCAGTATTCTGGGGCTTTCCTTGTGGCTCAGCTGGTAAAGAATCCGCCTGCAATGCAGGAGATCTGGGTTTGATCCCTGGGTTGGGAAGATCCCCTGGAGAAGGGAAAGGCTACCCACTCCAGCATTCTGGCCTGGAGAATTACAGTCCATGGGGTCACAAAGAGTCAGAAATGGCTGAGCGACTTTCACTTCACTTCACTAAAGATGGACCTACAATACTATTCTCTAATCCCACTCCTGAGTATATACCTGGACAAAATCTTAATTCAGAAAGAAATATGCACCCCAATGTTCACCACAGCACTATTTACAATAGCCAGGACTTGGGCGAAACCTATCCACTGACAGATGAACGGATACAGATCTGTCCATGGGATTCTCCAGGCAAGAATGCTGGAAGGGCTTGACGGGCCTTCCTGCAGGGGATCTTCCCAACCCAGGGATGGAACGTGCATCTCTTAAGTCGCCTGCATTGGCAGGCAGGTTCTTTACCACTAGAGGCACCTGGGAAACTATATCCCATGGACGGAGGAGCCTGGTGGGATACAGTGCCTGGAGTTGCAAGAGTCAGACGTGACTGAGCTACTAAACCACCACCGTACGCAGACACACACACACACACACACACACACACACACACACACACACACTACTCAGCCATAAAGAAACAATAAAAGGATGCCATTTGCAGCAACGTGGATGGACCCAGAGATTATCATACTAACTGAAGTAAGTCAGAGAAAGACAGATATCATATGATATCACTCATATGTGAAATCTGAAAAGTGAAAGTCACTCGGTCTTATCCAACTCTCCGCGACCCCATGGACTGTAGCCCGGCAGGCTCCTCTGTCCATGGGATTCTCCAGGCAAGAATACTGGAGTGGGTTGCCATGCCCTCCTCCAGGGGAATCTTCCTGACCCAGGGATCGAACCCTGGTCTCCCGCACTGCAGGCAGATCCATTACCATCTGAGCCAGCAGGGAAGCCCAAGTATGAATGGAACCTGAAATATGGTATAAATGAACCTGTCTGTGAATCAGAAAGACAGACTTACATAGAGAACAGCTTCATGGTTGCCAGGGAGAGAGGCAGGGATGGACTAGGGCTTTGGGATTAGAAGAAAGAAACTACTCTCTATAGGGTGGATAAACGAGGTCCTACTATAGAGCATAGCGAACTATATTCAATATCCTGTGATAAATCATATGAGAAAAGAATTTTAATGAGAATATACACACACATACATAATCATTTGCTGTACTGTAGAGATTGGTACAAAGTTGCAAATCAGTTACACTATACTTCCATTAAAAATTTAAAAAGTTAACTATATATGACTTACATGTGGAATCTAAAAAAGTAATACCAATGAAGTTATCTACCAAACAGAAACAGACTCAGAAAACAAAGTTAGGGCTACCGAACTGGAAGAGGGGAGGGGATAGGAGTATGTGATTAACAGATACATACCACTGTATATAAAGTAGGTGAGATACATATCACTGTAAATAAAATAGGTGAGATATAAACCACTGTATATAAAATAGGTGATACATATCACTATATAAAACAGGTGGGATATGTGCCACTGCATATAAAATAGGTGGGATACACGCCACTCTATATAAAATAGGTGGGATACACGCCACTCTATATAAAATAGGTGGGATACACGCCACTCTATATAAAATAGGTGGGATACACGCCACTCTATATAAAATAGGTGGGCTACACGCCACTCTATATAAAATAGGTGGGCTACACGCCACTCTATATAAAATAGGTGGGATACACGCCACTCTATATAAAATAGGTGGGATACACGCCACTCTATATAAGATAGGTGGGATACACGCCACTCTATATAAGATAGGTGGGATACACGCCACTCTATATAAGATAGGTGGGATACACGCCACTCTATATAAGATAGGTGGGATACACGCCACTCTATATAAGATAGGTGGGATACACGCCACTCTATATAAGATAGGTGGGATACACGCCACTCTATATAAGATAGGTGGGATACGTGCCACTCTATATAAGATAGATGGGATACGTGCCACTCTATATAAGATAGGTGGGATACACGCCACTCTATATAAGATAGGTGGGATACGTGCCACTCTATATAAGATAGGTGGGATACACGCCACTCTATATAAGATAGATGGGCTACACGCCACTCTATATAAGATAGGTGGGCTACACGCCACTGTATATAAGATAGGTGGGCTACACGCCACTCTATATAAGATAGGTGGGCTACACGCCACTGTATATAAGATAGGTGGGATACACGCCACTCTATATAAGATAGGTGGGCTACACGCCACTCTATATAAGATAGGTGGGCTACACGCCACTCTATATAAGATAGGTGGGCTACACGCCACTCTATATAAGATAGGTGGGCTACGTGCCACTCTATATAAAATAGGTGGGATACACGCCACTCTATATAAAATAGGTGGGATACGTGCCACTCTATATAAAATAGGTGGGATACGTGCCACTCTATATAAGATAGGTGGGATACACGCCACTCTATATAAGATAGGTGGGATACACGCCACTCTATATAAAATAGGTGGGATACGTGCCACTCTATATAAGATAGGTGGGATACACGCCACTCTATATAAAATAGGTGGGATACACGCCACTCTATATAAAATAGGTGGGATACGTGCCACTCTATATAAAATAGGTGGGATACACGCCACTCTATATAAAATAGGTGGGATACGTGCCACTCTATATAAAATAGGTGGGATACACGCCACTCTATATAAAATAGGAGATACATGCTGCTGCACATAGAATAGGTGAGATACATGCAACTGTATATAAAATAGTTGAGATACATATCACTGCATATAGAATAGGTGAGATACGCACCACTGTATATAAAATAGTTGAGATACGTATCACTGAATGTAGAATAGGTGAGATACGCACCACTGTCTATAAAATAGGTGAGATACATATCACTGTATATAAAATAGGTGGGATACGTGCCACTCTTTATAAAATAGGCGAGACACGCACCACTGTATATAAAGTAGGTGAGATACATATCTCTGTAAATAAAATAGGTGAGATATAAACCACTGTATATAAAATAGGTGAGATATGCACCACTGCATATAAAATAGGTGAGATACATAACGCTGTAAATAAAATAGGTGAGATATATACCACTGTCTATAAAATAGGTGAGATATGTATCACTGTATATAAAATAGGTGAGATACGCACCGCTGTATATAAAATAGGAGATGTGTGCCGCTGCACATAGAATAGGTGAAATGCAGCGTGCCGCTGCACATGGAATAGGTGAGATACATATCACTGTCTATAAAATAGGTGAAATATGTATCACTGTCTATAAAACAGGTAAGATACACATCACTGTATATAAACTAGATAAACAATAAGCATTCACCATGTAGCACAGGGAACTAGACTCAATATCCCGGGATAAGGCACAATGCAAAAAAGAATATGAAAATGAACATAGATATCCTTTAACAAGCACTGCGCTGTACCCCAGAAATTTACACAGTACCGCACAACAACTATGCTTCAACAAACTAATTCTTTGGAAAAACCCGGGTTTCTCTACATGTGGGTTTCCCGGGTGGCTCAGCTGGTAAAGAATCCGCATGCAGTGCAGGAGATGGGGGTTCGATCCCTGGGTTGGGAAGATCCCCTGGAGAAGCGAAAGGCTGTGCACTTCAGTATTCTGGCCTGGAGAATTCCACGGACTGCATATTCATGGGGTCGCAAAGAGTCAACACGACTGAGCGACTTTCACTTTGTCCATGTATAAGACTCCCCCTGCACGAACCAAACTCTAATGAAAAGACTTGCCTCATTCGCTACATCGCTTTTGGTTGATGACGCAGATAGAAGTAAAAAGGCATAAAATCATCGAATTCCATCCATCTACCCCTTCATGTCTTTTTCCTTCCTTTCTCATTTCTACTTCTGCAGCAATTGTTGATTCCCGAGTCTCAGTTCCTCACAGTGAGAGAGGATTCACAGATCACATATCTTTGTGGTGCTCCACCTTTTCAACGGCAGAAAAATATTTTCTTTTCTTCTTTAACTTTATTTATGTGTTTGGCTCCACTGGGTCTTACCTGCTGCACATGGGATCTATTGGTCCGACCAGAGACGGAACCCAAGCTTTCTGCACTGGGATTTCAGAGCCTTAGTCTCTGGACCACCAGGGAACTCCCTACTTTCTTTTTTTTTTTCCCCTATTTATTTTTATTAGTTGGAGGCTAATTACTTTACAATATTGTAATGGCTTTTGTCATACACTGACATGAATCAGACCTACTTTCTTTTAAATTATACAAATATTATTTAAGAAATGTCTGCAAGAAATAGCAGGATTCCCCCTGCCAGAAAAGAAACAGAATAAAACTTCCAATATGAGCATCTTATCGTTGTTGATTCTGAATACATAAATATCTAAGTGTGTGCTTTGATATATAAATATGCTTTTATAAAACCCAGATACATAAGACATAATGTGCTTTAGGTTTGAAATGTTTGCATGGTCAACACACACACACACACAGACACACATTCTTATTGTTGACCTAAACTGAAAAAATAAAACTATTTGGATATACAGGCTCTGTTCCTTGCTCATATTTTAAAAAAACACCATGAAATCCATTGCTTTAGGAGGCAAAAGGGCTGTGGGACGAAAGGTTCCATTATTGCTCTCTGCATGCGTAATTTCATACCCCATGTCAGTATCTATTTATGTACAGATTGTGGAATTGTCACTGGCTGCTCTTCCTACTTCAGTATGGAAATCTCCAAATCTCCATGACAGAGTTCAAAAGAGGTCTTTCTTATATGAAAAGGTGCCTTAGAAGTGCTTTCTACCCAATTTGAAATATTCTTTTATTCGCTATAAAAGGGCCATGCATTTCAAGGGCAGAAAATGCCATTCAGATCTGTCAGGGAGAAAAAGTCCCTGCAGAAATGATTTCTCTGCTATTTGTATTCATTGATGACATTTCAGGACAAAGGTCATTTAAATGTGTGTTTGTGGAATTTTTAAGTTCTCAACGCCTGCAATTGGCAGATGAACAGAAAAAGTGACTAATCAGACTGAGGTCATTCTCTGCGTAACCTAGGATCCTTAAAAAAATAATAATAATTGAAAGCTGATGAAGAGAACACAGCTAAGGAAATCAACCCTGAATATTCATTGGAAGGACTGATGCTGAAGCAGAAACTCCAATCCTTTGGCCACCAGATGTGAAGAGCTGACTCATTGGAAAAGACCCTGATGCTGGGAAAGATTGAGGGCGGGAGGAGAAGGGGGCGACAGAGGATGAGACGGTTGGATGGCATCACCGACTCGATGGACCCGAGTCTGAGCAAATTCCGGGAGATGGTGATGGGACAGGGAAGCCTGGTGTGCTGCAGTCCATGGGGTCGCACAGAGTCGAACACGGCTTGGTGACTGAACAACAAGAAGGTAGATTTATAAGGGGACCCAGACTTCATTTTTAAGCCTCTGTCTGCGGGTGCAGATAGCATCAAATGCTTTTGCGTCCTTTCAAGAATATAAATTGTTTCATTGCTGGCCATTCCCTGGGACTTGGTGACTCACTGTCAGGGGTCAGAGATAAGTCGTGGGGCTGTGCCGCTGAGATGAGACGCGCATGTTCAGTGATGACAAAAATCGCAGGCCCTTCGTATAACGACGGCCTCATCAAACAGCTCCCCGATACAAACAGCCTCCCAGGTTCTTTGGAATCAAACAACTTCAGTCTCTTACAGGGGAAGTAATCATTCTGCCTGACCTTCCTTCCAAGATGCAGTCACGCTTCCAAATAGTATGCAGCCAGCTTTCCTGGCCCCCGGGGGAGGTTTAATTTCACGCAGCTCCCTGGAAGCAGCAAAGGTTTTCAGGATTCCATGCTGGAATTCTGCCGCACCTGTGATGCTCAGATCAGGAAAAACGAAAGGAAACTCTTTCATTCTTCTTCCCAATCTAGCATGTGTAACAGACGTGGATGTCTGGAGAAAACAGATTGGTATGGGTTTCCTTTGAAATCATTTTACTCCACCCGCAATGCGGGAGATGTGGTTTTGATCTCTGGGTCAGGAAGATTCCCTGGAGAAGGAAATGGCAACCCACTCACTCCAGTATTCTTGCCTGGAGAATTCCACGGACAGAGGAGCCTGGTGGGCTACAGTCCACGGGGTCGAAAAGAGTCAGACACGACTGAATGACTAACACTTGGGATTCCCAGGTGGTGCTAGTGGTAAAGAACCTGCCTGCCAATGCAGGAGACGTGAGAGACACAGGTTCGATCCCTGGGTCGGGAAGATCCCCGGGGGAGGGCATGGCAACCCACTCCAGTATTCTTGCCTGGAGAATCCCACGGACAGAGGAGCCTGGCGGGCTACAATCCATGGGGTTGCAAAGAGTTGGACGTGACTGAAGCAGCTTAACACGCACACACACACACAAATATCAGGCTACATGCAGAGACGCACATAGAATCTGGGCTAAACCACCCAACCAGTGCAACCTGCAGATGGTTACTCCCCTACAATCCCATCTCCATCAAAAGTCTCACCTGCTGTAATCCCACCAAGCCCTGCCCTGCCCCCAACATAGAAACAGGCCCACATCACTTATGTTAGGAGGGAATCAGCCACTGTTTGCTTTGGTCAGGACCTCAGGCTTGTCAACAGGGCTGGGGTAGGTTCCCTAATTTTTCCAAATTTGCAGAGTCTATCCCGCGAATAATCGGGCAAACCATGATAGTGTATGCCTACAGCGATTATGATGGGATATGTCAATTTATATGTCAAGTAAATAAATAAAAAAAAGAGTACAGGTACTGATATCTAAACTAGAGCCTTCCAGCTCAATCTCTCTTCATTCAGAGAAATTCTAATGAGCTTCTCACGTATGCCATGTGCTTCGTTGAGTTCCATAGATGCATTAGATGACTAAAATTTCAACTGACCGTTTCCCAGCTATATTCGGGAAGACAGGAAGTAAGAAAGCAATTAAAATGTGGTCTAAGTTCTATGGTGGGAGAAGCCCTGACTTCACAGAGGGCTACCAACTCATGCATTACCTGAGTGGATTGTTGGTGTTCCGTCGCTAAGCTGTGTCTGACTCTGCAGCCCCATGGACTGCAGCACACCAGGCTTCTCTGTTCTTCACTGTCCTGTGGAGTTTGCTCAAAGTCATGTCCATCGAGTCAGTGATGCCATCCAACCATCTCATCCTCTGCCTTCAATCTTTCCCAGCATCAGGGTCTTTTTAAAGAGTCGGCTCTTCGCATCACGTGGCCGAAGTACTGGAATTTCAGCTTCAGCATCAGTCCTTCCAATGAATATTCAGGGTTGATGCCCTTCAGGATGGACTGGTTTGATCCACCTGAGTGGATAGAAGGGGAACATTATCATGTCTGCTCACATACATTTATTCTAATCCAGGCACTCATCCCATTGTAGAGGACCCCTACCATGACTTTGTGTAAATCTAGTCATCCCTTCTGCAATGAAATACCATTACATGCGGGGTTAGGGCCTCAACAATATGAATTTGAAGGGACACAGTCAGTCCATAACATGTATATATCTAGAAACATGCCAACATCTAGAAACATACATGCCATGTACACCTAGATAAATTGTCTTTACTCACATATATATTATATTCATATGAATTTATATATAATATATATATTGACTCCACACTCCCAACGCCATTGCCATGGAGAAGCAACACTCTTCTGTAAGTCTGCAAAACTAAGATTTTCATTAATAAACACCTAGCATCTTCTTGTTGCATGAAAGGTAACTTTAAAGTTGAATCCAATTTATAATTCTATCATTTATTAATTCTAGCTAATTATATGCCTTCTTGATCTTTGATACTCCAAACAGTAAAATAAGCATGTTATATTTAATTATATGTATAATTATATATATTATGATGATCTATCAATCATCTATACAGTCGTCTTTTATATCTATCCATCTCTCTGTCTTCTTTATCATCTATCTATAAATCCATCTATATGTATAGGTCCATCTATCTATCAATCCATCTATTTATATTGATCCATCTATCTACTTGTGTATGTATCTATTCCAGGTGGCATGATGCTAAAGGATCCAACCGCTAGTGCTGGAGATATAAGAGGAGAGGGTTCGATCCCTGAGTTGGGGGGATCCCCTGGAGAAGGAAATGGCAACCCACCCTAGCATTCCTGCCTGAAAGGTCCCGTGGACAGAGGAGCCTGGATGAGAACAGTCTATGGGGTCACACAGAGTCGGATACGAGTGAAGTGACTGAGTACATGCATCCATCTATCCACCCAACGCCCCATCTCCTCCGTGTCTCTATCTAGGCATCTATCACGCATCCATTCATTCCTATCTATCAGCCATACGCATACACACCAGCTACCTAAAGAAAATTCACTCTCAGAATGACTGTCTATTTCTTCAGCAGGTGAGTGTCCCAGGAAAGATTTCCACGAAACCTGGAGAGTGTTTTTGTAACATTCCGACCCAAACGACGGGGAACACGAAACACCAGAAGCCATCTGAGGCTTCCAGAGGGCCCTGCAGATCTCAACGGCCTTTGCAATCTGGACGGACAGGAAGAGAAGAGAGTCCACCTTCCTGTCAGGAGAAATGCACCCGTTTGAAGACCCCGGGCAGAGAAAAATCAGACAGGAGTTCTTCTGATTGTATGTGCTACACTGTGTTTCAGCCCTGTCCAACTCTCTGCAGCCCCACGGACTGTAGCCCGCCAGGCTCCTCTGTCCATGGGGATTCTCCAGGCAAGAATCCTGGAGTGGGTTGCCATGCCCTCCTCCAGGGGATCTTCCAGGGGATGTGCATTGCAGGGTCTCAGCTGGAAATAAAGCTCTGATTGGCAGGGCTGGTTCCTCTTCATGTCCTCCCTACACCGAGGCTGCCTTGGGGAAAGCGGCAGCTGGATTAATTTACGAGGAAGCAGTAAATGGTGTTCCCAGGCCACACTAGCACAGCCCGGATACTCTGTAAATAAAATGCAGCCTTTGCTTGCCTCTTACCTCGCAGGGCTGACAGCTACCAGAGGCTCGAAGAGTATATTCCTCGCAGGACCAATGGCTCTCTGGAGGCTAGCAGAGTTCTTTCAAATTTCAACCATGAGGAAGTATATTCCAGATTTGAAGACAGGAACCTAGACTATTGTCCTCTTGAAATAATGGCCTAGATGACAAGAGTCGACATTGTAACTCTGTCTCTTGTTGTTAGAAATAAAACCTCTTTCTCTTCCTGGCGGATTTCACTCTGTCCAAAAGGCTCGAGGTTCATACACCTCACGGGGACTGACTCAATGCACGTGTATAGCGTCTAGAGAGTTGGTACCCGTGGTACATATTCCTGGGCAGCAATGGAGATGCAGACGAAGAGAACAGACCTGTGGACACACTGTCGGAGGGAGAGGGTGGGACGAATTGAGAGAGTAGCAGAGAAACATATACATCACCGTCTGTAAAAAAAGATCAGTTCAGTTCAGTCGCTCAGTCGTGTCCGACTCTTTGCGACGCCATGGACTGCAGCACGCCAGGCCTCCCTGTCCATCACCAACTCCCAGAGTTTACCCAAACCCATGTCCATTGAGTCGGTGATGCCATCCAGCCATCTCATCCTCTGTCGTCCCCTTCTCCTCCTGCCCTCAATCCTTCCCAGCATCAGGGTCTTTTCCAGTGAGTCAGCTCTCCACATCAGGTGGCCAAAACATTGGCGTTTCAGCTTCAACATCAGTCCTTCCAATGAACACTCAGGACTGATTTCCTTTAGGATGGGCTGGTTGGATCTCCTTGCAGTCCAAGGGACTCTCAAGCGTCTTCTCCAACACCACAGTTCACAAGCATCCATTCTTCGGTGCTCAGCTTTCTTTATAGCCCCACTCTCAGCTAGTGGGAATTTGCGCTATGATTCAGACAGCTCAAACTGGGGCTCTGTGACAACCTAGAGGGGGAGTGATGGGGAGGGAGGTAGGAGGGGGCTTCAAGAGGGAAGGGACACATGTACACCTGTGGCCGATTCATGTTGAGGTATGGCAGAAACCGACACAGTATTGTAAAACAATTATCTCTCAATTACAAAAAAAGAAAAAAAAATAAGAAAAGATATAAAACCTCTTTCTCCAAATAAAGATACAGTGGTATCAGGTCAAATGTGGCAGAGGACAGACAGAAATATGCTGGTCCGGGGACACTGACAAATGTGCACGAGAGGTTGTTTAGAATTTATAAATACAAAGGGCTTGCTTGGCACACAAATTTAGCCTGGTGGTCACTCTTGATGTCTGTGGATCTTTAAGGAGGACGTGACCCTGGACATCAAAGCAGGAAGCAAGATGACTTCAGCTCTCGTCTACTCTCCCATTAGAGAGAGAGATGACTTAGGCATCGGGGAATTAAATCAGGGGGCGGGGGGCCCACAGGGGATGATGGATTGTGGACCTGGAGACCTCTTGCCGACAATCAAACCAAACAAACGTTTCACCTCAGACCCTAAAGCTAATTACTGAGTTGCCTCTCTGCAGAGAAGACCCTGGAGGTTCTGAATGTGAAAGAAACCAGGCCCCAGATGTCAGACCTGGGGACACGCACGTGTTCTCATGGGCCGCTCTATGCTCCTTCCTGGAGTTTTTAACCCATTTTATGAGAACACACACACACACGTGATCGTGCATATATTATATGAGAAGGAAAATATTGCCTGCCACAGTGGTAAACCAAGGATGCTGCAGACAGCAAGTCATCACATTACAGCCGCCCAACACCTAGCCCTGATGGAACTCAGGAGAGAAACAAAACTCTGTGGTGGCTCAGACTATAAAGAAACATAAGTGAAAGTGAAAGCCGCTCAGTCATGTCCGACGATTTGTGACCCCATGGGACTATACACTCCATGGAATTCTCCGGGCCAGAACACTGGAGTGGGTATCCGTGGGCTTCGCCAGGGGATCTTCCCATCCCAGGGGTCAAGCCCAAGTCTCCCATATTGCAGGCGGATTCTTTACCAACTAAGCCACCAGGGAAGCCCAAAAAAGGGTATACTGGCCCCAAACAGCTGAGAGGCAGATCAGAGGAATGATTTCGGTGAGTCCAGACTTTTGCATCTTCTCGTGCACAGAAAAGCAATAAATTCCTTAACTCAAGATGTGTGCTGTTGACTCACTAAATCGTGTCTGACCAACTCTTTGCAACCCCATGGTCTGCAGCTTGCCAGGCTTCCCTGTCGTCCACTCTTTCCTGGAGTTTCCGCAAACTCATGTCCATCAAGTCAGTGATGCCAACCAACCATCTCATCCTCTGTCGTCCCCCTCTCCTCCTGCCTTCAATCTTTCCCAGCATCAGGGTCTTTTCCAATGAGTCGGCTCTTCGCATCAGGTGGCCAAAGTATTGGAGCTTCAGCATCAGTCCTTCCAATGAATATTCAGGGTTGATTTCCTTTCGATTGACTGGTTTGATCTCCTTGCTGTCAAGGGACTCTCTCCAGCAGCACAATTTGAAACCATCAATTCTTCGAGATATCTGATTTTCTTAAAATCAACAGGAGAAGGGGATGACAGAGGATGAGACGGCTGGATGGCATCACCGACTCGATGGACATGAGTTTGAGCAGACTCTGGGAGTTGGTAATGGACAGGGAGGCCTGGCGTGCTGCAGTCCAGGGGGTCGCAAAGAGTTGGACAGGACTGAGCAACTGAACTGAACTGATGTGAGTACCTAGCCTTTGCTGCAAAAACTCCTATGCATCCTGGCTTTCCCCTTGTCTGTTTGGAGCAGCCCCGAGTTACCTGAGATGCTGCATACCGGGCTTAAGTCCTCAGTTTTGTCCACGGAATAAAACACAAATCTCAACCTTTAGATTGTGTGATTTTGCTTTTTTTTTTTTCTCAGTTGACATACATAATGTACATCTAACAAACTATCCTTCTATCCAGAAATAGGTGTTTGTCTTTAAAAATAATCTTTTCATAGTATCTGAGTTTAATAGGAAGAGATGATCAAGACGTTTATTTGTGGGAAACAGTATGATTCTTCTGTGTGTGCTCAGTCAGGTGTGTCTGTGACCGTATGGAATGTAGCCCACCAGGCTCCTCTGTCTATTAGATTTCCCAGGCAAGAGTACTGGAGTGGCTTGCCATTTCCTTCTCCAGGGGATCTTCCCCACTCAGGGATGGAACCCACGTCTCCTGCATTGCAGGCGGATTCTGTACCATCTGAGCCACCTGGCAAGCCCATCCCTGATGGCAGTGCCTATTAAATGATGATGAAGAGAAGGAAGAAAGATACTGAAATACAGTGTTCTCTTGGGCAGAATTCCTACCTTTGGGGCACCAGGCACCAGTTTCGTGGAAGACAATCTTTTTCACTGACCACGGAGGGTGGGATCATTTCCGGATGATTCAAGCACATGGCACTAACTGTGCACTCTATTTCTTTTATTATCCCATCAGCTCCACCTCAGATCATCAGGCATTATTAGATCCCAGAGTTTAGGGACCCCTGCCTAAGAGAAAGCACCTGATGTAAATAACTTATTCATACAAACTGGAGAGGAAGCCAGGGAAGCAAAAAGGAACAGGAAGAAGTCAAGCAAAACTGTGCTTCGGGTGGGGGCTCTGCTGGTGAAATAGGGGAAGAATCCGCCCATCAATGCAGTAGACGTGAGTTTGATCCCTGGGTCAGGAAGATCCCCTGGAGGAGGGCATGGCAACCCACTCTAGAATTCTTGCCTGGAGAATCCCACGGACAGAGGAGCCTGGTGGGCTACAGTCCACGGGGTCACAAAGAGTCGTCAGCCACGACTTAGTGACTAAACAATAAAGTCTTCAGCTGGAGAGTTTATCCTACAGGGAGCTCTGGGGTGTGAAGGATGGAGATGCTTGTCAAGATCCTATAAAGCACCCAGCAGCCCCCCACAGCCGAGAAAGATCCAGACTCAGGTGTCGACAGAAACTGAGTTGGAAAACTCTCCGAGGACATCCTTCCTTAGAAGAATGAAGCTGTGTGCAATCAGTAGCCAACGTGCGTGGCAGCCGGTGATTGTGTTTGTTGACCCCGTGAAGGAAATCTGGGAGGCTGACAAAAGTCCCCTCTACCGTTGAGCTGCCTGCATGGACAACTAATTCAGAAAGGGTACCATGTTTCATATCGGTTTCAAATAAATGGCAAGGTCACGATTCTTTCAAACTCATGAACTTCCGTTTTCACTCAATGAGTGGCTTCCAAACATAGACAGCAATGTGATGGTAACCTAGGTGTCAACTACACACCAGCGCTTGCCATGGACACTTGCTATCCACATCTCCAAGGGTTAAATCAGGTGTTGCTGCAGCCGCTGACCTTCAACACCCCCTGAAGGGAGTTGAGGGTGGAGAGCAGAGAGGAGGCATCCATGCTTCAGGAAAAGCTGGCAGGACCAGGTTTTCAGATAGATAGATACTCTTAGGAGCTGCTTTTATGAGCCCAATTTTTGTATCTCCTCCCATCTAGAAAAGCTCTAAATTCCTTCATGGTGGTGACTATTCCTCTTGATTAGTGAAAACTTCTGCAAAAAAAAAAAATGTGCTTGATTGCATGTATTTCTCTTCACCAAAATCCCATATATAACTGACCTTCCTTTTTGTCTCTTGGGAGCCGTCTCTCAGAACTATCTGAGGTGCTGTCTCCCAGGCTATCGTCCTCATTTTGCCCCCTGGAAAAAGACTTAACTCGCAACTCTCAGCATTGTGCATTTTCTTTTTAGTAGCTGGAAACTTTGTCTTGCCAAGGACTTTGTCCCAACCGCAGAATTAATGAACCCACTGCTGGGAAATTCGGATGGAGCTGACATTCCTGCAGGAAGTGACTGCGGTTGACGGAGGTTTCTTTGCAAACTCTGGAAGTTTGATCCCCGTGGGATTCCATTAACGTAATTGAAGGTAGGATTTATTTTGTTCTCGTTAAGTGGAATGAAAGGGACTGATTATATGCTGCCCTTCTTGGGACATTAATTTAATCTTGAAATTCTTAAGAGCAGGGAGGGGACAGGCTTTAATATTATACACAGTATATGTCCTGGGTTCCCTTGAGGAGAGGGACCATGTCTTTGGTCCACTTGAATTATTCATGAATCTGTGCCATATATTTATGCATTTAGGTACTGAGACAATTTTCCGTTTTTCTCCGTGATGGATAAATCAGAAACACGAAGAAATAAAGCACAGAGTACCTCTTGAGACTCGTGGACGACAGCTGGCCAGAACAATATGATGTTCTGTTTCTTTCTTGTGTGACTTGGAAAGTACACAATAAGATGTAGACTCATACCCTTTTTTAATATGAAACGGAGTTTGGGTAAATCACTCCTGATAATTTGTCATTTCGTTCATTTCTAAGCCAACATTTTAATTTTAAAATATATGTGAAAGGTACAATATAAAATATATTAAAATTAAACATATACGTGGGGCTTCCCAGGTATATGCTTCCCAGGGCTTAGCAGGTAGAGAATCCACCTGCCAATGCAGGAGATGCAGGTTTTGCTCCCCGGGTTGGGAAGATTCCTTGGAGGAGGGCATGGCAACCCACTCTTGTATTCTTGCCTGAGGAATCCCATGGACAGAGGAGCCTGGCGGGCTACAGTCCATGGGGTTGCAAGCAGTGAGACATGACTGAAGCACCAAAGCACCCATGCATGCATGCATGCAAACATATACTTAAAAGCTAAAATTCGTCCTGCTTCTTAAGCGAAAACATATTGGCAGAAACACATTCACTTCACTAAACAACTAAAATAGGATCTATTCTTCATGACGGTTTTTCAAGAGTAAATAAGAAAAAATCAACTACACCTAGACTATCCAGTGAAGAGATTGTTGTGGCTGTTTAATCACAAAGTCATTTCCGACTCTTTGTAACCTCATGAATTGCAGCACGCCAGGCTTCCCTGTCCTTCACTGTCTCCCAGACTTTGCTCAGATTCATATCCGTGAGTCAATGATGCTATCTAAATATCTCATCCTCTGCCGCCCTCTTCCTCTTTTGCCTTCAGTCCTTCCCAGTATCAAGCTCTTTTCCAAAGAGACCTTTCCAGTGACAGACAGGCTTCAGTTTTAAAAATTTTTTTGCCTCACTGCACAGCATGTGCGTATTAGTTCCCCAACCAGAGATCAAACCCTTGCCCCCTTATTAAAACCAGGGGAGTCTTAACCACCAGACTGAGGAAGTCCCGAGAGATAGACGCTTCTTATAAAAGTGTTGAGGCAAACAAAGAAACAAAATTGCTTCTAATTTGATCATTTTTTGAAATGCCGAGAATCAAGTTGCTTGTGTCTCTGTGTGAATGACCCGGCTCCTCTCGGAAGTCTAGCTATAAAAATGTTGAATTATGGCATGTCACTGCTAGGATGAGCTACTCCAGAAAAACTTCAGAGCAGCAGGAATGCACAAAATGTGATGTCACAGGGTTGCAGGAAAAAAAGATAATGATTTAGAGGAACTGACAGGAGAAGGATCAGACCCAGATGAAGCTGAAAGATGTATGTTCCCTTAAAATGGAAAGAAAAAAAACCAACCAGGGAATGAACTACTCAACTTTTAGGAAGTCTTCCCAAGATAATCAATAATTTGATTTCAACAGGGGAATTATAACCTCCTAGTAGCTGAAAATAACTTGGGTCATTCAATCAGGTTTTGACACTTCTGGATGGATGTCACGCTTAAGAAGTGTTACTGAGTGTGGCTGGCATTTCAACCAAGCTGTGTGTGCTATTTGCTGAGTTGGGTCTGACTCTTTTGTGACCCCATGGACTGCAGCCCGCCAGGCTCCTCTGTCCCTGGGAGTTTCCAGGCAAGCATACTGGAGTGGGTTGTCATGCCCTCCTCCATCAGGCAATGTGTAAATAAAGTATAATAAATGGTCATCCTACCTTTGGGGATGGGTCTGGGTCCTGTCGCCCAGATGTCAAGTCTAGAAAATTACTTCGTTGAAACCAGGTACAAAGACACCCACATCCAATGAGACATGCTTACCGTGAACCTTGGTCTTCACGACTCCTGTGGAGTTGAAATGGTCATCAAACCTCTGAGTAAAGAGAATAAAATCCAAACAAAATGAGTTACCACAGACACAGAGAATGGGTTTGGGGTTACCACGGGGAAGCTGGGAGTTGGAGGGATAGCCTGGGAGTTTGGGATTAGCAGATGCCAGCTATTATATGTAGAATGGATCAACAAGGCAATACCCTAGAGCCAAGAGAACTCTATTCAATAACTTGGAGTAAGCGTGAGTCGCTCAGTCGTGTCCGACTCTTTGTGACCCCCATGGACTGTGGCCCTCGAGGCTCCTCTGTCCGTGGGATTCTCCAGGCAAGAGGACTGGAGTGGGTTGCCATTTCCTTCTCTAACCTGGAGTAAGCTATAATGGAAAAGAATATGAAGTATATATATATAGGCTTCCCAGGTGACTCAGTGGTAAAGACTCTGCCTGCCAATGCAGAAGACCTGGGTTCAATCCCTGAGTCAGGAAGATCCCCGGATAAAGGAAATGGCAACCCACTCCAGCATTCTTGCCTGGAGAATCCCATGGACAGAGAAGCCTGGCGGGCTACAGTCCATGGGGTTGCAGAGTCGGACAGGACTGAGCTCGCAAGCCTGTGAGTGTAGCTGAGTCACCTAATTCTACAGTAGTAATTAAAACAATATTGTAAATCAACTATACTTCAATTTAAAAAAAAAGAAAAAAAAGGTGTATGCATCTGTCATATATCTTTATGCTCAGCTAGGGTGCAGGGCTTAAAGTCCATTATATAAATGTGTGAATAAGCAAATGAAGGGTTAAAAGAGGATACGGTAGTGGAGGGCCCTTTAAAAACCTCTTCTCCGGGAGGCATGTTCAAATCTTTGCCAGCCCCGTGCCTTGGCCACAGAGTAATAGCTACAGTTTATTGAATCGCTCTGTCGTGCCAAGCATTTTCGCTTCATTAACTCGAATTCTCACAAAAGCCCCCCAAAATACATGCTTAGTCCACTTGCCAAGAATATAAAACTAAGAAGGGCCAGCCTGTATTAGACTTGGAATCCAAGACTATCTGACTGTTAAGTCTGGGGGATTATAATTCATAGCTGGTTCTTTGGGGGAGATAACAAAAATAATTTATATAAAAATGTATTCCTGGGCTTGCCTGGTGGCTCAGTGGTAGAGAACCTGCCTGCCAATGCAGGAGACACAGGTTCGATCCCTGGGTTGGGAAGATCCCCTGGAGAAGGAAATGGCGACCCATTCCAGTATTCTTGCCTGGAGAATCCCATGGACCAAGGAGTCTGGCAGGCCACAGTGCAAGGGGTTGCAAAGAATCAGACATGACTTAGCGGTGTCTGTGGTGTGTGCATGCCAAGTCGTTCCAGTCGTGTCTGACTCTTTGCAACCCATGGACTGTAGCCCGCCAGGCTCCTCTGTCCATGGGATTCTCCAGGCAAGAACACTGGAGTGGGTTGCCATTTCCTCCTCCAGGGGATCTTCCCATCCCAGGGATAGAACCCATGTCTCTTACATCTCCTGCATTGGTAGACTGGTTCCTTACCACGAGCGCCACCTGGGAAGCCCACAACAATAGTAACAATAGCATTCCTTTATAGTCTAATCAACATCTCCAAAATATGAGGAACTCATAAGCCAGCTCTAAGGAATCAATGGCCGTCTTGCTTCCTTTCAACCCCACCACTTGTCCAGATGTACATTTTTCCGACCTTATTAGCAGAGGTTACACTTGAAGTGATAAAACTAAATGGCTCTTGCAAAGTATGTGTGTTTCAAGGTCCAAATCTCTTTTCTCAACAGCCAACAGTAATGCCTTACACGACGATAGTGACAAGGAGATTAATTAGCCTCCGTTCTGCAAAACACTCTGTGCTTCTGTCGCCTGATATATTTTTTTTCCTTGGATGTGTTTCCAGTGAGAGCAGGAAAGAAAAAAAAAAAAAAAAAAAAGGAGAAGTCTGGGAACAATGCCTGGAATATTATTAAATTATCCTTGTCCTGTTCATTGATTTACAACCTGTGGGACTTCAGAGCCTCAGAGCATTTTGTGTTCTAGTGATAGTCCCAAGCTTCCACCTTTGCGTCTGTTTCCCTTTGATTTAAAACGTGCTTGCTAAGTCTCGTCGGTGGTTTCTGACTCTCTGCGACCCCATGGGACTGTAGCCCACCAGGCTCCTCTGTCCATGGGATTCTCCAGGCGACAATGCTGGAGTGGGTTGCCATGTCTTCCTCCAGGGGATCTTACCACCCAAGAGACCAAACCCATGTCTTCATTGGCCGGCGTCTTCTTTACCGCTAGAGTCAATTGGGAAGCCCATTTGTGGTAAAGTATTATTTCGTTAAAATCTGGAAGGAGCTGGAATCACCATGATGGCTCATTTTGCTTCTGAGTAAATTTAGGAACCAACGCATGACATAATCAATGCGGCTGGAAGTTAAAAATCATGCCATCTGACATTATTCCATTTGTATTTTGAAGAGGGCGGTTATAATTTACTTCGTATTTATCTCATGTTGTCATCATTCACTGGATTCTTTCATCTCACCCTTATTTTGTTGGGCTTTATTTATCTCCTATTAGAGCCGTTGGAATCATTGGGAAGTAAATCACACCGCAGGTTATAATGAGCAGTTAATATTCTCCTATAAATTATCTTTATTTCTTCCAAAGTTTTACTCAAAGATATATACTATGTGCCACCAGCCAACAAAATAGGAAAAATGCTTTCCTGACACGCAAAATACAACTATGACTAGCTTTTGGCATCTCACGTTAAAAAAAAAAAAGCCCAGTGGGTTCCATACACCTGTTAAAGTGCACCACGGTCTCTTCAACTTTGGGGTGATACTTCAGTCATTTCTGATTTTATTGTGAGCACCTTACATTAACATGAATGATATATGTGGTTAACAGATTTATGTAAGAAGCTGGAGATCTATGTTCACACCCTACGTGTCTCAGAGTGAGTCGATGAAAAACTGAATCATTTGATTTTTAAAAATTAAAAACCCATTGACTGATCTGAGCTACATTCTCTATGGCAAAAGCGGGAGATACGCTTGCTTCTTTCCCTGTATTTAATCGCTTGCAAAGGCATGGCCTGATTCTCAAGCATTTTTTTAGAGATGATCAGTGTGCCTACTTATAGCATGATCGTGAAGTCACACATGTAATAAAAATTTGCATTTTTACTTATTTCTTCACTTCTTTGGCTTCATCACATGGCATGTGGGATCCCAGTTACCCAACCCGGGATCAAACTCACGCCTCCTGCATTGGGAACACAAAGGGTAATCACTGGACTGCCAGGGAAGTCTGAAAATTTGTATTAATACATTAAAACCGCTATCCTTTATGTTCCCGTGTCTCCTAGTTTATATAGTCTATGGCAACTTGAATAGAACTTGCATTCTATTGTTATGTTAAGATTGTATAAATCTCAATTATGCTGAATAGGTTCATGGTACTTTTCAGGCCTACAATATACCCTTGTACTTTCCTGCTTACTCATTCTATCAATTTTTGAGAGTTTGATATCAAAACTCCAATGAAAAACTTTAATTCACCTACTCAAAAAATAACTGTAATATATAGTGGAACTATACGTAACTTGGTTCTGTATTTTTCCAATTCTTCTGTAAATGTGTCATCATAGTGGCATAATTTAAAAAAAATAAAAAGGAAAGAGGAAAACAAACAAAGAAGGATGAATACACAAGAAATGAATAAAAGTGCTAAACTAACTTTGAAGAGAATTTGAGTGGAGGGGGACAAGTGTGGAAATATAAAGTATATATAGGCTTCCCTATAGGGAAGTATAGTGTATATATAGGCTTCCCTGGGGGCTCAGATGGTAAAGAGTCTGCCTGCAATGCAGGAGACCTGGGTTTGATCCCTGGGTTGGGAAGATCCCCTGGAGAAGGAAATGGCACCCCACTCCAGTATTCTTGCCTGGAGAATCCCATGGACAGAGGAGCCTGGTGAGGTCCAGTCCATGGAGTTGCAGAGTCAGACACAACTGAGTGAGTAAAAACACTATCTGTTTTTAAAATATGTTTTTAAAATATATGTTTTATGTGTGTAAAAAAGTCACCATCCTTATCAATGGCCAGAGTCTGTCATCTTTATAGCCAGTGGGAGCCCATTCAAGTTGGCTCGTGCGTGTTTTTGACACCATCCTAGAAGTCTTAGGCAGCTTTGCTTTCTAGTAACTGCACAACTGATGGAAGGAATTCTTCTTTATTGATGCATTTCAAGTGAAAAATTAAGAGAGATGGGCATAAGGAAAGAATCCCTATTTTTCAGCCGCTTGTGAGTGAATGGATCTCAGTGTTGGCCACCAAGGTCTTAAAGCATCTCCAAAAGAGAAGACCATGTTGACGCTGGTGGAGGAATTCAATAGAAGGAATGAAGCTGTATTGCTCCAAGCTTCCCTCTCTCAGCTCCCAGGGGCTCCAGGCATCCCTGGGCTGGTGGCCGCCTCCCTCCCGTCTCTGCCTCTGTCTTCACGTGGCTTCTCCTCTGTGTCCATGTCTTTCCTCTTCTGTGTCTTATAAAGACACTGCCATCGGGTTTTGGGCCAGCCCCATCCAGGAGGACCTCATTTCCAAATCCTTTGCTTTACATCTGCAAAGACCCTGTTTTCAAGTCAGGTCCCGTTCTGAGATCAAGGTGCCCCAGGGTTGATCCCCTCCAGAGTCTCCAGGGGAGGGTCCTTCCCGCCTCTTCCAGCTTCTGGGGGCTCCAGGCGTCCATCCCTAGGCTGGTGGCCGCCTCCCTCCCGTCTCCACCTCCGTCTCCACGTGGCTTCTCCTCTGTGTCCTTGTCTCACAGAAGAAGACTTCTGTGTCTTATAAGGACCCTGTCCCTGGGTTTAGGGCCACCCTTGTTCAGGAGGCCCTCATCTCAGACCCTTCACTCCATCCCGTCTGCAGAGACCCCGTTTCCAAATAACACGCCATTGTGAGGTTCCAGCTCAACATGAATTTCTGAGGAACGTTAAGAGTCTTGAAGCAGCTCGGCAATCTAGATCCGGCAGAGGTAGTTGCAACATAGGTTCAGCCTACCTGGTGGGGAGCTCTACGGCTAGGATGGCCGGAGTTCTCCCAAGTTGAAGTAAGTGGCTCCCAGCTTATGGTCCTCCGGCAACCAATCAAGGGTCAAGGTCCTCTCCTTGGCGGGAGGCACAGACTTGAGGGTAGGCAATGCCTTGTAGTCCAGGGTTGTTCTCAGAAAGGGATGGAGCTTGGAGCAGCCAAAACTTCCAGCAGAGAGGGACAAGTATGCAGCTCTGAAAACCGGATCCGTGTCCCATGACACGCAGTCACTCAGTCGTGTCCGACTCTTTGGGACCCGATGGACTGCAGCTCCTCTGTCCATGGGACCCATCTTCCTTGAACCCACAGTAAGTTCTTGACGTGAAGCTCTCCCAAGTCTTTCATATTTTCCTAAATAACTCTCAGTGTCAGTCACTCCTTGGCAACCATTTCGGGCCAATTTAAGGATGCTCTAAATGCCACATGTACAGAGTATAAGATACTGAGTCCAAGGGCATATTGATGTTTAGTTGCTAAGTCGTGTCTGACTCTTTTGCAACCCCACAGACTGCAGCCCACCAGGCTCCTCTGTCCATGGGATTCTCCAGGCAAGAATACTGGAGTGGATTGCCATTCTCTTCTCCAAAGGGTCTTCCCAACCCAGGGATCGAACCCAGGTCTTCTGTGTCTCCTGCATAGCCATGCATGTTCTTTACCGCCGAGTACCACCATTTTTCACATTAATAGGCTTTCTAGTGGAGTCTGAGTAAATAATTACCTGTTCTCTGTGATGTATCCCAGGCCAGATATGATGCTGGTTTTTCCTTCTTAGCTTTCTTTAATCAGGAAGGTTTCAGCAATGCATCATCCACCTTGCAGGTATCCATGACCAGGGCACAGAAGGTTGTGAAAATACTCAAGAAACAGTGAATGTTGTTGTTATTGTATATTAAGTTATAACACAGAACCTCATGTTGCTAGACCCATGAGCCTGTAAATATACTCTGAAAGGGAAAAGTGAAAGTGAAGTCGCTCAGTCGTGTCTGACTCTTTGCGACCCCATGGACTGTAGCCCACCAGGCTCCTCCATTCATGGGATTTTCCGGGCAAGAACACTGGAATGGGTTGCCATTTCCTATTTTAAGCTGCTCAAAATAGTGGAAATATACATTTCCAAAAGCATATTTTAATGCAATTTCACTCTTCCATTATGTAAACATAGACATTGTCAAAAAAAATCTATCTGGCACCAAAAAGCCCAAAGGGGGCGAAAAAAAAAATAACCTGCCTCTATCTGCTACCTAGAGATAACCATTCCTTTTTTTTTTTTTTTTTTTGAGAGGTAACTATTAACATTTTACTTTATAAACTGCCAATCATTGTGGGTTGTAGTTGCGGTTTTGTTGCTCAGTCGTGTCCAACTCTTTGCGACCCGTGGACTGCAGCACTCCAGGCCTCCGTGTGGTAACCAACTCCCAGAGCTTGTTCAAACTCAGGTCTATTGAGTCAGTGACGCCATCCAACCATCTCATCCTCTGTTGCCAGCTTCTCCTCCAGCCTTCAATCTTTCCAGAATCAGGGTCTTTTCCAAATGAGCTGGCTCTTCACATCAGGTGACCAAAGTATTGGAGCTTCAACATCAGTCTTTCCAATGAATCTTCAGGGTTGATTTCCTTTAAGATTGAGTGGTTTAATCTCCTTGCTGTGCAAAGGACTGTTATTATATTATATGGCGTTTTATCATAATATTTACATGTTCTCACATTTTTCAAAAGGTATATTTTTTCAATTGATAAATATTATAAAGAATTTTCCCTTTGCTATTACACACTTTTCGGTATTACCATAGTAATCCACGGAAAACATCTGCATATAGTACAAGCAATTTGTGCAGTAATCTACTGCTATATATTTAGAAAGCTGAAGTATCCTGTTTATAAGCTATAAAAGGTGATAGTGATAAATATTCTCATCAGAAAACTTAACCCTGGGACTTCCTCGGTGGTCCAATGTCTAAGGCTCCACACTGTCAATGCAGGGGGTCCAGGTTCCATCCCTGGTCAGGGAACTACATCCCACAGGCTGCAACTAAAATTTCCTGTTTGCTGCAACTAAGACCTGGTGTGGTTAAATAAGTCAATACAAATAAATAATCTATATACAATATATATGCATATAAAACCCTTAACACTCTGCCCATCACTTTCCCAAAGAAAATTGCTAAAATAAATACACATCATCTTGCTTTAAAAATGAAAAAAATCATGCTGAAACTTCTTCCAAAAAGGGCAAGCACCAAAAAACTGCCCTGCAGCAGATCTCAGAGCTTCAGTCTTAGGGAAATAGATGCTTAAAAAAATTGTGACATATGAGCAAACGCGATAGATCTTGACTCTTTTTTTGAATGGCAGCAGTATGCATTATTTTAGCTTCTTATTTCATGGAAGTTTGGAGAACATTAATGTGTAAAAATGGATGTATGGCATTCACAGTCTAGCTTTCCTGTGAACGTTTAAAACGTTAAAGACCACTTACTATGTATGAGTTTCTCTATAATAGGAAATTAACCACTCACGCAATTAAGGCCTCTGCTTGAGGTTCTCCGTCTGACTTTGAAGTGCTAATAAGACAAAATTACCCAAATCCAGGAAAGAAATTAAGAAATGTGAAATGTTAATTAAATTCAGAGAGAGAACTACTAGGAAAAGCAATGTGAAATGGAAATTAAACAAGGAGAAATAAAAACATATATATATATTTAGATAACAGGAGAAAATAAGGATTCAAATGAAGCGCAGAATTAAAAAATAGATCTCTACAACTGCTTCAAGTGATTTTTTAATGAATTCAGTGATGGCTTCTGAGAATATGCAATTCTTTGTAACCCTATGGCCTGTAACCCTGCAGACTCCTCTGTTCATAGAATTTTCCAAATAAGAATAGTGGAGTGAGTTGCCATTCCCTTCTCCAGGGGATCTTCCTGACCCAGGGATTGAACCTGGGTCTCCTTTCCACCTGGGTCATGTCTGAGGGAAGCCCCCTGAAAAAGCAAATAAGCATCCAATTCCAATAATTGTGTGGATGTTTTCTTCACAAAACCAAAGTCCTGAAACCACACGTAATCAAAACTGAAATTCCATTTATTGCAAGATGCCACAGAAATGCCTTTTTTTGGATGTAATTTGGTAACTAGGATTTTTTAATAATCCTGAACTTCCTTTCCAAGCATGAACACAGTAATTCAAATGAAACAGAAGCCGAAAAGGCAAGGTCTATGATATTATCCTCTCAAGGAATTCGAAACCAAATTTAGTTCCATAAATTTTCCAGGCAATTTGAGTTCTGACAAAAATTCAGTGGATTTGGGATCCTTCCAAACTGGCCCTGGGCACTGCAGTGAAATGGCATTTATCATGCGTTTCCTGATTATAACATTGTTTTTCCGTCTTTACCTCTTTTAAACCAAATCTGTTTTTAACTTTCTGGGTTGTCCTTTTTTTTAATTAGTGCTTTTAACACTCAGCGAGTGCGAAGAAAATACAAACACATTTTCATAATACCACGTATTTCTTTTTATAAGGGTATGCTATAAATTTTCCTTTCCATATTAACTGTTCTTTGCTTTCTTTATGTATAGAAATTTTGAGGGCTTCCCTGATGGCTCAGCGGGTAAAGGATCTGCCTGCAATGCAGGAGACCTGAGAGATGCAGGTTTGACCCCTGGGTGGAGAAGATCCCCTGGAGGAGGAAGTGGCAACCCACTCCAGAATACTTGCCTTGTAAATCCAATGGACAGAGGAGCCTGGTGGGCTACAGTTCACGGGGTCATGAAAGGGTTGGACAGGATTGAGTGACTGAGCATGCAATACACACTAATATATCACATATATCAATATATATAATTAATACATATAATTTGTACATGTATTATTACAAATTATATATGTATATAGCATGCGAATATATGCTTATAATATTTATTTGGATGTATATTCCATCATGCCATCATGATGTGCTTCTATCAACAACTATAAAGATATAAGCATAATCCATTGTTTTATTTTCAAGTCCCCTGGAGAAGGGCATGGCAACCCACTCCAGTATTCTTGCCTGGAGAACCCCAGGGACAGAGGAGACTCGTGGGTTACAGTTCATGGGGTCGCAAAGGGTCGGACACGACTGAGTGACTAAGTAAGCATGGAACCTACTCCGTCTTCTTTTGTATTAACTGCGTAAGGAGAGGAGTATTTCAAAAAGGAAGACGTAAGCACACCTGCACAAATTCTCTTCCAAAACATGTGTATGAGGTCTTTCCTGCAGATTTATCATGGTAGACCAGTTACCAAAACAGTCTTGGAGGGGCAGAAATAAAATGGACTTATTGGGTGTTCATTGGAAGGACTGATGCTAAAGCTGAAACTCCAGTACTTTGGCCACCTCATGCGAAGAGTTGACTCATTGGAAAAGACCCTGATGCTGGGAGGGATTGGGGGCAGGAGGAGAAGGGGACGACAGAGGATGAGATGGCTGGATGGCATCACCGACTCGATGGGCATGGGTTTGGGTAAACTCCAGGAGTTGGTGATGGACAGGGAGGCCTGGTGTGCTGCGATTCATGGGGTCGCAAAGAGTCAGACATGACTGAGGGACTGAACTGAACTGAACTGATTGAAGTTAACAGTCTCCATGGAAGTTGGTGAAAGAGGAAGGGTATAAGGGACCTTCACTCTTTCTAAAGTGTATTATGACTTGAAACACTCATCTAAAGTGATTCTAGTGTGTAAATAGAATGTGGGGGTGTGTAGAGGCATCTAATAAGATTTACAGATTTGCAAAGTCTACACAAGAATATTAAAATCTCTGAAATTGCCTGCACAAAGGATCCTATTTTTCTGGCGTCCAGATACTTATGTAAATAGAATTTCCTTCTTCCTACTAAGTATGGACATAACTTTTTGAGAAATAAATGGAAAAATTACTGAACAGTAATAGTTTTTTACTACTTAGAGTAAAAATAAAACACAATTTTGTACTCAGCATTCTCATCTATATATTAAGTCATTTGGCTAAAACAATTTATAAGATTCCTTTCACAATGGAAGATTTGTATCTGATGACAATAATTACCTGATTTGGCTGTAATTATTTTGTTCTCCAAGATAACACTTCTTTGGGCTTCCCAGTTGGCTCAGTGGTAAAAGGAAAAAAAAAAATCGCCTGCTGAGGGAGGAGACACAAGCAACTTGGGTTCGATCCCAGGGTCAGGAACATCCCCTGGAGGAGGAAATGGAAATCCACTCCAGTATGCTTGCCTGGGAAATCCTATGGAGAGAGGAGCCTGGCGGGATACAGTCCACCGAGTTGCAAAGAACTGAACACAACTGAGCATGCAAGGATAATAATAATTATACTCCTTTGCCTCACTTTATCATTTATTAATTTGTAAATTTTATTTTTGATAATAGGATGTGTTATTTGACAATATCTATATATTACATACAATATACCCTTTTCCCATATGGTCTTACCTTCCTCCAAAGTGGTAAGAACATAAAGATGTGCATCCCTTAGAGCATCTTCAGTTGAATTTCAAAATCTATCATTAGAGCTGATTTTTTTTCAGCTGCAATTCATGCATGATGAACATATTCATATTTACAGAGGTCCTGAAAAGATGCAAGACTTTGAAATCTCCCATCCTTCTAGAAGTTGCAAAGAGAACATCATTTTTTTAATTTCAAGCTTGCTTCTGTTCTGGAAAAAGAAAACTGCTGAGAAAATGAAAATCTAATTAACTCTCGGGTTTGTAGGAGACACGTGTGAAATTTAAAAACTGTGAAAGGCAGCACTTATCTGTCTTCATTTATAACATGTCTTGTCATCCACCTGCAAGGTTAGTCATTTCTAAATATTTCACCTGGAAAATGCACATGGGTTGTCACAAAAGCAGGCAACGATGCTGAAAGTCATTTTAAGTGGCAGGAGTGGGTGAAGTTGGGAATGCTTCTTAGAAAAATTCAGAAAACAACTGGTGCTCATTCTTCATTCTACTGCAAGCAGCTTGCTTTGGGTTGCTAACAATTCTAATTCTGTAATATGCCACTGAACTCCAAAGCCATCTAGCAATTGCAATGTTTCTAAAAGGTTTTGGCAAACATTTAAGGATAGATATTAGAGGCAACTATCCACTGCAGAAAAAAGCATTAATATCCCAGATCTGCATGCAAGTGTTGTACTGTGTATTCTAGCAAGACTGACCGTCTAATAACAAGGGGTTAAGAAGGAGTAAGTGATGAAATTAGAACCTCAAATGGCAACTGCATGACAATATTCATCGTGGTCTTATTCAAAATGGCCAAGATGCAGGAACAATCTACATGTCTGTGGATGGATGAATGGATAAAGCAAATGTGAGAAAGAGAGAGAGAAGGATGGAAGGAGAGATAGATAGAAGGATGGATGGGCAGATAGACAGACAGACGGATAGATAGTGGAGATAATAGCAGAGATAGGTAGCTAGATATATAGACGATAGTAGACATAGTAGATGAGAGATAAGATAGCAGAGACAGATACACAGATAATAGATTAGAAGGATGGATAGACAGATAAAAGATGGATGGAGAGACAGATAGCAGAGATAGACACACAGACAAGGGAATTTTATCGGGTCTTGAAAAAGAAGTAAATTCAGCTGTGTATGATGACATTGATGGACCGTGAGAACACCATGCTAAGTGAAATAAGGCGGACACAAGAAAGCAAATACTGCAAAATACTGCAAAAAGCAAATATCTCTCACTTGCTGTTTGTTGTTCAGTGGATAAGTCATGTCTGACTCTTTGTGACCCCATGGACGGCAGCATGCCAGGTTTCCCTGTCCTTCACCATCTCCCGGAGTTTGCTCAAACTCATGTCCACCGAGTCACTGATGCCATCCAAGCATCTCGTTGTATGCCACCCTCTGCTCCTCCTGCCCTCAATCTTCCCAGCATCGGGGTGTTGTTTTCCAGTGATTCGGCTCTTGCGTGTAGAATCTAAAAGAATGAACTCATGGAAGCAGAGAGGATAATGATGGTTTCTAGGGATTGGGAGGTCTTCCCTGGTGGCTGAGTCAGTAAAGAGTCTGTCTGCAATGTGGGTGACCCGGGTTCAATCTCTGGGTCAAGAAGATCCCCGGAGAAGGAAATGGCAACCCACTCCAGTATTCTTGCCTGGAGAATCCCATGGACAGAGGAGCCTGGAGGGCTACACTCCATGGGGTCACAAAGAGTCGGACACGACTGACTAAATTTTCAGGGCTTGGGAGCTGGTAGAATTGGGAAGATATTGGTCAAGGGATTAAAAAGTTTCAGTTATGCAAGGAAAACCTGTGGAAGCGATTTGATGTACCTAATTAATAATACTGTACTGTGTACTTGAAATTTGCTGACGCAGTAGATCGTGTTTTTATCACATGTGGAAAAATTACAAGTATGTGAGGTGGTGAATACGTGCATTGCCTTGATTCTGGTCATCATTACAAACAGATACATAACTCACATTATCAAGCTTTACTTCCAAATATATAGGATTTTTACTTGTAAATTACACCTCAGTGAGGCTAGCAAAACAAAATAGTAAATTGCACCACATTATACTAGCAGGATTCGTGTGTCGTAGAATTACATTGAAATCAGCACAGTGGACGATTCATAACAAAACACTCACACTCTTGTCTTCAGGGTTGTGTTAAGACGAGTCCTGTGCTGTGGAATCTAGAAAGATGGTACTGACCTATTTGCAGGGCAACGATGGAGACGCAGACATAGAGAAAAAAATTGTGGACACAGTAGGGGAAGGAGATGTTGGACGAACTGAGAGGTGAGCATGGAAAAATATACACTACCATGTGTAAAATAGATAAAACCAGTGGGAATCTGCTGTGTGATGCAGGACGCCCAACCCAGGGCCCTGTGACAACCCCGAGGGGCGGGATGGGGTGGGAGGTGGGAGGGTGGTCCGAGAGAGAGGGGACATATGTATACTATGGCTGATTCATGTTGATGGATGGCAGAAAGCACGCCACATTGTAAACCAACGCTCCTCCAGTGAAAACTAAGATCACACACACACAGAAGCAGAACCCTGGCAAGCAGAACAAATGGAACTTTTTCGAATTATCAGGAGTCCCTGATACGGTCTTCTGCCTTCTTTGAAGGCTTCGAGAATCATCGTTTGCTTATTTTGGATGTGTTATTAACCTGGTAAGTGACTTCAGCAAACTCACAAAGCTCCAAGGGTCAGAATATCGTGGCTACAATCTGCCTGTCCTTCCATCAAATTGTGAATCCTATTTAGAGTATGCAAAGCAAATAAATGATGCTTTTGAATTGTGGTGCTGGGAAAGAAGGCTCTTGAGAGTCCCTTGGACTGCAAGGAGATCCAACCAGTCCATCCTAAAGGAAATCAGTCGTGGGTGTTCATTGGAAGGACTGATGCTGAAGCTGAAGCGCCAATACTCTGGCCACCTGATGAGAAGAGCTGACTCCTTGGAAAAGACCCTGATGCTGGGAAAGATTGAAGGCGGGAGGAGAAGGGGGCGACAGAGGAGGAGGTGGTTGGATGGCATCACCGACTTGATGGACATGAGCTTGAGTAAACTCTGGGAGTTGGTGATGGACAGGGAGGTCTGGCGTGCTGCCATCCATGGGGTCGCAAAGAGTCGGACAGAACCTAGCAAATGAACAACAACAGCATAACTCTCTTTGGTCATGAAGACATGAACCGATATTATGTGAGGAGAGGATGGAACATTTCCAGCCCTGGTAGGGCTTACCCTTGAGATCCTGTGATATATGTCAGGGTCACCTCCTGCCTGCAGGAGGGCTCGAGAAGAAATGCAGATAAAACACACCGATAACACACTACATCCTGGTCTCTACTCACAGTCTGGGGCTGGGTGGCTCAGACTGGCCCCATGACAACATCCCCCGCCCCCACCAGAATTCAGAAGTGAGGAGGTCAGGTTGCAAAACTGTGACAAGCATAGAGTGTCTGTAAATGCTTCTGGAAGTCACCATCACGGACACGCATTTTCAAGGGGTGGCATTTTCTCTTTCTACCTTATACAACATGTTAACCTGAACTTTTGCCCTAATGAGTGGTCACTCCAAAGCAGGAGAGCCCAGCGGTAACCATCTGTAATTGTGTTTCCAGCAAATCTTAATGAGCTAAATTAATGCATGCGCAAGCCATCTTGTAAACGCTCTGGCATGTATCCACCCTTTATAAATATCAGGTCTTAGGAAAGACAAGAGGCTTACGCGTTCTCTGGGAGCAGTTAATGGATGTGAGCAGCTCACCTGCTTCCAATGTTGCTCACGACTTCAGAATGGCGGCCAGCAAGGGCTGTCAGACTAATGTTGCTTTGAACTTCTTAACTTAAACTGTCACGATATAGTCTGAAACGTAATCTGAGTATGCAAGTGTGTGACCATGCTGTTCCCGCCTAGATTTTCCCTGGACATAATCCCGTTTTCCAACCAAGTGTTCCCTGGATTTAATGACCCTTTTCAAACAAGTATTCTTATTCTTCCCTGCCAGTCCCTGGCAGTTAAGACGCCACACTTCCACTGCAGGAGGCATGCGTTCAATCTCTGGTAGGGGAACTAAGATCCTCCATGGCACGTGGTGTGGCTGCCAATTAATCAATTAAAAAAAAAGAAATAAAGATGAGAGACCAGGCTCTCCCTGATCCACCCTCCATCCAAGTCCGGCTTCAACCGGGCAAAGGCCTCCAGTCAGCAACCCCGTCAATCCTTTCACCTACTTTGGAAGTCAGGATGTGTCCATATGAGAAAGCGAAATGGAATTTCTCCAAGTACATCGCAGGAATCTCTCAATGGAACTCATGGTCCATGTAAATCATCCAGATCATGCACTTTAAAAATAACTGTATGTTTTATTTATTTTGGCTGCGCCTGTTCCCGGAGCAGGGATCGAACCTGTGTGTCCCTGCAGGCAGATTCTTTACCAGCGAGCCAGCAGGGAAGCCCCCATTTCATGCATTCTCGGATGGAGTGAGCTTCTCCCTTCAAGAGGATTTGCAAAGAGTCCTTGAACAAGCTACAGATGAATGGCTGACCTATTTGCCTTCCAAGGATGCTTGGGTAACTACATCACAATTTTAAGAAATAAGTCTCAGATAGAAAGACCTGTGGCAAGACCAGAGAGAAGTTAGTGATGTCTAATGTTCCCTCGACCATCAGCCTGAGGATACGATGCTTCAGCCACCAGCCTGTGAGTAAGACCACAGTTGGCAGCAAAGTCCAGCTTGCTTTCTCTGTTACCTGGGCACACTCAGAGTCCATTGAAAATCATACTTCCCTGTTGACTGACTCAGTTCAGTTCGGTTCAGTTTAGTGGCTCAGTCGTGTCCGACTCTTTGTGACCCCGTGAATCGCAGCACGCCATGCCTCCCTCTTAACTTACTTGCTCATAAATGAAACAGTAATTCAAACATAAAGCAGATCAGCCCATGTTGTGAGAGCTAAGGGTCATTTTGATGACCAACCTCCAGCCTTCAAGGGATTTTAGTTATCCTAATCAAAACGCTCCTATTGCTTTATTTTCTTTCTCATCACGAAATTTATTTTTTTTCCCCCGCCTAGAGGATAATTGCTTTACAATTTTGTGTGAGTTTCTGCCGTACAACAAAGTGAGTCAGCCATGTGTATACACATAATTCCCTCCTTGGTGGACCCCCTTCCCACCTCATCCCACCGCTCCAGGTCATCACAGACCACCAAGCTGAGCTCCCTGGGCTATACAACAGCTTCCGACTAGCTGTCTATTTCACACATGGTAATGTGTAACATATATTTGGGCTTCCCATGTGGCTCAGCTGGTAAAGAATCCGCCTGTAATGTGGGAGACCTGGGATCGATCCCTGGGTGGGGGTGATCCCCTGGAGAAGGGAAAAGCTACCCACTCCAGTATTCTGGCCTGGAGAATTCCGTGGACGTGTAGTCCATTGGGTTGCAAAGAGTCAGACACAAGTGAGCAACTGAACTGAACTGATACACACACACACACATGTGCATACACACACACACACACACACACACGTGCGCGCGCACACACACACACACACACACACACATATGTATAGTGGCACTAGTGGTAAAGAGCCTGCCTGCCAATGCAGGAGACTTAAGAGGTGCAAGTTTGATCCCTGGGTTGGGAAGATGCCCAGGAGGAGGCACAACAATCCACTCCAGTATCCTTGCTGGAGAATCTCCTGGACAGAGGAGCCTGGTGGGCTGCAGTCCATGGGGTTGCAAAGAGTTGGACACGACTGAACGACTCACGTTTTCATTTCTTCACTGTGTAAAAACAAAATTGGAAGACATCTGGAATTCAGCTGGGAATGTCAGGAAAATACGAGACTGCACAGAAAGGACAGTGATTTGACCTCTGGTCTTGGGGAAAATGTCATTTTCCCTTTCAGAGTGTCTGAGCCTGGAGGATATCATATCCACCTGCCTCTCCACAGAAAAGAACCTAGAGCCTCAAATTCCCAAGATTATCTTCTTCCACAGAAAATGCGTAATACCCTTTATCTTCATTTCCATGTGCGTCCTTTAATTTATAAACTGAAACATGCTTCTTCTCATCACTGTAAAAGCATAATTATTTGAACGTTCTAATATGTGAGGTTACAAAGGACTGAATGCCTTCCTAAGACAGGAATTTTGTATAAAACCTATTCACATAACTTTATAGAGACTTGAATGAGCAGGGATTACAAAATAGTCTGTGAAAGGGAAGTGTGTATTGTGGGAAACCTGAGCATCTTTCTTCTCCACCGCTCGGTCATATAATACTAAGTATGGATTTA
Organism: Cervus elaphus; assembly: GCF_910594005.1. Lineage (NCBI taxonomy): Eukaryota > Metazoa > Chordata > Mammalia > Artiodactyla > Cervidae > Cervus > Cervus elaphus. The sequence goes on along the minus strand of NC_057848.1, from coordinate 175,898,749 downwards.
AAAAAAAAAAAAAAAGGGGGTTTCCATGATTGGACCTTCCATATGCAATAGCTGGACCTTACATAATGTCAAAAATACAAAAGACTACACAGTAGATTCATAGGTATGGATTTATATATAAGGGTGTTTTGTGCTCAGCCATATCCGACTCTTTTCGACGCCGTGGACTGCAGCCATGCCAGGCTCCTCTGTCCGTGGGATTCTCCAGTAAAGAGTGCTGGAGTGGGTTGTCATTTCATCCTCCAGGGGGTCTTCTTGACCCAGGGATTGAACTCAAGTCTCCTGCATTGGCAGGCAGATTCTTTACCACCGTGCCACATTGGAAGCTTAAGTGCGTAACCATATATGTGAGTCCGCCCAAAGGGACTCTGTGTTTCTCACAATTTCTTTTATTTTCTCTACTAACCCGGCTTCCCTGACAAGGGCTTAATTGCCAAAATACATAGACAGCTCAAGTAGCTCATTAGCAGAAGAAAATAAAACAAACAACTCAATTCTGTTTGGACAGAAGACCCAAGTTGACATTTCTCTAAAGACCAAGACAGCCAATGAGCACATGAAAAGATGGTCAATATTGCTAATTATTAGAGAAATGCAAAGCCAAACGACAGTGAGGTCTCACCTCACACCAGTCAGAAGAGTCAGCATCAAAAGTCTGCAGACAATGAATGCTGGAGAGGGTGTGGAGAAAAGGGAACCCTTCTGCACTGTTGGTGGGAACGTAAACTGGTGTGGGCCACGGTGAAAAATAGGATGGAGGTCCCTTTAAAAGCCAGAAAAATAAGAGTTACCATATGATCCAGCAATCGCCACTCTGGGACATATATCTGGAAAAGATGAAAACTCTGCTTTGAAAAGGTACATGAACACTTTTAATGCTCACTGCAGCAGTATCCACAGTAGCCAAGACATGGAAATAACCTAAGTACTCTTCAATAGACGACTTTATAAAGGAGATGTGGCACGTATATTCAATGGAATATTACTCAGCCCTGAAAAACAATGGATGGGGATGGACAGGGAAGTCTGGCCTGCTGCAGTCCATGGGGTTGCAAAGAGCCAGACACAAGACTGAGCGACTGAACTGAACTGAAAAAAAAAAAAAAAAACAATGAAATGATGCCATTTGCAGTAACATGGATGGACCCAGAGATGATCATACTCAGTGAAGTAAGTCAGAGAAAGACAAATGCCGTGTGAAGTCACTTATACGTGGATTCTAAAAAATAATGCAAGTGAACTTATTTATAAAACAGAAACGGATTAATTGACTTCAAAAGCAAACTATGGTTATCAAAGGGGAAGAAGAAGGAGAGGTAAAATAGGAGTTTGAAATTAGCAGATACCCACCAGTATATACAAAACAGATACACAGGGGACTTTCCCAATGGACCCGTGGTTAGGACACCACACATTTACCGCTGAGGGCCCAAGTTTGATCCCTGGTTGGGGAACTAAGATTCTTCCAGTTGTGCAGTATGGCCAAAAAAAGGAAAATAGAGAAACAATAAGGATTTACCATATACCTCAGTGAACTATATTCAATATCTTGTAATAACCTATAATAAAAAGAATTGGAAAAAGGATCTATCTATCCACCTATATCTGAATCCGTTTGCTATATATCTGAAACTAACACAATATTGTAAATCAACCATGCACGTGTGTGTGCTCAGCTGTGTCCAATTCTTTACTACCCTATGGCCGGTAGCCCACCAGGCTCCTCTGTCCATGGTATTTCCCAGGCAAGACTCCCGGAGTGGGTTGCCATTCCTTCCTCCAGCGGGGGATCTTTCCAATCCAGGGATTGAACCCTCATTGGCAGGTGGATTCTTTATCACTGCACCAATATATTTCAGTTTCAAAAAAGAGTGGGCATTTTGGTAGAGATACAGAAACTGCTAAAAGGCACTGCTCAGTCACTGAGGCGTGTCTGACTCTTTGCGACCCCATGGACTGTAGGCCCGCAGGCTCCTGTGTCCATGGGATTCTCCAGGCGAGAATACTGGAGTGGGTTGCCTCATCACAAAGAAATACTGGAAATTTAAAACTATGGAATGATATATTCACTGGATTCACCCCACAAGAGAGCGGAACAGTAAAATGAAAAGTAGAGATAACTGTTCACAGAGGTAAGAACGGTATCCAAAATGATTAAAAAAAAAAAAATCTTAGATAAAAGAGTGGAAAACAAACCAACCAGACCATCAGATATCTGATGGATGACATAGAAAGTTATAGCGTACAAACAGTACTTCAGAAAAAGATGAGACGTCCAAAGGGGCAGAATAAATATTTAAAAGCAAAATGGCCAAAATAAAAAAAAAATTCTAAAGTTGATAAAAATACATCACCCAGATAAGATAAGGAGCTTGACGATCACCAAGCAGAATAAATACATAGAGAAGTGGACCAGCTACAGTACAATCTGTTGAAAAATTAAAGAAGAGATAAATGTCAAAGGAGTCACAGAATAAAGACACATATTCAGGGAAGCGAGCATAAGGATGAATGCTGACAATTCTGTGTAAACAAAGGAGGTTGTGAGAAAACAGAATAAACACGGTGAGCTGCTGAATGAACTGCGCTGGTGCAGACTTGAGAAACAAGAGCTGTTAATGATACCGCTTTCAAACGTAGGAAATAGTGCAGCTTTAAGCGGGAAAAGACGGAGGGCAGAAGGAGAAGAGGGTGCATCAGAGGACGAGATGGCTGGATGGCATCACCGACTCAGTGGACATGAACTTGGGCAAACCTCAGGAGATGGTGAGGGACAGGGACATCTGGTGTCCATGGGGTCACAAAGAGTCAGAAAAGACTGGGTGACTGAACAACAAAACGTGCAAAAAAATAAATAAATAAAGGGAAAAAATTCACTCACATCTTGTAGCACGGAGCAAACAAAAATTCTGTAAAAATATGTCAGACTTGCGATACATGATTAACAAAGCTTTCCTCACTGACACATTTGTAACAGGACCTCAGAGAAGTTTGCATTGTATCATGATTTTCAAGCACATACGGATATTTGCTAAGATAAAGTGCTATGCCCTAAAAGAAACCTCAGAAATCATCAGTGGGTTGCAACTGTATGACATATACTCAGAGACTAAAAGGATATGAAATTAGATGTCATTAGCAATTGAATGGGCTTCCCCAGTGGCTCAGCGGGTTAAAGAATCTGTCTCTACAATGCCAGGAGCTTGTAGACACAGGAGCTATGGGTTGGATCCTGGGGTCAGGAAGATTCCCTGGAGAAGGAAATGGCAATTAAAGAGGAAAAATATCTCAAACACTTTAACAAAGCAAGAGGTACGTATACATGTTTTGTGTACATGTGTGAAACAGAGAGAAAATCCATGTATTTAGAAACTAAGAAGATATATTTATTTTTTAAACCCAGAGAATGAACACGGAATTACAATATAGTTAGAAAATGTTGACATCCAAAGATGAAAAGAACAGGCAAGTCAATATGTATATGATGCAGCTAAACTGTGCTTGGATTTAAGGAAAAATAAAACATAAACTAAGATTTGACATGAACAAGCTAAAAATAAAAGGAGCAAGATGAAGCCAAAGTAAGTTGAAGAAGCTAAATAGAAATTATAGAAATAGTATATAGGGTTATCATTACCATCTTTCTTAATTCCATATATATGTGTTAGTATGCTGTAATGTTCTTTATCTTTCTGGCTTACTTCACTCTGTCTAATGGGCTCCAGTTTCATCCATCTCATTAGAACTGATTCAAATGAATTCTTTTTAATGGCTGAGTAATATTCCATGGTGTATATGTACCACAGCTTCCTTATCCATTCGTCTGCTGATGAATCTAGGTTGCTTCCATGTACTGGCTATTATAAACAGTGCTGCGATGAACATTGGGGTGCACGTGTCTCTTTCAGATCTGGTTTAGAAATTGATATTTTTAAAAACATGCAAAATAGAGATATTATGATCATTAGGTGCTTTGTTTTGTTTTGTTTTCTGAAAATTTAATAAAATTGATAAATGTGTCTGAAGAGTGATCAAGAAAATCACAGAAAACACAAATTACTAAAGCCAGGAATGGTAAAAGGCTAACAGATGTTAAAATGATGATTAGGGCACGCCATGAATAACTTTAGGGTAATAAATGCAATAACTTAGACAAAAATAAACATTGCCTAAAAAAGAAAAAAAAAACACTTATCAAAAGTGACACAAGGAGAATTTAAATTCAAACAGATATAAAGCCACCAAAATTAGCTTGAAAAATAATCATTTTCAACTACCATAAAAACACTCCCTCCAGGCCAATAGATTTACTGGTAAATTCTCTAAAACATTTAAAGGAGATGCAGCACCAATACCACAGGAACACTTTTGGAAAACAGAATGCACGCTTTCCCTCTTGTTCTGAAAGTCAGCATCCCCTTGATATGCAAACCTGATGAAATGAACAAGCAGCAGCAATACTGGAGGGTAAGCTCTCGAATCTAGAGGTAAGAACGCCCCATAAAATATCAGGCAATGGAATCCAGCAACTCATAAAAAGGTGGTTACATGATGCCTTTGAAAAATGAGCACAAAGTGAGGATTTACACCCCCTGCCTCCCAGATATTGGATGGCGTCACCGACTCCATGGACACGAGTTTGAGCCAACTCCAGGAGATGGTGAAGAACCGGGGAACCTGGTGGGCTGCAGTCCATGGGGTCACAGAGAGTCAGACATGACTGACAGACTGAAGGACAGCCAGTGACATACTCTAATATTACTTTCAGAATACTGACATCGTGGCAGGAACATGGATAAGGATACCACAGGAAGAAACAGAAGATTGAGGAGCAGACTTGAGTGTATGTAAATAACTTTCAATAAATGATACTAGAATATTATTTAGTAAACTGGAAAAAAAAAAATCGAGAACCTAGATTTCTGTGTCACCATCAGCCAGTAAATAATTCTAGACGTGATATATGAGCTTTAGTTACGTTAGTCATATCTGACTCTTTGCGACCCCATGCACTGTAGCCTACCAGGCTCCTCCCTCCACTGAATTTCCCAGGCAAGAATATTGGAGTGGATTGCCATTTCCCAACCTTAGAATGATAAAATTATATTGATTTCTATGATTTAATAGAATTAAATTTGTATATACTATATAAGAGCTACCCTGAGAGCCCAGTTGGTAAAGAATCTGCCTGCAATGCCGGAGACCCTGGTTCAATTCCTGGGTCAGGCAGCTCTGCTGGAGAAGGGATAGGCTACCCACTACAGTATTCTTGGGCTTCCCTGGTGACTCAGATGGTAAAAAATCCACCTGCAATGGGGGAGACCTGGGTTCAATCTCTGGGTTGGAAAGATCCCCTGGAGGAGGGCATGGCGACCCACTCCAGTATTCTTGCCTGGAGAATCCCATGGACTGTATAGTCCATGGGGTCTCAAAGAGTCAGATATGACTGAGCGATTTTCACTTTCACTTTTATACTACATAAACAACTCCTAAAAACAAACAATAAAGGATGAACAATGGAATAAAATGGGTTGGAATAAAATGTGTAATTCACAGTGCGCTATATTAAAATTACCAATAACCCTATGAACATTTGCTCAACATTAAATTCAAGCCATATCTACCAGAACAGTCTAAATGATAAAGACTGGCAATTCCACAAATTGTGGTGACTACTTAGAGCAACTGGAATTTTCAGGCTTTGCCTGGGGACTACAAAACGGGAGAACTTCTTTGGAAAAGTAGTAGTTTCTTACAAGTATATCAACACTCTAAAAAGTCCATCAACTCTGCAACTCAACAAGCCTCAAAAACATGAAGAAGTATGTCCATGCAAATACATGCACAGGAATGTTTACAGAATCTATATTTGTAACAAGCCCAAACCGAGAAGCAACCTGAATGTCCAACATCTGGAGAAAAGGTAAACCATCTGAATATTTGTCCAAGTCAGTACTGGCACTAACATGCAATAAAAATGAATGATTGTTGGTATACACAGCACCATGATGAATCTCAGAAATGTTATACCGAGTCTAAAAAACACAATATATGGCTGATTCATGTCAATGTATGACAAAACCCACTACAATATTGTAAAGTAATTAGCCTCCAACTAATAAAAATAAATGAAAAAAACACACAATATATAACACTGTCTAATTTTTAAAAATAATAAGAACTCGGAAAACCTTCTCAGAGTGACAGAAGCTAGCCTCTGGTGGCGAGTTAAACAATGAGGAATGGTTACATATGGGGACAGTCAAGAATAACAGAAATATTCTGTGCAAATATCAGGGGATTATTATATGAATGCATAAATTAATGAAAAGCATCAAAATGAGTACTTAAAATCAGTGCATTTTCTGGGTGTCCAAAGATATCTCAATGAAAAATGCTGAGCAATTGAAAATGTCCAACATTCATTTTATTCTATGTTTTGGCCATCCTGAACAGCCTTTGGGATCTAAGGTTCCCAACCAAGGACTGAATCTGAGGCCACAGCAGTTAAAACAACAAATCTTAACCTCCAGACCGCCAGTCTTCAATATCTTTTAATACAACCTGAAAGAAAATTACTTCTCTCCAACACAAGGCAATGAAAGAAAAAAGGCTTAAAATCTAGCACAAATTCGCTTAAGAACCAAACGCAAATTGATGTAACTGCTGTGACATATCTGAGATTTTAGAAGGAGAATTAGCCTGCAGTTAGGGGAAAAAAAGTCCAGTTGGAGTCCTACCAATACCTTTGGTGAAGTTTCCATTCTTCATTGCTTTATATTTTTCTTCCAATGACTTATCAAACACACTCTCTTATCTATTGGCTTGATTTTCTGTTTTAGGAGGAAATTCTTGGGTTTCCCTGGTGGCTCAGCAGAAGAGCATCCGCCTGCCAATGCAGGAGACATGGGTTTGATCCCAGTGTCAGGAAGATCCCCTGGAGGAGGGAATGGCAACCCACCCCAGTATTCCTGCCTGGAGAATCCCATGGACAGAGGAACCTGGCGAGGCTACAGTCCATGGGGTCGCAAAGAGCTGGACACGGCTGAAGTGACTTAAGCACAGCACGGGAGAAAACAAAAGCAATAAAAGATGACTCTGTTCTATGTGGGTCAATCTACAGCCAAAAGATGGATGGAATTAGTGGGAAGTGGTGGGAAGAAGTTGAGCTCCAGATTCAAATTCTATCCCATTTTTATTCAAGCAATGTCAGCATCCTATGTTTCATTGCGTTCTAATTTGTTGCTAAAACAAACCACAGGCTGTAAGTGGCTTCTTGTTGGGTGTGTGATGACAACCGTGATATCACTAATCATTTCTGGGTCAGCTGGGGTGTTCAGACTCCAGGGAGAATGAATTCCTGACCTCTCTCCAAGTGGAGGCTGCAGCCGATATAAATAACAGACCTGTTTACCAGTGGCAGACGAAAATGGAACTGCAGTCCTACTTACAAATGTCAGAGAAAAATCTATGGAGACAAGAGACCAGCAGCAGCGCAAAGATCATTAAGTTAAAAGGGTCTGTCACAATCTTCACCACACACGGCTTTGCTGAGAATGTGAGGCAAAGCATTTGGGTCTCATTTGGAAGCCTCGAAGTTTTCAGCTTTAGTGTGTACCGAGCGGTTAAAGAGAGAAAAAAAAATTCACCTCCATGAATTTTCATGAAACGAGTAGGCTTAAAAATGAACCACTACAGATTTAACCATCACATCACAGAATTCTCAGATTTAAAAGGCACTCAGGAGACCCACGCTGCTATATAATTTCTAAGGAGCTCAAAGCTTTGTATGCTTCTCCCCCAAATAATTACATTTATCGGAGATGTCTACCAAATGCAAAGATATTTTTTGAGGCTCTCAAGATGCTGTGTGCTCAGCCACGCAGTCGTGTCCAAGGCTATGGACCTTAGCCTGCCAGGCTCCTCTGTCCATGGGATTCTCCAGGCAAGAATACTGGAATGGGTTGCCATTTCCTTCTCCAGGGGATCTTCCCGACCCAGAGATAAAACCAGCATCTTTTGCATCTCCTGCATTGCAGGCAGATTGTTTCCTGCTGAGCCATCAGGGAAGCCCCCCATGATGTAGGTTATGGACAAAGAATATTAGTAAAAAAAACAAAAAAAGGATGTGTGGCCAGCAAGCCACCAGCCACTTCAGCCACTCCTAATGGTGCATCCTAAGGGGACTCGGGGTGGAGGAAAACAGGATACTGGCCCAAGATAGTTAAGGGCTATATCAAAGGAATGATTTCAATGAGCCCAGACTCTTGCATTTTCCCATACATTTGTTCCTTGTTGCTTTTTACTTGCTAAGTCACGTCTGACTCTTCTGCTACCTCAGGGACTGTAGCCCTTCAGGCTCCTCTATCCATGGGATTCTCCAGGCAAGAATACTGGAGTGGGTTGCCATTCTCTTCTCCAGGGGATCTTCCAGATCCAGGGATCAAACCTGTATCTCCTGCATTGCAGGTGGATTCTTAACCAGTGAATCACCAGGCTTAGAAAGTGTTAAATTCATTAGCTTGAGATGTCTGGCATTTCTTTAAATAATGCTAATCTCTTAAAAGTCTCAATTTAGCACCATTCCCTTCTCCAGGGGATCTTCCCAACCCAGGGATTAGACCCAGGTCTCCTGCATTGCAGGCAGATTCACTGTCAGTGAGTCACCACGGAAGGCCTGTATACTTCAAGTAGACATTGTTACCCTTGGTTCAATATTCTGAAACAGAACTTGACAGCGTCTAAAATCCAACGTCAGCGCAACAGAAAGACGGTTGATCCTTCTGGTACCCACCAGGAACCGCTGATACCAGATTCCACTGATATCAGAATATAGTGATATAGAGATATAGAATCCGATCATAATATAGAATATAGAGAATCCTTTGGTATCAGACTCTCGTTTCGGTTTCTACCTAACAAACACTCAGCTTTAGAAAAGTGTGTTTGAGCATTCAGCATCGCCTATTATTCTTAGAACATCTTCGTGAACACTGAGGTCATGAAAACTTCTCACTCCTGCAAATCGTTTTATTTAAGGCAGAAGCATTCAGGAAATGCTGGTAACTTATCATTTTCATTGTGAATCTTTGCTGGTAGTTCTCCCTTTCGATCCTTCTTCCTCCCAAATTAAGAAAGACAGCCTGTTCCTCCGAGGATAATTTACTTTCCAAAGGAGGCATTCTTAACCACTGATCCATAGGTGAGTTGAAAATTCCTGAACGTGTGTTATGTGCAAAGGCAGCTGTGTGCATTTTTCCAGCCAAGGTCATCCATTTTGATCAGAGACTTATAGGTGTCTGGGACTGAAGGAGTGTCAGTGATTGCTGCTTAAATAATAATATCGTGTCTAACCCTGATGATATCTTGAGAAATGTCAGAAAAAAAAAAAGCCATTTCTTATAATTTAGGGAACCATTTGCCAGTTGTTAAAGACCAGAGATTTCTGCTTTCAGATGGCAGCAAAGGTTTATATAAAAGCAACGTTTTCACCTTTTGATAAATCCTTTCAAGGTTCAGACTGTTCAAAAACTAAGAAGAAAAATTAAAGCAAACAAAAGCGTTCACTTGGTTTTGAATCCCCACAGTTGCACAACTGTGGTTTCATACTTCTGATCACAAAGAAGGTGCACAAAGTGCATTATAATGTGATTTTACACTGGAACAGAGTAGAAAAGTTCTATGTCTTCTTAGGAAAGTATAAAGCAGTTTCATTAACTTTATAATTTTGCCAGGGAAGATTCTTGAGTATCCCTTGGACCGCACAGAGACAAACCAGTCAGTCCTAAAGGAAATCAACCCTGGATATTCATTGGAAGGAAAATGATGCTGCAGCTGAAGCTCCAGTACTTTGACCACCTGATGCAAAGAACTCACTCACTGGAAAAGACCCCGATGCTGAGAAAGATTGAAGGCAGGAGGAGAAGGGGACGACAGAGGATGAGATGGTTGGATGGCATCATCGACTGGATGGACATGAGTTTGAGCAAGCTCCAGGAGTTGGTGATGGACAGGGAGGCCTGGAGTGCTGCAGTCCATGGGGTTGCAGACAGTCGGACATGACTGAGCGACAGACAGTATATACTTGGCAGGGGGGTATTAAAATATTAAAAATCCCATGGATGGAGGAAACCCCAGTCCATGGGGTCTCAAAGAGTTGGATACGACTGAAGCGACTTTACTTTCAGTTTAATTTTATTTCTGAGAGCTGGTTTATTCTGTCAGTCCACTGATTTAGGATGGGGATGGTTAAGTCTCAATCTGGTCTTTGCAAAAATAACAAGTGAGAACATTTGGGATTGCAGATCTTATTTAAAGAACTGTATCACTTGAAGCTGAAATTAAATATGCAAATGTTAATCATTTATTTTACACAAACCAAACTCACATAAATAATTTCAGATTAACATATGTACAAGCAATTGGCTCTTATTGACCCTGATGAATTTATCAACTCTCATAAATGTTGAACCACTTATTGGACACACACAGTTTTCATGTTTTTAATCATGAAAGTGTAAGAGGTCTTTGATTAAATTCAATCTGGGCTGAAAGAAACAATAATATTAACACTGCATTTTAAAATTTTTTGGCAAGGAAAAAATCATCTGAAAAGAGGCAAAATCTTGAATTCTTTGGTCCTGCAAACTCCAGCAAGAAAATAATGTATGTCTAATGCATCTCAAGAAAGAATGATGAGACCTCGGAAAATGGTTCAAAGCAACAATAGAAACGTTCTTGGATCAAAGAACAGGGTCATGAATTTCCCAGGTGGCTCAGAGATAAAGAATCTGCTCGCCAATGCAGGAGATGCAGGTTCTATCCCTGGGTTGGGAAGATTCCCCTGGAGGAGGAAATGGCACCCCACTCCAGGATTCCTGCCTGGAGAATCCCATGGACAGAAGAGCATGGAGGGTTACAGTCTGTTGGGTTGCAAAGAGTCGGATGTAAATGAGCATAGTCCCAGGCTGGGTTCCTATCTGAGAAATACCAGAATTAGGGGGAAAAAAATACCTTTCATTTGTCTGTTGAGAGTCACCGTCTGTTTTTGGCTATTCTCTGCGTGCTAAGTCGCTCTGGTCGACTCTACGCCTGGGGATTCTCCAGGCAAGAATACTGGAGTGGGTTGCCTTGCCCTCCTCCAGCAGATCTTCCTGACCTGGGGATCAAACCCACATCTATTAAATCTAACCTGCATTGGCGGGCGGGTTCTTTACCACTAGCACCACCTGGGTAGTCTGTGCTCTGAGGCTAATCCATTTGAATGAGAATCACTGGGCTTCTGCGAGAGCTGCGACCCAGGATGACAATTCCAGTGGGTTTCTCGATTCTGAAATCAGTCAAGCGGCCTTAGCCTGGTTTCTCCAAAGGTCACATCAGAGCTCCCCCTGCACGAAGAAGACCCTCTCTCTTTCTTCCTTTCTTTGCGGCGAGAGAGGCTGACAAGTGCTAATGCGTTCTACAGGGCTTCTTCCACAATGAGAAAGAGGAGTTTGCTACTTGATAAGAGAACTGACAATAGACTACATTTTCTGCCTTTCGTTTCTTTTTTTTTTTCAAGATTTATTTTTTCTAATGTGGACCATTTTTGAAGTCATTATTGAATTTGTGACAATATTGCTTCTGTTTCGTATATTTTTCTTCTTCTTCTTTTTTTTTTTTGACTTTGAGGCATGTGAGATCTTAGCTACCCAAACACAGATGGAACCTGTGTCCCTTGCATCGCAAGGCAAAGCCTTAACCACTGGACCCTTGGGGAGGTCCCTAGTTACAGTTTCTTGAGCTAAGGTTTTGTGTCTTTCCTATTGAGATTCTGAAACTAAAAGTCTATCAGAAGGCCAGGATTGTGCATATCTTTATTTTGTTTTAGTCGCCCAGTCGTGTCCGACTCTTTCGTGACCCTGTGGACCGTAGCCCGTCAGGCTCCTCTGTCCTTGGGATTCTCTAGGCAAGAATACTGGAGTGAGTTGCCATTTCCCATCTCCACGGGATCTTCCCTACCCAGGGGATCGAACCTGCATCTCTGTATGTGCACTTGGGCATTTTTCTAAAAGGCTTTTGACTTTTGGTTAAAAATAATTAAAGTGGTATATGTGTTGATTAAGTTCTTAGCCATAAGATGGAGACTGTATATTAATTTTTTGGGGAGGGTCACAGCACGCAGGATCTTAGTTCCCTGTCCGGGGGTCAAACCTGTGCCCTTCCCCCAGCAATGGAAGCACAGAGTCTGAACTGCCGGACTGCCAGGGAAGTCCCGTATTGCTTCTTAATAATGAATATCATGTACGATAAATATTTTAAAGTCCTGGACATGAGTTATATCACCTTGGCAACTGGGTTGGAGTCAGCTGTACTTGGAAATATTTGCTTAGAAATATTCTTGATTTGCTACCTTTAAACAAATGAATTTCTTGTTTTTATATCTCTGGAAATAATTCAGTTTAATGACCCAATTACTTACAATTTAAATGAGCCTTCTGAACTACTTATATCCACCACCTATAACTTAGATATGGCACTTTGCTGGGTGTTACAGAAAGAAATACTGCCATACATTTATAAGGAAAATGTGAAAGAGGATTAAGAGATTCTAATTCAGAGAAGCAACACTCAATATAAAACACCCATTAGAGGTTTAGAGCAAAGCGTAATAATTATGCTAGGGAAAATTTCTAGTCAAATAAGTCAAGTTGTAACGCTACGGGTAGGAAATTAAACATGCAGACAGCCCTATTTTGTAAGTAAACGAAGATTTAATTTTAGGTATTAGAGCACAGTCAGCCACTCCAGTATCCTTGCCTGGAGAATCCCACGGCCAGACGGAGCCTGGTGAACTATAGTCAATAGGGTCTCAAAGAGTCAGACACGACTGAAGCGACTTATGATGCACGCTCGTAATAAAAACAAAATACCGAATGAAGGCGGATTCTTTACCGTCTGAGCCACCGGGGAAGCCCAAATGTATACACTGCAAATTTAAAACCCATACAACAAAATCTCAATCCTACTGTCAAGGGAAACCTCACAAAATGTAGCCAAAGAACTGAATTTAAACTACCGTAAACTAATGTATTCATACAGCCAGACCTCAGCTGTGATGTGTGTTAGTTGCTCAGTGGTGTCCGACTCTTTGTGAACCCATGGACTGGAGCCCACCAGGCTCCTCTGTCCATGGGATTCTCCAGGCAAGAATACTGGAGTGGCTTGCCATGCCCTCCTCCAGGGGATATTCCCCACCCAAGGATTGACCCCAGGTCTCCTGCATCGCAGGTGGATCCTTTACCAGAGAAGCCCATGAATACTGGAGTGGGTAGCCTATACTTTCTCCAGGGGATCTTCCCGACCCAGGGATCGAACAGGGGACTCCTGCATTGCTGGTGGATTCTTGACCAGCTGAGCAGCCAGGGAAGCCCCTAGCTCTTGCATTAAAACAATGAAAGAAGAGGGAAAAAGCTGACTTAAAACTCAACATTCAAAAGGCAAAGATCAGGGCATCTGGTCCCATCACTTCAGGGCAAACAGATGGGGAAACAATGAAGACAGTGACAGAATTTATTTTCTTGGGCTCCAAAGTCACTGCAGATGGTGACTGCAGCCACAAAATTAAAAGATGTTTGGTCCTTGGAAGAAAAGCTATGACCAACCTAGAGAACATATTAAGAAGCACTGACATGACTTTGCCAACAAAGGTCCGCCTAGTCAAAGCTATTGTTTTTCCAGTAGTCATATAAGAATGTGAGAGTTGAATCATAAAGACAGCTGAGTGCCGAAGAACTGATACTTTTGAACTATGGTGTTGGAGAAGACTCTTGGGAGACCCTTGGACTGCAAGGATGTCAAAACAGTCCATCCTAAAGGAAATCAGTCCTGAATACTCATTGGAAGGACTGATGCAGAAGCTGAAGCTCCAATACTTTGGCCACCTGATGTGAAGAACTAACACGCTGGGAAAGATTGAAGGCAGGAGGAGAAGGGGATGACAGAGGATGAGATGGTTGGATGGCATCACTGACTCGATGGACATGGGTCTGAGTAAGCTCTGGGAATTGGTGATGGACAGGGAGGCCTGGCGTGCTGCAGTCCATGGGGTCACAAAGAATCAGACAGGACTGAGCGACTGAACTGAACTGAAGGTCATTTTACAGAATAGAAATGCTGGCTAAGAGGGTGAGTGGTAAGTGATTTTGTAGGATTTGGGACAAAAATCACTTTTTAAGGGCATAGGTATGAGGAATGCTTTCAAAGCTTTGTCTTGATCTTTTTTCTATTTTTATAGTATTCTGGAGACCAGCATAACAGTGGTACTTGAGGGCTTACCAGCTGTGGTTACACATACAGACAAACACAGTAGAAAACAGCTGGAATTTATGTAACATGATAAATCTCAACTACTTCCAGGGCCATTCAATGTTGTGTGAATCAGATGAATGGGAAGTGGGTCTTCGAGACACTGTGTTGTATGTAAGTAAAACGTTAACTCTTCCTCTCCTCAATGGAACTTCTGAAATTCCAAGCTGAAAAAAAAAATCACTCTGTCCAACAAATTATTATTTTCTCAAGTCTTTGTCCCTCAGAACAAAAATTCTGTTAGATGAAAAAATTACTACTAGCTTTTCGGATACCAGCATTTGACAAGCACTGGTCAAGTTAAACTACTGGAACTGCCTTTTATCTGGATAGCAATTGACAATCCTTTTTTGTTTCCTTAAAAGTGAGAGAGGAAACAAATGGGTATTGTGGTGATTTGGTCACTAAGTCATGTCTGATTCTTGGGACCCACTGGACTGTAGCCCATCAGGCTCCTCCGTCCATGGGGTTTCCCAGGCAAGGATACTGGAGTGGGTTGCCATTTCCTCCTCCAGGGGATCCTCCCAACCCAGGGATCAAAGTCTTATCTATGGCTACCTTCTCACAAAAACGGCAAAGTCGCAAAGTTTGCACTTAAATCCAAAAACATCTACTATCTCACCATTTAACAACAACAACAAAAAAGACTGCCAATTGCTATCCAGATAAAAAGCAGTTATATTAGTGACTCAGTGGTGTTTGAATCTTTGGGACGCCATGGACTGCGCGCCATGGAATGGCCTCCATAGACTGTAGCCCACCAGGCTCCTCTGTCCATGGGATTCTCCAGGCAAGAATACTGGATGGGTGGCCATTTCCTTTTCCAGGAGATCTTCCGGACCCAGGGATCGAACCCAGGTCTCTTTCATTGCTGTCAGATTCTTTACTGTCTGAGCCACTGATAAAAGGCATTGTGGTAATAATTTCTGGTCTGGTGGAATTTTTTGCTCTGAGGGACAAAGCCTTGAGAAATGAATGAGTTAATTTATTGGACAGAGTGAGGTTTTTTTTTTTTTTTTGAAGTCACATGTATGCATTGCAGGTCATGTAGTCAGGGTTCCCCTGAGTGCCTTCCCCTGGAGTTAAACTGCCCTTGCCTGTTGATAGAAGGGCTACGACTGGGGCAAAGACACGGGAGAGATGAGTCCAGCTTCCACCAAAGTCAGGGAGTTGCATTTTATGTGGATTTGAAGAAACATCCAAACATGCTCATGGGACTGTATTTTAGGCAGTAGAACGAGGCACCAGACTGAAATTTGGGAGAATCCTGAATGTCTCAGATAGAATCTTAGGGGCCCGCTGTTTGGTAAACAGAGGAGATTGTCTTGAGTCTAGCTGCAGACATTCCTGGTGATATTATTTCATCTGAGGGCGTGAATGCCTGTGACGGATGTCAAAAGGTAGGCAAAAACCAAAGGCTACCCTACAGCTGGGGCCATCTCATGAATAACAAAGTTAATAAAATGACAGAGAACTACTAGTTCTATTTTTCCATGAAAAAATGATGGATGTGATACATGATTTCAAGAAAGAATGAACCACCCACCCCCCACCCCCGTGGTCCAGTGGTTGAGCATCTGCCTGTCAATGCAGGAGACACAGGTCTGATCCCTGTTCCAGGAAGAGCCCACATGCTCTGGGGCAACTAAGTCCGTGTGCCACAAGTACTGAGCCTGTGCTGCAGAGCCTAGAAGCCGCGAGTACTGAAGTGTGCACGCCCCAGAGTCCGTGGTCTGTAACAAGAGAAGACGCCGAAATGGGAAACCCATGCACCGCAACCAGAGACTTGACCCCGACTGCTGCAACCAGGCAAAGTTCCTGCAGAGCAATGAAGACCCAGCATAGCCATGAATAAATAAACTAACAGATTAAAAAAATAATAATAAAAGGATTTTAAAAATATAAAATAAAATAAAACAAAAATGAAAACTTGCATCTGTTTGGGAGACTGTTGTCCTTTCTCAGCTCGATCAAGGCTTGTATGTTAGTCCAGAAACAGGGACAAACAGACAGGACAGAGTTCAATGCACAAAACATTTATGACAGGAATTCTGGTGAGAGGACGTGGAGAGGGAGCCAGGAGGGGCTGGGGGCAGACATCAGACCATGGTGAGCGTCTGACCCCTGGAAGGAAGAAAGTGAGTTGGAGGTAAGGAAGCATCTTGTCTACCTTGCAGGGCGGTTCAAAGACAATTCTGGAAGACAGTGGGAGGATTCTCAAAGTCAAAAGCCAGCGGCCAAAGGCATCATGTGACATCAAGCAAAAAAAAAGAGTCTGCCTTAGTCTCCCGGCTTCTTCCAGGCCCTGGCAGGCTGAAATTTTGGTTCAAATGCAGTGACAAATTCCAGAGCTCAGCGACTGGGACCCTTAATGAATAATGCATTCAAACTTGCTTGATTTTTACAGCTTGCATAGCATTCTGTCACTTGCTTTTGACTTCTCAGAGTTAGGCAACTAAATCTTAGATGCTGGAAGCATGCATTTTCGTCCAGATTAAAGTCAGCAGACTTGGTCTGGATGGTTTGTCAGATGACAACCACTGGTAGAGGTTTTTAAATCTGGCCAAGCCCACTCTTCACATACCTGCTGATTGGAGAAAGCCTCTGGGTCCTATCTTGGCTTTATTAGTAACTAAAGGAGAAACAGGGTTTCTCTGGTGGCTCAGAGGAGGTGGTGAAGAATCCACCTGCCCATGCAGGAGACCTGGGTTCTATCCATGGGTTGGGAAGATCCCCTGGAGAAGGGAATGGCTACCCACTCCAGTATTCTTGTCTGGAGAACGCCACGGACAGAGGAACCTGGAGGGCTACCCAGTCCACGAGGTTGCAAAGTGTTGGACACAATGCAGCAATAAAGAGTAGCCAGCAGGCAAGTTCCAAGATAGTTTTGATGCTGGAAAAAAAAAATAATTGGGTCCCTCCCACTGGGTTCCGAAAGCGTGTCACATAGGGGAAAGAGCTAGGGTGGGCGTCACGGCTACTGTTGCCAGGAAGAACTTCTCTAGAGTGCAAATCAATCATTCACAATCT
The DNA here is from genome assembly GCF_910594005.1 of Cervus elaphus. Classification (NCBI taxonomy): domain Eukaryota; kingdom Metazoa; phylum Chordata; class Mammalia; order Artiodactyla; family Cervidae; genus Cervus; species Cervus elaphus. The sequence continues at coordinate 175,881,373 of NC_057848.1, read as the reverse complement.
TCATCTGATAAAATTATTGCTAATGAGGTCTCTTCAATCAACGAGAGGAGTCATTCATTTGGGAGGCTGCGAGTACACTCCGGAACAAACTTATGCAAATAGTGGCTTCTGCTTTAATCAGACGTAGTCTGGTTGGCCATGGTGCTCAATAAAACATTAGATATCTCCCGTCCTTTCTTTGATGTGCTAAGTCTCTTGTTCATTATTGCAATAACAAGCTCGAAGCGCTAACTACATGAAAATCATACAGAATTGAATTACGACGAACAGGCGTAACTCAGTTTTAGCTCATTAAATGGTGGGGGTCGGGGGGTGGACTCTGTTCTCATTTATGTTTCAGTAGGATCTATCCGTGGAGACCGCAGAAGTCATCACTGGCATTTAGCAAGAGGACAAGAAGAGATATTAAGGGACCAAAAACAGCAGTTTCTTTCTGCGATTGCAAAAGGCAGAATGAGGAGAGGTGCTCTCACATTTCAACACAAATGAGTTAAGCTGGATTTCATTGAACACTTAGCATTCAGAAGGGTGGCCAAGTCCTAGGAATCTTCATACGGCAGAATCAGCTGTAACCCTTTCCTTTCCAATTCCACAACAATACAAAAAAAAAGAAAAAGAAAGGGGCATCATTTGTTACTCCTTAATAGAAATAGATGTTGAGGGGCTTCCCTGGTGGTCCAGTGGTTAAGAATCCACCTGCCAATGCAGGGGACAGGATTTAGTTTGCTGGTTCGGGAGGATCCCACATGCCACGGGGCAACTAAGCCTGTGTGCCACCTTGAAGCACAGTCCCCGCTCGCTGCAACTAGAGAAAGCCCACACACAGCGATGAAGACCCTGCACAGCCAAAAAATAATAATAATAATTTTAAAAGTAAATAAATAAAAAAAGAAAGAGATGCTGACAGATAGTTCACTTCTCTAGCAGAAGGTTTTAGATTACAGAATGCAAATCTGGTAAAGCGTAAGGGAAAGCTAGCTTATGTGACAAACAGTGTATGTGAGTGAAATCGCTAAATGGGTCAAGTCCATGCATGTGATAGAAAGATGCTAAGTTAGAGAGCAATGGGAGAAATCCATATGAGATTTTTGTCTTTGAAATTCTGCAGCTTAGAACAGGGCTTATAAGGTGCACATTCAGTTCCTCATGAAAGGATGATTTGTTAATCATGTCATGTCAGGCATCTGGGTCTTGCTGGTCAGAGAAGGGGGCTGGGGCAATGGTTTCTTTGGGGCTATAGCCTCGTAGGGGCTTCCCACGTGATACTAGTGATAAAGAACCTGCCTCTCAATGCAAGAGACATGAGAGACTCTGGTTTAATCCCTGGATCGGGAAGACGTCCTGGAGGAGGGCACAGCAACCCACTTCAGTTTTCTTGCCTGGAGAATTCTATGGACAGAAGAGCCTGGCGGGCTCCAGTCCATAGAGTTGCAAAGAGTCAGACACGAATAAAGCAACTTAACATGCATGCCCTAGCTGCAAACAGTGCAATCAAAAATACTCTATAAAGAGTAACTAAGCTAAAGGAATCAGCCCACGGCCGTGATAACAGAATAAAAGCGTTTTATAACACGTATTATCTAGCGCATATACATTACTGGTAAAAACAAGGACTACACTGTTGGTATCTGTCCATGCTAAAACTGCAACAGAATATAGCATATGTTAATAACTCTGCTTTCCAGCCTACCCATGATCCAACAGTCATGCCAGTGTACAACTTAAAAAAAAAAAAAAAATGTTTGATTTGAAGGCATAGCAACCTACTCCAGTATTCTTGCCTGGAGAATCCCCGTGGACAGAGGAGCCTGGTGGGCTACAGTCCCTGGGGTTGCAAAGAGTTGGACGTGACTGAGCAACTCAGCACACACGGCCACCAGGACTGAAGAGGCATACACAGCTATATTTTACAACCATCTTACAGGTGTTCCTATGTTATCACTATGCCCACGGAGTTCTCTTTATTCTCTCTACTCAAATCGGTCTGTTATCCCACCAAAAGAAACTTTAAAGGTAGGTTCGTTCAGCAGGCGAAATGCCAATAGCCCAGGAATCCCCCGGCAATCCAGTGGATAAGACTACATGCTTCCACTGCAGGTGTAAGTGGTTTGATCCCTGGTGGGGGAACCTAAGATCCTGCATACTGTGTGGCAGACAAAACAAAACAAAAAGACAAATAGCCCAATTTAAAAAACTGAGAACTGAATAATCGTTCTCCAAATAAGAGGTAAAAATGACTACTAAACCCATAGCAAGATGTCCCACATCATTGTCATTGTTTACTTGCTCACTGGTGTCCAACTCTTTGTGACCCCGTGGACTGTTGCCCACCAGGCTCCTCTGTCCATGGGATTCTCCAGGCAGGACTACTGGAATGGGATTCCATGTCCTCCTCCAGGGGATCTTCCTGACCCAGGGATCGAAACTGTCTCCCTTGTTTCTCCTGCATTGGCAGGTGGATTCCTTACCACTGAGCCACTGGAAAAGGCTGATCAAAACCGCAATGAGATACCACTGCAAACCCTCGGTGGCTGAAATTTATTTTTAAAAAAAGATGAAGTGCCGAGAGGCTGTAGAGAAATCCGAACCTTGACAACAGTGCTGGTGGGACGGTCAGATGGGGTAGCTGCTTCCGAAAGCAATTTCCCAGTTTCCCAAAATGTGGAATCCTGAAACCTCCCCCCTCTGCCTTTTTCATGGACATTGTGCATCTTCATAACTGTCTTCTAGGGGGGCCAGAAACCATATGAAAAGATGCTCAACCTTGTTAATTCCTGCTGCTGCTGCTAAGTCATTTCAGTCGTGTCTGACTCTGTGCAACCCCGTAGATGGCAGCCCATCAGGCTCCCCCGCCCCTGGGATTCTCTAGGCACGAATACTGGAGTGGGTTGCCATTTCCTTCTCCAATGCATGAAAGTGAAAAGTGAAAGTGAAGTCGCTCAGTCGTGTCCAACTCTTAGCGACCCCATGGACTGCAGCCTACCAGGCTCCTCCGTCCATGGGATTTTCCAGGCAAGAGTACTGGAGTGGGGTGCCATTGCCGTCTCCGTGTTAATTCCTAGAGGAATGCAAATCAAACCTACAGTGAGGTATCACCTTCATCATCAAAAAAATCTACGAATAGTAAACACTGGAGAGAGTGCGGTGAAAGAGAGCCCTCCTACGCTGTTGGTGGGAATGTAAGTTACCGCAACCAGCATGGAGAACAGTAAGGAGGTTCCGTAAAAAACTAAAAGCTGAGCCCTCCATATGACCAAGCAATCCCACCCCTGGGCATATAAGTGGAGAAAACTCTAACTTGAAAACAAACATGCACCCCTATATTTGTAGCAGCAAAGGTTACAGTAGTCAAGACATGGAAACAAGATAAATGCCCATCAACAGATGAAAGGATAAAGAAGATTCGGTACATGTATAAATGGAATAGTATTCAGCCATGAAAAAGAATGAAACAATGCCATTTGTAGGTGGTATCTGCACCTACCCAACATAGGGGGAGCTAGAGATTATCATACTGAGTGAAATGTCAGACAGATAAGGGGAAATGTCATATGACATCACTTACATGTGGAACCTAAAATACAACACCAATGAACTGATTTACAAAACAGAAACAGACTCACAGACATAGGAAACAAATTTACAGATATCACGGGGTGGGGGGAGAAGAGGGGATAAATTAGGAGTTTGAGATTAAGGTACATACACAGTTCAGTTCTGTTCAGTTGCTCAGTCGTGTCTGACTCTTTGGGGCCCCACAGAAGACTGATTTTTTAAGAAAGCGCTTTTGGATACAAATCGTTTAGCACTTGGAAACAGAAGACTCAGCTGTGAAAAGAAGTCCATCTTATGAGGGATCCTGAGCGTCGATATATTCTAATACAGAACGGGAATATTTTACTGGTGCCATGCAATACACTGCATTGTGAAATACAGTTTTCGGTTAAATTTGCAGGGAAAAGTGTTATAGAAACTAGACATTAGAGCTTTTACAGAATATGGTCTAAGCGATGCAAGACCCATCACCACCCAGTTTTACACCAATTCAGTCAGTTCTTTTAAGCAGTGTGATTGACAATGATGTGTGTGTGTGTGCCTGCTCAGTTGTGTCCGAGTCTTTGCGACTCCGTGGACTATAGTACACCCGGCTCCTCTGTCCATGGGATTCTCCAGGCAAGAATACTGGAGTAGGTGGCCATGCCCTCCTCTAGGAGGTCTCCCCGATCCAGGGATCGAAGCTGCATCTCTTGTGCCTCCTGCCTAGACAAGCAGATTCTTTACCACTAGTGCCATGTGGGAAGCGTGAGAATGAAACATTTCTGTACCTTTCTCTGCCCAAGCTTTTGAAATAGCTAGCATCCTTTCCTAGGTCTGATTTTACAAGAACCAAATACAAAAAGCATTCTCCAATATGTGTATTTGAAGCAGTGGACACTTCTCCAGTTGAGATGTCACAAATTCCCAAAGTAATCATTCAGAGATTTAAAAAAATTTTTTTTTAAATGTTCAGAGGATATACTGGGAATTCAAGGGTGTTAATAAACTAGATGCTCACATATTCCTGTCAATAGCTCTACTTGGCTGCCAGTTGAGAGTAAAATCTTGGTTGGGATTTTGCTTGAGACCTCCGGGAGGTGGGTTGAAAAGAGTGCTCAGTGAGGTGGAAGGGAAGTCTACAGTGCCAGGGAATCTTGCTCTTATTTTCAAATGAGTTTGACAACAGTCTTGAGGCTGCCTATGAAGGATGGTTGTGCCTTCACAGAGGTTTCCTGGGTGTTGATGGGGGAGCCTGGTCCCCTGGGTTGTATTTTCTCTGTGTGTGTCATACCACTGACCGTCTTTGTCTCATTTCCTTTTTTTCTCAACATTTTTTCTGTCTGTCCTGACACAGAACAGAGTTAGCCACCTACCGGGCCACTCCCAAGGCTTCATGGAGCAATGTTGCCTTCATCTGGGTTTTTTTTCCTCTTGCAAAATGTATTTATATATATATTTTTCTAGCAAATATCATATATAAACGCACATACGTGGAATCTAGAAAATGCTATAGATGAACTTGTGTACAAGCAGAAATAGAGACACAGACATATAGAACAAACATGGGCAGTGGGGAAAAGGGGATGGGATGAATGGGGAGATTAGGATTGACCCATATACATGATTGATGCTGTGTATAAAATAGATAATGAATGAGAATCTTTATTTTGGGGGGCTCCAAAATCACTGCAGATGGTGACTGTAGCCATGAAATTAAAAGATGCTTGCTCCTTGGAAGAAAAGCTATAACAAACCTAGACAGTGTATGAAAAAGCAGAGACATGTCTTTGCTGACAAAGGTCCATATGGTCAAAGCTATGGTTTTTTCCCCAGTGGTCATGTATGGATGTGAGAGTTGGAACATAAAGAAGGCTGAGCACTGGAGAATTGATACTTTTGAACTGGGTCCTGGAGAAGACTCTTGAGAGTCCCTTGGACTGCAAGGAGATCCAACCAGTCCATCCTAAAGTAAATCAGCCCTGGGTGTCCATTGGAAGGACTGATGTTGAAGTGGAAACTCCAATACTCTGGCCACCTGATGTGAAGAGCTGACTCATTGGAAAAGACCCTGATGCTGGGAAAGATTGAGGGCAGGAGAAGAAGGGGATGACAGAGGATGAGATGGTTGGATGGCATCACTGACTCGATGGACATGAGTTTGAGTAAACTCCGGGAGTTGGTGATAGACAGGGAGGCCTGGTGTGCTGCGATTCATGGGGTCGCAAAGAGTCGGACACGACTGAGTGGCTGAACTGAACTGATCATATATCAACACACATACGTGGAATCTAGAAAATGGTATAGATGAATTTATGTGCAGAGCAGGAATAGAGACACAGACGTGCAGAACAAGCATATGGACACCAAGTGGGGAAGAGGGGATGTGATAAATTAGGAGATGAGGTTTGATCCATATACATCAATGATGCTGTGTGTAAAATAGATAACGAATGAGAACCCCCTATACAACTCAGGGAACTATACTCTAAGCTCTGTGGTGACCTCAAAGGGAAGGAAATCCAAAAAAACAGGGCATACAAGTGTACTTAGAGGTGATTCACTTTGCCATACAGCAGAAATTAACACGGTATTGTAAAGCAACTATACTCCAAAAAAAAAATCACTTGAAAGAAATATAAATCCCTCTTGACCAAAAAAAGGTATAACTTAATAGCCAAACTAGTGAAACTTAATATATACTCATTGAAACTGTGGATCAATGCAGACAAGAAGGTGAACATATAAAAAAACTTGCCAATAGGTAACCACCATCATTTACAAAAATACGTTATAGTGGCCAAAGTAACAGAACATAAAAAAGGCTGTGGAAGTACTCCTTCTTTTCCTAGGAATTTGCAATAAAGAATTGACTTTTGAATAAATGAATATTTTGGAGAACTCCTGGGTGGTCCAGTGGTAATGACTCCGCCTGCCAACGCCGGGGACCCAGGTTGGATCCCGGGTCCGGGAAGATCCCACAGGCGTTGGGGTGGTGAAGCCTGTGTCCAGCAACTACTGAAGCTCTCCTGCAACAAGAGGAATCACCACAACTAGAAGCTCACAGGCAGCAAAGACCACCAGCATGGTGAAAAATAAATTTCAAAAAAAAAAAAAAGATCTTTAAAAAAATGTTTATGTGCTTTTTCTGACGATGCCATTCCTATACATGCAGTAGAAAAAGAGGGAAACCTAAAACTATGTATAACATTCCTCCCATTTATTAACATGTGACATATTTATATTACCATCCTACAATTATAAGAGGGAAGAAAGGGGAGAGCCTGAGTCATGTGTCCAAGGGGAAACATCTAGTCAGGGTGGGACCTGGAAACACAACTTGTGTTTTAGACACACACATGCACAGACACACCCGTAACCTCACATAATACAGTGTACACGCATGTATTTGCCTACATCCTTAAAAACAATCTCTAAAGCACGAAGCAGAAGCTGGTCTCTGGTTGTCCTCCAAAAGATGACAGAGATGTATATCCAAATGAATTGAGGAAAATTAAACTCGGACTCAATGGACGTGAATGGGAGCCAACCCCAGGAAATAGGGAAGGACAGGGAAGCTTGGCGGGCTGGAGTTCATGGGGTTGCGAAGAGTCAGACATGCCTTAGCAACGGAAGAACAACAACAACGAACCTTAGTATTCTCATCTTTTTCTGTTTGCAAGTATAGTTTTTCCACAACTGCTGGGACAATACCATGCATATGAGAGATCTGGCCCTTTGGGTGTCGACTTATACCTAGGCTGGTCTTGCCTCTGTCTTTGATGGAAGCATATAGTGACATTATCTGGACTCCTAGTGTTCACACGAGGTTAACATGATGAGACTAAGAAGCTGTCTCAAGAATCCGCTTTTGTCTTAGGAGTGTAGTTTTCAATTAATCTGAAATGATGGATACAGACTGTGTTTACCTTAAGATCACTCATCAAATAGTTGAAGAAAAGTGAAGATGGATGTTCAAGTACTGGGTGAAGCATGGATAAGAGTCAATCTGAAAAAAAATGTACAATTGGTTTGTTTCAGAAGCAAAGTTAGTATGCTTTATAGACTGTTTTCCACCAAGAGTTATGAGTGTATATATATATATATATGCATATGCAACATGTACAGTATTTGTGTTTATCATGTATAAAATATATTTCTATATTTATACATAGTATATGTAGTATACATAATATACATACATGTATATGGTATACCTATATGTACGTGGTATACAGATATGTATATAGAATACATATATATACATAGTATACATATATGTACCCACTATATACATAATATACATAGTATGCTATATACATAGTATATAAAGTATAGTATACTATTCAATATATGAAGTCAATGGACACAAATTTGAGCAAACTGCAAGAGACAGCAGAGGACAGAGGAGCCTGGCGGTCTAGAGTCCATTGGGTCACAAAGAGTCGGACACAACTTAGCAACTGAACAACAAGAATAATATATAGTGTACATATTATATACTTTGTATGTGTCAGTGTTTTTTGGTATTATAGATATATATAGCCATCCCATTATAATAAACTTATATATATGATATATATTGGGCTGGCCAAAGAGTTTATTTGGGTTTTTCCATAAAAATGAACTTTTTGGCCAATTCAGCACAAATATTTAATACTTCATATAATACTAGGATTATATATGTACATGTATTATCCTAGGATATACATATGTGCATATATGTATGTCTTTTATAATGTCTCACCAAATACTGTCTTTCAACCAGAAGTGAATGTTACTTCTATAAATTAAAAATGTACAATTTTTGTTATGAAAGTGAAAGTGAAGTCGCTCAGTTGTGTCTGACTCTTTGCAACCCCACGGGCTGTAGCCTACCAGGCTCCTCCGTCCATGGGAATCTCCAGGCAAGAATGCTGGAGTGGGGTTGCCATTTCCTTCTCCAGGGGTCTTCCCAGCCTAGGGATTGAACCCAGCTCTCTTGCATTGCAGGCAGACGCTTTACCCTCTGAGCCACCAGGGGAAGCCCCAAAATATCTATTATACCTGCTGTTAATACTACATATGGATATATAGTAACACTTGCTACTGATGCAGAAACACAGAGAAATTTCTCCAATAATTTATGATTCCATACAAATCTTGGGAAATTGCCCCCCACCATACATTTCTCTACCGCATCCTGTCTCTTAAGGCCCTGAAGGAGATTATTAGGCTTTAAACAACCTGGCATAGTGTGTGTGTGCAGAGGTGTGTGAAGATCATGAGGGATGAAATTTTAGTGCATTCTTCTTACCATCCACACCTCCTGCTTACTCTAAGATCAAAAGCATCATGTCTGAGACACGCCCTGCCCCTGCCTACCTAAGCACCTTTCTCTTTGTTTTCTCTCCTCCCATAAATACCAGTTGAATCTTCTTTTCAAAATACTCTCTTTTTCCCTAACACTGCCGTCTCCTAAGGGAGATAAACAAAGCATGTTGCTTCTACGTCTCCTGCAGCTTCACAGGACCTGCTTGCGTGTTAGCCGTAAAGAAGCCGAACAAATGACGGTGAAACAAAACACAAACGATGCCTGGTTGCTAAGCAGAGTTCCTGCAAGTCCACAGGATCCGGTGACGCCTTTCTTCCAATATTTGGTGATGGTTTAGTCGCTCACTCCTGTCCAACTCTCTGTGACCTCACGGGCTGTGTAGCCCGCCAGGTTCCCCTGTCCGTGGAGTTCTCCCGGCAAGAACGCTGGAGTGGGTTGCCATGTCCTCCACCAGGGCATCATCCCAACTCAGGGATCAAATCTAGGTCTCCTGAACTGCAGGCAGAGTCTTTACCTTCTGGGCCACCAAGGAAGCCCCTTCTTCCGTTAGTGCCTGGGAACAGACTTGAAAGAGGACGCGACCACCAAGGACCCTTGGCGATGTGTATGCGTTGCTAACAAAATTCTCAAATCTGCCACCTTGTTTCACCTTTAACTGGACAAAACTCTCTGTCCAGAGGTGCAGACTCTGTCCCTGATCAGCAGAGCAACACAGAGAAATTAAGTGAACTGCTGAATGGCACTTGACTTTCCCTTGGCTGGTGGAGGAGAAACATGAAGTCTCCTTCCACCAATGCCATTTTGGTCCCGGGCTCCTGGGTACCTCCCTCTTATTTAGATGCATGCCTTGCAGGTCAGAGGCTTCCCTGGAGGCTCAGACTGTAAAGAATCCGCCTGCAATGCGGGAGACCTGGGTTCCACACCCCTGGGTTGGGAAGAGGCCCTGGAGAAGGGCATGGCAACAACCCACTCCTGTATTCTTACCTGGAGAATCCCATGGACAGAGGAGCCTGGTGGGCTACACTCCATGAGGTTGCAAAGAGTCAGACACGACTGACCAACCAAACACATAATGCTTATTCTAATCGTACGGTGTATTATGTAAGAAAGTCAGTTTCTGGGGCTTCTTTGTGGAAATACTGGCATTATGCGGTTCCAACATTTGTTTTACTGTAAACGAGCGTGAAAGCTTGTTAAGGTAAAAGAGAAAAACAGAAGGTACCCTTGGGACTTTTGGTATAAACAAGAATCCAGCCACTTTATCCTGATCGCGTGGCTTCCACGTGGATACCCTTTCTACTGAATTAGTTTTTGCCATAGTTCCAAGAGCCCAAAACTCCTGCGAGGAAAGAGGTGCATGCCTTCATTTTCATGACCCACCATGGAAGGTCACCTTTCCTCTAGATTGTGGACACCAAACAGCCATAAAGATAGCGTGATCGTGACGTTGCAGACCATTTATCCAGCGTCAGAGTACCGCAAATTGTCCATTTCTCTCATAAGCCTCATACTGGAATGGTATCTCCGGGGCCTATTTTGAACAATAACAGTCATCCACTGTTTTTCGATATTTTCCTGTGGACCCTTTTCAAAGTCTTTATTGAATTTGTTACCAGGTCGGTGCTGCTGTCTATGTTCTGGTTTTCTGGCCAGAGGGCATGTCAGATCTTAGCCCCCCGACCAGGGATCCCACCTGCACCCTGTACATTGGAAGGCCAAGTCTTAACCATCGGACTCCCAAGGGAAGTCCTGGCTATCTTTTCTATAAAGGGAATTTTCGTCTGTTTGGCTAGCACACCCAGATCAGCCAATGCTCACACCCTTTTGCACATACTCTTTGTAGAGGAGATACAGATTGCTACTTTTCCTGGTTACCCTGAGAACTGGTGCAGAATGCAGAATTTTAGCTCTCCACATTATATAAGCCCCCACACGGACACAGACATGTCTGAAAACATATTACAGTATTCCTGCTGGTACAATGGATGTATTTAAATGCGATTGAAAAGCAATTTGGAAGAACAAGATGAAATCTTATTGTGTGACAGGTAACATTTAGGTCTAGAATAAAAACGGGACTCCACGTTGTCAAAGATGACCCTGCATGCGTGCATACTCAGTCGTGTCTGACTCTTTGCAACCCCGTGGAATTCTCTAGGCCAAAACACTGGAGTGGGTTGCCGTTCCCTTCTCCAGGGGATCATCCCAACCCAGGGATCAAACCCAGGTCTCCCGCGTTGCAGGAGGATTCTTTACCAGCTGAGCCACAAGGGAAGCCATAGGTCCTGTGAAATTCTTATCCTGTTAGAATCAAGCTGGCTCATAGAAGTTTGAGTCGCAGACGTAGTGAGGGGAAAACATTGCATATAAATCGAGCAGAGATATTAAAGGTGGAAATATATTTCCTAAAAGGCAGCATTAAACAAAGGTGGGTATTTGCCCAGAACGTGGGATCAGGTCTCAGTCCCAGACTGCCTTGTTCTTCTGATAATGTGAGAGGCGCAGAAGGGATTTTTCCAACAGACCTATGGAAATGGAGACTGCAGGACAATCAGATAATGAATGTTCCTGGCACTGTGTCAGTCTACACTGGCCACATGATCCGAAGAGCTGACTCCCTGGAAAAGACCCTGGTGCTGGGAAAGATTGGGGGCGGGAGGAGAAGGGGACGACAGAGGATGAGATGGTTGGATGGCATCACCAGCTCGATGGACATGAGTTTGAGCAAGCTCTGGGAGTTGGTGATGGACAGGGAAGCCTGGCGTGCTGCGGTCCATGGGGTCGCAAAGAGTCGGACACGACTGAGCAACTCAATAACAACGACAAAGTCTGGAGAAATGGTGTTCCTCCTACAATCCCATTAGAATGACTCCAGTGTACCGGGGTTCACGGGGTTATCATAACATATACTCACGGGATTATTATAACACATACTCCACAAAGCACTGACTGAGGCCTCACAGGTAGGTGGAGGCTATAGGAGCGTCTTTGGCTGTGAACAGGGTACCTTTCCGCCTTCATGTCATTCAAATGTTGCACCTTTCCAAAGATGCTTTTAGAAGGCGTCCAGCAAACATGTAGCAGGCACACAGCTTCCCGTTGTATGTTATAAATTATTTGCAACGTCTCCTCATGCGTCTCCTTAGACCCTGCAACCTTCCTACACCAAATTTCATGTTCTATCTTCACTCGTTCCGGCGAAAGGCAGGGATGGCCGGCATTTCAAAATGCCATTTCAGCAAAAGTGAGATTGTGAAAGTTTGACGACCCCAAACGAGCCTCCAAATTGTGCATAAGACAGCAGGGAAAAGCGATAAAAAAATTGTGTTTTCAGATCAACCGACGTTCTACAAAATTCGATACGCATGCGCAAGGCACCCACGGTGAGGGTTGTGACTACATGAAAAGCATTTTAAAGTGTAAAGCTATCGGTTCTCTCAAGGTACAGAGACAAGATAGTGATCTTTTTCTTCTTTTTTTCGGATTTTTCTTCTTTTTTTAAGAGTTTCCCTGGTGGCTCAGATGGTAAAGAATCTGCCTGCACTGCAGGAGATCTGGGTTCAGTTGCTGGGTCTGGAAGATCCCCTGAAGGAGGGCACCACTCCGGTATTCTTGCCTGGAGAAGTCCATGGACAGAGGAGCCTGCCGGGCTACAGTCCATGGGGTCACAAAGAATCAGACATGACTTAGCATGCACATATGTTATATAAGTCCTGTGCACCTCTCATTTGGCAAATAACCCGAGGCCAACGTGTAAAAAAAAACTTCAGAGTTCGAATACACCAGTCACAGTCTTTGGTGCCTTCCTTTCTCTGATAATTGGCTCATGTCATCACAACATCCATAAACTTGAGCTAAAAGTCCAAGCTGCATTCCTTTACTGATGAAGAGCCTGGACTATCAACATGCCATCTTCCTTGGAATCTAAGTTTTGTTGCTTCCTCGCTGCTTAACCTTCCTGATTCTCAACACCTCTAGTTTTAAAACAGAAATACTCTAGGCGCCTGTCCCCTTAGGCCTCTTGAGGATGTTAACACATCATTGACCTGGGGTGGTTTGTGCAGAAACTAATGCTTGTGGCTGGCGATTTGTTATGTAAGTGAATACGGAAATGTCTCCGGTCAATAAGTTGTTAAGATAAGCAACGGCCAGGTGCAAGGCAAAGTGTGTTAGTCATTTAATCATGTCCGACTCTTGGTGACCCCCAAGGACTTTAGCCTGCCAGGCTCCTCTGTGCCTGGAATTCTCCAGGCAGGAGTATTGGAGTGGGTTGCCGTTCCCTTCTCCAGAGGATCTTCCTGACCCAGGGATCGAACTCAGGTCTTCTGAAATACAGGCAGACTCTTCACCGTCTGAGCCACCTGGGAAGGCCTGGCGCATGGGAAGCCTGGACAAATTTGCTCTGAGAGTATATCAGTAATCTTTCACCTTCTGAGTTGTATTCAAATAAACTTTTTGCTGTCGGACAAAGGAGGCTTTTTGTTGGAAAGTTTTAAGACATGACAGCAAACAAAACCCAGCAAAACAAGAAGCTGAGATCAAAGTAACAAACCCAAGCACCCTCTTGTTACCAATTTCACCGTTCGGAGCACCCGTGTTCAGCGTCAGGCCAGGAGAAATGCCCCTGTTGGGGACACAAAACTTGTTCCCCAGGACAAACCACAAGAAAGCGGTCCATATTCGACTGAGTTTACCAAGGATCACCTACATCAAATGTATCACTTAGCTCTGAAAGCGAGAAAGACGTCTGAAGCAGGGAAAATAAATACGACAGGCCACCTCCAAAAAAAGAATGGACGCGTAATTATTTGCACAAAGCATTAGAAAATACTGTGATATTTTATTATTAAAAATGCTGCTGAAAAGTTTATACATATGTGTCCAGCCATATATATCTTCTATCATTACTTAAGGCAAAATCAAAAACAAAATCGCAAAATAATAATCCGAGAAACCATTAAACCCTGCGTGCCAGTGAAGTTCAAGAATAAAAGCCTAGGAAAGTTTTTTTTTTTAACTTATTTTTTTTTCTCATTTTTCTCTTTTTTATAGATAGCAAGTATATTTTATTCTCATAGAACTCTATGAAGATTCTATAACTTCTTTCCATGTAGAAATAAGATATCATTTAAGGTGTATTAAATTGCTTTTGATCATAACCCTTTGTAAAAGCTAAAGTTATTCACTTAACAAGAACTCTTTTTTTTTTTTTTTTCCCCTTATCCAAATGTCACAAGCCTGATACATTACTGTGCATATTGCTAGCAGAAGACGATTGGAAATACTAAACAAATACTGGAATTCACATTACAAACATACCGGTCCCACACGGCTGTCGAATGCCACTTTCTCTGTTGTTTTCTGGACAGCCTATTTGTCGCCGCTTAGCTGGGGTCATAAATACATAGCTTGCAGAAATGGTCTGACAGGAGCTTTAAAACAGGATGAACGAAAACCTTACCCGTGACACCTCTTAGCTCCGAGAGTGTGAACCTCGCTCTGTGCAAAGTTGGGATTACGTACATATTCAGGTACGTCCATACACAGACTCACTCTTAAAATCTGAACCAAGGTGAACAGTATTTTACTGGGAGATTGGTCTGCATTGACTTCCTAAGAACTGTTTTTTTCCGGGGGTTGGGGAGGGGCGGGCATTTTCCAAGACTGAAGAAGTACTGATACAGTTTTAGTCTAGGGGTTCCAGTAATCAAAGATTGTACCAAGGGACAAGGAATTTGGACTGTCTTTCTTGAGAACGTGCACCTTAGCTGAGTTGCTCTGATAACCACACCCCGAGACATCATCTTTGGCTACTATTTCCTGGCACGGCAATAAGTTTTTGAAAGCCAAACCGTCAAGTCACCCTGGTTGCTACCGTTTTCCTTGACAACACCTGCAAGAGATCCCTTAAGGAAAGCTAAAAGGACGATGAGAAAAATGACACGGTGTCAGAGGCGCCAAGATTCTCATCCCCACCTCCCCAGTGAAGAATGACTGAATATTTCCGTGTGTTATCCTGACAGTCAAGCCATTCTGTAACTTCCTGGAAAACCCCACACAAAGCACTTGCAGTATTCTGTCCCCTTCCCCGGTTTCCTCTCTGTGATAGCCACGGATCAGGGACGGATACACAAAATGCACAAAAGATAATCGTTTCAGACAAGCGTATGTCTTACCCCATAAATGATAGAAAGAATTAAACAACAACAACAACAACAAACCCACTTACTGATAAATAAGGGACCTCACCAGAAAGGAGAGACACATGCCCCCTCCTTCGATCTGATTAGCTAAGCTGAACAGGTATTTCTGCAGCTGCTGGGGAACACAGAGTCCTATTGACTCAGCAGACCTCGGGCCCACCAAACACAAGCTTTCTTTCTCCCTTTTGGCAGGACCCTGGGGGTGGGAAGCGACTCTTGCTTAACAGATTCAAAAAGCCACGACTACAGAACTGAGAATTGCATTCTGTTCCCCGACCCCCTCCCCTCCCCTCCCGGGGCCCTGCGATTTCTCTGCGTGTGACTGTTTGTAATTCAACAAGCTTTTAAATAGACTCTGCGCCGCTGGGGATCCTTCTTCAGGGGTGGGCAGGGTGCAATGTCATGAAGCCTTTAACAACACAAAAATAAAAGTTTGCCTTAAACAAAGAAAAAAAAAAAAACCAGTCTCCTAAGAATGCCATTGCATGCACTTTCCAGCCCCCAAAACAAACAAAACAAAAAAAAAAAATGGGGAGAAAGCCTGGTCACAGGGACGGTCAGAGTCCGCCGTGTGACAACCATATCCTCCTACAAATGAAACGCCTTAGAAAATCCCATGTCTGTTGGCCACAAGGATTGAAGAAGAAGCCCCCCTGTGTGTCTTGGAGGGAACAGAGGTGATATGACTAATGTATATACCGATTTATATACATACAGATCACAATGGAGAGTACAACCTTGCTAAAAGCTCTTTCAAACTGAAAACACCAATAAAAGCGTTTTTTTTTGTTTGTTTGTTTTTTTGTTTTGTTTTCTTTATCTCTCCGTGTGTGTTTGTTTAAAACTCACAGCTATATACATTTTCTTTCTTTCTTTTTTTTTTCTTTTTTTACAAAGTTTCTTAAATATAGTTCAGGCTGGCAAAACATCTGTTTGCACAGAACTCTAGGTATGTAACTGCATAGTCCGTTCGTTTATTTTAATAATAAAATTCTACTTTTCCTTCTTTTCTGGATTACTGCTCCGTATGCTGGGTAAAAGCCCATAGACTCTTTTTTTTGTTGTTGTTGTTTTTGTTTGTGTTTCGCTTAAGGAGAGCCATCTGTCGTGTGGCACATAAAGAACTTTATTATTATTATTTTTTTTCAACTGTGATTTAAAAAAAAAAAAAAAAAAAGTTGGTGTCCCTGGCTGAGTTCCAGAAGGGTGTCAGCTTCTACGGTCACGGTTGGAAACGCCCAGGTCCTCGAAATGTCGACGTCCTTGTCGCAGCTAGCTTGGATGGTGGTGGGTCTTCAAAGCAAGAACTGTTACCAGCGAATGGATAACGTTTCACATTTCATAGGGTCGCAGGTTGATCTCGTGGTACCGGGAAATGCCAGCATGGGAGGTCTGCAAAGACACAATGGTCGCCCTTTGGGGGTTTGTGTGTGTGTGTGTGTGAGAGAGAGCGTGTCTTAAGCCAGTGGGATGAAACACATTCCTTGTCTGGAGATGGTGCGTCTTGGTCGGTCTTCCAGTTGCAGGGGGCGTGGCGAGAGGGCGGGGAAGGGGGAACGGGAGGTCTGCAGAGCTATACCCTGGTGGTGGAGTGTCCGTGAGGGATGTTTGTGCTGTTCTGGCCCCCGCTGAAGGTGTTAAACGTGTGCAACGGCTGCATGCCCGTGAGCGTGTTGGGGATCATGGTGATGGTGTTGGGGGTCATGAGCGGGATGTCGTCGGGGGAGCGGCGGAGCGTGAGCGTGTAGTCGGGCGGGCAGGTGAGCCTCAGCGTGTCGTGCGCCTGCAGCGACTCGCAGTCGTGGTCGTGTTCCAGCTGCTTCATCTGCAGGGACATGATCTCCTCGTTCTGGATGTGCGCGATGTCGTTGGCGGCGCTCCGCTGGGGGCTGGTGCGCCGGTGCGTCTCGTGGCGCCTCTTGTCCTTCTTGTAGTAGAGGGCGGCGAAGGCCAGGATGTTCAAGAACAGCAGCGACGCGCCCACGGCGATGGTGACGCTCAGCTCGGTGGAGTAATCCCTCTTGGTCTCGATGAGCACCGTGGTGTCCTCGGGGCCCGTCTTGTGGGGGTCCTTGGCGTGCTTGGGGTTGCTGTTGGCGGGGGTGATGGCCGGGCGCTTGGTCGTGGGCCAGATCTTGGAGGGCGACCGCCGGGTCCCGTAGGGGAAGGAGGTCATGTCCGGAGGGGGCACCTTGGTGGTGGTGGACACGTACTGGAAGATCTCGTTCAGGTTGTGAAGATGCGGCACCAGCTCCAGCCAGAAGGCCACTTTGGTGGCTCGGTAGTGATCCCGCACGCGGGGCTTCAGGCCGATGTGCAGATAGAGCTGGTCTTTGGGGTTATACTTGGACCAGGCCACCTCCTCGAAGCGGTTGGGTTTCGTGTGAATGAACTTGGTGTCCTGCGGAACGGGCTGATTGGGGTCACTGAGGACAGAAGGGAGACAGAAAAAGAGGAGAAAAAAAAGGTCACGCTCTTCTGCATGTCACAGGTCAATTGTAATCATGCGAAATGAAATTGCAGTCAGATCATCTCACATGTGTATCCATACGCGCAAAGTACCGAACTGGCAATGAGTCTGCTCTGGTTTAATCCACATGTGCCTACCGTCTGGCTTGTCTATAAAATCCCCTCTGACCTTAACCTTTAAAATAATTCCCAATGAAAATGATACCTTTTCTATAACATTTCTGTATTTTTAATACATCCAGTTGTCTTCCAAGGTCAAGTAGGAAAACTTGGAAATGTTTTGGAAAACAAACATGTGTCTTGGAAATGCTTCAGCATCTCAAATTTAAACTACTCTTGTTGGAAAATTTTCAGCATTTCAGGCTGAACTGCTTTTGGAGTCACTAACCTCACCCAGAGAGTGATCAGCCCCCACAAGGTGGGGCGGCGGGCATCTGGCAATACCTGGAGATGTTTCTGGTTGTTACACATGAAGGATGGTGCCATGAATGAAGGTATATACCACAATGACTGTCAAATATTCTCCAGGGCACAGGACAGCCACCCACCCCCCCGCAACAGCAAAGAAATTTTTCATCCCGGATGTCAACAGTATTAAAGTTGAGAAATCCTGATTTAGAGATTGTTGTCCAAAATGTGTACCTTCTCTTTCTTCCTCAAGAACTGCTTCTTAGGTAGATGGATATATATTGCAGTTATAACAATTAAAATAGGTTAAAAATCCAAAAAAAAAAAAATATCTGGCTTCTGCCATTACAAAATGTTAATAAACAGAACTACGCATCCACTGTTTGTGCTCTATTGGAAATACACATATAACTCGAAAACCTTTTGAAGAGTGGGTCACGTGAGGATCCAATAACATTCCGTTGATGTCGTGAGTTTGACAAGACAGTGCTTTTAGACATGCTGAAGTCAAGGACTTTAGGAGAAATACCACGCGATGCAGTAAATTGCGGGTTTTTATAGATTTCAAGTCTCCTCGGCAACTATGAACCTGATATCCCCTGTGATGCACATGAACGGCCACAGGCAGAAGGATAATCATCGATATTTAAAGATTCTCCACAAAACATGGTTCTTGAAACATGGTTGCCACCCAACTTTTTTTTTTTTTAAGGGAACAGAGAATCCCCTCAAAGATATATTCTAATTTCTTCCAATTTTTCCTTTAGGCTTGGTAAAGTGACCTGTAAAACAGACTGGGTCATGTTTGCTGGTCTGGAACACCTGAGATGGTGCATGATAAAAGGTCGCCTCGTGGAGAGCAGTGAACTCTCAGAAGTGGTGTGCAGACCTAGCTTGCCCAGGTCTACTGCTGTGGGCGCCCTCACCTCTACCTTCCCGGCAACGCCTTCTTGGGAACACATTTACAAAGCCACCGCCTCTTTGCTTGTGTGCCAGAAGGCTGGGGTACCGGAAGGTTCCACCGGAAGACCTAACGTCTGCAGACGTTCCCAGGTGGCGTGCAGGCCTCAGGTGATACCCTTGACCCACAGAGGCAGGTATTGCCATAGGAAGGGCTTTAGTCCTCAGTCTGAGGCTGTCAACATCACGAACATACATTAAGCTCTCTCTCCCGCTTTACAAGTCCGGGGGTTCTCGAGCAAATTCTTAAGCACCTCTTTGCCTGATCTATAAACTGGATATGAATATTGGGATTGGAATTAAGTGAGGAAGCCATAATTCCTGGTGTAAAGAAAGACCTCATTGATAAATCAGAATACCTGCAAATTGGCAGGGAGAGGAGACTATATAAATAATATACAGATATATCCACAGTATAAGTCTCATGTGCTCACTCGCCCAGCCGTGTCCAACCCTTTGCAACTCCACGGACTATAGTTCACCAGGCTCCTCTTTCCATGGAATTTTTTCAGACAAGAATCCTGGAATGGGTTGCCATTTCCTCCTCCAGAGGATCTTCCCGACCCAGGGATCAAACCCACATCTCTTCTCTATCCTGCATTGGCAGGTGAGTTCTTTAACACTGCACCACCTGGGAAGCCCACAGATCTTATACTATATACTTTATACAGCATTTATTGCATAAAAGAATACTGTGTACTAGCATATATGGTACACTATATACTCTACATAGTGTATGCTGAATAACAATACTGCTTATATGATACACTGTAAACTGTATACAGTACATACTGTTTTAAACCATATTACATATATCTTGGCATATATGCTACATTATATACTTCATATAGTTTATGCCGTGTCAAAGTGCACGGTATACAACAGTATATATGTGTTATATGGTACACTTTGTATATAGCATAGTATACTTTTATATACTCATACAAAATTTTATACACTTATATAAAATATAAAGTGTATCTTGTACCATAGTATATATAGTATACTATTCACTCTGTATAGTACATACTATTACTATATGAAAATACACCATATACCACAGTATTTATAGTATATTATACAGTATACATGGGCTTTCCTGGTGGCTCAGATGTTAAAGCATCTGCCTGCAATGAGGGAGACCCAGATTCAATCTCTGGATCAGCAGGATCCCCTGGAGAAGGGAATGGCAAGTCACTCAAGTACTCTTACCTGGGAAATCTCATGGACAGAGGAACCTGGCGGGCTGCAGTCCACGGGGTCCCAAAGAGTCGGACACGACTGAGCGACTGACTCCCACTTCACTCTCGCATACGCTGTATGCCACAGTATATGTGGTACTTTGTATGTTTATCATCAGAGATGGTTATTTAGCATCACTGACTCAGTGGACAGGAATCTGAGCAGACTCTGGGGGATAGTGAAGGACAGGGAAGCCTGGCATGTTGCAATCCATGGGGTTGCAAAGAGCCAAACGTGACTTAGCAACCAAACAACAACATAGTGTATATAGTATACACTGTACAAAAGGATACTATGTATATCATAGCTCATATGGCTCACCATATACTGTATACAATATATGATGTATCACACAGTATATGACATACACAGTATATCACTGTGTATGGTATATACAGCATATATTGTATAAAATTATACTGTATCCTGGGCTTCCCTGGTAGCTCAGACTGTAAAGAATCCACCTGCCATACAGGAGACAGAGGAGACTTGGGTTTGATCCCTAGGTCGGGAAGATCCCCTGCAGAAGGGAATGGCAACCCACTCCAGTATTCTTGCCAGGAGAATCCCATGGACAGAGGAGCCTGGAGGGCTACAGTCCATGAGATTGCAGAGTTGGACACGACTGAGTGACTAACACTATCCCTTTTCCCATACTCTATACTATAGCACTTCCTGCATACTATATATACATGCATATAGATACATATATGATGTACACATATGGTTACATATGCGGCAAGCAAGATAAATAAGTTGCAACTGCTGTGTTCCTGTTAGTGACATGAAAAAATATAATAAAAAATACACTACAAGCCTTCTTATCCATGTGTTCATGTATAACCATAAACGTATTCTAAAATAATCTGCTTTTATGCTTTTATTTTTACATGTTTTAGAAGAAATGTTGGATGCAATATAGCACCTCGCATTTTCTTGAGTCTTCTGAAATAAAGTGCTGGAAAATTCCTATTTAATTGGACCTGCCGTGGAGACATTTTTATAAAATAAAACTCAGAAAAGAACAAAAAAACAAACTCAGAGGCTGAGAGTGAGAATTGATTTTTATTGTTCTAAAAGCAATGAAAGGGAGCGAGGATTCCTACTGTTTTTGAATTGATCTGATTTCACAGAATCAGGCCTTCCAGCTCTACTGACCTTTTATTAAAGAGACGGCATCTAGGAAAGGGTGTTCATGTTAGATATTTGGCTATTTATATATATATTTTTTGGCATTTGGTGTACATTTGAAAGGTAAGGAAAACATGTTTATTTTGTTCTCACAGAATAAAGGATTTTGAAAATCTAGATAAACACGCTTTAGCCCGGAAACAATCTGTTAAAGTTCTTGGCGATGCACCGTCAGAAGCCTTAAATGGAGATAAACTCGGGGCACTTATGGAAGGAAGCTCATCACTTTCCCGTGGCAAACACTCCAAAGAAAGCAAGATCTGTAGGTGGAGTACCAGGGCCTTGTTTTTTAGACTTTCCTTCAGCACACAGTGTTGTTTAATTCCCACAGGCAAAACTAAAGATTAACATGATTAAGGAGAGAATGAAACAAACACATCTTCTTTCTAAAGGTCCATTTCACCCGTCATATTTCACTTGGAGCATCATCTTGGCAGTTGACTGTTAAATGCAGGTTCGGGGTCTTGTGGCTCATTTTATTTGGGAGAGACGGGTAACATTTCTTTACAAACACCAATGACCCCTCTAACAGGCTCCTCTGGAGGTTGGTATGAGGTTTTCCTCACGCCTAAAACAAGGTCATGCTTGACTATTTTTCCTTAGATGTCTGAGAAGAAAATTACCCCCTACACCAAGAATCATGTGTTTTGGTCCATCCCGTACCACAGGGAGTGATTTTCTCTCACTGAGCTTAAAATGCTTTGGGACAACAAAGGTCACTTTTAACATCGGACTTGGGCTGCAACTGTTTCAAGGCCATCTTCTCTGTTTCTCGAGCTTTGCAAAGATTGCCACAAAAGCAGATGCAGAAATTGATCACAGGATATGAGCAAAGTCAAGAGTAGAGATGGCATCTGAAAGCCAATACAAAGCATGTCGTTCTACCCACTCGACCTATACCAGTACACTCAGACATACTGGAATATGTTTGCCTTGCTTACATCATATACATTGGCTTGTTGGCCAAGTGCCTTCCCAACTCTAAATTCCAAGAGGCTCTGAGTCTTCAAAGTAGAATGCTTGAAAGTACCATTCACGGCTGTCCCTCCTGTAGGGACTCTCATTCTGCTCTTTTTATCCAACACACAGAAGCCAAATTGCATTGGTCCTTGATGGACAAACACCTGATTTCTAGTGACCGGTCAGGACCAACCCCATCCCGTCTCAAGAGGTGGGAATCCGTGACAAAGAGCTGCAATCTGTGTAATCATTCGTAAACCTTGGGACGAGCTCTAACCTTTCCTTGACAGTTCTTCTCATGTATCATGGAGCTCTCCAAGGAGCTTAATACTTAAATGAAGCTCTAGCTTAATACTTAAATGTTCTGGTGTCACTTTTTTTTTTTTTTCCAGCACTGTTTCGCTTGAGTCTTCTCATCTGGATGATTGAAACGATCTCCTAGCAACAAGAGCATCTTCTTCTGTCCTCCTTCCATCCTTCCCTCTTCTCTTTCCCTCCATCCTTCCCTGCTTCCTTCTTCCTTCCCTCCTACCTGGCCTTCCGTGCCTGCTACACACACCATCCCCACATTGTTTTTCTGTGCTTAACAAAGAGCCTGTGCCGTACCAGAAGTGTGTAGGTTTACGCCTACAAGTAAGGCCAGAGCTGTCAGCTGTGGTCAAATGCAAAGCAGCCAAGGCGTTCACTTCATGTCAGCAGAGGGATGACCAACTAGGAACAGGGGATGCTGGTAACAAGGTTCAGTATATCTTAACTTCCACCCACTGATCACATCTAAACGTGCTCCAATTCAGCACAACCCTTTCTTCTCAGCCACATGTTGAGACAGGTATGTGACATGATATTCTTATAACCACAGGCTCTCTCTACACCCACAGGGAGCAGAGGATGGTAGTCAAGTGTATTCAGTCATGTTCTGAGGGTCACTGCCTCAAGATAAGGTGTGAGACCCCTCATGGCATCAGAGATGGTTTATCCCATGACTATTTCCTGAGGGACATCAGATAAGGTGAGAGACCCTCATGATATTAGAAATGGTTTATCCCATGGCTGCTCCCTGAGTGATATCAGATAAGGTGTGAGAACCCTCATGACATCAGGAATGGTTTATCCCATGGCTGCTCCCTGAGGGACATCAGAGAAGGTGTGAGAACCCTCAGGATATCAGGGATGGTTTATCCATGGCTGCTCCCTGAGGGACATCAGAGAAGGTGTGAGACCCCTCAGGACATCGGGGATGGTTTATCCCATGACTGCTCCCTGAGGGACATCAGAGAAGGTGTGAGATCCCTCAGGACATCAGGGATAGTTTATCCCATGCTGTTTCCTAAATGACATCAGATAAGGTGTGAGATCCCTCATGACATCAGAGATGGTTTATCATGGCTGCTCCCTGAGGGACATCAGAGAAGGTGTGAGAACCCTCAGGATATCAGGGATGGTTTATCCCATGGCTGCTCCCTGAGGGACATCAGAGAAGGTGTGAGACCCATCAGGACATCAGGGATAGTTTATCCCATGCTGTTTCCTAAATGACATCAGATAAGGTGTGAGATCCCTCATGACATCAGAGATGGTTTATCATGGCTGCTCCCTGAGGGACATCAGAGAAGGTGTGAGAACCCTCAGGATATCAGGGATGGTTTATCCATGGCTGCTCCCTGAGGGACATCAGAGAAGGTGTGAGACCCATCAGGACATCGGGGATGGTTTATCCCATGACTGCTCCCTGAGGGACATCAGAGAAGGTGTGAGACCCATCAGGACATCGGGGATGGTTTATCCCATGACTGCTCCCTGAGGGACATCAGAGAAGGTGTGAGATCCCTCAGGACATCAGGGATAGTTTATCCCATGCTGTTTCCTAAATGACATCAGATAAGGTGTGAGATCCCTCATGACATCAGAGATGGTTTATCATGGCTGCTCCCTGAGGGACATCAGAGAAGGTGTGAGAACCCTCAGGATATCAGGGATGGTTTATCCATGGCTGCTCCCTGAGGGACATCAGAGAAGGTGTGAGACCCCTCAGGACATCGGGGATGGTTTATCCCATGACTGCTCCCTGAGGGACATCAGAGAAGGTGTGAGATCCCTCAGGACATCAGGGATAGTTTATCCCATGCTGTTTCCTAAATGACATCAGATAAGGTGTGAGATCCCTCATGACATCAGAGATGGTTTATCATGGCTGCTCCCTGAGGGACATCAGAGAAGGTGTGAGAACCCTCAGGATATCAGGGATGGTTTATCCATGGCTGCTCCCTGAGGGACATCAGAGAAGGTGTGAGACCCATCAGGACATCGGGGATGGTTTATCCCATGACTGCTCCCTGAGGGACATCAGAGAAGGTGTGAGATCCCTCAGGACATCAGGGATAGTTTATCCCATGCTGTTTCCTAAATGACATCAGATAAGGTGTGAGATCCCTCATGACATCAGAGATGGTTTATCATGGCTGCTCCCTGAGGGACATCAGAGAAGGTGTGAGAACCCTCAGGATATCAGGGATGGTTTATCCATGGCTGCTCCCTGAGGGACATCAGAGAAGGTGTGAGACCCATCAGGACATCGGGGATGGTTTATCCCATGACTGCTCCCTGAGGGACATCAGAGAAGGTGTGAGATCCCTCAGGACATCAGGGATAGTTTATCCCATGCTGTTTCCTAAATGACATCAGATAAGGTGTGAGATCCCTCATGACATCAGAGATGGTTTATCATGGCTGCTCCCTGAGGGACATCAGAGAAGGTGTGAGACCCCTCAGGACATCAGGGATGGTTTATCCCATGGCTGCTCCCTGAGGGACATCAGAGAAGGTGTGAGACCCCTCAGGACATCGGGGATGGTTTATCCCATGACTGCTCCCTGAGGGACATCAGATAAGCTGTGAGACCCCTCAGGACATCAGGGATGGTTTATCCCACGCCTCTCCCTTTTTGGGACTATGGTGCCACATTCTCCATAGCAGGACCATTTTGGCAGCCCCCAAGTGAAAAGGCCTCTTCCACACTTGGCTGCTCACGCCATTATCCTATTTTATGTAAACAGTTAAATAAATTGAAGTATTTTAGATACGTAACTAGTTGTACCATCCATTGGCAAACACCTCGATCACCATCTCTGCCATCCGCTCAGTCTCCCGTTTTCTGGTTAACCACACCACTGAATAATGGTCCTCCCCTGACTCACATCTGAAATTGCACATTTGCACTGTAGGTCAGACGAAGGTCTGAGTAACTTCCTTGGAAGATGACTCGAGTCAGTCCCATGGCCTTTCAAACGAGTTGTGAAAACTCACTGCATTAACATCTCCAAGGATGATCTCAGCCACGCTCCACGCAGACCTCGGGAGCAAAAATAGCTCCTGCCTGGATAAAGTCCAGATTGTTGAGACTAACATCCAAGGCCATCCATCAGTCTCACCTTGCTACCGCAAGTGACATCTCTACCTGAAGTTTTGGACTCCGGTCAGAAGATGGGGCTATTCCTCCAGGCTAGGTCCTATTTCTTCTGCACCAGCGACGTTAGTGACTTTATGAAACCCCAAAGTATCCTAAGCACACGCCACTAACGGCCACAAGAGTTAACTGGAGCACTGATCAAGTCCAAGTTGTTTTGTATCTCCAAGGCTATGTTCCTGAGATGAGGGGCATGGACCACAGGCATTTGACCCAGCGATTTTAGGAAACGGAATTACAGCATCAAAAACCACTCAACGCTTTACCCTGATATTCTGATTATAGTTAAAATAGATCTAAAAGCTGAAACAAATTCCCTCGGATAAACACTTTCAATATATAGAAGTAATTCAATTTCCCTAAATGAATAAACAAGCCAAACAAAAAAAAAAGTCTTACATTAAAAAAAAAAAAAGCACTCAACATTTCAAACACTCAACATTTTCAATCCTAGCTTAGTCACTCACAGATTCTGGTTAAAGTATTTCGTGCAAGTATTTCTCTACCATCTCATGGCATTAATTAATTTCCTTTACCTTTTTCTTTCTTTTTTCTTTTTTATAACGGTAAGAGAGAATTCATCTCAGAGCCTCTGGCAGGCGAGAACAGCTAATGAGAGTTTAATGGCTTTATTTGGATTTTTCAGTTTTCTTTAATGGCTCCGTTAAATGGATGATGAATGATCCTAGCTTTCCATTTAAGAAAGTCATGTAAAAACTTTTTTTTTCCCCCCCAAAACGCGTAACAGAAATAGAAAGTGGGTGGTTCTTACAAAGGTAAGTCAAAATGTTCTGTTTAGATATTATGGAGTTATGATGGGTTAGGGCATTGCCATCATGTATGGGCATGGCCACAGTGCATGGAATGTTTGTGTGAATGTTCTTTGCTTCAAGAGAAGGCAAAACTTGCCTAGAGCAGCCGCGTATCTGAGTTCCCTGATATAACTGGGCATTTGTCCTGCCTTTAAAAGGGGTTATGCACAGAAATGCCTCCCCCATCAGATTAAGACATGCTTAAGGCTTAACCCCCAGGTCCTCGCAGGGTGATGTTATTGCAAACAGGGTCATTGCAGACGTGCCCTCAGTCAAGGGAAAACGAGGTTATACAAGGACTTCCACTGGTGAGGACTCTGTGTTTCCACTGCAGAGGGCCCAGGTTCAACTCCTGGTCAGAGAACTAAGATTCTGCAAGCCAAGGGGTGTGGCCAAAAATTTTAAAAAAAAAAAGAAAAAAGATGAGGTCATACTGGAGGAGGGGTGGACTCCTAAACCCATATGATTGGTGGCCTTATAAGAAGCTGGCCATAATAAGAAAAAAAAGAATGGAACAATGGCATCTGTGGCAATGTGGGGCATGGACCTACGTGGAGGTCATCGTACGAAGTGAAGTCACAAAGAGAGAGATAAATACCATATGATATCAGTTATATGTGGAATCTAAAATATGACATGAATGAACTTAGCTAGGAAACAGACTCATAGACATAAGAGGACAGACACGTGGTTGCCAAGGAGGAGGGGAATAGTGGGGAGAAGGATGGGGTAGGAGTTTGGGATTAGCAGATTCAAACCATTATATACAGGACGGATAATGCAGAGCTTAGGGAACTATACCCAATATACGGCAATAAACCAGAATAAGGGTTCCCCTGCTGGCTCAGTGGGAAGGAATCCGCCTGCTGATGCAGGAGATGCAGGTTTGATCCCTGGGTTGGGAAGATCTCCTGGAGGAGGAAACGGCCACCCACTCCAGCATTCTTGCGTGGAGAATCCCACGGACAGAGGAGCCTGGTGAACTACTGTCCATGGGGGTCATAAAAGAATCAGACATGACTGAAGAGACTTGGCACACAGAAGATATATTGAGCACTTCTGTCAACTAAAAAAAAAAATAGCTATACACGTGCTAAATGAGGAGGGCATGGCAACCCACTCCAGCACTCTTGCCTGGAGAATCTCAGGGACAGAGGACCCTGGTGGGCTACGATTCAGAGTCGCAAAGAACTGGATGTGAATGAGCAACGAAACAACAAGAAAAGCAAAAACAGAATGAAAAAGAAGATGAAAAACCATGTGTGTATATATAATATATATATATATAATATATGTATAATTGAATTGCTTTGTTGTACAGCAGAAATTAACACAACATTGCAAACCAACTATATTTCAATAAAAAGAAGAGGTTGGCCATGTGAAGACAGACATGCTGGTAGACGACCATGTGATGAGGGACCCAGAGCTTGGAGAGATGTAGCTTTAAGTCAGGCTGAACCAAACAGTGCCAGCAAGCCCACCAGGAGCTAATAATCATCACAGCAACATCCCCCCTGACAGGTCTTGGACGGAGGTCAGCCAGCCCCACCTTCAGCGTGGACTTCAAGCCTTGAGAACTGTGCGACAGTACATGCTTGCCGTCGGGAGGCAAACAGTTTTTGGTGCTGTGTTGCAGAAGCCCCAGGGACCTAATAAACAATGCCACATAAAAAAACATCGACCACTTCCCGACTTGACTCAAATCATCTCCCCCGTGGAAGACAGATCCTGGCGGTGACAGATGAGCATCCCTACCTGCGGAGGCAGTGACCTTCCCTGCTTCCCCGCTGTCTTCCTTAGATCAAACTCATAAAATGGGAGCACGTGAAGCGGGCCTTCACACACAACGCGTGCAGCTCAGAAAAAAAACTCAAGTCTTTCCCGAGGAACTTAAAACCGAGAATCCCCACTTCCCACCAGAGAATATTTGGAAACACGGAAAAGAAGGCTTCTCAGGTGACTCGGAGGGTAAAGAATCTGCCTGCATTGCAGGAGACGTGGGTTCTATCCCTGGGTCGGGAAGATCCCCTGGAGGAGGGCATGGCAACCCACTCCAGTGTTCTTGCCTGGAGAATCCCACGGACAGAGGAGCCTGCTGGGTTATGGTCCAGGTGGGTCCCAAAATTTGCTAACCCTCTGTACCTCCCCTCATCCTCTCACCAGGGCTGGGTGAGGCTGCAGCGTGGGGGCCCAACTGCGCTCCCAACCCACCGCTCCTCCGCGACGGTGGTCAACAGGAAGATTTAGCATCTTCATTTTAAATTCAGAACCAGGAGCTCAAGGTTAATGACAGAAGCACACACAGGTAGAACACAAGGACACCTCATTATTTCCCACAATCAGGTTACTCGACAAGAGAAAATGAGGAGATTCCGTGATACTGGGAGCTGCTTGAGATGCTGGGGAGTGTTTTATTTCTCTGTCTTCAGAGAATCTGCTCCAGGGAACGTGGGTGGACCCCACTGCGTATGTAACTCTGGTACATTTTCTGCTGCATTTAGCCAACGAGCTTTCTATATATGTACGTAGAGAGATATACAGATAAATCTAGGCAAATATATGAAATTTATATATAGTCATGAAATTAAAGCATATACTTATATATAAATGAAATAAATATATTTGCAAATATACATGAAATAAATGTATAAATATTTATATTTATACACAACATAAATAAAATATATTTGTAAATATATATAAATCCCATAACTCATATGGAGAAATGTTATGTGAGTATATACATATATATGTGTGTGTGTATATATATATATTATATATGCACAAACAGGATTTCTCTACACTTATGAATTAAGTGGTGGCTCAGACAGTAAAGAATCCACCTGCAATGCGGGAGACCTGGGTTCAATCCATGGGTTGGAAAGATCTCCAAGAGAAGGGAATGGCTACCCACTCCAGTATTCTGGCCTGGAGAATCCCACAGACACGGGAGCCTGGTGGGTTATAGTCCATGGGGTTTGCAAAGAGTCAGACACAACTGAGCGACTTTCACTATAGCCACCATTTTATGTGCAAAGACATATATAATATATAGCTATACGATATACAGAAACCGTATTTCTATATATTCATTATCAGATTTATTTTACCCCTCAGCTATGCACTAAAGACAATTTCCCTGGGGCTGATGTGTTTTGATAACCAAACAACTGACCAAACAACTCAAGATCCTGTGTAGACTGAAACTCCAGTCTATGTTTAACGTAGTTTAACATTCGATAAAGCGTTTAACGTTCGATAAAATAGCCAAGTATGTCCAAATCTCCAAGACAAGGCACTAACTGGATTTAAAACTCCAACTCAACTTTGAACGGAACAACCAAGTGTGTCTAAATCCCAAACAAGACAGGGTTGTACCTACCTTTGAAACTCCAACTCAACTCTGAACGGAATAGCCAAGTGTGTCTAAAGCCCCCACCAGACAAGGTCCAAACCGAGATTTGAAACTCCAACTTGACGTTCACTAGAATAGCCCAGAATGTTTAACTCCTACCCCAGCATGGACCACGTGGAGAATTTTCAACATGGGAGGGAGCACCGCAGTTAAAAAAAAAAATCTGGTTTCACAGAGAAGGACTCAGGGGTAAAATTGAACCGAGGTTTCCTTCTATGTTGGAGTGGGGGTGGTGGAAATGATTATTCTCATTACTGGGTGGGCAGGTGCATGCCTGCCTGTGGACTGTGGTCGAGCTGGTCATGGAAACTGCATGCATTAAGGAGGAACCAGGCGGGCAATAGCACAGTGGCGCGTGGGGAAGAGAAGGACGTAGCCGGTCTTGGCGAAGTTGGTCCAGTACAATGGAACAACCAAGTATGTCTAAATCCCGAAAAAGACAGGGTTGTACCTACCTTTGAAACTCCAACTCAACTCTGAGCGGAATAGCCAAATGTGTCTAAAGCCCCCACCAGACAAGGTCCAAAGCGAGATTTGAAACTCCAGCTTGACGTTCACTAAAATAGCCCAGAATGTCTACCTCCTACCCCAGCATGGACCACGTGGAGAATTTTCAACATGGGAGGGAGCACCGCAGTTAAAAAAAAAAAAAAAAAAAATCTGGCTTCACAAGAAGGATTCAGGGGTAAAATTGAACCCAGGTCTCCTTCTGTGTTGGAGTGGGGGTGGTGGAAATGACTATTCTCATTACTGGGTGGTCAGGTGCTTGCCTGCCTGTGAACCGTGGTCGAGCTGGTCATGGAAACTGCATGCATTAAGGAGGAACCAGATGGGCAATAGCACAAGGGTGCGTGGGGAGGAGAAGAACGTACCCGGTCTTGGCGAAGTTGGTCCAATACGTCATGACCACCGCGCTGAGCATCACGTCGTTCTTGGAGAAGTTGCAGCTGAAGAGCTCGGTGGGACCGATCATGGGGATGCCGAAGACGTAGGGGACCTCGTCGCCATGGGCCGAGTCGGCCCAGCTGGGCTTCATCTCGCTCTGGCAGTGGTGGTAGAAGGCGTAGAAGTAGGTGGGCGACCCGTACTGGGCGTGCAGGTCCGCGGTGGCCACGGCGGGGGCCACCCACTGGTGGTCCGTGAAGAGGGCCACCAGGGTCTTGCGGCGCGT
The DNA here is from genome assembly GCF_910594005.1 of Cervus elaphus. Taxonomy (NCBI): domain Eukaryota; kingdom Metazoa; phylum Chordata; class Mammalia; order Artiodactyla; family Cervidae; genus Cervus; species Cervus elaphus. The sequence continues at coordinate 175,850,228 of NC_057848.1, read as the reverse complement.
CTCCGGGTTCTCCTTGTCCGCCCAGTCCGTGTACATGAACTTGATGGTCTCCCGCAGCGTGTCTTTGCCCTCCGGGTAGCCGTAGAGGTTATCCACGAAGTTGGAGACGGAGAAGTCGAAGTCGTTGGGCGTCACGCCGTCCTCGTGGTCCACGATGCCGTCCACGAACTTGAGCCCCTCGCCCTGGTTGACGCCCAGCATGATGTCGTAGTTGAGGAACTCGCCCTGCTCCATGAGGATCTGGGGGTCGTCGGGGATGACGTCCCCGTCGATGACGGGCCCGAAGGAGATGTGGTACGTGGCCGGCGTGATGGTCTGCTGGATGAGCTCACGGTAATTCTTGTTCCGGAGGCACTCCACCATGTCCGTGGTGTCCAGCATGTTGCAGCCCACTTTGTCGGCCAGGATGCGCGTGTACTTGGCGGGCTGGTAGTTGACGGCCCAGCTGGACAAGGCGGTCCCGCTCTGGATGATGGCCTTCTGGAAGAGACCTGCAGGGGACGACATGGTGGACATGCAGATGGAAAACCCCGAGACACAGAAAGGCAGTCTTCCAGCCGGCCAAGAAGTCTCTGCCGGTCCGGCTGGGGCACGTGCGTTTCTGGATGCGAGAGCATTGCAGCCCTTTCAGCATCTCTCTCTCTATCATCTCTCTCTGGTTCTTGGGCCCTCCACTCCCCCCTCTCGCTGGACTTGAAGGCTGCTCTGTCCCACACACACCACAATTTAGGAACCTGAAGCTGCATTGACACTCTGGCGGCTGTGGTCCTAAAAGATACAATCCCTCTCCTCTTCCCTGACTGTGTATAATAAGGCTCCATCCTTAGATGTTATAAATAAAGCTTCGCAGGGTGATCACACCCCCTCCATCCCCTAAAACATGCTTTGTAGGCGTAAGAGGTCAAAGGCCGTTTTGCCTTCCTGGCAAAACCGGGTACTACTTTATTGGGCGGAGGGGTTGGGCGATTCCATCGACATCAGGTTCAGAGCATAACATTCTGGAATGCGTTATTTCTACGCTCCATACACTGAAGGCGCTAAAAAATTTGCAATTAAAATAAATCCATTACATTAGTTATTCCTAAAGAAACCTTCACTCGAATGCCCCCACTAAAACATACTTTCTTTTCTGAAAAAAAAAAAAAAAAAAAAAAAAACAAGTCATTAATCTCAAAATGGCATCCATTCAAAACCCAGACTTTGGTACAATTTATCCTGCTGCATTTTAAACACGTTCTTTGGTGAGAAACGTTTTGAAAACTTTTAGGCTTTTTTACGAGTAAAATTCTGTGTAGCTTAAAATTTACCATCCGATCAGTCTAGTAGTGAATGTCCAGAGATAAATAAAAGTGTTTTTAAAAAATGTTGTTTTTTTTTTTTTATGTGGACCATTTTCAAGTGAAAGTGTTAGTCACTTAGTCATGTCCAATTCTCTGTGACCCCATGGACTACAATAGCCCGCCAGGCTCCTCTGTCCATGGGATTCTCCAGGCAAGAATCCTGGAGTGGGTTGCCATGCCCTTCTTCAGGGGATCTTCCCGACCCAGGGATCTAACCTGGGTCTCCTACATTGCAGGAGGATTCATTACTATCTGAGTCACTGGGGAGAGTCTTGGTTGAATTTGTTACAGTATTGCTTCTGTTTTCTGTTTTGGTTTTCCTGCTGTAAGACGTGTGGGATCTTAGTTCCCCGATCAGATGTAAAACTCATACCCCCTGCACTGGAAGGAGAAGTTTTAATGACTGGACCACCAGGGAAGTCTCCAGTAAAGTCTACTTTTCGCTACTCCAGTACAAGAGATGAAGGGCTGTAAGATCACGGTATTCTATTCCTTATCTCTTCCTGCCTTTGCCCTGAACCCCCGCAGGATCTAATCCCAATGCCTCACGAGTTGCTGGGAGAATAAAGCATTCAGCCTGGAGTCCTGTCCTTGTTTAAGGTCCTACGTGCAATCAAGGATGAAGGAAATATCACTGCCATCGGGAAAAATGCGATTCTAAAGACTGGAGGGCTGCCCACACAAGACTGAAATGTGAAACGGATCTGGCTTTGCCCAACACACCATCAAGCTCATCTGGTGGCCAATTTCCCAACGTTTATCATTCCGCTGGAAACAGGCAACTATTGACTTATATGTTTGCTTCTCAGGATAAATGTCTTAAAGCAGGAGTCCTGAACCTCCGGGATCTAATGCCTGATGATCTGAGGTGGATCTGATGCAATAAAAATAGGAATAAAGTACGCCATAAATGTAATGAATGCTGTTTGAATCATTCCGAAACCATCCCCCAGCCTCTGGTCCTTGGAAAGACTGTCTTTCACGAAACTGGTCTCTGGTGCCAAAATAGGTTGGAGGACCACTGCCTTAAAGCACCTCAAGGAAACAGTGTCCATATTTGACCTAATAAAGGCAGTCATAAATCAAGACCCAGAATTTGGAAAAATGCTGCTAGACGGAATGTATTTTTTCTCTCTCTCTCTCACAGTTGTTGGCCATGACTGAGGTCGCAGTGTGCATATATATATATATTTGTTTGTCAAGGAAGTGATATTAATATAACCTGTGATAAAACTCAAAAAACTGGAGAAAATATCACCTATAGTTCATACTATAAAAAGGGGAGTTACTTTAATAATGTTAGTATCTTTCCTTCTTGGTGTTTTTCACCCCACTGGTCTGAACATAGTTAATTCTTGTTGTTCAGTCGCTAAGTTGTGTCCAGCTCGTTGCGACCCCATGGAGTGCAGCACGCCAGGCTTCCCTGTCCTTCACTATCTCCCGTAGTTTGCTCAAATTCATGTTCATTGAGTCAGTGATGCCATCTAACCATCTGATTCTCTGCCACCCGCTTCACCTTTTGCCTCCAGTCTTTCCCAGCCAACAGAGTCTTTTCCAACTGTGTCTAATACCCGGATAGTATATTGGATGTCATAATTAAGAAACTCTGCCTGCTCCATCAGGGTCTGAGAAGTGCCTGCAGTGGCACCCTTGTCCACAACAGGGTCAAAGGGAATGTGGTACCCGGTCAAGGTGATGGTTTGCTGAATGAGCCCTTCACACTGGGTGTGCAAGTCTAATGCGTTTTTTAAGCACAATCCTTGAAGCTAATTATCATTCCTTTGAGTAAACACACATGTTTCTTATAACGTTATTATCTTTTTGGTTTTGTCACTTTTTGTTTCATTCTTTGCTACGAGAATGCTGTGGTGGACATTTGCATGAGAATACCTTTTTCCCTTCTGCATGTTGATTTCATTAAGCCCTGTCACTAGAAGTGGAATTCCAAGGTCAGCAGTCCGGCTACGTTTTGACTGGTAAATCCTGATTCTATAATGCTGGACTGTAACTGGAGAGCTGCTTTGTAGACATGACCCATGCAAGGCACTACCGTAATCACTTCTGAGCTATTGATTTAAGTAATTAACACTCTTCCTCCATCAGTTTTGGCTGACGTGTGTTTAATTACTGCTGAGGTTGGACCTGACCGTTTTGTAAATCGAGAGCTGTGATGACAGCCATTGACAAATGGGAAAGTATAATTATCTTCTGAAATGGTATAGGAATTGTTATCACTAACGATCTAACGTACTCATTTTTTTTTCCTTTTTGAATAAAAGGTTAACAAATTGTAAGCCTTTCATTCAACTCCTCCACAGTCATTTTAAAATAAGAATCAAGAAAATCAGATTTCATTTGCTTGACTTAGTATGAATAGAATGCTAGATTTCTAATAAAAAAAAATAGATAACCAACAAGTCAAAAAGGTTTACTGTATAGTGCAGGGAACTGTAGTCAATATGTTGTGATAATCTATAATGGAAAATGATACACATATACACATATGTGTATACACATACAAATGATATACATACACACATATGTATAGTTGAATCACCTTGCTGTGTATCTCTACATTGTAAGTCAACTATACTTCAATAAAATATGTACATTAAGAAAAAAAGACATTCAGACTTCAGAAGACTTAAAAATCATCATCAATCACACATTGCTAATGAAGCCATCAATGCAGAAACTTGGCCACAACTGTGCAGGTATCAAAAAAAAAAAAAAAAAAGGATGCTGTCACACAGCACAATTATACTTCCCCTCCTTTTTTTTAGCACGTTTATATGGTACATTTTTTTTCATTAAAGAAATTTTATTGGAGTATGCTTGATGTCCAATGTTGCATCAGTTTCAAGTGTCCAGCAAAGCAAATCAGTTATGCATATACATACGTCCACTCTTCTTTAGACTTTTCTCACATAGGTCTCTACAGAGTATTAAGTAGGGTTCCCTGTGCTATACAGTAGCTTGTTAATTAGTTACCCATTTTATTTAGAGTAGTATGTGTATATGTCAATTCCAGTCTGCCAATTTATTCCTCCCCCTATATCTGCAAAGAAATGTCTTTATAAAGAATGATACATATTTGTAAAGAAAGCTAGTAGTCGATGCAGGAGATATAAAGGGTCAGGTTTTACCCCGGGTCAGGAAGATCCCCTGGAGGAGGAAACGGCAACCCACACCAGTATCCTTGCCTGGGAAATCCCATGGACATAGGAGCCCTGTGGGCTACAGTCCATGGGGTCGCAAAAGAATCGGACACGACCTAGCAACTAAATAGCACATATTTTTAAAGAAAGATGCATCTTTTTAAAGAGAAATACATATTTTTAAAGAAAGATAGTGCTAGACTCTTTAAAGAATAATAATTCCTTTAAAGTTCAGGTGGTTTTGATATACATAGTTTCACCATAGATATGGTGAAATTCTTAAACCAACCAATGACAGAGAAGGAAATATAACCCGACCTTGAAGATTCAGATTATGATTGTCAACGTTCACCTGCATTTGCAAAAGTATCCCAGGGCTACACTTTTTTATTTTGTTGTTCTTTTTGTTTCATTTTTGAAGGGAGTGTCAGGAAGATCCTGACACAAGCAGTTATTACACTGCTTCCAGACCTCCTGCATCCAACTCCTGCTCATTTCTATTTTAAAAATCTCTTAAAAAAATAAAATAAAAATATAAAAATCTCTTATGTGCCCAGCAACAATGGACCAGAGGGAATCACCTTGAGTTAAGTTTGTAACAAAGATCTGAGTCTATAAGCATATGGCTGCAAGCTGCGTTTATCATGAAACCTACGAATCTGCAGCCATCATCCACATAGTAATTCCCTCTCACACTTCCTCTTCCAAGTTGAAAACTGAAGCTAATAACATTTAAAGTTAACCAAATAAACTCAGTTAGGCAAAGGCAGGGTGTAAGCATTTCTATAGAAGTCATTTTCCTCCAGTGATGGTAAGCAACGGCTATCGGTCATAAGTCTAAGTGAAAAAAATATCTTGTTAAAATCATTAATAATACTATTTGTTGTTTTTTGGTTGCTAAGCTGTGTCTGACTCCTTGTGACCTCATGGGCTGTAACCCACCAGGAGCCTCTATCCATGGCATTCTCCAGGAAAGAACACTGGAGACGGTTCCCATTTCCTCCTCCAGGGGATCTTCCCAACCCAAAGCTGGGTTCCTGCTTTGGCAGGCAGATTCGGTACCACTAAGCCGCCAGGGAAGCCTATACTGCATGTTTAAAAGTTGCCAAGAGAGGGGATCTTAAAATTCTGAGAAGGAAAAATAGTTTTTAACTCAATGGTGATGAATGTTAACTGGACTTATGGTGGTGGTTGCTTTGCACCATATACGAGGATCGAATTTTTACCTTGTACACTTGATAGCAATCATTATTTTAAATATATATTATTAAATATATATAATGCAAGTACAAGTGTTAGTCACTGTCATTTCTGATTCTTTGCGATCCCATGGAAGCCGGGATCCTCTGTCCACGGGATTTCTCAGGAAAGAATATTGGAGTGGGTTGCCATTTCCTTCTCCAGGAAATATATCTAATGGTATATATCAATTATACCTCAATTAGAAAAATCAGAAAGCAAGCCAAGTTAGAAAAGGATGTGGATACACATCATTTGGGGCAATTTCTTCTTTTTTGTAATTAATTTATTTATTTGGCAGTATGGTGTTCCCTGGTGGTTCAGTTGGAATAGAGCTTGCCTCCCAGTGCAGGAGACCCTGGTTCAATCCCTGGGTGGGGAAGATCTCCTGGATAAGGAAATGACAACCCACTCCAGTATCCTTGCCTGGAGAATCCCAGGGACAGAGGAGCCTGGTGGGCTACAGTCCATGGGGTCACAAGGAGTCGGACAGGACAGAAGTGACTAACACGTTTTCACTTCCCTGGGTCTGAGTTGTGCCCTGCTGGATCTAGTTCAGAAATCCCCGGCTTCCTGCACTGGTTGTGTGGCGTCTTAACTACTGGACCACCAGGGAAGTCCTTTGGGGCGTTTTCTGTGGAGGTTTCAAGAGACAGCACGGGTCCCCCTGCATGCGTCTTGGATAAGAACTCCAAAGGTATATATATATATACCCCAAAGTATCCTCCAAAGTATACTCCAAAGGTATATACTCCAAAGTATACTCCAAAGGTATATACTCCAAAGTATACTCCAAAGGTGTATATATATATATATATATATACTCCAAAGGTATAATATATATGTACCCACCCACTGGCTCAGACGGTAAAGTGTCTGCCTACAGTGCGGGAGACCCGGGTTCAAATCCCTGGGTCGGGAAGATCCCCTGGAGAAGGAAATGGCCAGCCACTCCAGTATTCTTGCCTGGAGAATGCCACGGATGGAGGAGCCTGGTAGGCAGTCCATGGGGTCACAGAGAGTCAGACACGACTGAGAGCTTCCCTTTCTCTCACTTTCACCCACCCGAAGCCCCCTGTCATCTCCTAGCCCACCCCATCCCTCTCGATTATCATGGAACACTGCGCTGACTTCCCTGTGCCACCCGGCAAATTCCTCCTTGCTGTCTGTCTCACATATGGTCATGTATACGCCACAGAGGATGAGATGGCTGGGTGGCTTCCCTGATTCAACGGACAGTCAAGTTGGGCAAACCCCGGGAGATGGTGAGGGACAGGAAGGCCGGCGTGCTGCGGTCCCCGGGGTCACGAAGAGTCGGACACGAGTTAGTGACCGGATAGCAACAACAGCAACGAATCGGTACGATCCCACGCTTCCATGCTATTCCGCATCGTATACCTGGGGCTGACTCACGCTGATGTATGCCAGGGGCCAACACAATATTGTAAAGCAATTAAAAAAAAAAATAGGTGTGACAGATCAGAATCAAAGCATAGGACAGAAGTCCAGCTTGAGAATTTCTTTGGAAAATCACTGCTTCCCATTATTTTAATTGTATATTATCATATATATAGAATTGGAGAAGGAAATGGCAACCCCCTCTAGTATTCTTGTCTAGAGAATCCCGTGGATGGAGGAGCCTGGTGGGCTGCTGTCCATAGGGTCGCACAGAGTCGGACATTGACTGAAGCGACTTAGCATCAGGAGAAGCAGCATATATATATATATATAGTAAAATGAAATGATATCAATATATTAAAAAAAGAACTCCATAGGGTTCACAGAGGGTTTCTGCTCTTGATCCCAGGGGTCCCCTGCCCAGCGCGGGGGCTGCTCTGCTTACCTTCTGAGTAGTGAGACAAGGTCAAGAGGCTGACGCAGGAGGCGCCCGCGCCCGAGCCGAAGATGGTGACTCTCTTGGGGTCTCCACCGAAGGCCCCGACGTTCTCCTCGATCCAGCGTAAGGCCTGGATCTGATCCAGGAGCCCGTAGTTGCCTTTGGCCGCCTGATCGCCGGTGCTCAGAAACCCTGCAGAAGAACACAGGAGTTTATGGGGTCGTCACCTACAGGATATACGGCCACGGCCTCGCTGCTATCTTGGAAAGATATTTCATGGGACACTTTGTTTCTTGTTTGCTTTTTCTCTGTATATATAGAAGCAACAGAGTTGCACCTTTTCAGGGCAGAAAGGGTTATATGATATAAACAATAGTTATACTATGGTTTTTGTTTCTATTGGAAAAGAAAGTGAAAGTCGCTCAGTAGTGCCCGGCTCTTTGCAACCCCACGGACTACAACAGTCCATGGAATTCTCCAGGTCAGAATACTGGAGTGGGTAGCCTTTCCCTTCTCCAGGGGATCTTCCCCACCCAGGTCTCCTGCATTGCAGGCGGATTCTTTACCAACTGAGCTACCAGAAGCCCTGTTTCTTTAGACAGTATAATGAAATGTCTCACTGGGGCTTTGTATGGGGTTGACATATAAGGCAAAATGAAACGAAAATATTCACGATGCATGACAATATCGGAAACCTATACATTTTAGAGGCTGGCGGTAAAGAGTCCACCTGCAATGCAAGAGATGCTGATTCAATCCCTAGGTTAGGAAGACTTCCTGGAAAAGGCAATAGTAACCCACACCAGTATTCTTGCCTGGGAAATCCCAAGGACAGAGGAGTCTGGTGAGCTACAGTCCCTGAGGCCGCAAAGAGTCAGACACGACTTAGCGATTAAGCAACCACATTCATTTTACTAGATTTAAGTCATTACTCTTGTGTGTATCTAGGTTTTCCTTGGAAAAACAAAACAGGCTTCAAAAAGAAAAAAAAAAAAAGCCTACTTTTTCAAGGAAAAATGTCTGTGTGGCACCAGAATTTAAGATTGTGTATACTATGTATAAAATTGTGTATAAGATTGCGTGCGCTGTGTATAAAAACAGTACAGGTTACCTTTTGCCCACTGACGTCCTCATGAACATTTCATTTAACTCCCATTCAACGCACAAATTTCAAAGGAAATTAGAACTATCATGACATGCCACTCTTACATAGTTTGGAATGCATCTCTCCTTTTCTATATTAAAAAGGATATTACAGTTACATGCAGAAACTTACAATCCTTTAATCTCGGCCAAAAGGCTATGCATATTCAAATCTCCCCAACTGTCCCCCCAAAATAGCATGGACTGCGAAACTTTCTTTTAAAAACTAGGAGGATTTTAGTTTTTAATTTTAAAAAGTGTAACTTAAGGAATGAGATATCACTCAAGGCATCAGATCCTAAATGCCACCTGCAAAGAAGCTGCAAAGAAGACCATCTGGGCATTCTTTGTGGCAAAATGATCAGCTTTTTGATTTTTGAGATTACATGCCCTTTTGGGTTCACACTGCAGAAATATCTTGACCTGGAACCTCTGCTTTCCTCTGATGCTTGAAGTCTTTGTATGGGACAGACAGATGCTCTCTCACTCAGATTTAAAACTATGAATATTTTATGAAGCGTCCGCCGAGCTTAAATAGTAGCACAAACTTTAATCCAACTTTACATGCAAATCTGTCTTGAGTAAGCCTTCTGGGGGGAAGAAGAGAGTCATAAAAATTTCTCCCCCCCCCTACTTCCCATTCTTAGATGACCCTACACAAAGTCCCAATATATTTCCTCTGTGTTGTTGATATCCAGTTGGAAGTTGTGTCCGACTCTCTGTGACCCCATGGACTGCAGCACACCAGGCTTCCCTGTCAATCACTATCTTCCAGAATTTGCCCAAGTTCATGTCCATTGAATTGGTGATGCCGTCTAACCATCTGATCCTCTGTCGCCCTCTTCTCCTCCTGCCCTCAATCTTTCCCAGCATCAGGGTCTCTTCCAGTGAGTCAGTTCTTCCCGTCAGGTGGCCAAAGGATTGGATCTTCAGCTTCAGCATCGGTCCTTCCAATGAATATTCAGGACTGCTTTCCTTTACGATGGGCTGGTTTGATCACCTTGCCGTCCAAGGGACTCTCAAGTCTTCTCCAACACCACAGTTCAAAAGCATCAATTCCTCGGCACTCAGCCTTCTTTATGGTCCAACTCCACATCCGTACATGACTACTGGAAAAAGCGTAGCTTTGACTACATGGACCTTTGTTGGCAGAGTGATTTCTCTGCTTTTTAATACACTGCTTAAGTTTGTCATAGCTTTCCTTCTTAGCAAGCATCTTCTAATTTCATGGCTGCAGTCACCGTCTGCAGTGATTTTAGAGCCCAGGAAGAGAAAATCTGTCATTGCTTCCACTTTTCCCCCTTTATTTTCCTCTTTATTGCAAGGGCTATGATATTCACATATTTCAGGGACTGCTTATTAAATAAGCATGGCCAGTAAGTACAGTGTTTCTATGAAGACAGACTATTTGGGACTGAAAATAACAGAAATGAGAACCAATGCCTTCAAAGACATCCCTAAGCAAACCTGAAGGGCTCCCCAGGTGGTTCAGTGGTTAAGAGTTCAGCTGGCAAGCAGGAGATGTGGGTTTGATCCTTGGGTGGGAAGATCCCCTGGAGAAGGGAATGGCAACCCAACCCACTCCAGTATTCTTATCAGGGACACCCGCTGGACAGAGGAGCCTGGCAGGCTACCATCGATGAGGTCCCAAAGAGTCAGACACGACTGAGCAACTGAGCGTACAAGCAAAGCCGGCAGCAACCCAAGAAACCCCAGAGTACCAGCCTCTCAAAACCTAAAACAAAATCGTAAAGGATGAGCTCTTACACCAACCTATGGGAAGGAAGGAGCTTACCTCCCCATAGTTTGCCCACGTACTTATGCATGATGGGGTGTGTGAACCAGGAGGGGATTGGGAAATAATGGCCTGGTTCAAAGAAAAGCACCAAGAATGGTTTTCTTTGCCATTGTTGCTCAGAAATTGCAATCATCTGGACTCTCAACCTCCTTGCCCGAGTGCATACAAGGATGTCAACTGCCAGGATGCACATTTACGGAACGTCACACAAATCCCCTCCCCTCGAGAGTTCACGGGGGTGGCTTCTAGTTAAGTGAAAGGATGGGAGTGTGCAGACATTACCAGGCACTCCCTTACGTAATTAGCAGTTCTTAATTAGTCTTTCCTGCCCAAGAATGTTCTGGAATCCCCCCTGCCCCCTGCATTCATCCCTCCGGCATTTTACATGCCTTCTCATAAAATGAATCCCACTTTGCTCCAAGGGAAAAGCCCCTTTCAGCCGGCTTTATGGACGAAGCTGGCTGATAATGACAGTTTGGGTACCGGATAATAACCATAAAGAGAAAGCTTCTCTCCCTCCATTCAGCAAAGAGGTGATTCCTTCCTAAAGGCTCCAGGAATTTTCTGGCAGAACTGTTATGGTTTTAACCCATCCCTCCCCCATCCGCCTCTCTCCTACGCTTTGCTCTCACGGAATGACCTCTTCCCTTATTTTTCTGGAGGTGTGACTGCGATTTGCAATTGATGGTAAACCACAAATTCTTTAGGAAATCAGAGACCCTCGGTCCACAGTGAAACACGACCGTCTCTCCTGCAGAACGTGACTGTCCAATAACCTCTATGATGGGGGGACCATTAACATTCTGCACCCTGGCAGATCCTACTTCTTCTAAAAGCATCCCATGGAAAGGTTTGATGTTGGCAATTCTAACCTCCTTCCAAAAGGTCTGCAGGAAACAGCTTTCCATGTGTCTCTGAACCCCAGCAAAGGAACGTGGGGTGTTTTGAAGCTGGTGTTCCCAGACCATCTGACGTGGAATCTTCATTTACTGCTACAACCAGGGATGACTTTCTTTCAGTTTTTTTTTTTTTTCATGTTGTATTTTGTATTGGAGTATAACCGATTAAAAGTGTTATGATAGTTTCAGGTAGGCAGTGAAGGGACTCAGCCATACATATACACGTATCCACTCTCCCCCAAGCTCCCCTCCCATCCCGGCTGCCACGTGACATTGAGCAGAGTTCCCTGTGCTGTCCAGCAGGTCCTTGCTGGTTCTCCATGTTAAATACAGCCATGTGTCCATGTCCATCCCAGACTCCCTGACTATCCCTTCCCCCATCCTTCCCCCTGGTGACCATAAGGTTATTACAGAGTATTGAGCAGAGTTCCCTGAGCTGTCCAGCAGGTCCTTGCTGGTTCTCCATGTTAAATACAGCCATGTGTCCATGTCCATCCCAGACTCCCTGACTATCCCTTCCCCCATCCTTCCCCCTGGGAACCATAAGATTATTACAGAGTATTGAGCAGAGTTCCCTGGGCCGTCCAGCAGGTCCTTGCTGGTTCTCCATGTTAAACACAGCAGTGTGTCCATGTCCATCCCAGACTCCCTGACTATCCCTTCCCCCATCCTTCCCCCTGGTGAGCATCAGGTTATTACAGAGTATTGAGCAGAGTTCCCTGTGCTGTCCAGCAGGTCCTTGCTGGTTCTCCATGGTAAATACAGCAGTGTGTCCATGTCCATCCCAGACTCCCTGACTATCTCTTCCCCCATCCTTCCCCCTGGTGACCATAAGGTTATTACAGAGTCTTGAGCAGAGTTCACTGTGCTGTCCAGCAGGTCCTTGCTGGTTCTCCATGTTAAATACAGCCGTGTGTCCATGTCCATCCCAAACTCCCTAACTTTCCCTTCCCTGATCCTTCCCCTTTTTTGTTTGTTTTTTTTTTCACGGTGTCAGAATTCCCATTGCAGGACCAGAATGAATGCAAGTGATTTTATATTCCCTATGAGATCATACTGCTTTCCTAGCCTAACTGTCAAAATACAGCATGTGATGGATCTCCCTGGTGGTCCAGTTGTTAGGACTTTACCTTCCAAAGCAGGGGGCTGGGGTGCAGGTTCGATCCCTGGACAGGCAGGTAAGATCCCACCAGTCTTGTGGCCAAAAAAAAAAAAAAACCAAAACATAAAGCAGAAGCCACACTGCTTCACAAATGGAAGAAAGCCTTTAGAAATGTTTCACATCAGAAATTCTAAAAGCAAAATGAAACAAATTGCAATGCTTGATATAATCCAGGCAGACCATGGGGTGGGGGTTTCCTAGGGTGGGATGGTATGAGCAACATGATAGCAGCTTGTCAGCTGGGAAACAATCTCACACTTTATCAAAGATCGAAGGGTCTGAAGGGGTCAGTGTCCCAGATAATCTCGCAACCTTCCTCATGTGCTAGAGATGAATTCACAGAAGCCAGTCCCTTGACTGGCCAAACCCGGTGATTTTAAACAAATGGCTCCTTTTCACTGACAAATATTCCTGGCTCCAAATCCTCTAAGCATCTCAGCTGATGAAACGTTGGTCTTTGAGAGTGACTGTCACTGAAGTGAAGCTTGTAAATCAGTAAGCCGCCAACAACCCCCACCAACAACATTAAATGAACAAGGAGAGAGATGCACAAAAGAAGTCACTTGAATTTAGACAGATTAGGGACTAGATTGACACTGAGTTTCATTCAAAGCACTGGAAGGAATAAAACAAAAAATCACACACACACACACACACACACAAACGAGATGTGCAAAGTGGCTGGGTGTTTATTTTAAAATGTGATTCATGGAAAAGATGAAGAACCTAAATCCCTTCTCTCATTGCACGTTAAATGAAATGAGTATTGTGTGCATCGTATTTGGTCTAAATATTGCTCTGGAACAGAAAGTTGAGGGTTTTAGGATGGCTAACCCGGATCTAAATGTTCCTCGTTCAACTGAACTGCAAGAGTTTAGGAGACTGGTTCCAGAACACGCAGCTTTCTGTCCACTTCAAGTTGGCCCTAAGAAGCCCAGTGGGGTCAGATGTATTAATAACTAAACTTCAGTTGTTTACAACATGACTTTAATGCCACAGATGATGTCATCCCTTGAGAAATAATTCATTACCTAAGCATGAAAGATTGAAGGTGGGAGGAGAAGGGGATGACAGAGGATGAGATGGTTGAATGGCATCACCGACTCAACGGACATGAGTTTGAGCAAGTTCTGAGAGATGGTGAAGGACAGGGAAGCCTGGCGTGCTGCAGTCTATGGGGTCACAAAGAGTCAGACATGACCGAGCCACTTAACAACAACCACAGTAGGCATTTTTTTTTTTTTTTGGTGATCATTAAATAGAAGATAATAACTGCAGCTGCTGCTGCTGCTAAGTCGCTTCAGTCGTGTCTGACTCTGTGCGACCCCATAGACGGCAGCCCACCAGGCTCCCCCGTCCCTGGGATTCCCCAGGGACACTGGAATGGGTTGCCAGATCCTTCTCCAATGCATGAAAGTGAAAAGTGAAAGTGAAGTCACTCAGTTGTGTCTGACTGTTTGCGACCCCATGGACTGCAGCCTACCAGGCTCTTCCATCCATGGGATTTTCCAGGCAAGAGTGCTGGAGCAGGTCGCCACTGCCTTCTCTGAAGTGAACATAGAAGAAAAGCATTTTCATTTTCAAGGTGTGTATTCTGTTAGAATTTAGAGAAGTAATCTAAGGTCTCAACCACATTTCAAAAGGAGTTCTACATATGGGTGCATCTATATGTATATGTTTGCAGAATGACCTAGATTGATGGTTTTGTTTCTTTAGAGTATCATGAGGATTTGCAAAATATAGAAAAACACTAGCTTTTATAATATCAGAATCCCTCATTCACATTTGTGTGCATGTGTGTGTGTGTGTCTCTGTGTGTATATATATTGGTTTCCCTGGTGGCTCAGAAGTAAAGTTTCCCTGGAGAAAGCTGTGGCAACCCACTCCAGTATTCTTGCCTGGAGAATCCCATGGACAGAGAAGCCTGGAGGGCTACAGTCCATGGGGTCACAAAGAGTCAGACATGACTGAGTCACTAACACTTTTATTTTGTTTTTTTCATGTATATATACACACACACACATACATATATGCTTGCATTTGAGAGAGAATTCTGTATTTGTACACACAATATTTAATTCAGTGGAGTAAAAGCAAAAAGGAAATGTGTAAATGAAAACATTTCAATGAGAATAGACACAATTTACTTTAGGTTGCGTAAATTAGCTGTAACAGAAATCTGTGTAACGAGAATCAGAGCTAAGGTAGAAATACGAAGCAGGACAGTAATTGCCTGTTTGTGTTCTTTGATGCTTACAGAAAATCATTCACTGGGTGTGTTTGTTATGAGGTGAAACTGAAGCCTTCTTCCTTTGGAAAAAAAATATTTCTTTCTTTATTTGGCCATGTGGGGTCTTAGTTGAGGCATGGGGGACCTAGGTCCCTGACCAGGGATTGAATCCGGCCACCTGCCTTGGGAGAACAGAGTCTTAGCCACTGGATCACTGAGGAACTTACTGAATTTTTATTATTGGGTTAATTTATGATTTAGCAAAAGTGCATAGGTTCTAAAGAATGGGATGAAACTGGAAAAACATTTAAATTCTCTGGGCGGGATAGGCAAAGCTATTTGGATTGTGTCTGATTTTAGTTTTCATTTTGCTTAAAAACGGCCCACATCATAACTAAAGCTACTTCTATGATATTTCATTGTCATCTCAATATTGCACAGGTCAGAGCAATTTCCCATGTCAGGAGACTAAATCTAAGAGAATGATGACGGACACATGATTTCTACAGCATGTGTTTCGGAACTTGAGGCCCATTACAGTATAAATGGGATTCCTTGCACTATTTTCACAAAGCATATTCTATCCCTGACTGACAATTTACACTGAGGCTACACGGATGTATTAAATTATTTTAGCTGAAAATATTTGGATCTCCAAAACTGAAACTCATTAAGTTCTGGAAACAAAATACAAAGTGGCAAAACTCTGTTTATCATACAACGCTGATCAAAAGGTGAAGATCATTGATAAACATATTTCATGATGATGAGAATTTGGCAATAGCCAGTCTGGAGCCAAACCCCTTTGAGCCAACAAGATTTTTTTTCTTTTTTTCTTAAATCAAAACCTCATCCTTGAATATTTATCCAGATTTGTTGATGAGAAGTCTGAGCGCCAAAAAACAGATGCTTTTGAAATGTGGTGCTGGAGAACACTCTTGAGAGTCCTTTGGGCAAGAAGGCAGCCAAACCAATCAATCCTAAAGGAAATTAACACTGAATATTCTTTGGAAGGACTGACGCTAAAGCTGAAGCTCCAATACTTTGGCCTCTTGATGCGAAGAGCTGACTCACTGGAAAAGACCCTGATGCTGGGAATGATTGAGGGCAAGAGAAGGGGATGACAGAGGATGAGATGGTTGTATGGCATCACCGACTCAATGGACATGAGTTTGAGCAAGCTCTGGGAGTTGGTGGCTGACAGGGAGGCCTGGCATGCTGCAGTCCAGGTGTTGTAAAAGAGTCAGACACGATTTAGTGACTGAACAACAACACACTCAAACTGGTTGTCAAATCCTTTTGATTTGATCTCTTGAATAGCTCATACACTTCATCACTCCTCAAGGTTGCATCTCAGTGTCCAAGATAAGAGGTCTGATTCGCTCACTCAACCTTGATGCTTCCAATCCATTTCTACACCATCCATATAATCATGGCGCTCCCCAATGTATACAAAAGGGCAAAACACATGAAAATCAAAACCTGAAGCCCTCTGACTCTGCAGTTCTATTTCCATAAATGCTTTCTATAAAAATCTGTATTGGTACAGAAATAGCCATGCGACGGTTTACAATGTTCTATTGCTCAGAAATTTTTTTTTTTTTTTTTGGCAAAGAACAACAAAGTTTATTTTGAGAAAATGCTCAGAAACTTTTTTTTTAATTATTTATTTTTTTGGCTAAGCCTCATGGCATGTGGGATCTTAGTTCCTTGATCAGGGATTGAACCTGTGACCTCTGTGTAGGAAGCACAGAGTCTTAACCACTGACTGGCCAAGCGTGTACCTATTGATTATAATTTTGAATGTAAGATGGTTGGACAGCATCACCAAATTAATTGACATAAATTTGAGCATACTCCAGGAGATAGTGGAGGACAGGGAAGCCAGGCAGGCTGCAGTTCACAGAGTCGCAAAGAGTTGAACACAAATTAGCAACTCAACAACAATAAAAAACATCAATGACGGCGATCTCAAAATCCATGAATAGATTTGCTGCATGAATTCTGTTGGCTGAATCCATGTAACAGGAGGCTGCGTATGTACATAAAATAATGCAGAGTATTTCTATGTGGAAACACAGGATCACTGCTAAGATGTCTTCAGAGAAAACGGAATACTTTGTCTTACAGATCCCATTTTTATGAACATAACATGAAGGGTGTGTGAAATATAAACTCTGCAAGGAAATCAAACAGTTCATAGTGTCTGTTTCTAGGAAGGCACTTCCCTGCTGGCTCTGATGGTTAAAAATGTGCCTGCAAGGCAGGAGACCCATGTTCGTCGGGAAGATCCTCTAAAGGAGGAAATGGCAACTCACTCCAGTATTCTTGCCATGAGAATCCACATGGACAGAGGCGTTCTGGCAGGCTACAGTCCATGGGGTTGCAAAGAGTCAGACATGACTGAGCGACTAATACTAGGAAGGTGGCTATAAGTGATTTTCACACTTACTTTTTAAAAACTGTGCTTTCTTCCCATGTATAACTGCCTTTTAAGCAATTGTATACCAACATGCATACGTATACACACAACACAACAATCTTGTGTGAAAGTCAAATGTATTAGTGGGATGTCCAGGGCCATCCATCATGGTCGAACTCTACATCACTGGCCATGCTCGACACACGCCGTTTAGCCAACAAATCTACCGCATTCCACATGACTGTCCCCTGGGATACACCTTGCATCTCCATCTCTCTTTGTACACATTATCTTCCATCTCTTCCTGAAGGTGAAACCGAAAGTCACTCAGTTGTGTCTGAATCTTTGTGACCCCATGGGGTGGGTAGCCTTGCCCCTCTCCAGGGGATCTTCCCAACCCAGGGATCGAACCCAGGTCTCCTGCATTGCAGGTGGATTCTTTACCAGCTGAGCCATTTTTCTGACCCAGGAATCAAACTGGAGTCTCCTGCATTGCAGGCAGATTCTTTACCAACTGAGCTACCTGGGAAACCCATCTCTTCCTAGGATGCCTTTTATATGACTGCCAGGATCCTGTAAGGTCCCTTCCTCCTATACATACAGCCTCACTTCAAAACTTATTATCTGATCATGGAGCACAGAGCCACCCGGAGACAGACTCCATAACCTGCGTGGTTCATCCTTTTATGTAGGAGTCAAACACAGATACAGGTAATGACACTTCATCTCTTACCCACCACCAAGGCGGGTCCCTCTTCAAGTTTCTCCTAAAGGTCTCAGTTCTTTCAAGTCCGTTCACTGCATTAAGTGAGTTGCGGTGATAGAACCAACCTAGCACTTTCTATGATGGGTATCTGCTCTCAGGTCAGGAGCATGTTAATATTTTCCACTGGAGTCATGCAGTAAGGGGCTTTCCAGATGGCACTAATGGTAAAGAATCCCCCTGGCAATGCAGGAGATGTGGGTTCAACCCCTGTGTCGGGACGATGCCCTGGAGGAGGAAATGGCAACCCACTCCTGTATTCTTGCCTAGAGAATCCCATGGACAGAGGAGCCTGGCGGGCTGCCGTCCATGGGATCACAAAGGGACAGAACTGCAGAAAAGTGTGCACACACACACGCATACACACACACAGAGGCCATCAGCTTTGGCTTTGAATCTACAGGAGAGCCTCATATTTCTCAGCTGTGAAGTTGAGAAGAGTACATCTTAGTCCAAAAGCACAGCTTGAGAAACTAACTGGATGATGTACATCTGAAAGCATCATGCTTCTTGGGAGAGCCCATATACATTTTGCACTTATATGTTTTTCATGACACTACAAATTGTATCTAAGACATAAAGATGATTTATATAAAACTCTATGCTGCAAATGTGATATCACAGATCCTGCCATTTATTTCTGTTTCGCCCAGAGAGAGCAAATAAAGAGAGACGTCTGTTGACAAATGAAGGAATGCCACAAGGAGAGTGGATAACTGGTCTACCTGGGTCCACTCTATCTGTATTATGCAGATGATAGTATTGATGATAGCCATGTATGCAAAGAGCCTAAAGGCCCACCTTTAGACGAATGTATAAAGAAGATGTGGTATATTATGGTAAAGCAAATATCTTGCAATAAAAATTTTAAAAAGAAGATGTGGTATAGTGTGTGTTTCCGCAGCCCATACACTAAAACTGGAAGAATACAAAGATTGGCGTGGCCCCTAAGCAAGCATGACACAAGAATTCATGGATCGCTCCATGTTTTTTAGGATACATGTGTAATTATGGCTGATTTTTGATGTTGTATGGCAGAAAACAACACAACAATGTAAAGCAATTTTCTTCCCATTAATAAAAAAGAAAAAAAAAACATATTATTGATTAAAAAAAATGATGCAATGCGTGTACACACACACACACAGACACAGACACAGAGGAATATTATTCACCCACAAAAAAGGAATGAAAATATGCCATTTACAGCAACACTGATGAGCCTAGAGATTTTCACACTGAGTGAAGTAAGTCAGACAGAGGAAGACAGATATCCGATGAGATCACATGTGAAATCCCAAAATATGACACCAGTGAAATTAACTACAAAAGAGAAACTGGCTCCCAGACAGAGAATAGTCTTGTGGCCG
The DNA here is from genome assembly GCF_910594005.1 of Cervus elaphus. NCBI lineage: Eukaryota > Metazoa > Chordata > Mammalia > Artiodactyla > Cervidae > Cervus > Cervus elaphus. Next base: position 175,830,867 of record NC_057848.1, on the reverse strand, counting down.
CCAAGGGGGAGAGGTGTGGGATGGGCGTTTGGGATTCCTAGACGCAAATTATTATACACAGGATGGGTGAACAAGAGCCCACCATAGACCACAGAGTACAGCAAAGAATATTCAATATCCTCTGATACACCATCACGCATGGAAAAGAACATGAAAAAGGATATATATATTTATGTATATAACTTAGTCACATTTCTGTACAGCAGAAATTAAAACAACATTGTAAATCAGCTACACTTTCAATAAAAAAAAAAAAAAGATTACGCAGACAATAAAGAAAGCTTATATGCTCCGACTGCAAAATGTTGTTGGTGAATAACTTTGCCTGAAGGTGATGCATATTTATTTGTTCAGTCTGTGTATTCAGTGTTTGTTATTTATTTAGTGTTTATTGGGCACTCAAAGTCTAAAGAGAAAGGCAAGGCAAAAAATATATTACATCTGCAGTCACGCTGAGAAAATGATGGAGGTCCGTATTCAACCGAATTTCTGATAAACATGCAATGACCCAACTAACATGATAAAAGCTGAGGGAAAATGATACAAGAGTGGATTTTGACAGATAGTTTGAAACCTTACCGACAGCTTTATTTCATTTGTGAGCTACAATTCATTTTTAACACAAATATTTTAAAACTTATTAGGAAAGTCATATTTTTTTTTACCATCATAGTATGTTTATGAAACATGCATGACATATATATATATATGTGTCTGTCTGTCTGTCTGTCTGCATGCTCAGTTGCTGAGTCATGTGACATTTTTGTGAATCCATGGACTGCAGTCTGCCAGGCTTCTCTGTCCATAGGATTTCGGAGGATTGCAGAAAGAATACTGGAGTGGGATGTCATTTCCTCCTCCAAGGGATCTTCCCAACCCAGAGGATCAAAGCCCCTGTCTCCTGCACTGGCAGTCAGGTTCCTTACCACTAAGCCCCCAGGGAAGCCCATACAGATTTTGTAATTTATATGGTATTCATGGCACTACAAATTCAGACTTAAATTGAAGAAAGTAGGGAAAACCACTAGACCATTCAGGTATGACCTAAATCAAATTCCTTATGACTCTAAAGTGGAAGTGAGAAATAGATTTAAGGGACTAGATCTGATAGACAGAGTGCCTGATGAACTATGGATGGAGGTTCGTGACATTGTATAGGAGACAGGGATCAAGACCTTCGCCATGGAAAAGAAATGCAAAAAGGCAAAATGGTTGTCTGAGGAGGCCTTACAAATAGCTGTGAAAAAAAGAGAAGCAAAAAGCAAAGGAGAAAAGGAAAGATATTCCCATTTGAATGCAGAGTTCCAAAGAATAGCAAGGAGAGATGAGAAAGCCTTCCTCAGTGATCAATGCAAAGAAATAGAGGAAAACAACGGAGTGGGAAAGACTAGAGATCTCTTCAAGAAAATTAGAGATACCAAGGGAACATTTCATGCAAAGATGGATTTGATAAAGGACAAAAATGGTATGGACCTAACAGAAGCATAAGATATTGAGAAGAGGTGGCAAGATACACAAAAGAACTATACAAAAAACATCTTCATGACCCAGATAATCATGATGGTGTGATCACTCACCTAGAGACAGACATCCTGGAATGTGAAATCAAGTGGGCCTTAGGAAGCATCACTATGAACAAAGCTAGTGGAGGTGATGGAATTCCAGTTGAGCTATTTCAAATCCTGAAAGATGATGCTGTGAAAGTGCTGCACTCAATACGCCAGCAAATTTAGAAAACTCAGCAGTGGCCACAGGACTGGAAAAGGTCAGTTTTCATTCCAATCCCAAAGAAAGGCAATGCCAAAGAATGCTCCAACTACCACACAATTGCACTCATCTCACACGCTAGTAAAGTAATGCTTAAAATTCTCCAAGCCAGGCTTCAGCAATACGTGAACCAAGAACTTCCAGTTGTTCAAGCTGGTTTTAGAAAAGGCAGAGGAACCAAAGATCAAATTGCCAACATCCACTGGATCATCGAAAAAGCAAGAGAGTTGCAGAAAAAACATCTATTTCTGCTTTATTGACTATGCCAAAGCCTTTGACTGTGTGGATCACAATAAACTGTGGAAAATTCTGAAGGAGATGGGAATACCAGATCACCTGACCCACCTCTTGAGAAACCTGTATGCAGGTCAGGAAGCAACAGTTAGAACTGGACATGGACCAACAGATTGGTTCCAAATTGGAAAAAGAGTACGTCAAGGCTGTATATTGCCACCCTGCTTATTTAACTTCTATGCAGAGTACATCATGAGAAATGCTGGGTTGGAGGAAGCAAAAGCTAGAATCAAGATTACCAGGAGAAATATCAGTAACCTCAGATATGCAGATGACACCACCCTTATGGCAGAAAGTGAAGAGGAACTAAAAAGCCTCTTGATGAAAGTGAAAGAGGAGAGTAAAAAAGTTGGCTTAAAGCTCAACATTCAGAAAACTAAGATCATGGCATCTGGTCCCATCACTTCATGGGAAATAGATGGGAAGACAGTGGAAACAGTGTCAGACTTTATTTTTTTGGGCTCCAAAATCACTGCGGATGGTGATTGCAGCCATGAAATTAAAAGACACTTACTCCTTGGAAGGAAAGTTATGACCAACCTAGACAGCATATTAAAAAGCATAGACATTACTTTGCCAACAACGGTCCGTCTGGCCAAGGCTATGGTTTTTCCAGTGGTCATGTATGGATGTGAGAGTTGGACTATAAAGAAAGCTGAGCGCCGAAAAATTGATGCTTTTGAACTGTGGTGTTGGAGAAGACTCTTGAGAGTCCCTTGGACTGCAAGGAGATCCAAACAGTCCATCCTAAAGGAGATCAGTCCTGGGTGTTCATTGGAGGGACTGATGCTGAAGCTGAAATTCCAATACTTCGGCCACCTCATGTGAAGAGTTGACTCATTGGAAAAGACCCTGATGCTGGGAGGGTTTGGGGGCAGGAGAAGAAGGGGGTGACAGAGGATGAGATGGCTGGATGGCATCACTGACTCGATGGACATGAGTTTGAGTAAACTCCAGGAGTTGGTGATGGACAGGGAGGCCTGGCGTGCTGCGGTTCATGGGGTCACAAAGAGTCAGACACAACTGAGCGACTGAACTGAACTGAACTGAACATGGCACTACAAACTGTATTTAAGAAATAAAGATGATTTATGTAACTCACCGTTACAAATGTGAAACATAATTTTACTAGTTTCTTACAAAGTGCACAAATTCTAAATATGCTGATCTGCTTAGACACACCAAGTCTAAGTGAAAGTCGCTTAGTCATGTCTGACTCTTTGCTTCCCCATGCACTATACAGTCCACGGAATTCTCCAGGCCAGAATGCTGGAGTGGGTAGCCATTCCCTTCTCCAGGGGATCTTCCCAACCCAGGGATCGAACCCAGGTCTCCCGCATTGCAATGGATTCTTTACCAGCTGAGCCGCCAGGGAAGCTCACCATTAGATACACTATTTCATCCTCAACTGCAAGACAAGCATGGCTGGTTGCTGGGTTTCCTAGTATTTACGACTGGATATTATCTAGGGGCGGATAAGAATTAATCTGGTTTGTTATTTGTCCATAAAATGCTAACAACTAAATATAAAAAAAAGACAGACATTCTTCTTCATCTCTATCAAAACCTAGTCATGCTAACTCACGTAATCTTAAATGTATACAGAAATATTCCCAAGCTTTCTGATACCGGTTTTCAATGGGAACCTTGGAACTTGGTTAAGAAGACAGTTTAAAGTGCCCTTTGCTGTGCAAAAGCTTATAAGTTTGATGGGGTTCCATTTGTTTTCACTTTTTCCCATTTTCACTTTTATTTCTATTGCCTTGGGAGAATGGATAAAGATGTGGTACATACATACAGTGGAATATTACTCAGCCACAAAAAAGAATGAAATAAGGCCATTTGCAGCAACATGGATTGATTCAGAGATGATCATACCAACTGAAGTCAGTCAGAGAAAGGCAAATATATGATATCACTTATACATGCAACCCCACGGACTATACAGTCCATGGAATTTTCCAGGCCACAACACTGTAGTGGGTAACCATTCCCTTCTCCAGGGGATCTTCCCAACCCAGGGATTGAACCCAGGTCTTCCACACAGCAGGCAAATTCTTTACCGTCTGAGCCACCAGGGAAGCCCAATCCCTTCTCCAGTGGATCTTCCAGACTCAAGAATCGAACTGGGGTCTCCTGCATTGCAGGCGGATTCTTTAACAATTGAGCTATCAGTGAAGCCCCTGAAACATGCAGTCTAAAAAATACTACAAATTGACTTATTTACAAAATGTAAATAGACTAACACAAAAAACAACCTTACGGTTACCAAAAAGGATACAAAGTGGTAGGAACTGCATTTTTGGGATTAACATATACACCCTTCTACACATAAACGATATAAACAAAAGGTCCTAGTGTATAGCAGAGTAAACTATATCTAATCAATATCTTGTAATAACCAAGAATGGAAAATATTGTCTATATCCATTTCATCTATCTGTCTATCCATACGCCCATCAAACTGAGTCACATTGCCGTTCACCTGAAACTTACCACAGTACTGGAGGAATAAAAGGCTGGTAAGAAAAGACCCTGGGAAGGTAGGAGAGGAATCACAGCACACATTATCAACAGGTGAATGGCATGACCTGGGAAAGAGCTACTGGGCTAGCCAGAAGGTTCGTTTGGGTTTTTTCATTAGATGCGATGGAAAAATCTGAACAAACTTTTTGGCCAACCCAATAAAATCCCAATAGAAAGTTCAGTTTTGGGTACAGAAAGGTGGTTGTTGGAGAAGTGGGGATATTTCTCAGGACTGTGTGCATACATCCTCTGTGTAACACACACTCAAATTGCCCCTTTGGTTGCACTGTTTGACTATGCTGTCTTCCTGCTGAATTCTCAATTATTAAATATCCTCCTTGGAAGAAAGGCTATGACAAACCTAGACCAGCATATTAAAAAGCAGAGACAACAAATGTCCCAAGAGTCAAAGCTATGATTTTCTCAGTAGCCATGTACGGATGCAAGAGTGGGATCATAAAGAAGGCTGAGCGCCAAAGAACTGATGCTTTCAAGCTGTGGTGCTGGAGAAGACTCTTGAGAGTCCTGTGGACAGTGAGGAAATCAAACCAGTCCATCCTAAACGAAATCCGTCCTGAATATTCACTGGAAAGACTGATGGTGAAGCTGAAGTTCCAATCCTTTGGCCTCCTGATGCAAAGAGCTGACTCACTAGGAAAGACCCTGATGCTGGGAAAGATTGAAGGCGGGAGGAGAAGGGGACGACAGAGGATGAGATGGTCGGATGGCATCACCGACTCGATGGACATGAGTCTGAGGAAGCTCCGGGAGATGGTGAAGGACAGGGAGGCCTGGCGTGCTGCAGTTCACGGGGTCACAAAGAGTCAGACACGACTGAGCGACTGAACTGACTGTACGCGCCCTTGCTGACGAGGAGATTTGAAAGTCTATTTCTCCAATGAAGAGTCTACTACAGTATTCAACTTGTAAGACTCCTTCATATTCTTTTGGTCTCACTGTGGATGTATTTTTATAATCTAATTTGCATAGGTAAAGCAGCTGTGAAATGAATTTACTTTAAGAAGGGAAACAGCATATGATGAAAAACAGAATACCTTTTACCTAATTCTTCAAGATTTGTTTAAAAACCAACCAGTATTCCCCACTCGAGTGAGGCCTTGGATCAACCAACATGCTTCTAACCCCAGAGCAATTGGCTGTGGAACTGGAAATCATGGCTAACTTTCAACAGGATGACTATGGAATATTGCATAATGCTCAGTCTCCCAGAAAACTTCCATTATGTTGACCCTACTCACTTTTGCCATGTAGCTAAATTCTACACTCTTCCTCACTGAAATGCAAGGAACGAAATGTGGGAAAAATATTTAATTGACCACCATTAAATTAAATTAAGTTAAATACAAACTTCAAATAACACCTGACCTTTTCATGCAAAACAACTTATAATTAACAAATTCATTTCGTGTTCCTGAATCTGAGCTTTCCTTTAATTACCAATATTGATGGCTTCTAGAGTTATGTCTGTGGCTAAACCGCCATGTTATTTTAAAAGTATAAACTGCAATGTTGCGAAGTAATTAGCCTCCAACTAATAAAAATAATTGGAAAAAAAAAAGCATAAACTGACACCAAACCGTTGATTAGTAATGAGTTATTTTTATAAGAAAATAGCTGATTATCATCTTTGCTGTTGTTGCTCAGTTGATAAGTCATGTCCATGCATGACTTATCGTGACTCTCTGCAACCCCATGGATCACAGCACACGAGGCTTCCCTGTCCATCACCATCTCCTGGAGTTTGCTCAAACTCATGTCCATCGAGTCGGTGATGCCATCCAACCATCTCACCCTCTGTCATCCCCTTCTCTTCCTGCCCTCAATCTTTGCCAGCATCAGGGTCTTTTCCAATGAGTCAGCTCTTTGCATCAGGTGGCCAGAGTACTGGGGCTTCAGCTTCAGTATCAATCCTTCCAATGAAAATTCAGGGTTGATTTCCTTCTGGATTGACTGGTCTCATCTCCTTGCTGTCCAACACACTCTAAAGGGTCTTGTCCAGCACCATGGTTTGAAAGCATCAGTTCTTCAGTGCTCAACCTTCTCGGTGGTCCAGCTCTCAGATCCATACATGACTACTGGAAAAACCAGTAGCTTTGACCATACACACCTTTGTTGGCAAAGTGATGTCTCTGTTTTTCAATACACTGTCTAGATTCTCATGTAGATTTTTTTAATCACCCTCCTTGTCCAAATTGTATATCTGGTAAATTGCATATGTACAGCAGCCATGTATATGTGAATGCCAAACTCCTAATGTATAAGCAGGGATTTATAAAGAAAAATCATAAAGTGGGCATCTTGCTATAATTACAGAAGGGAATAAATTAATTTTAAATATAGATTTATGTCAGCCTGTGATCCTCAACCCTAGCACCAGGCAGAGTGCTGAAAAGTCAAGTGAATGGAGTAGAAATGAAATGTCATTTCTACTACCTCATGCCCAACTATTGAAGGGTGAAGAGTCTCTTTTGATCTCAAAGACTGATTCTTCATAAGGTACATGATAGGTTTGGAAGAAACTCACTAGATGCTCTTCAATTTTTATGAAAAACCACATAATATGCATACAATGTTGGTGGGAATGTAAACTGGGGCAGCCACTTTGGAAAACAGTATGAAGGTTCCTCAAAGTAACTAGAGTTCCCATATGATCCAGCAATTTCACTCTTGGGCATATATCCACACACACACAAAAAACCCTCTAATTAAAAAAGATATGCACACCCCCAATGTTCACTGCAGCACTTTTTACAACAGTTAGGACATGGAAGAACCTAAATGTCCATCAACAGATGAATGGATAAAGAAGGTGTTATACACGCACACACGTAAACACACACAATGGAATATGACTCAGCCATAAAAAATAATGAAATAAAACCATTTCCAGCAACATGAATGGACTTAGAGGGTATTATACTAAGTGAAAAAAAGTCAGACAGAGAAAGATAAATACTGTATGATATTACTTATGTACAGAATCTACAAAGTACAACAAATTAGTACATATAACCAAAAAGAAGCAAAGGAACAAGTGAAATGTATGATGATGTAACTAAGAGGAATTCATGCATAAACAAGCTACATCTTCAAACATCATGGAATCTCTTCAAACATCATGGCTGAACCCCCAAATCACAGCCTTCCATGCAAAATGTCAGGTAAAGGTGAATATATGATTTAATTTACAGAAGATCAGAACCAGTCTACCCGTAGCATATTAATAGGGTCATGCTAGAGACGATTTTGTATAAATAAAATGTAGCAGAAGAAGGAAATGATAAACAAGATTCAGAGAGGTTATGACTCTCTGAGTAAGGCCAAAGGCATATAGTTTAAGAGGGGAAGAGAGAGGAATTAAAAAAAAAAAATTCATTGTGTTCTACATTTATTTCAGATTATGCGTTAGCAAGCCATTTAATTATTCATGTCCGTGGATGAAAACTTCTCTCATGTTAAAAACGATGAAAAGATTACAACTGCCTTAAAAACTGGATTCAGGACTCCATGAGGTAGCTAGAGATATTTAAAAAATAAAATTTTTTTTTTTACCCTCCAGGTCAAATTCAGCAGTTCAACAACAGCATAATCACCAACCCTAAATTTTCTAATGCAGAGAAGGCGCTGGCTTTACACTCGTGGTCTTGTGTTAGATAAAGGTTAAAAGAGCAATCGTTTATCGGGAATGTAGACAATGACACGTGTTCTAATTCTTCCCTGGCTTGTGCCAAACGCTGTTTCGCAGTATCGAGAACTAAGGAATCTAAAGAATTAAGTCTCAATTAGAATTTATGAAGGCATTTAGTACAAGTTTTCTTAAACCTGATGTTCTGCTGTTCTAATTTGCCACATCTGGGGAATGTGTTCTAACCTTTTAACAGGGGTTTCCAGGCACAGCTGAACACCTGGGAGGTATTTTCAAAAAAGTTCCAGACTAAACCTCCTGAGGATTCGGACCTATTGACTGTGCTCCTGGGGTGGGAGGATAATAATTATTCAAATGGCAAGAACAGCTTCAAAAGAGATTCCGTCCTGTACTCAGAACTACGTTAACAAAGGCACAAGTTTATTATTATTTTGATGAGAAAGGCAAAGGCATCTTGGGGAGAGAAGCGAGTTACATTGTGCTCTTTCTTAAATCACGCATGGCAGAAAGAGAATGCCGAAAGAAGAATAGATTATAAAGGTGCTGGGCTGTGCCTAGTCACGTCAGTGGTGTCTAACTGTCCATGGGGTTCTCCAGGCAAGAATACTGGAGTGGGTTGCCATGTCCGCCTCCAGGGGATCTTCCCCAACCAGGGATCAAACCTGGGTCTCTTAACGTCTCCCGCACTGGCAGGCGGGTTCTTTACCACTAGTGCCACCTGGGAAGCCCAGATTATAAATACGGCTCAGCAAATTGGCCAGTTTGATGAGTCAAAACATGCAGAACAAAATCCCTGGTTACAGGATGCCCAAAAGATGAAAAGAGCTGAGAGATAGTCTATTTGAAAGCTTTAAGTTTACATTATCACCGTAAAATGTTTCGAGTTTCTCCTTGAATCCTAAGTTAAATCTGATACATACTAAGATACAAAAAACACACAGGCACACACCTATACGCACAGATGAGTGGATTTCTGCAGAAAGTGAGAAGCAGCTGAGTTTCTCGAGTTGGTACCCAATGTGGTAACAAAATCATCCATATACAGAAGTAGAAATTGCTTTCAGAGATAACTATGTTACCATGCTCTGCAAGAAAGCTGAAGAAATGTTTGAGTGCTGGTGGTTCAGATGGCAAAGAATATACCTGCAATACAGGAGACCAAGCTTCTATCCCTGAGTAGGGAAGACCCACTGGAGATGGGAATGGCAACCCACTCTGCTTTTCTTGCCTGGAGAATTCCATGGACAGGGTTGTGTGGTGCCAAAGGGGCTTCCTAGGTGGTTTAGCAGTGAAGAATCCACTTGCCAATGCAATAGATGCGGATTCCATCCATGGGTGGAGAAGATCCCCTGGAGGAGGAAGTGGCGACCCACTCCAGTATTCTTGCCTGGACAATCCCATGGACAGAGGAGCCCGGCAGACTATGGTTCACGGGGTCCCAAAGAGTCAGACACAACTGAGCGACTAAAATCTTCATTTTGATTAGCAGCTGAGACTTCAACATGCAGTGAGTCTTGATTTTGACTGAGTTACTATCTGTCCACTACAAAAAAAAAAAAATGTCCATTCTGCTGGGCTGGGCATCGTGGTCACTTTCACTCCTGGCTGTGTCAAGATGCTATCTCTGGTTCTCAATTAATTATTTGCTGAAGGAATGGATTTTTCCAGGACGTGGACACCTACAGCTCTCTCTCCATCACACAATCACACAAGTCTGTAATTGGGAAGATCACAGGCGAAGCCATGTCTATTTCACCTTGAAATCTGTAGGAACAGGGGTTGACCATAAGCCTGCAATGCCTAGATCTCTGGTGAATGAAACCTTTTGGAAAACCGCCTGTGAGTGTCTGAGTCTGTGATGTCTGTAGGGCTGTGGGTCTGCAAATTCCACACCCTCCCTCCCTGACCCAGACACTCAATTGCCTATCCTGGGTTTAGGGACAGGTTTGGGCATCAGATTGGTCGCTGGTGGGTCAGGGTGGAGTTTCAAGTTTGCGTTTGGGTTAAGAGTCAGGTGAGAAAGGCAGGTGGAGAACAGAACTGGGTTTCTGTACAGGTGAAGGATTCAAAGTCAGGACTCAAGGAGTGAAAGGCAAAAGGTTGAAAACTGAAGGTCCAGGGTTAGAATACATTTTCAGTATGGATTCAGATTCAGACAGATTAAGGCAAGGTCAAATTTCAGACCGACACGGTACGGGCAGAAGTCAATGTTAAGGGCTTGTAGTTCATGATAGTGGTGGGGGTCAAAGGTCATGACTTAGCTCAAAGGCCACGGGATCAGGGTCTCTCTGTGAAAGCTGTCTTTGGTGTTTGACTCAAGAGCCAACAGTCAAGGGTTCTGGTCAAAGGTCAAGGGTCAATTCAAAGGTTTACGATAGAGTTAGGGGTTGGGTCTGGGTTTTTTCAAGATTGGGCAGAATTAAGATTCGTTCTTAATTCATGGGGTGTTGGAGAAGACTCTTGAGAGTCCCTTGGATTGCAAGGAGATCAAACCAGTCAATCATAAAGGAAATCAGTCCTGAATGTTCATTGGAAGGACAGATGCTAAAGCTGAAACTGCAATACTTTGACCACCTGATGTGAAGAACTGACCCACTGGAAAAGACCCTGATGCTGGAAAAGATTGAAGGCAGGAGGAGAAGGGGACAACAGAGAATGAGATGGCTGGATGCCATCACCGACTCGATGGACATGAATTTGAGCAAGCTCCGGGAGTCGGTGACGGACAGGGAAGCCTGGCATGCTGCAGTCCGTGGGGTCGCAAAGAGTCGGACACGACTGAGCGCCTGAACTGAACTGAACTCAAAGGTTCATATTCAGCTTCCATTTGTATCAAGGCTCAGGGTCAGGTCCACATGCACTGTTTGGGGTCATGGGTCAAATCAAAGGTCAGGAATCAAGAGGTCAAAGTCCCCAGCTTAGTTTCAAGGTTTCACTTCCTGGTGAGGTTTGGTGTCAGATTTCAATGTCAGACGAAGGTTCTGTTCAAGTTTCCATGTCAGTGTTCATATCAGGGGTCAACAGTCAAAGGTCAAGTTTCCTATGGGAGGAGTTAGCATCAAGTATCTAAGGTAGAGTCAACACCCTGTAGTTGGTTTAGGGGGAGTGTTCACATCAGAGTTTGAATTCTTGCAGATGCAAGTTCAAACGCAATATATACGCTTTTAGTTGTAGTCAAATATCCATAACAGATAAGGATAGCGCTAGGTCAAGTCCAACTCTTGCCATCCCATGAAAAGTAGCCTGCCAGGCTTCTCTGTCCATGGGATTCTCCATAACAGAAACTCTGCGATTTTAACCATCTTAAAGATAGAAGTCAGTGGTATTAACATACTTATACAATGTTGTACTGACATCACCCCTAGAGCTATCACTTCTAGAACTTTTCAATCACCCTGAACACAAACTCCATATATTATATATATTAGATTTCTCTATGTGTATATAATTATATTATCCGTACCTTCATTCTATTCAGATATAGAAATAAGATGTGTAAGTGAGCGTATATGAGTATTTGTACATAAGTACAAGCATACGTGTACATACATTTATTTATTTCATCAAAGCACTTGTTAATTTATGGACAGGTTTTTGTTGTTGAGCCCCTAAGTTGTGTCCGACACTTTGTAACCCCACGGACTTGAGCCCACCAAGCTTTTCCATCTAGGGATCGCACAGGCAAGAATACGGGAGTGAGTTGCCGTGGACACAATGCAAGGACAATAAATCACTATTTCTTCACTCAAAGACATCATTAGGGTTCTTAGTGTCCTGCTAATAAAAACTGGTCATAGGTCGATGTGAAGAGAAACTTTATAAATGCACTTCCAGCATTTACAATCCTGATACATCCTGGTATCAGGATTTATCTGAAAATATATAGAAGAATGTTTATAAGTGCCTTTAAACTGGGCTTCCTTCATGGCTCAGGTGGGAAAGAATCTGCCTGCAATGCAGGAGACCCAAGTTAGATCCCTGGGTCGAGAAGGTCCCCTGGAGGAGGGAACGGTAACCCACTCCAGTATCCTTGCCTGGAGAATCCCCATGGACAGAGCAGCCTGGTGGGCTACAGTCCACGGGGTCGCAAAGAGTCGCACCCGACTGAGCGACTCACACTTTCACGTTTCACTTTAAGGTATACTGCTACAGAGTGCGGCTTTATGCACTTTATTCTCTCCCGAGAGCGGGATGATTCTACACCTGCGACATTCTCCCGGGGGGGAATTCTCTTCCGTGATGCCAAGTGTCTGACCTCAGAACTGGGACAGCGTGGTTTACTGCCGGAACACACAGAGGAAGGCAACAGGAAGAGAGCGTGGAAGTCAGGGCGCGCTCAGGGCCTGCGGGATTTGCAGGACCGGGGAGGAAACTTGCAGAACACTGCTGATGGAGGAAGGGAACATTCAGAAATAGTTTATGAAAATACAAAGGAACTTACATTTTTTTAAACTTCTACATTTGTATTCGGGGTATAGACGGTCAACAATGTTCTGATTGCTTAAGAGACTCAGCCACACAGACACAAGTGTCCCTGTGCCCCCAAAACTCCCCTCCCATCCAGGCTGCCGCATGACATTGAGCAGAGCTCCCTGTGCTGTCCAGCAGGTCCTTGCTGGTTCTCCATGTTAAATCCAGCAGTGTGTCCATGTCCATCCCAGACTCCCTGACTATCCCTTCCCCCATCCTTCCCCAAGGCAAACATAAGTCTGTTCTCTCAATCTTGTGAGTCTGTTTCTGTCTTGTAAGTTCACGTGAATCATTTCATTTTAGATCCCACAAATGTGTAAATATGTACGTGGAGGACTGCCAAAATATTTACAATAGCAGTATTGTGAAAATCCTGACCACTGGAATGGAGAACACGTGTGCACCCATGAACACACACACACACACACACACACACAAACTTACACAATCTCCATAACTGCCAATGGACTGACCTAAGAAGAGGCTCTTGGCTAAAAGAAGGTCAGAATATCCATATTTCATCAAATCAGTTGGCTAAATTACTATACTGATAGAACATCCTTTTCTGGTAACTTGTGTCCTCCAAAAATGAATTTAAAAACCTTTGAAGTATGCATTCTAAATAAAAACCTTTATGTAAAATTTATTTATTTAAGAAAACAAATCTAAAAACCTTAGATTTTAAAATAATCTTTCTCCTCCTACCACGTGGAATGATCTTATGTTTGATCTCTTTCAACATTTCTCTCTCCTCAATATCTACCTCGGCTAGGAAGTTTTCGTCTTTTCCGTCTGCTTTCCTAATTGTGACTTTCCATCATGACGATGGATCTGATAAGGAAGCCCTGTGGTGTTCCAAAATTAAAACAACACAAGGAAAAAAAAAATGTCAGTGAGACACACCTAAAATAGTTGGGTTGACTTAGAAACGCAAAGCATATAGAATGTGGTGCGTTGGCCAGCTCTCTTATTTTTAAATGCCTGGAGGCTCCTTCTGCTTGGATGCTAATTTTTTTTTAAAGCTTCCCTAGACACCTGCGCTGGCTGCCCAGGTAAGACAGCTCTGAGAGACAGATGGAGGAGAATAGGCAAGTAGGTTTGGAAAAATCCAGAATGTCACCTCATCACTTTCCCTACCTTGGCTGAGCCATCTGGAGGACAGCAAGACCACACTGTTTCAGGAAGAAATACACCAAAATACGCTGCTCCTCATACACCTCTTCTATTCCAGACTGCATGTCACATAAGAGAAAAAAACAACCTATGTCTAATGCGCATTCAAATAGCAGTGCTAGAAAAGACTCTCAACATTCCCTTGTTGGACTGCAAGGAGATCCAACCAGTCCATCCTAAAGAACATCAACCCTGAATACGCACTGGAAGGACTGATGCTGAGGCTGTAAGTCCAGTATTCTGGCCACCTGATGCGAAGAGGCGACTCATTGGAAAAGTCCCTGATGCTGGGAAAGATTGAGGGCAGGAGAAGGGGATGACAGAGGATGAGATGGTTGGACGGCATCACCGACTCAGTGGACATGAGTTTGAGCAAACTCGGGGAGTTGGAGATGGACAGGGAGGCCTGGCGTGCTGCAGTCCATGGGGTCGCAAAGAGTCTGACACAACTAAGTGACTGAACAGCAAGAACAAAAAAAAATACTCATTTGTAGGAATGAAGCTGTACTTTTCAGGGATTCAATCAACATCTATAACATTCTTTTAAATTTACTCAACTCTCTTATAACAGGGGTGAGATTGAAAAGTCACTTCCATAACTTATAACCACATTTTTTTTATTAAAATGTCTATTTTAGGCTAATTCTTAATTGAGCTGCAATTTAAGAGAGGATTTTTTAAGGGGTAAAGAGATGAGTCAAACCCTTTCTTAGAGCTCGTCTAGGATTCACTGTCTTGTAAGAAGCTAATTTCTGTTGCCTTTAGGACAATGGCTTAATAGCTATTGTGCTGTGGAAAAAAATGGGAGGAAATGGTAGAATCACATCCATGGGAGGACTGGGTGCTGTGGAATATTTTCCTTAGTGTTCAGGACACTAAGAGGAATATAAAACACAGTGGTACTGCTCGGTTGTATTTTCAAGGAAATAACAGCTTCTCTTGTACAGGTGAGCAAAATGCAATCTACAATCAGAAATCATTTTAAACTACCTTCCTTCCACAGGCTCCACTATGACCTACCCTGGTCCTGGAGAAGTTGATAAAATGTGATGACTAAATCTCTAAGTCAACAAGCCAGGCTCTTACGTGCAACGTCTAAGACAAAACAAGGCAATGGAAATCTCAGCGAGATCCAAAGATAAAATGTTAGTCTGGAGGTTATGTTAACATTTTTATTAGTTTCTATACAGATCAACTCAATGAACATGAGTTTGGGTAAACTCCGGGAGTTGGTGATGGACAGGGAGGACTGGCGTGCTGGGCCTCATGGGGTCACAAAGAGTTGGACATGATTGAGCCACTCAACTGAACAGAGTACATTAATGAAAAATGCTAGGCCAGATGAATCACAAGCTAGAATCAAGATTGCTTGGAGAAATATTAACAATGTCAGATATGCAGATGACACCACTTTAATGGCAGAAAGTGAAGAGGAACTAAAGAACTTCTTGGTGAGAGTGAAAGAGAAGGGTGAAAAAGCTGGCTTAAAACTCAACATTCAAAAAATTAAGATCATGGCATCTGCTTCCATCATTTAAGGGCAAATAGGGAAAAAGTGCAAACACTGACAGATTTTATTTTCTTGGGCTCCAAATTCACTGTAGACAGTGACTACAGCCATGACATTAAGATGCCTTCTTCTTGGCATAATAGCTATGACAAAGCTAAACAGCATATTCAAAAGCAGAGACATCACTTTGCCGGCAAAGGACCATCTAGTCAAAGCTACGGTTTTCCCAGTAGTCACGTACGGACGTGAGTGCTGGACCATAAAGAAGGCTGAGCGCCAAAGGATTGATGCTTCTGAACTGTGGTGTTGGAGAAGACTCTTGAGAGTCCCTTGGACTGCAAGGATGTCAAACCAGTCAATCCTAAAGGAAATCAGTCCTGAATATTCATTGGAAGGACTGATGCTGAAGCTGAAGGTCCAATACTTTGACCACCTGATGCCAAGAGCTGACTCACTGGAAAAGACCCTGATGCTGGCTGAGATTGAAGGTGGGAGAAGAAGGGGACGACAGAGGATGAGGTGGTTGGATGCCATCACGACAGACGTGGATTTGAGCAAACTCTGGAAACACGGGGAAGCCTGGCGTGCTGTGATCCATGGGGTCGCAAAGAGTTGGACACGACTGAGCGACTGAACAACAAGGAGAGGTGAAGAAAGACCATTTCTCGTCTAAAGACATATTTCCTAAGAAATTACAACTAATGTACGGGAAATAACCCAACTGAGAACCCAAACCAGCAAATGAATTTAAGGGAAAATACATATCAGAAAAGTTGTGTAGGTCAGTTAGCTCTCCTTACAGACCTGTCTCAGGCTGCAAAATGACCATGAATAAGACAGGTAAGGATACAGATGCGAGATGCTGTGGCAATAACTTTGAACTACAGGGAGGAAACATGATAAATATGGTGAACACATTCCTGATCAGAGATTTATTATTAATATTGTGTCTTTTTCTTAACTGAACGCTATTGATCCAAGACATGTCAGCATGTTTCTACAGAGTGACGCAATTAATATTCCCGTGTGAAGTTGTCAGAGATTAAAATTGATCAAGGGTTCGTTACACAACTTATCTTTAAAATTTACTTATTTTTAATTGCCAGATAAGCGCTTCACAATATCGTGTTGTACATCAAAGTGGGTCAGCCATAAAAATGGATATTTCACCTCCCTCTTGAAGCTCCTTCCCACCTCCCACCCCCTTCCAACCCTCTAGTTTGTATCACAGAGGACTGGTTTGAGCTCCCCGATTCAGACAGCAAATTCCCACTGGTTCTATCTATTTGACACAAGGTATATGTTTCAAGGTTACTTTGTCCATTGGTAAGGCCTGTCTATTTTCTGCCATTATACACCTGATGACTCTCATCTTTCACGGCTTGCTCCATTAGGATTCTGTTCCAACTTTATGTTTACTACAAACACAAGTTTATCATTACAAAACTGTGGGAAATGATGCATCTTGAGATTCTGAGTGAAGGAGAGGTTTTCAGTGAGTTTTATGCAGATCCTTTCTTTCATTGTCTAAGTGACGTATAGACCAGTGTCTCCGAAGGTGACACTTCTTCAGAACACAGCTCTGACTCAGAGGATGTAAAGAGTAGACCAAGAGAAAGACAAAAATCCTTAGTGACTGACTCTGCTACAGAGAGTGGGCATGAAAACGGTGCTAGAGAATGCCCTGTTCCTTTTCCAGAAAAGAGTACTGCAGACAACATTTTATGAAAATTAGAAGGCTTCACAGGTGTGCCAGGTGTAACACTGAATGTCATAACCCACAAAGGTTAGTACAAGTAAGAGGATTAATATTTGACCGGTCAAAAGACACATCAGGGGCTGCAGGCATTAGTTTCTAGAAAAAATACCCCTGTCAATGATGAGTTAACTGTGCAGACATCTGGGGGCACAACCTGAGGGGGGAAAAAAAGGCATTGCAGCGTTCTTCGTAAGAACAGAAGACTTCCAAAGAACAGAACCGTCTCCCAAGGTCTTTCCTTGTTCTCTGATGTGACTGCAAGCTGATTAAAAATGCAGAGGGTGTCAAGATGGCTGATGCATGAAAATATATCCACCTTTGGAGTCACGGCTGAAAACTGATGAAGGGAAAATTTTAACACGGGATGATGATTCAAAGGCATGGAGAAAACAAAACAAGCTGGGAACCCTTGTATCAGATTCAAGAGCCCTCCGTACCAGAGTCCTTTAACCCTAGACAGAAATGGATAAATCATTACCTCCATCATCATCATTAAATCCATCACGTGGGTGGATTTCAGGATGCTGCATTTTGAGAGAAAGACAATAAACAGACAACAGAGTTAAGTGGTGAGAGGAGTTTCCAGTGTGTAAAATAAGAAGGCAGCAATCACTGGGGCTGGCTAGGACTCCAGGTTTCCCCTTCAGGGGGCGTGGCTTTGATAGTTGGTTCGGGGGCCAGCAGAGGATGAGATGGTTGGATGGCATCACCAACTCAGTGGATGTGAATTTGAGCAAAAAGCCAAACATGACTTAGTGACTCAACATCACGTCCATCCCAAAGTCCCCAACTATCCCTTCCTCCCATCCTTCCTTGAAGTAACCTTAAGTTCCTTGTCTAACTCTGTGAGTCAGCTGCTTTGAAGTTCAGCTGTATCATTTCTTTATAGATTCCACATATAAGAGGTGTCATATATTTCTCTGTCTCTGTCTGATTTCCTTCACTCAGTATGACAATATCTAGGTCCGTCCCTGTTGCAGCAAATGACATTCCTTCATTCTTTTTAATGGCTCAGTAGGATTCCACTGTATATACGTACCATGATGTCATTTGCTACAATACTGTTTCTGTTTTATGTTTTGGCTTTTTGGCTGTAAAGCATATAAGATCTTAGCTTCCCGACCAGGGATCGAACCCAAATCCCCTGCAAAGCCTTAACCACTGGACTCAGAGGGAAGAACCAGATTAGTTTTGTTTTGTTTTTAATTAAACTCTGTGCTATTTGAAGCCACTAGATGTGGGGTCTTGGTTACAGCAGCCCTAGGAAATGGATGCAGGAAAATGTGGGCAGAGTTGATCGCAAGCGTGACCTTGACGTTGCAAAGGATGAGACTGGGAGACACAAATGTGGAAACACTCAGAAATGTATTTGCATGGAATCTGAGACTCTCAGTACCCACTGGGTGGTGAATTCTTCTTCCGAGTTAGAGTATTTAAATACTCAGAGCTACCAGGTCCTACTTGGTCGCCATGCCTTCCAAATAAGACGTCCACCCTGATTAAGAAATTACACGAGGACTTCTTGGCGACACAGTGAAGAAGAATCCATCTGCTAATGCAGGGGGCAGGGGTCCATGCCTGCTCTGGGAAGATTCCAGATGCCAAGGAACAACGAAGCCCCTGAGTCATGACTATTGAAGTCTGTGTGCCCTAGGGCCCGCCCACCTCAAACCCACGAGCAACATGCTTCAACTACTAAAGCTGAGCATCCGAGAGTCAGCAAGATACAGCTACAGAGACCCATGGCGAGCCCTAGGGCCTGGGCTCTGCAACAACAGAAGTCACCACAATGAGAAGCCCAGGGAACACAACTAGAGAGGAGACCCCGCCCACCACAAGGAAGAGAAAAGCCCAGTGAAGCAAGATGCAGTGCAGTTAAACATAAGTAAAGCAATATACACGTAAAAAAAAAATTTTTTTTAATGTAAGAACATGAATATTGGCAGCTCACCATAACTGTTTAAGGGGAGAACTGTCTCATTAGTAGATCTGTGTCTTACTCTTTGTGATCCGATGACTGTATAGCCCATCAGCCTCTGTCCAAGAATACTGGAGTGGGTGGCCATTTCCTTTTCCAGGGGATCTTCCTGACCCAGGGATCAAACCCACAACACCTGCATTGCAGGCCGATGTTTTATGACAGAGCCGAGGAAGCCTATAGCAAAGTCTTTATTAGGTGGTTTTCACCTGCATTTTCTGGGTGACTTACACTCCGATGCTGGCTTGTTAAGCACCATCAGTGTGCTGAACTGTGCGGTCATTCATTCGTGTCCAACTCTTCGAAACCCCATGGACTGTAGCCCTCCAGGCTCCTGTGTCCATGGGATTATCCAGGGAAGAATACTGGAGTGGGTTGCCATTTCCTCCTCCAGGGGATCTTCCCCACCCAGGGATGGAACCCAGCTCTCCTCAACCCTGGAAAGCTCTCTGGTCTGAAAGAGGAAATCCACACTGCAGGCGGATTCTTCACCACGTGAACCACCAGGGAAGTCCACCCTCCCAACTGATAAACCCGAGATAATATCTACAGGGCCTGGACTAGGCCAGGAGAATTCGAGACGAAAATGTATCTGCAGGAACCAACTCAGACCATAAACGGTTACAAATGCATTGACTCCATGTCTTCTCTACGTGCCTGAGGTGACCCAGAAGTTCAGTGGAAAAAAAAACACTTACATTCCAGGAACTCCACCTTCGAGATTAACTTCCTCCAACCTTGAGTGAACAAGAGGAGCTCAGATCCTCTGACTCACTCAAGAAATTGCAATTTGGCTCCAAGACAAACAGTCACTCATGGTTAGTCTAACCGAGAGTGGAACCTTCTCTCATGTTGGCAGAATGCTCAGGGAGGAATCTTCTGGAAAACCTTGAGACAATTAGAAACTCTTTCACTTAGATGTTAAGTATCTGCCTGCAATACAGGAGACTTGAGTTTGATCCCTGGGTCGATGACAGAGGATGAGATGGTTGCACGGCATCACCAACTCAATGGACATGGGTTTGGGCAAACTCCAGGCATAGGTGATGGACAGGGAAGCCTGGCGTGCTGCAGGCCATGGGGTTGTAAGGAATCAGGGACAAATGAGTGACTGAAAGACAACCACATCTGTTTTACATACGGTAATGTACATGTTTCCATGCTACTCTGTATTTCCTCCACCCTCTCTTTCCCCCACTGTCTGTTCTCCACGTCTGGCAGGCAGATTCTTGACTATTAGCCACCAGGGAAGCCCTCATGGTCCATTCTAAATGTAGCAGGACTGATTATTTTAGAAACCCATGTGGAAGGCAACGCTGATCATATTTCAAGAGCTTGATGTGACCCACCACAGCCCTGATAGAGGCAGACATGAGTGACTGCCCAGCATCTCTTCTGAATGTCCAAGATGGAAGGGTCATGATAATTAATGATAAATCCCAAGTCGACGGGAAACAGAAGCAGGTAAAAAGCATGGCATCACGATGAAAAGATCAGTGTAACACTAAACAGTTTCTAGGAAGGGCTGGAGGCAGAGGCGAGATTGATGGGTTAGGTCAGTGAGCATCTTATAAGAAATCCCTCGGACGAAGGACTGAATGTACTAGAAACAGCAAATGCGTGCTGCGAGGCAAACCCCCAGAATAAAATAAAACGGCATCTGGTTCGGGAAGGAAAAATGACATATGATTCATTTGTCAAAGATCCCAGCAGAAGACAGCAGGCTGTTGAATGCCCTGCTGGTGTGCCTGGAGCGATTTCGATTTGGAGTTTCGAGAGGGTGAAAAGCTCTTTGACATTCAAGTGTGACAGCGTACACACAAATGTACCATTTCAGGGTCCAAGTCAGGAAACCCATGTCCCTGGGGAATTTCGAAGAGGCCGAAACTTCTGGGAAGTACCCTGCCCCGTAGTCAAGTTCTGTGCTCCAAAGACAAACTGCGTAAGCACATAGGCAAAATATTATTTGCAAACAGCATAGAAAGTGAAAGTTGGCCAGTCATGTCTGACTCTTGCGACCCCATGGAATGTAGCCCACCAGGCTCCTCTGTCCATGGGATTCTCCAGGCAAGAATAATGGAGTGGGTTGCCATTCCCTTCTCCAGGGATCTTCTTGACCCAGGGACTGAACCTAGGTCTCCTGCATTGGCAGGCAGACGCTTTACCATCTGAGCCACAAGGGATAGCCTCAGTGAAATAAATATGTAGGTTAAGTACTTGGTAGGCAGAGAAAGACCGAGAAGAATTTGAAGGATACTTCTCAACTTTACCAGAATGTTCAGGAACAGTTGGGAAAGAATTGAACAAAAAAGTAAGTAAACAGACGTAAAGTAATAAAAATAAAGGAAAACTAGTTGGAAACTCATTTTGAAGGAAAAGATAGCTACATCCTGCAAGATTTATAAATTGTTCTTTTCTGTGGGAATATGTTTTGCAAGATTCATAATGTAAAAATCGATCTCTGTATGATTCAAACAATGAAACAGGCATGGATTATATGAGAATATTAAAATGGTGTTAACAATGTACACAGAAGCAGAATGGAAAGAAGCAAAATGAATCTATTATTATAACTGCATCCCTGACCTTTTACTATACAATGGAAATTATGCTAGACTGAGACTATAAATAACAGTGTACCTCTGAAATTCATGTTAACTATTATTTTATTGGACTTCCCAGGTGGCGGAGTGGTAAAGAATCTGCCTGCCAATGCAGGAGATGCAAGAGACGTGGGTTTGATCCCTGGGTGGGGAAGATGCTGGAAAAGGGACTGACAATTCACTCCAGCATTCCTGCCTCGAGAATCCCATGGACAGAGGAGCCTGGCGGGCTACGGTCCATGGGGTTGCAAGGAGTCGGATAGGACTAAGCAACTGAGCACTCATGCCAGGCTTATAAGCAGAGTGCTACCTTGAGAAGAATCTGCCTCTCGACTCAGATGAACTAAATGCTGTGATTGATTAGTTATGTCTGCCAGGAGCAAAGGCCAGTCTATGAATTGAACACACTGATTTATTCTTAAGGAATAAACTTGAGATTTAGCACAGATGAGTGTGAGTCCCTCCAGCTGCCCAAAGTCATACATTATACATCAACTCACAGATGGTGTGTCGATCAAAAATAGAACTCAGCACCCCCCCCACCAAGTAATCATGTGTGTTCACACCTAGTCACTAATCATAACATTCAGCCAGACTGCTGTGGAAATACCGTAGATTCATTTCAACAGTGGTAATGAGGATATAGATGGAATTTGGCATTTGTTCACGATTTTTTAAAAATATAGACAACAACAATATATACGTGTACCATCCGTTACACTGGCAGATGTGATTTTTCATATACAAATCCAACACACTTGATGGACTACTGGGTCTGGTATGTTTTGAGTCCCCTTCTACGCAGGACAGCTGGCTGGATTGTGAAGAAGGCAGGCACAGTGCATGTTACCATGGAGCTTAAGACCAAGGACTGAAGTCAGATACACAGTAAAGATCAAAAGCATCAGAACAGATCTGAAGTTGAAGTGGAGGGACATGAAAGTTTAGTCCAGAAAACCTAGAGTCCAGAGAAGGAAGGGGTGAAGGCTTGAGAAGAGGCAGAATGGCTTAGCAGGGCCCAAGCTGAGTCTTCAAAATGACATTTAGTAATGAGAGTCCAATTGTAAAGGTGATTCAAACATATAAACGAGTCCTGATCATGCAATCCCGAGAAGGTTTCATGGTCTTCCTAGAAGGCACCTGATTTGGGGGGTCGGAGTGTATGTCTAGTAACCAATCAAGAGATGATGGCTCATGGAGAAGGGATTATTAATAATGGTGGGAATGTTCTGATTCTATTCCTGTGGTTTCCAAGATGGTAGCCATAACTACTGATGGCTATGGAATCCTTCTGGTTCAGCTGTTAAACAACCTGCCTGCAATGCAGGAGACCCCAGTTCAATTCCTGGGTTCAGGAAGACTCCCCTGGAGAAGGGATACCCACTCCAGTATTCTGGCCTGGAGAATTCCATGGACTGTGTAGTCCAAGGAGTTGCAAAGAGTCAGACACGGCTGAGTGACTTTCACTATGGAGTCTTGGAATGTGGCTTGTCTGAATTGGGATGTGCTGTAAATGTAAAATGCACATTGGATAGCAAATATTTAGCAAAAAAAAAAAATATGCAAAATATCTTAGCAATAATTTTCTCTGTATTACACGTTAATATTTTGGAAATACTTTGACAAAGAAAATTCAGTCTTAATCTGTTTTGTTTTTTTTTTAATAACTCTCTTTAATGTCACTATTGGAAAATACAAAATTATGCATGTAGTTCCTGGAACAAATCTTTTTATTGTAATTTTTTAAAATTATTGTTATTATTTTTTGGCCACAGCAATGTGGGATCTTAGTTCCCGGACCAGGGACTAAACACATGCCCAGTATAGAGTCTTAAGCACTGGATTGCTGGGGAAGTCCCCGTAGGACATGTCCATAGACACTGCTACCCTGGAGAAAACTGCGTTTCCGAGACACCTTGCTTTTCTTGATTTGCATAGAATGCAGATGTACAGAGTGCCAAGAAGCCATGAACTGTGGAAGTCACTGGGTTGGGTCTGACCTGCCTTCGCTGTGTAACAACTCATCCTTACATTCTTACGAGGGGGGATGGAGAGACAAGACCCTCACCAAAGGGGAGTGTAAGAAGGCTAGGATTGCGGGTATCCCTTCTCCCTTTCTTTTTCTGGGAGCTGTGTCACCACGCATCAGAATATACTCAGAGCATGATAATTAGCCCTTGATAATTAGCATTCTCTTATGCCCCAAATAATACGTTTACTTCCCCCTTGATCATGAAGGGAGTTACAATGATTCACTGTTTCACACTAACTATTCTGTTACAAAACGAAGCTCTCTCACTTAAGAGCACTCTTCATTACCTGCCCCGAATTCTCAGGGGTCAAGAACGTTCTTTTTATTTACAGCTCCACCAAACAAGAAGGTCCAGAAAAAGATGGGAGGGCGTCATCGACGTTTGCAAAAACAAAAACAAAATCACAAGCACTTCTAGTCCAAGATGGCATCAGAGCTTGGCTCCTTACCTTTCCTCGTTTCTACTCCAGAGTCCCAAAGAAGTCCCGAGATTCGTCTTTCGGGCAAGTGAGCCATTTGACAAATGATCAGAAGGGCCAGGAAAATTAGAAAGAGAAAGTTGCGTGTCTGTTGGAGGTGGGGGCCAGAGGGGCATGAAACAAACCAAGCCCTACCTTCCTGAGTCTCTCTGTTGGGAAAACAGAGGGTGACCCCCACGCGCATCAAGGCATCTGTGGACTCTTCCATCTCCTTCCAATATTTCTTGCAGCAAAGTCTAACCTCACGCCTTCCTCAAATGTTTTCAAGGTTCTCTAGTCCAACCAGAGCAGATGGAATGAAGGCTGAGGATCCAGCAGGTGAAAACCCAATGGTGACCTGGGCCAGAGGCGTCTGACCCAGTGGTGAGGGAAATACAATGACGGGAGCAGGTTCAAGACAGAGTAAGGAAGACACTTCCCTGCTGGTCCAGGGGCTGACGCTCTGGGCTCCCAATGCAGGGGGACCCGGGTTCAATACCCGGTCACGGAACTAGATCCCGCATGGTGCAACCAAGAGTTTGCATGCCTCAACTAAAGGTCTTGCATGCCACAACTAAGCCTTGGCAAAACCAAAATTTAAAAAAAAGAATTAAAAAAAAAAATAAAGCCTATTATACAGAGTGAGGTAAGTCATAAAGAGGACAACAAATATTGCATACTAACACATATATATGGAATCTAGAAAGATGGTATTGATGAAATGATCTGCAGGGCAGCAAAGGAGATGCAGCCATGGAGAACAGGCTTATGGACACGGTGTGGGATGTTTGGAGAGAGGAATATGGAAACATCCATCACCGTTTATAAAACAGACAGCGGATGGGGATTTGCTGAGTGATGCAGGGAACTCAAACTGGGGCTCTGTGTCAACCTAGAGGGGTGGGATGGGGACGGAGGTGGGAGGGGGGTTCAAGTGGGAGGGGACATGGGTATACCTATGGCTGATTCATGTGGACGTACGGCAGGAACCAACACAACACTCTAAAACAATTATCCTTCGATTAAAAACACATTTTTAAATAATTTTAAAAAAAGGAGAGGATAGGAAAAGAGGAATTGAGATGGTGATTGGGGGAGAATACTTCCAAGAGACTGATGCTGTACAAACAAAAAATGGGGCATATTAGGAGACTAAAGTGTGGTTAAATATTTGCAAAAGGGATCAATCTGAGAACGTTTATGTGTTGGTAGGTGTGTCCAGGGGAGAGGAAGAAGAGAGGTGTGGTGAGTGGGGGCATCTTGACTGGGGGTGAGAAGGATGGGATTTCCAACATAGGCTTATGGTTGGGCCTTTCTTCCTCTGTGCATTGTCTATGTCTAGGCCTGATTGTTGTCACAGCACTTTTTGAGTCAATCTGAGCATCTGTATGATCAGGTAATGCCAGACAATGAGTTCTAATTTAACCTAAGTTGCTCCAACTTCTGTGAACACTGTGAAATATGACTGGTAAAACCAAGCTTTCTCAAAGTTCTCTGTGAACTGTATCAGACTGTATGGGGGAAGTTGATTAAAGTCATCTCTTTTACGGACTTTATAGTTGGGGGCTCCAAAATCACTGCAGATGGTGACTGCAACTGTGAAATTAAAAGACACTTGCTCCTTGTAAAAAAAACCATGACCAACCTAGACAGCATATTAAAAAGCAGAGATGTTACTTTGCCAACAAAGGTTAGTCTAATCAAAGCTATGGTTATTCCTAATGTATGGAAGTGTGAGTTGGACTATAAAGAAAGCTGAGTGCCAAAGAATTGATGCTTTTGAACTGTGGTGTTAGAGAAGAGTCTTGAGGGTCCCTTGAACTGCAAGGAGATCCAACCAGTTCATCCTAAAGAAAATCAGTCTTGAGTATTCATTGGAAGGACTGATGCTGAAGCTGAAGCTCCAATACTTTGGCCACCTGATGGGAAGGCTTGACTCACTGGAAAAGACCCCAATGCTGGGAAAGACTGAAGGCTGGAGGAGAAGGGGACGACAGAGGATGAGATGGTTGGATGGCGTCACCAACTCAATGGACATGAGTTGGTGATGGACAGGGAGGCCTGGCGTGCTGCAGTCCATGGGGTCACAAAGAGTCGGACACGACTGAGCAACTGAACTAAACTCATCTTAAGGAATGTCATCCTGCCACTGAGGGAGCTGGTAGGCTGGAAACTCGGGCAGGAGATAACACTACTGACGTGAGGCAGAATTCTTTCTTTTCTGGGAAATCTCGGGTTTTGTACTTAAAATCTCAACTGATGAGATGAGGCTCACCCACATGATGGTGGGTGATCTCCTTTCCTGAAATCAACTGATGTTAGACATTAACCACATCCACAAGATGGCATACACAGCAACACCTAGATGATTAAATGACAAGGTACTATATGGTCTAACCAAGGTGATCCAGACAGTTGAGCATCCTACAGGGGACAGAGGAAAATTCCGCTACCATAACAGAGCTATCAGGCTCTAGGAACTTCTTGCAAATTATGAGTAAATATTACATAAAGGAAAGCCTGTTGGTTTTCACCTTGCACGAAAGGCACTCCAGGTGTGAGCAAAAGACCACACCATATGACTTCCCTAAAGAAACTCTGTATCCACCCCATATTCCATATTTAATTTGCACTGTTGTAATATTAAGCAATCCTAAAGGAAATCAACCCGGAAGGACTGGCTCTGATGCTGAAGCTCCAATCCTTTGGCCACCTGATGCGAAGAACTGACTCATTGGAAAAGACTCTGATGCTGGGAAAGATTGAGGGCAGGAGGAGAAGCGGATGACAGAGGATGAGATGGTTGGATGGCATCACTGATTCGATGGACATGAGTTTGAGCAAGCTCCAGGAAACAGTGAAGGACAAGGAAGGCTGGTGTGCTGCAGTCTGTGGGGTCGCAAAGAGTCAGACACTACTTACCAATTGGACAACAATGTTAAGCAATGAGCCTGGGTTTCTGCCTATGGGTTTGCAGGGCAACGGACACAGCCTCAGTGTATCTGGGTAGATACCATAAGATCCCTTCCGGTCAGTCATGAACTCAGATTAATGCCAATTCAAGAGGTCCTTTGGGGTGCCTCTTTCACCCCTAGATGTTTTTGAAAGCCCATTCGTTGGGGGAAACTCCATCAAGTCAAGACAAATATAATCCTGTCTTTATTGGAAGAGCAACTTTTACAATTTAAAACTGAGAGTCTTCTACTTTAAATTCCATGTACCAAACTCCAACGAATAGGTGGGAATATGGTTCTTCCCTCTTCCTGCCTTGGAAACGCCACATGAGTCATTTTTCAGCTCAGTCGCTACGCTGCGTCCAACTTTCTGCAACCATTTTTATCCAGGGGGCAACGGGGCATTAGAACATTTGGCATGTCTTTACAAGGTAATGGTACCTCCCAGGAGGCAGACTATTGTGTGGGTAGCTTCATCCTTCCTCTCATGGGATGGGAATCACAGTGAAAAGGAAGGTGCCATCTTTGTCAACAAGTTGGGCCTGGGAGAGCCTCTGGTGGATTCTGGCCAGATGCACTCAGCCGAATAAAGTCATAATTTATGCCTGCATCGAACAGTCCGCAGAAGAGGAGAGTCCCAGTATTTGGCTGGGGATTCCTGGTCGTGCAGACGGCTTATTGTGAAAACCCAAATGCTGAATTCCACTTTCACTCAGTTATCTGGGAAGTTTGGAGAGAAAACTCAATGTTTATGAGGAAATGCGACATATTTGGGGAAACAGAAAGGGCTGAAGAGTCAGTCCATAGCATTGGCGGTTCCCAGCTAAATTTCTTCCCTTCTCTCTGTTACCATTCTCCTCCACTGGAGGTCAACTTTAAAAAAAAGAAAAAACTAAACATAGAACTACTATATGACCCAGCAATTCCACAACTGGGCATAAACCCTGAGAAAACAATTATGCAAAAAAAACCCTACAAGTCCTCCAAAGTTCACAGCAGTGCTATTTACCATAGCCAAGATAGGAAAGCATCCTCAGTGTTCATTAACCCATGAATGGCCACAGAAGCTGTGATAGATACTTTCAATGCAATGTTACTCAGCTACAAACAAGGGCAAAACTGGGTCATTTCTAGAGACACAGATGAACCCAGAGACTGTCATACAGCGGCAAGTTGGTCACAAAGAGAAAAACAAATATCGCATGTTCCCGGTAGCTCAAACGGAAACGAATCTGCCTGTGATGCAGGGAACCAGGGTCCGACCCCTGGGTTGAGGAGTTCCCCTGGAGAAGGAAATGGCGATCCACTCCAATATTCTTGCCTGGAGAATCCAGTGGACAGAGGAGCCCAGTGGGCTGCCGTCCGCGAAGTTGCAAAGAGTCAGACACTGAGCAACTAACACACATTAACGCGTACATGTGAAATCTAGAAAAATGGTACGGATGATCTTATTTGCAAAAAAAAAAGATATACAGACACAGTCCTAGGGAATAAACACATGGACAACAAGAGGAAAAGCTGGGGTGGGAGGGTGGGCTGAATCGGGAGATTGGAACTGAGACGTGAACACCATTGACACTCTGCATGAAATAGATATTTAATGAGAACGTGGCGTACAGCTCCGGGAACTCTCTTCTCTGCTCTGTGGGGCCCTGGATGGGAAGGAAATCCAAAAGAGAGGGGATATGTGTATACGTGTAGCTGACTCACTTTGCTGAAATCAGTACAAACAGTGAAGTAAAGACAACTCTGCAAATCTGCTACATTGCTGTTAGTTGTGTCTGACTCTTTGCAAACCCCACGGACTGTAGCCCACCAGGCTCCTCTGTCCATGGGCTTCTCCAGGCAAGAATACTAGAGTGGGCTTGCCATTTTGTCCTCCAGGGCATCATTATGACCCAGGGATCAAACAAGCATCTCCTGCATTGGAAGGTGGATTCTTAACCATCTGGGCCTCCGCCAATAAAAATTTTAAAAAAAGAAAACAAAAAGAAATAGCAGTTGCGTGTGTCTAACTCAGAATCCAGGACTTCAAAGGGCACTGGGGATCAATTGCCTTCTCTCCTTTCTCTCTTCTATTTAATACATACATGTTCTTAATCTTTTAATTTCAACGACACTTGCAATGATGACAAAGAGAGATCCAGCGTCAGAGATCATTATCACAGCTAGCGTTTTTCAGATCCCGACCAGACTCTGTTTCTTAGATATATTGTGAGTTGATTGTTTCAAACCAATAAAACCTAATGTAAGTCAAGACGCTCTCAAAATTGATGAGAATGTCGATTGACTTGACCAGATACTTGAAAAATATGAAATTGTTCTAAAACAAAGTTTACCAACTCGCAAAGTGGCATTAGGTTTTGCAAGCATCTAGAGTGGACCCTGGGCTTCCTTGGTGGCTCAGCTATAAAAAAATCCACCTGCCAATGCAGAAGAAGCAGGAGATGCAAGTTCAAACCCTGGGTCAGGAAGATCCCCTGGAGGAGGAACCCACTGCAGTATTCTTCCTGAAGAATCTCAAGGACACAGGAGCCTGGCAGGCTACAGTCCATACAGTGGCAAAGAGCTGGACACGACTGAAGCGATTGAGCAAAGTGGGCTCTAGCATGATCAGCTTCTTATCACGAAATTCTTATCCTTCAGCAACAACCCCAAGGTTTAGCTCTCAGTAACTAGGTTCAGTTCAGTTCAGTTCAGTTCAGTTCAGTTCAGTTGCTCAATCGTGTCTGACTCTTTGAGACCCCACGGACTGCAGCACACCAGGCCTCCCTGTCCATCACCAGCTCTCAGAGTTCACCCAAACTCATGTCCATCGAGTCGGTGATGCCATCCAACCCTCTCATCCTCTGTTGTCCCCGTCTCCTCCTGTCCTCCATCTTTCCCAGCATCAGGGTCTTTTCCAGTGAGTCAGTCAGTTCGTCACCATCAGGTGGCCAAAGGATTGGAGTTTCAGTTTCAGAATCAGTCCTTCCAATGAATATTCAGGACTGATTTCCTTTAGGATGGACTGGTTGGATCTCCTTGCAGTCCAAGGGATTCTCAAGGGTCTTCTCCAACACCACAGTTCCAAAGCATCAATTCTTCCACACTCAGCTTTCTTTATAGTACAGTTGTTACAGAACAGTTGGCTTTAACATTTTTAGTCCATTTTTTGACTGCAGGATAACTGCTTTACAATGCTGTCTTGCTTTTTGTGGTACAACTGCATAATTCATCTACATGTACACATATATCCCCTCCCTCTTAAAGAGTGCGGTGGCATCTCATTGTAGTTTTGATTTGCATTTCTCTAATAATGAGTAATGTTCAGCATTTCTTCGCATCAGGTGGCCAAGGGATTGGAGCTTCAGCTTCAGCATCAGTCCTTCCAATGTAACCAGATTGGGGAACCACTTGGCACCAAAAGAGAGACTTTGACTTATTAATCAGTAACTGATAAATTATTAGTTCACTGACTGTAGCCACTGTAGGCTGGCATGTCAGCTAAGGAAAAATCAATGAATCTGTCACCAACGAGAGTCTCAAACCCCAATCTTGTACACATGAATATATAAAGCCTCAGTTTCATTTTAAACAGATCTAATTCCACAGATATAGAGAACAGACTCTTGGATTCTGTGGGAAAAGGCGAGGGTGGGAAGATTTGAGAGAATAGCACTGAAACGTGTATATTACCATATGTGAAATAGACGACCAGTCCAAGTTCAATGCATGAAACAGGGGATTCAACACCCGGTACACTGGGACAACCCAGAGGGACGGGATGGGGAGGGAGGTGGGAGGGGGGTTCAGGGTGGGGAACACATGTACACCTGTGGCTGATTCATGTCAGTGTGTGGCAAAAACCACTACAATATTGTAAAGTAATTAGCCTCCAATCAAAATAAATAAATTAATTAAAATAAGCATATCTAATTCCAGAAGGAGGTATATTATTTAAGAAATAGAGTATTTGCTGAATCAGTAGAACACAATGGTAATTTCTATGCACATAAGAAAGAAAAAAATGAGACTCGAGCTTAA
Source organism: Cervus elaphus (assembly GCF_910594005.1). NCBI lineage: Eukaryota > Metazoa > Chordata > Mammalia > Artiodactyla > Cervidae > Cervus > Cervus elaphus. Next base: position 175,799,650 of record NC_057848.1, on the reverse strand, counting down.
TATGTCAGAGGGTACAAGGGTCTCCTTAAGCGGTCCAGTCCAATAGAAACCACTTCCCAGTGCTAGAGTCTAAAAGGGTTCTGAAATAATAATGTAATACAAAATGGCCAGATAATGACAGAAACATATTCAATTAGAATTTTTTTTAAAAACTTTCGGAAGTATTGTTTTTTCAGAAATGCGTGTTAAGACATTTACTTGCAAAACACCTGCAGTTGTTAGTAAGACCATCATGAAAAATCTGAAGTAGTGTGGTATTTCTTAAAGGAAAGCAAAAAGGAGCTATTTAAGACTAAGAACACACATTGAAAAGCAAGAGGGGATAGATGGCCACAGAGAAAAAGACAGAAACACTGACAGAGATATTAAAATGCAGGAATATAAGTCACAGATGCTCTCAAAACTGATGAGTGTTGATGAATTCGATTGGGTACTTGAAAAATATTGAATTTTCCTAACGCAATTTTAGAGACACAGATGGAGAAAACACACAGAAATCGATTGCTTCTACGACTGAGGGGTGAAGGGACACCTCATGACTATTTTCGCATACCTCCACAAACATCTTGGCTTTATTAACCAAGGCCTGTTACTGATAAAAACCCAACACACTCTATAACCAGCTGACTTTCAAAGTGCCCGTAAGTAAAATATTAACCTGGGCTTAATGACTCCCTCCAGCCAAAGCTATGGTTTTTCCAGTAGTCATGTATGGTTGTGAGAGTTGGACTATAAAGAAAGCTGAGGACCAAAGAATGGATGCTTTTGAACTGCGGTGTTGAGGAAGACTCTTGAGAGTCTCTTGGACTGCAAGGAGATCCAACCCGTCCATCCTAAAGGGAATCAGTCCTGGGTGTTCACGGGAAGGATGATGCTGAAGCTGAAACGCCAATCCTTTGGCCACCTGATGCGAAGAACCAACTCATTGGAAAAGACCCTGTTACAAGGAAAGATTGAACCTGGGAGGAGAAGGGGACGACAGAGGGTGAGACGGTTGGATGGCATCACCAACTCAATGGACATGAGTTTGAGCAAGCTCTGGGGGTTGGTGATGGACAGGGAGGCCTGGCATGCTGCAGTCCATGGGGTCGCAAAGAGTCAGACAGGACTGAGCGACTGAATTGAACTAATGACTCTCTATGTTGAGAGTGGATCCTCAATTTCAAGAGTTGCTTCCAGTGGTCATTTTTAGCATCATAACTGCAGGGAAATTAACAAGGAAGAGGAAAACCCAGGTTCAAGACTGATGAGGTATTTTTTCCCACACAAGTAGGCTTCACTCCTTATTAACTTTAACATAAAGGACACGAAGACATCACCTTTCCATTGACAGGATCAGGATCCAAGCCCTCCTATTCAACATTTATTTATTTGGGAAGAAATTAAGTCATAATGTGAAATATCCATTCAACCATCCTTAATTCCACACACCCTTCCCTTTATCCCTTTATCCTCACATGTATACACCCAAGCAACTTTGGTGAGCTCTGACCAATTTCCAGGTCCTGTGAGTGGAACAAATAGAGCAAGGTACTGGGGAAGTAAAATCGCCCATCTTGCAAAGATTTCAGGACTCTAAATTTAACCAGAGGTCTGAAATCATCAGGAGAGCTAATAACAAAGAGAAATGTGGATAAATTACAATTGACACTCAAAAAGCAATCCATGTTAACAACAGTGACCAAACAGTGCTGATTCCACTGTGCGAAGTGTTTTCATTTTTTCTTAAACACAAAATGAGCTTCATTTCTTAGAATTTCACCTTTCCAAACACATTTAGGACTTATTTTTCCCTCTTGTTGGCAGAAAATAAAACGTTGGTTCTTCCTTTTTTTCTTTAAGTGAGTCTATCTTAAATAATCTTTTCCTGGTTTTTATTACCACTGATTTAATACATTCATATGTATAATTTTATATACAATTTTATACATTCTTATCATAAGATAACAACGTGGCATAATTTTAAACATTACTAATATAATATTTTAATATAACTTTTTGTCTTCTCTCCCACAAGAGATGGCTTCCATCAAGCCAGTCTTGTATATGACATCGGGCAGACATGTGAAATGCAGTCAAATGGTAACTGCAGAGGAACCCCCTCAAATGCAGGGTGTACTGATAGTATAGAGCACAGATAAGTGAGCGGAAATGTTTAGTGTTTCTATAGGAAGAGGATATACAGATTTAAGAAGAGTGACGATAATTCCAGAACTTTTAAAGACTTCAGAACAAAGGTAAACTATTCAATGCCATACAGTGAGTTTCAGTTCGGTTGCCCAGTCGTGTCTGACTCTTTGTGACCCCATGCACTACAGCACGCCAGGCCTCCCTGTCCATCACCAGTTCCTGGAGTTTACTCAAACTCATGTCCATCAAGTCATTGTTGCCATCCAACCATCTCATCCTCTTCTCCTCCCACCTTCAGCCTTTCCCAGCATTGGGATTTTTTCAAATGAGGAAGTTCTTCACATCGGGTGGCCAAAGTGAGCTTAAATAGGTACTATCTTCCCTAAAATCAGTGCTATTGCTTGCCTGTCTATCTATCCATCCATCCATCTGCCCATTCACTAACCCATCTGTTCATCTATCCATTTACCCACCCACCCACCCACTCATCTTTTCATCCATCCATCCACATACTAACTCACTCATCCATCTATCCATCCATCCATCATCCATCCATCCATCCATCCAACCAACCATCCAACCATCCATCTATCCATCCACCCATCCCTCCAACCATCCAACCATCCATCCATCCAGCCATCCATCTATCCATCCACCCATCCACCCACCCATCCAACCATCCACCGATCCATCCAACCATCCAACCATCCATCCATCCATCCATCCACCAATCAGTCCATCCATCCATTCATACATCCATCTATCCATCCATCCATCTGCCCATTCACTAACCCATCTGTTCATCTATCCATTCACCCACCCACCCACCCACTCATCTTTTCATCCATCCATCCACACACTAACTCACTCATCCATCTATCCATCCATCCATCATCCATCCATCTAGCCAGCCAGCCAGCCAACCATCCAACCATCCCTCTATCCAACCATCGATCCAACCATCCATCCATGCAACCATCCATCTATCCATCCAACCATCCATCCATCCATCCATCTACCCAACCAACCATGCATCCATCCATCCACCTACCCACCCACTCTTTCACTCACTCATTCATCCATCCATTGAACTTTTCATACATTTATCCATCTACCCACTGACTTACTCCTCCACCTATCCATCCACCCATCCACCCATCCAACCGTCCATCCACTCATCTTTTCATCCATCCATCCATTCACCCACCAACTCACTCATTGATCTGCCCATCAGTTCATCCACCCAACCACCCATCCACTCAATGCATCCATCTATTCACCCGCCCATCCTTTCCTCTATGGATCCATCAGCCCATTCACCCATTAACTCACTCATCCTTTCATCCATCCTCCCAACCACTCTCTCATCCACCCATCCATCAGTCCAGCCATACACCCATCACCCTATTCACCTACCTGTCCACCCACCCACCCATTGATCCACCTATCCATCCACCCACAGTTCTTTTGTTCTCAGTTCAGTTCAGTTCAGTCGCTCAGTCATGTCCTACTCTTTGTGACGCCATGGATTGCAGCACTTCAGGCCTCCCTGTCCATCACCAACTCCCGGAGTTTACTCAAACTCATGTCCATTGAGTTGGTGATGCCATCCAACCATCTCATCCTCTGTCATCCCCTTCTCCTCACCCTCAATCTTTCCCAGCATCAGGGTCTTTTCAAATGAGTCAGCTCTTCACATCAGGTGGCCAAAATATTGGAGTTTCAGCTTCAACATAAGTTTCGTTCTAACATTAAATAGAGGCTGTAGAGATTTGGGAAAACAATGCAGAATGGCTTGACCTACAGAATGAATAGCAGTGCTTCTTCACATCCTCCTGCTTAAATGGCATTAAGTGGTTAAATGGCTATTTTTTTGCTACCTGGGGTCTAAGGAATGATGCTAACACCATGGACTCTATGGCTTTGGCAGGTTACCTTGAATGCTTGACACCTCATTAGCACAACCTAAAACATGGCTTTCCAAAATAATTAAGCCTCCTAAATTTGTAATGGAACATGAGTATTTGTACCGTTTTGGCTCACATTCAATGCCACGGTCTTATCTGTTCCCTAAACGATCTCTCCACATAATTCTATTACTCATCTCATTCCATCATGATTTATTTAACATCTGCCTGCAGCAAAGGCATGCACCATTTCCCTATACAGAAATGAGGTTGTGGAAAGCCAAGAGATACAGTATTGTGCAATTTTATGTAATCTGGCCGAGTTTCATTCTGTTTATCCCTGGGGGCGGCCTCGGGTCAGACCGTAAAGTCAGCGATGCAAAGCTCCCTAAGTGGATTTGTTTATGCAAATGCATACATTCATTTGGGTAACAGGAACACCGGGAAATGAAGGAGCTGGTGGAAAGTTATTGTTCCACTCCTGTAATTACTGAACGCACATCAGTCATATAGATGGCCATTTAGTACACGCCCACAGCAGGCACACAGAACAATTGGTGCCCTATGAACTTTCAGTAGGCACAACTGTGTCATGAAGCCCCCCTAACCCCCAAGTCTCCAAGGACAGCCCAAAGGGTGGCCCTTTAAGATTAAAGTATGAAATGTGGAAGTCCTAGCCATGAAATCAGAGAAGAAAAAGAGGTAAGAGAAATCCAAATTGGAAACAAAGGAAGTAAACCTCTCACTGTTTGCAGACAACATGATGGTATAAATAGAAAACCCCAAGGATCCCATCGGAAACCTACTAGAGCTAATCAAGGAATTTAGTAAAGTAGCAGGATACAAAATCAATACATGGAAATTCCTTGCATACCTATACGGTAACAATGAAAGATCAGAAAACAAAATTAAGCAACTAATCCCATTTACTGTTGCAACAGAAAGAATAAAACACCTAGGAATAAACCTACCTAAGGAGACAAAAGACTATATGTACAAAACCATAAGACGTTGATGAAAGAAAACAAAGGTGATACGAACAGATAGAGAGATATACCATCTTCTAGCACTGGAAGAATAAATATTCTGAAAATGACTATACTGACTAAAGCAATCTACAGATTCAATGCAGATCAAATTACCAATGGCATTTTTCACAGAACTAAAACAAAAATTTTTACAATATGTATGGAAACACAAAGGACCTCGGAGGTGCAAAGCAATCTTAAGAAAAAAGGAGCTGGAGAAATCAACTTTCGTGACTTCAGACTATACTACAAAGCTAGAGTCATCAAACAGTATGGTACTGGCACAAAAGCAGGGATATATATCAGTGGACTAGGAGAGCAAGTCCAGACATAAACTCATGCATGTATGAGGAATTTTCCTTAGTTGGTGGGTTTGAACATGGCTGGAGGACCTGCAAGCCATGGGCGTGGGGCAACGTCAAAGGCACACACAGGTCGAGATTTGTACAAACCCATCAAGTGCATGATCACCTTCACTTGATCATGCAACTGGGCAGATGGCCTCTAAATATTTCAGTCAACCCATCTATCCTGAATATCTTTAATCTCCCCAAAGAGAATCCAACCTTACATTTATCCCCAAGTAACTAACAAGTCCATTCACAAATATAATGCATTTATGACATACTGCATACAAGCAGATCAGCTGAAGGACTAGCCTGTGAATTTTCTGATGGAGGGTTAGCAGATCACTCCTAGAGTGAGGACATGCCATCAAAGTAACTACAGTCCATAGGGTCACAAAAAGTCAGACACAACTGCAATAACTTAGCACATCCTCCTTTAAAGGGGTTTCCTTGGTAGCCCCTCAGTGGTAAAGAACGCACCTGCAATGCATTAGACTTGGGTTCTATCCCTGGGTTGGAAACATCCCCAGAGGAGAAAAGGACAACCCACATCCCTATTCTTGTCAGGACAATCCCATGGACAGAGGAGTATGTCAGGCTACAGTCCTTGGGGTAGCAAAACAGTCAGATACAACTTAGCTGATGAATAGCAACAACATTCCAACATTCTCCTGAAAACAGTTTGGTATATACAGAATATTAAATTGCCTATTTTGTGTGTTTGTGTGTGTGTGTTAAGTTTTTCTAATGTGGACTATTTTTACCGTACTGAACATGTTACAATACTGCTTATGTTTTATGACTTTTTTTTGGGGGAGGGGGCGGCCAAGAGGCAACTAGGGATTAAATCCACACCCCCTGCACTGGAAGGTGAAATTTTAATTACTGGACCACCAGGGAAGTCCCTCTTCTTTTTTTTTTTAAATTAGCTCAATTTTCCTTTCAGCAGTAACAAATACCTCCAATTTCACATCCTAGAAACTAAAAGGCACAAGGCAAGGTCGGAAAAAGGAAAACTGTCAGATTAAAAAACCCCACGATGACAAATTCTAGGGGTTTAGGACTTCCCTGGTGGCTAAGACAGTAAAGAAGCTATCTGCAATGCAAGAAAACTGAGTTCCATCCCAAAGTTGGGGAGATCCCCTGGAGAAAGGAAATGGCAACCCACTCCAGTATTCTTGCCTAGAGAATTCCATGGACAGAGGAGCCTGGCGGGCCACAGTCCATGGGGTCACAAAGAGTCAGATACGACTGAGCTACTCAGCACACACTAAGCATGTTAACTGACTGCCTTGTAAAAACTTTATAAAAAGATTTTATAAAGTGATGAAATAACCAAGGGGTAACTCTAAGAATCAGTAGGGTATGTTTTTGAAAAGTAAGTACATATTTATTGCTATATATAAATTCTTATCCTCTCTAGCCAAGAAGTCATCTGAGCCTTGTCATATGGTCCAATAATTAGCTTATAATGCACATAAATGTTCTATCAAATTTGGCGAATTTATACTGTTTTGGGGTGTTTTCCATAACTTCGAAAATCATCTCAAAACTATTTCCTTTTGAAAATACTCAAATTTTTCATACTAGTAATAACCTTTAGACTTTAGGAGGGAGATTGTTATTGTATAAAAATGTACAGTAACAGTGGACAATTTCCTTTGTGTAAAAATGAGTTAAATTTTCCAATAACGATTTTTGTAACAAGAGGCTGGCTTTCAGAATCTAACAGTTATTTTGGTAGCCTTGTACGATTGTAAAGCAGTAATTGCAATGGAAATATTTTGAAGCTCTCAGTAGAGACCTATTGTCCATTAACAGAGTCTTTGACTTTTAAAGCATTCTCAGTGAAGTAAATTATAATAATTTCTTCAGAATTTCAACTCTGTTCTCAATGGGGATGGATGTGCTTTCATACCTGCTAAATTCCTGGCTTTGAAATTCACACACAGAGAAAGCCTAGTGCAGGCTCCCTAGTTGTCAACATCTATATTTTAACACCCTACCCCTTTAAGCTCTAAAAATGAGAATGTTAACTTGTTTTATATTAGGTTCCATGACATTTTCTGGAATATTCAATTCCATAAAAGTCAGCACAGCCATTTACATAAGACATGGGAGTTGAAACAGAAAAAAAGCTAATTCTGATTTACTAAAATGTCAATGTCAATTTGAAATCCTATTAAGGCTGGGATAGAAGTTCTTTGCCATGGATACTGAGAAGCATGAGTCATTGCAACCTTTAACCATGTTTCTACGTTTTTGTGTGTGTGAACCTCGGCGATCATCTTCAGGAGGATTTACCGCGTTAATGTCTTACGACGTGAAACAGGATGAAGAACCACTGCAAGGTGGTGTTTAAGAACCGGCTTATCTCAACTGTAGATACTCAAAGAGGTGGGTGTCACCTCTTCAAGGCGTGGGAGAAGCCAAACAAAGAGGAATCTCAAAAATCCTTCTTCCAATTATACTCTACATCAAGATTCCTTGTCTCCATGTCCACGTAAATACGAACTGAAAGCTCATCTTGAGTTTTTAGCAGGTGTAGTCCAAAAAAGGAGATGGACAGAGATCCCATTTTTGGCTGCTCCTCCAAATCAGCCAATGAAATAATCCACACTACCTGACATCAACTGTTTATACGTGAAAAGCAATGATAAACCTAGACAGCATATTACAATGCAGAGACATCACTTTGCCCCAAAAGGTCCATATAGTTAAGGCTATGGTTTTTCCATCAGGTCATGTACAGAGGTGAGAGTTGGACCATAAAAGGGCTGAGAGCCAAAGAATTGATGCCTTTGAATTGTGTTGCTGGAGAAGACTCTTGAGAGTCCCTTGGACTACAAGGAGATGAAATCAGTCAATCCTAAAGGAAATCAAACCTGAATCCTCATTCAAAGGACTGATGCTGAAGCTGAAGCTCCAATACACTTGATGCGAAGGGCTGACTCATTGGAAAAGACCCTGATGCTGGGAAAGGTTGAGGGCAAGAGGAGAAGGGGACGACAGAATATGAGGCGCTTGGCTGGCATCATGGACACATTAGACATGACTTTGAGCAAACTCGGGGAGATGGTGAAGTTCACATCCTGCTGTGCTGCAGTCCATGGGATTGCAGAGTCAGACGCAACTTAGTGACGGAATAACAACAACAAATCAATGTATGTTTCCAGATGGCCAACAAACACATGTAAAGATGCTTAGCATCGCTAAGCTAATAATGATTAGAGAAACGCAAATCAAAACTACAACCAGGCATCACTTCACACCTGTTAGAATAGCCATCGTCAAAAAGATCTACAAAGAATAAGTGCTACAGAGGGTGGGGGGAAAAGGGAACCCTCCTACGCTGTTGCTGGGGATGTAAATTTGGTACAGCCACCATAGAGAAGAGTATGCAGGATCCTTTAAAAAGAAAAAGAAAAAAACTAAAAACAGAACTACCATATGACCGAGCAATCCTACTCCTGGGCATATATACCCAGAGAAAATTATAATTCAAAAAGATACATGTGCTGTAATGTTCATAGCAGCAGTATTTACAATAGCCATTATGTGGAAGCAACCTAAATATCCATGTAGAGATGAATGGATGAAGAAGATGTAGTGTATATATATATGTGTGTGTGTCTACATACACACAGTGGAATATTACTCAGCCATTAAAAAGAATGAAACTGGATAATCTGTAGAGCTGTGGATGGACCCAGAGTCTGTAATACAGAGTGAAGTAAGTAAAAGCAGAAAAACAGGTATCATATATTAACGTGTGTAAGTGGAATCTGGAAAAATGGGATAGATGTTCCTATTTGCAAAGGAGAAACAAAGACAGAGGCATATAGAACAAACATATGGTAACCAAGCTGGAATGGGTTGGTGGTGGGATGAATCGGAAGATTGGGATTGATACATGCATATCTGTTATAACTAATGAGAACATGCTCTACAGCAAACAGAACTCTCCTTAATGCTCCGTGGAGACCTAAATGGGAAAGAAATCCAAAAAAGACAGGATATATGTAGACATTTATCTGATTCACTTTGCTATACAACAGAAAATGACACAATATTGTAAAGCAACTAGACACCAACCAAAATTAATTTTTTAAAAAAGGATGCATGCTTTAAAAGAAAGAGGAAATGGAGACTCAAATGGATGACAATTAACCCCGAGTGGTGGACTACAAGAATTCTTTACTCAAAGACATGCAAACTGATGGATCATGCCAAGGTAAGCTAGGTGGATAAGCTAGGTAGGACCAGGGTCACTGCAGCTGAGAAGTGGCAGAATAGATGAGCCCCAAAATGTGCTCTGAGCCTGTGGATTGTTTCGAGCTGATTTTGCACAGAAGCAGGAGACCCTGAGGCTCTGAACACAGAGCAGAAGTTAGTCTTTGCTAAGTGGCAGTGATATTTATACAGAAACCCTCCATTCGTCAGGGTGTCTCCCTCTCTGTTAGCAGGAATATGCACGGATGAATTTATACCAAAAGAAACTCTTGCTTCTTCCACAAGAAGCAACAAGGAATGCATGTTAGTCTGTTGAATGACCTTAACATTTGTTAGCCTTATTTTTCCTGGTCAGCCCCCAGAAACTGGCCTCCGCTGACTTCTGCTATTTCTGAAGATCTTTTTTTTTTCTTTAATTTTTATCGAAATGTAGTTAATTAACAATGTTGTGTTAGTTTCAAGTATATAGCAAAGTGATTCAGGTATATATATATATGTGTGTGTGTATATATATATATATATATACATTGATTTTTATTGAAATTCAGTTGATTTACAATGTTATTACATTGTAAATTTACTTGCAAATTTATTTACAATGTTACTTTCAAGTATAGAGCAAAGTGATTCAGGCACATATATATGACGTGGGTCTCTGTGTGTATATATGCATTCTTTTTCAATTATTTTCATTATAGATTATTACAAGATATTGAATATAGTTCCTGGTGCTATACAGTGGGACCTTGTGGTTTATAACTTTTATATATAGTGGTGTGTATGCATTAATTCTAAACTCTGATCTCCCCATCCTTTTCTCTTTTGGTAACTCTTTTTCTCTTTTGCTGTTTTCTATTTATGTGAGTCTGTTTCGGTTTTGCAAATAAGTTCATTTGTATCGTATTTTTAGGTTCCACAAATAAATGATATCACGTCTTTGTCTTTCTCTGACTCACTTCACTCAATGTGACCATCTCTAGGTCTAGTCATGTTGCTATAAAAGGCATTGTTTCATTCTTTTTATGCCTGAGTACTATTTCACTGGCTATATGTACTACATTGAAGATGCTATTTAAGCCTTAAATCTAAGCCATTTCTTGCAGGGTTACTCTAAGTGTATCTCTCATGTGCATAAGAGGCACGTATGTTCAAAACCTTCCGGTTGATTTTCTCTTATTAATCTCTCTTAAGTTACACTGGCCCCAGTCAGGAACCTAGAAAATCAGAGAAACCATTTTCTTCTCCACACTCATTTTTGAAGACTCAAGCGACCAAGTTCTGAATACAGGATAAATTTCTCAAGATCACATAAAGTCAGAGATGAGATGGACTTGCCCGGTGGCCCAGGGGTTAACAATCTGCTTGCCAATGCAGAGGGCACAGGTTTGATTTCTGGTCTGGGAAGATTCCACATGCCTAGCTCAACTAAGTCAGCATACCAAAAGTACTCAGTCCATTTTCTACAGCTCGTGGGCAGCGTCAAGAGAAGCCACCACAATAAGAAGCCTGGGCATCTCAACTAGAGAGTAGCCCCTGCTCGCCACAACTAGAAAAAACCAGTGTGCAGAACCAAAGCCCCAGCACACTCAGAACTACCAATAAATAAGAAATAAAAGAGTCTGAGATGACACTTCTGGAGAATCCAAAGCCGCACTTTTGGCCAACACGTTGTAAGAACATGGAATATCATTACATACACTGATTGTCTGAATAAAGGGGAATACCGTTAAACTAAAAGACTTCCCAGGTGACCAACTGGTAAAGAATCACATGCAAAAGGCAGCAGAAACAAGAGACGCAAGTTTGACTTCCAGGTAGGGACGATCCCCTGAAAAAAGGCAATGGAAACCCAGGCCTGTACTCTTGCCTGGAGAATTCAATAGACAGAGGAGCCTGGTGGGCTACAGTCCATGGGGTTGCAAAAGAGTTGGACATGACCAGTAGACTGAGCATAGCACAGTTCAAGTTGTAGAAAAAACAACAACATACTTTTAATAAAGTTAAAGAGTTTGTGGATTTCCATATCTTCTTTGTAAAATCTCCTTGGCTCTCTAGTAAATATCTTTTAAAAATGTAAGAAAAGTAGAATTTAAGAACAAAAATAAGATTGCATTTTATCTTAAGACCAATATAAATAAGTGCCTTTAATAGAGAGTGCAGGAAATATCATGTAGGCTGGTGGAAACGGGCGATGTGCTCAGTTCTGAATAACCTGCCTACCGTGCATAAATTAATGAGAGGAAATCCCTTCCCTGGAGGAATGCTTGATTTAGAGGGCTCGCAGCACATTTGGGTGATGGACTTGTCCAACACAAATCATTAAAATATAATGGAAAGTTACTAAAATGAGTCATTACAGTGGACGCAGAGAACGGTATAATTTATTCTAGTCCTAGGTACTCTAAAAGGATTGCAACTAAAATAAGAATGGGCTGCATCCCAAAGAGTGACAGAAGGAAGAAAAAAAAGGCAAGGTTGAATTGGCAAATTACTTTCTTCAAAGAACAATGCAGTCTCGCCGATTGCTTTTCATTTCAGACCTGGGTCTTTTCGACCAAAATGTAAGATGGTGGGAAGTCCCTAGTAGCCCAGTGATTAAGAGTCTGCTTCCAAATACAATCCAGTATTCTTGCCTGGATAATCCCATGGACAGAGAAGCCTGGCAGGCTACAGTCCATGACACTGCAGAGTCAGACACTGGGGACCAACATGGTATATTTGTCCATCTGTCCTCCCCCTAATACTTTCTGTTTTATTACACGAGGGTCTCAGTCAAGGACCACAAGTCAGTTTTCATTTTAGACCTGGGTCTTTTCGACCAAAATCTAAGATGGCAGGACTTCCCTGATGGTTAAGAGTCTGCTTCCAAATGCAGGGGATCACCTGGAGAAGGGAATTACAACCCACTCCAGAGAATTGATGTTTTTGAACTGTGGTGTTAGAGAAGACTCTGGAGAGTCCCTTGGACTGCAAGGAGATCCAACCAGTGCATCCTAAAGAAAATCAGTCCTGAATATTCATTGGAAGGACTGATGCTGAAGCTGAAACCCCAATGCTTTGGCCACCTGATGCGAAGAGCTGACTCATTGGAAAAGACCCTGATACTGGGAAAGATTGAGGGCAGGAGGAGAAGGGGACGACAGAGGATGAGATGGTTGAATGGCATCACTGACATGATGGACATGAGTTTGGGTAAACTCCAGGAGATGGTGATGGGCAGGGAGGCCTGGGGTGGGCAATCCATGGGGTCACAAAGAGTCGGGCACGACTGAGCAACTGAACTGATCTGAAAAGCGCCACAAGCACAAGCGCGCAATGCATGCTGTTTGGATGAGGGGGAAATTGTTAAAGGTGTAGGGGTGAGTGTGATTCCAATGCAGCCAACTGGAGCTCAGTTCCTCTGGGAAAACCTCACAATGCTCTCATTGTCTGAAAGAAGGATACTGAGTGAGGCATTGCTCACTCTCATCCAGCCCTCAACCCCGCTGGCGTTATTTCAGCTGCATTGCTGGGTGGTGCCTGCCCGAGCTGTGGTCTTCAACAGCTTCACACTGAACACCACAGGGATAGACCACCAGGATGATAGCTAGAGGCAATATTTGGAGCTGTCCGCTGGCCCAGGTGCTGAAATCCGGCCTGTAGGAGATAGGCATTAGGACATCTAGTTTGTTGGCCACACCCCTTCTCTTTTCTCTTGCATTGAAAAAAGTGAACATGTTAGGTGTTCAGCAGAGTCCATCTCTTTGGGACCCCAGGGACTCTAGCCCACCAGGCTCCTCTGTCCATGGAATTTTCCTAGGCAAAAATACTGGAGTGGGTCTCCATGCCCGTCTCCAGGGGATCTTTCCCACCCAGGGCGATCGACTCCGGGTCTCCCTCATTGTACGTAACTGATAAAATTGGACATATGACAAGGTAAGCTGCTGACCAATTACAATCCTTTTGGGAGGAAACCCCATTTCAAATGTCCTACAACTACATGAACCGACGACCCTCGCTATACAAACGTGTATTTGATGGTTTAGGCATCTCACAGTGTCGCTCAGCTTGAATGGCAGGAAGAGTCTGTGTGTGTTGCCCAAACCCCATAAAAAAAATCCAAGAAGAGGCTTTAAGTACCAGTATCACTAGAGCAGATTTCACATCCTTTTTGGTTAATAAAATTTAATGCCTTATTGGCTTCAAGGAGCCCTGGGGGGAAAACGTGTCAGAGGCTACCGAAGAACAAGACTCACTCTGAGATCCTCACAAATGTTACTGACAATTGATCAACCTCTCCAGAGAAACTGCAAAGGTACGACTTTGCAGCTTTCTTGATAGTGGTTTAAAAAATAAAAAGCAGCATCTAGCAACATCTGCTCATTGGAATTCTCGAAAGGTTAAATTGTGGTAAGTACTTTTATGCTCTGAGAGCTGAGTCACTCAGTTGTGTCCGACTCCTTGCGACCCCATGGACTGTAGCCCACCAGGCTCCTCTGTCCATGGGATTCTCCAGGCAAGAATCCTGGAGTGGGTTGCCATTCCCTTCTCCAGGGGAGCTTCCCAACCTAGAGATCAAACCCATGTCTGATGCATCTTCTGGCATCATCAGGCAGATTCTTTACCACTAATGCCAGCTGGGAAGCCTGGTACATATTAATAGTTTTGTTGCTCTTTTAATATTCTATCACAAAATACTACAGATAGCTGGGAACTAAAGGAGCAGATTTGCATGTTACATACTGAGTCATATGTCAACTTAACTTAAATATTAACAGACACTTAGTGAATCAATCATTTTACTTCCCATGGATGCGGCTTCACTTTTCGTGGCATCCTTCGTGGCGTCTTTACAAAGCTGATCTGTTCCTATACCACACAGGTCCTGAAGATTCATGGAGAGATTTGCAGGATAATTCATAACTGTTATGTATAGAGCAAAAGTGGAACATCAAGCAAGGACTCTAAGACTCTGAAAAGGGGTGATTTCACCATATCTCATCACACTGCTTCATTACTATTAATAAAAAGTATATTTGTTGCTGTTCAGTCACTCAGTCCTGTCTGAATCTTTGCGACCCCATGGACTGCGGCATGCCAGGCTTCCCTGTCCTTCACCATGTCCAGGAGTGTGCTCAAATGCATGTCCAATGAGTCGGTGATGCCATCCAAGCATCTCATCCTCTGTCGCCCCCTTCTCCTCCTGTCTTGAAACTTTCCAGCATCACAGTTTTTTCCAATGAGTTGGCTCATCACATCAGGTGGCCAAAGGATGGAGCTTAAGTATCAGTCCTTCCAATGAATATTCAGGGTTGATTTTGTTCAAGATTGAATGGCTTGATCTCCTTGCAGCCCAAAGAACTCTTATGGGCTTCTCTAGTGGTAAAGAATATGACTGCAATGCAGCAGATATGGGTTTGATCCTTGAGTCAAGATGATCTCCTGGAAAAGCAAATGGCTACCCACTCTGGTACTGTTGCTTAGAGAATTTCATGGACAGAGGAGCCCGGTGGGCTACAGACCATGGGGTCACAAAGATTCAGACATTCCGGGACATCCAAGGAGATAAAAGCCTGACAACTGTATACAGAATCTGAATTTGAAATGAACCCTTTAAGATAGGTTCCGTGGCTAACGAAGAATATCCAATATTTAGTAAAATGCCAACCAGTTTGCACAGAACTGCACAAAAGGGAATGAAGCTCATTTGGGAAGTTAGGAGTCAGCCATGACACAAACTGGGAATGAAGAGACCGTTGTGAATCCTGAGGACTTAATACTTGGGAGGGTAAGCATCGCCACATCATGAAACCTCCTGAAACTGGAAGAGAAGTCTGTAGGATCCGTTCCACTTTTCCCATTTCCATGAGCCACGGTGTCACCGTACATTCTTCATCACAGCCCTAAATGCGACAGGCTGATGTCTGTGAAGGCACTAGAGCTGCCTAACAAACCAGGGAGAAATCCAGTCTGTCGTAGGAACAAAAGTTCCAGGGGACTCTGGCCGACAGAATGAGGTCACTCCGTCACGATGGAGAAAGATTAGATATCACGGGTGAAGGGTACGCCTGATGCCTTTAGGGTTGTTCACGCATTCCTGTCTAGAGTCTTGATGCAGACTCAAATACCGATTTCTAAAGCAAAAGGTATGGAGGATTCACTGTAAAAATATTAACCCAACCGCTGGTGGTCCACAGAACGTTTAAAAACATCTTCCCTTGCCCACTTCAGCTTTTAAAGAATCTACTGTCTAAAAGGACTCACAGGGACTTGTCTGCTGGCTCAGGGGTTAAGAATCTGCCTGCCAATGCAGGAGTTCGGGTTTCGATCCCTGATCCTCCAAGATCGCACACGCCTCGGGGGCAACCAAGCCTGTGGGCCACAATGAGTGAGGTCACATTCCAGAGCTTGAGCTCTGGGCAACAAGGGACGTCGCTGCAAAGAGAGGCTCACGTATGTCAACGACCCAGCAGGACCCTGCAACGGCCACTAGGAAAAGCTAGGAAAACATCGTGTAAACAAAAATAAATAAATAAACAAAAATAAAAATAAAAGTACTAGCATGCTTCATAGTGGTGTAAATAAGTAAATAATAAATTTAATAATTTATTAATAATTAATAAATTATAAAATATATAAATAATTTTACACAAAATATAATTAATGAATTAATAAATTACAATAAATGACAAATTTAAAATAATAATAAATAAATATATTAAATAAAAGTAAAAATTATTTGAAAGAAATAAATGAAAAGAAATAAAGTTAAAAGAAAATAACAAATAAAATTTTAAATAAATTAATTAAAATTAAAAGAATACATTAAATTAATTAACTAATTAAAAGAAATAAATTAAAATTTAGTTAATTAGCTAAATTAAAAGAAACACTGAAGCACTCTCACACTTCCATAAGGGAAGCCTGAAGGATACAAGGATATCAAAGGATAGAAGATGCTTCCTTTTCCCTCTATGTCCCTGCCCCTGTCTGGATTTTCCTGTGTGTGTTTCAGCAAGTGGCACACAACAGTGCCCCGATCAAAATGCAGAGGCTGAAAGCTGCAAGAAAAAAAAAAAAAACAACTCAAGGAAATTTGAAAAAAAAAAAAAAAAATTCCCATGAGTCACTGTGCTTCCGCTTGCCTTGTGGGCTGGAAGCTTCTTTGTCGCCGGGCCTCGCTAAGCAACTTAAATCTTGCGAGCTGGGCAAGCAGTTCTAAGCAAAGGTTACTTTTCTCTGCGTCTACAGGGCTGTGTGTGAGCGACACGCCCTGGACAGGAGGCATCCAGGTGACTGACTCTCCTGCCAACCTCAGAGACAGAGAAAACCACATATTGGACACCTGGGAAAAGGGGCACCCTGAGCTTCATACCTGTTAGCCCTGGATGATCAGTCAGGACTTCACCTACCTCCTGCTCGTCCCTGGGGACTAAATGAGGTACGCTTAGCTAAAGAGTCAAGCCTGTATCCATCACACAGCATCATTCCCCCCACCCCCCACCCCGGCCCCATTCACTGCCTCCTCTTTATCCACTTAACTCCCAGCAGTTCTGACACTGACAGCTTTGAAACCCGATTTCCAATCTGGGTTGGACATCAAGGAGCATTCAGTTCGCTGCTTACCTTCAGAAAAAGAAAGAAAGAAAGAAAGAAAATCCATTTATGGACAAGCCTCCCCACTGACTGTGACCTGAATCTTTCAGGGAAGAAGCCACAACCAAAGTGGCTGATCAATATATATATATATATATATATATATATATTCCCTGCCCCCCCAAAGGAGGCATCAATGAATCACACTGAAAGGAAAGTGGAAAATCCCACGTGAGGAATTTTTATTCCGACTCTCAAGAGCACTGTACCCTTCTAAATGTTTCATTCTTCTCTGAAAGAGACGGGAATGGTAATTGACAGTGCAAATAGACATTGTCATTTTTCAACCGCTAAGTTCTGCCCTTATTCTTTTGCCACCCCCATGGACTCTAGCCCACCAGGCTCCGCTATCCGTGGGATTTCCCAGGCAAGAATACTGGAGTTGGTTGCCATTTCCCTTGCCAAGGAAATCCCGACTCAGGGATCAAACCCACATCTCTTGCACTGGCAGGCGGGTTCTCTACCTCGGAGCCGACTGAAAATGAACTTGGTGGGAAGCTGATCTTTCTCCTCGCTTCCTCTATTGGTGTTGCAAACTTTCAGCACGGCTTTGTGGGTTTGCAATTTCTGTCCACATCCTGCTATTTAATTATTTTTTGTCTTGTTTGTACCAACTGGATCGGCATGTATAAGGTTTGATTGCGATAGGCTTTAGGACATGATCCGCGAAAACACTGCACCCCTGCAGAGAATATTTTAAGCTGAAGGAGTTTGAGGAAAGCGTAGAAGCAGGAAGGGCCCCTGGACACCCCACCCATCTCCCCTAAAACAGGTCCTAAGACCCCTCAAGAGGAGAAGGCAATGGCAACCCACTCCAGCACTCTTGCCTAGAGAATCGCATGGGCGGAGGGGCCTGGCGGGCTGCATTCCATGGGGTCCCTAGGAGTCGGACACGACTGAGCGACTTCACTTTCATGCACTGGAGAAGGAAATGGCAACCCACTCCAGTGTTCTTGCCTCGAGAATCCCAGGGATGGGGGAGCCTGGTGGGCTGCCGTCTATGGGGTCGCAGAGTCGGACACGATTGAAGTGACTTAGCAGCAGCAGGAGCAAGACCCTCAAGGAAGAGGTGCCCTCTTTGTACCCAAGAAAAAGAAGCTTTGACATCTCTAAGACGAGGCAACATGAAAAGACCCTGGTGGGCCTTGGTGATCTCCTCAAGCTGACCTCATTCACTGTACACCCCTTAACCTACCATATCCCCCCACGACTGTCCACTCGTCATCAAACCAGCTGTGAAATACCAGGTCCCCACGTCTCTGGGCCTTCCTTTCCTTAAGAAGGCTACCAGGTCACCTAAAACGTAAACTAAATAAATCTATTATGTCTTTTTCCTTCTACCATCTGTTTCTTTTTTTTTTTTTGGCCACACCCTGCAGCATGTGGGGGTCTTGTCTGACTCTGTGACCCTGGGGACTATAGTCCACCAGGCTCCTCTGTCCATGGGATTCTCCAGGCAAGAATACTGGAGTGGGTTGCCATCTCCTTCACCAGAGGATCTTCTGCACCCAGGGATTCAACACTGGGCATCTCACACGGCAGGCAGATTCTTTATCATCTGAGCCACCCAAGGAAGCCCCTTTAGTTCCCTGATGGAGATGCAAATGGCAACCCACTCTGGTACTCTTGCCTGGAAAATCCCATGGTCGGAGGAGCCTGGTGGGCTACACTCCAGGGGGTCGCAAACAGTCAGACACCACTGAGCAACTTCACTTTTTCAGGGATCAAACCTGTGCCCCTGCTCTGGAAGCACAGAGCCTTAACCACCAGACCACAAGGGAAGTCCTTGGGTCTTCATCAATTTCATCTTAAAACCCTAAGCAATCAAGGAAAACTTTTCCCCGTTAGAAGGCAGGGCAGCACCTGAACTCATATTTCAAACAGTAGAACAGGAGATAATGAGAACCGTGATGACGGGTAAGCGGCTGAAGAGGTCTGGGTCTTCAGAGGCTGGACTTAAAGCATCTTTCACGGCCAAGAACCACAACCTTAGTGCAATTCAAATCCTCCAAAAATGAGAATCCACTTTGCCCCCTCCTGGTCACTCTTTGTCCAGCTGCTGTTTAGATACCTTCGGCGATAAGGGTATCACTGTGACCTCGTGAGGCCCATCCCACGGCTGGAGAGCTCAGTTATAAGAAAGTAATTGATAGCTGCTAGAAATATGTAATAATTATTGGAAATAAAATAATTATATGAAATCTAACTTTGATCAATCAAAATAATTATGGGAACTCCAATAGGCCAAGTTCTAGGTAACGGGACTCACTCACCACTTTGCCCCTTGTCAAGTCCCCTGAAATCAAGGATAGATATTTCGAATGAATATGGGCTTCTCTAGTAGCTCAGTGGTAAAGAATCCATCTGCCAATGCAGGAGACTCGGATCTGATCTCTGGGTCGGGAAGATCCCCGGGAGGAGGAGATGGCAACCCACCCCAGTGTTCTTGCCTGGAAAATTCCATGGACAAAGGAGCCTGGTGGGCTACAATCCAGGGGGTCACAAAGAGTCAGACACGACTGAGCAAGGAAGACAATACAACACGCATTTCAACTACAGCCGTCGCCAGAATAGAGCTTCTCAGCAGAGTAATAACAATCTATTTACGACGAGTAATTCCAGGGCTGGAGAAGAGCAGCTTTCTCAAGGCACCATCCATGCGACCAGCCCTGGGGCAGTTCTCTAAACGTAGGCATCCTCTGAGCTCGGTTCCACCCTTGGAAAGCTAGCTGCTGAAGTCCTACCAGTGTTCAGGGCAGATGGAAACAATAGCACAGGTCTGTTCCCGGATAATTGCTTTACAATGTTCTGTTGGTTTCAGCTATACAACAAGAATCAGCCACAGGGCTAACCGCTCAGTCGTGTCCGAATCTGAGACCCCAGGGACTGTAGCCCCACCAGGCTGCTCTGTCCATGGGGATTCTCCAGGCAAGAATCCTGGAGTGGGTTGCAAATCCCTTCTCCAGGGGAATCTGCCCGATCCAGGAATCGAACCCGCCTCTGTTGCGTCTCCTTAACTGCAGGCCAATCCTTTCCCACTGTGCTACTGGGGAAGCCCATACCCAGTGGAAATGTCTTACGCTTTTCTCCTGACTTTAACAGTCTGCGCAGTCTTCACAAATGCCTTGAGGTTGTGTTTGCCGCCATCGGTAGTGACTGTCTTCAGCTGCAGGAAACTCTCAGTCACGGGCGTGAATCATCGAGTCCTCTGTGACTTTGAAAGGGTTCCTGAGAGAAGGGTCAAGCCACGAGGGATCCGAGCTGAATGGGCTGTAATTTTTCCCTTCCCGGAAAGGCTTTCGGAAGATAGATGTTCATCTCGGCAAAGGCGAAGGGAGTGATGTCAACACTTGAGTCTTATCAGCCGCAGCTCCTTCAATGACACCCTCCCTTCCTGGAGAGGATGAGACACTTCTTTCATCAATTTCCTCTCAACAGCCTGTATCATCTGGGCGTGACTTGCACAATAACAGAAATAATGGGCTTTGGGGAAAACGTCTTAGGCAGAATTGGGAATTCAATGCAGACTCCCCGCTGTCTTTTCTCAGGATCTTGGGTCCTGGGTCAGAGAGGGTGAAACTAGTAATTGAATCATAACATGGGGCTGGAAGCAGAGACTGTTCTTGTCTGGGGTTGGTGGGGGGAGCGGGGCGGAAGGTGAAGCAGGACATTAGCTCAAGAGGACACCGTTCAGTTTTTCTTTTATGTTCGTGTTCATCTTTGGGCCAGACGCAAGCACATCCTTAAAGGCAATGAATTGATTTTTGCTCTGAAGTGAATGTGAGCCATCTTTTAGGTGATTGGCAATGTACCAGGATATTGTGTCAATAGACACTATCTAATGAAGGATAATGGGGCTGCAAGAGAGAAAGAATCGATACCTGAATTGGGAAGATCCCCTGGAGGAGGAAATGGCAACCCACTCCAGTATTTCTTGCCTGGAGAATCCCATGGAGAGAGGAACCTGGGGGGCTACAGTCCAGAGGGTCTCAGAGAGTCGGACACGACTGAGCACACACGTATATAAGGAAGGATAAAGATGTTTCACGCACAGAAGTCATATGAAACTTAACATCCCAGATCCAGACTGGTGTATGTGTGAGTGTGTGTCCATATTGCCTCACCCCCTTGATGGGATTCATTGCAAACCCTTCACACTTGAGACACAAATGAAAAATACCAAATAAGGAGTGAATAACCTGGAACTCCATTTATCAAATGCACTTAACAAAAGGAGATAATTCTCCCAAATCTTGTTACTCTGTGACTTCCCAAATTCCTTCTGTAGTTTCATGTACTCATCAAAGATGGTATTTTGAAACACTGATTCTTTAGTGTTATCCTTCTTATGCACAAGATTTCTGTCTAAAAGTCAAAAAACCTGAACCTACCAGGTTCCTACTAGGAACCTACCAGGAGAAGCAGATGACAGAGGATTAGATGGTTGGATGGCGTCACTGACTGGATGGACATGAGTTTGACCAAGCTCCAGGAGTTGGTGATGGACAGGGAAGCTTGGCGTGCTGCAGTGAATGGGGTGGCAAAGAGTCGGACATGACTTAGCAACTGAAATGAACTGACCAGGTATCTAAACAGCAATCCTTTACTAAACATTTAAAAAAAAAAAAAAAAAAAAAAACCTTTGCAAAGTATTACAATGAATGTAACATTAATAGTTACTAAAGAAGCTGTGTGCATGTTAAGACACTCAGCCGTGTCCGACTCTTTGCGACCCCATGGACTGTAGCCAGTGAGGCTTCTCTGCCCATGGAATTCTCCAGGCAAGAATGTGGGAGTGGGTGGCCATTTCCTTCTGCAGGGGAGCTTCCCAACCCAGGGACTGAACCTGCATCTCTTCTATCTCCTGCACGGCAGGTAGATTTGTTACTAGCTGAGCCACTGGGGAAGCCCCAGATACAGGAAGGGATGCCCAGGTGGCACTAGAGGTAAAGAACCTGCCTGCCAATGCAGGTAGACATAAGATACGTGGGTTTGATTCCTGGGTCGGGAAGATCCCCTGGAGGAGGGCATGGCAACCCACTCCAGGATTCTTGCCTAGTGATCCCAGGGACAGAGGAGGCTGGCGGGCTACAGTCCACAAGGTCACAAAGAGTCAGACAGGACTGAAGCGACTTAGCGTGTACGCACAGAAGCACAAATACAGGAATAACTCCTTTTACTGCTCTTTACTTTATTGTGCTTTGAATATAACGCATTAAAAAAAAAAAGGCAAGTGGCAGGTTTGGGGCAAGCTCGCATTGATTGAGTCAGTGCTACCATTGTTCCAAGAGCATTGGCTCATTTCCTATCCTGGTGTCACATACTGGTAATTCTTGCAATATTTCAACCTTTTTCAATGTTATCTTTTCTATAAGGAAAAGAAATTTATTTCACAAAACTATGTAATTCACCAGAAGTGTTCTGTACACAATCTTTACATGATCTGGAGGAAAACAACTTTCTAATTTCTTTGCTTATTCTATCCTTATCAACTTTAAGCCAAACTAAATTTGAAGGCAATATTAGATTTAAAAAAAAATTATTCAGGTATGCTTGATGTATAATGTAAGTTTCAAGTGTACAAAAGAGTGATTCATAATTTTAAAAAATTATACTGCATTTCCACTAATAGTTATTATGTGTGTGTGTATTAGCTGCTCAGCTGTGTCTGACACTTTGTGACCCCACGGACTGTAGCCCGCCAGACCCCTCTGTCCAAGGGATTCTCCAGGCAAGGTGCTGGGATGGGTTTCCATGCCCTCCTCCAGGGGATCTTCCCCAGCCAAGGACGGAACCTGGGTCTCCTGTATTGCAGGCAGATTCTTTACCATCTGAGCAAACCAGGGAAGCCTTAACAGTTATTATAAAATATCGCCATAGTCCCTGTATTATACAACATATCCTTGTGTCTTATTTATTTTATACAGAGCAGTTTGTATCTCTTAGTCCCCTCTCTGTAATCGATGTCTTGCTCCTCCCCCTCTGTCCTCCCCTTGTTAAGCACTAGCTTGTTCCCTAGAGCTGTGAGTCGGCTTCTTTGCTGTTACACTGCCTACTTTCTTTTACTTTTTAGATTCCACAAATAATACTCTTGCGATATTTCAAACACTGTCACTGTGATTTTATTTGTCATCAGTGATCTGTGATGTTACTACTGTAACTCGTTGAAGGCTCAGGGGATGGCATTTCTTAGCAATAAAATCTTTTAAAAGTAAGGTCTCCAGGTTGTTTTCAGACATTATGCTATTGCACATTTAGCAGACTGCAGGGATCTATAAACACTGTTCTCATATGCATGGAAACCAAAAAAAAAGTCACCTGATTCTCTCTGCTGCAATCTGAGCACAGGTTATCTGCTGGGTGAGTCTCTGTTTCCCTGTATGCCTTTAGCTATATTGGATTTTTAGCCACAGGCACAATGAACACTTCAGAAATAAAAACAAAACACATGGTGTGCTTAGCTGAAAAGTCGTTCAGATTTGCCTTTCTGAAGCACATCTGTGATGCAATGCAAGGAGCAAGCTTAAGAAATGGTACATAAGAAGAAAGACAAGTTAGGTCTCCAACTTTAGCTCATGATGAAAGGCAACATAACACCAATGAGACTCAGGTAAAGCAGGAATGGACGAAAGAGAAAATATAAAGAGACAATGAACCCATGAATTTTCCCTTCCCAAAATCATACTGATTGACATCAGGATAAACTGAAAATTCTTATGCAGGATCACTGCAGATGGTGACTGCAACCATGAAATTAAAACACGGTTGCTCCTTGGAAGAAAAGCTATGACCTAGACAGCATATTAAAAAGAATAGACATTACTTTACCGACAAATGTCCATACAGACAAAGCTATAGTTTTTCCAGTAATCATATATGGATGTGAGAGTTGGACTATAAAGAAAGCTGAGCACTGAAAAATTGATGCTTTTGAACTGTGGTGTTGGAGAAGGCTCTTGAGAGTCCCTTGGACAGCAAGGAGACCAAACCAGCCCATCCTAAAGGAAATCAGTCCTGAATACTCACTGGAAGGACTGATGCTGAAGCTGAAACTCCAATCCTTTGGCCACCTGATGTGAAGTGAAGAACTGATTTACTAGAAAAGACCCTGATGCTGGGAAAGATTGAAGGCGGGATGAGAAGGGGACGACAGAGGATGAGATGGTTGGATGGCATCACCGACTTGATGGACGTGTTTGAGTAAACTCCGGGAAGCCTGGCGTGCTGCAGTCTATGGGGTCGCAAAGAGTCAGACCTGACTGAGTGACTGAACTGTTTATCAAGAGTTGAAATGATTAAGCTGTGTGGGTGCCAACTCAACTTCGCCAAAGCACAAAAGGTGTGTGTTTGTTTGGGGAGAATCCCACCCTTCCATCTAGATCCTTTGACATATGGCAAGGTTATTGAACAAAGTGGACTTCTTATAATTTAATAAAATGTGCATATGCAATAGTCAAGAAACATTAGCCATCTTGGGTAGAATTCACATGACACAATTATTCAAAAAGACTAGCATATACCTTGCTTTACAAACCGTAAGATTTCTGAAAGTCAAAAGAAAACGCTTGATATTTCTATTGCTTAGCTGAATCTTCATATTTTGCATATCATTTTAAAAACTGTGTTTTTAATTGGATAATTGCTTCACAAAGCTGTGTTTAAACCAGCTGTAGAATGACATGAGTCAGCCAGATGGATACATATATTCCCTCCCTCTTGAGGTTCCCTCTCTTCACCCACCTCATCCCTCTAGGTCTTCACAGAACGCCGAGCTCAGCTTCCAGTTCTGTACAACAGCTTCCTACTACCTACCTGTTTTACACACGCTGGTGTGTGTATTTGTCAAGGCTACTCTCTCAGCTCATCTCACCCATTCCTTCCCATCCTGTGTTCCACAAGTCCATTCTTGACTTCTGCATCTCTATTCCTGGCCTGCAAATACGTTCATCTGTACCGTTTTTCCAGATGATAATATATGGTATTTGTTTTTCTCTTTCTGACTTCAAACAATGAGAAATTATAGGTTCATCATCCACATCACTGCAAATAGCCCAGTTTCGTTCCTTTTTAATGGCTATGTAATATTCCATTGTATAAATGGACCACACTTTCTTTCTCCACTCCTCTGTCCACAGACATCTAGGTTGCTTGTTCGACTGTGCATCTTCAGAAGATGTGTTTCTCGTTCTTTATATTAGGACAAGACTCTAAGGGAAGCAACAAGGGCCTCCGAGCTGCAAAATGCCTCCCTTGTTATCGAACCCACAAGCTGGAATGTCCCTTTTGGGAAGGTCTGTTTGCAAAGGGAAGAAGGCAGGGCTAATGAAATTTCCCATAAACAGAAAAAGCAGCATCAAGGATTACCACCGGATTTCCCAGCAAGAGCATCTTCTCGTAAGTATCTACCCTGAGTTAGTAATGACATTTCCAATAACCATATCCTCTACTTTTATGATGTTACATTAAAAAAACTTTATTGGAGTTGCTTTATGAAATTCCTAGTGGCTGAAACAGTAAAGATTCTGCCTGCAATGTCAGAGACCTGGGTTCGATCTCTGGGTTGGGAAGATCCCCTGGGGAGGACATGGCTACACATTCCAGTATTCTTGCCTGCAGAATCCCATGGACAGAAGAGCCTAGCGGACTATATAGTCCATGGAGTTGCAAAGAGTCAGACACGACTGAGCCACTAACGCAACATGCATAGCTGCTTTGCAGTGTTGCATTAGCTTGTGTTATAGAGCAAAGTGAATCCACTATCCATATACCTATACCTCCTCTTTTTTCTTTCCCATACAGGTTACTTATGCAACATTCAGCAGAGTTCCCTGTGTTACGGGCTTCCCTGATAACTCTGTTGGTAAAGAATCCGCCTGCAATGCAGGAGAGCCTGGTTTGATTGCTGGGTCAGGAAGATCTCCTGGAGAAGGGATAGGCTACCCACTCCAGTATTTTTGGACTTCCCAGGTGCCAACAAAGGTCTGTCTAGTCAAAGCTATATTTTTTCCAGTAGTCATGTACGGATGTGAGAGTTGGACCACAAAGAAAGCTGAGCACCGAAGAATTAATGCTTTTGAACTGTGGTGTTGGAGAAGACTCTTGAGAGTCCCTTGGACTGCAAGGACATCCAGCCAGTCCATCCTAAAGGAAATCAATCCTGAATATTCATTGGAAGGACTGATGCTGAAGCTGAAACTCCAATACTTTGGTGACCTGATGCAAAGAACGGACTCATTTGAAAAGAACCTGATGCTAGGAGAGATTGAATGCGGGAGGAGAAAGGGACAACAGAGGATGAAATGGTTGGATGGCATCACCAACTCAATGGACATGAGTTTGAGTAAACTGCAGGAGCTGGTGAGGCTTGGCATGCTGCAGTCCATGGGGTCGCAAAGAATTGGACATGACTGAGCGACTGAACTGACCTGAACTGATGGCAATCAGTTTAGATCCCTGGGTTGGGAAGATCCCCTGGAGGAGGGACAGGCTACCCACTCCAGTATTCTGCCCTGGAGAATCCCATGGACTGTACAGCCCACGGGGTCACAAAGAGTCGGACACGACTGAGCGACTTTCACTCACTGTCACATGATGCTATACTCTGACTTGCAAACGTATGACTGTATTCCTTATGTGGACACACAGTGACTGTCTCGTGCCTAGTTACGAAAGGCCACGATTATTAAGAATGGAAAGTCAAAAGCTGAGATAGGGATCTTCTAGCAAAGTGGGTGAAGAGAAGAAAAATTACTCATTGGGGACAGGGAGTCATACACACTGGAGCATCTTACCCTCTAGTTCTTGTGTTTTTCTGCTCTCTTGCTGCTCACAAAGAATAAAATGAGGGATCCGCTTCCTTGCCTCGCTTCCTTATATCATAGCAACCAAAAGCAAATGGAGCAATTCCAATCCCAACATCCTTTACTCCGGATCTCAGCAATGATTTTGATTTGAAGATCTCTGCATGACTACGTTGAAGGCACTTCATTCTAAGTCCCCATCACCTTTCCAGAAAATAAAGAATAAAATCTGGACATTTCCTAGTGGTCCAGTGGTTAAGACTCTTAACCTTCACTGCAGGGAGCATCAGTTTGATCCCTGCTCGGGGATAAAAGTAGTCCCGTGTGCCACCGGACATAGCCAAAATCTTTTAGAAATCTATGTTGCCTGGCCCTCAGCTTCCATAGAAATAGGACCAATGGTAGAATGTTCTGGTCATAAGTTTGTCTCATGATGGTAAAAAAAAGATGAACAATTTCATAAAACTACTGAAATTTTCCCCATTGGCCTATGGCATTCAAATCTTTTTTGGATGTGACAACATTGCCTCATTCATGAGCATTTCTCATGGATATGGCTGTTCATTAACACATTTCAAGGCAGACTTACACATCTTTCCTCAAAATTAGTCTCACGTAGGTGAATAACAAATTCACATGCTTTTTCCTAAATCTATTTCTGTTCCACAATGCCATATAAATACTGAAGTAAAATTGCCTTTTTTAAGGGAAATAATCTAAGTTATTCCCTGTTTAATTATATGGGTCACACAGAAGAGAAGGAGGTGAAAATAAAATTGTTTCCGTGTTGATTAGTTTATAGATGTGTCATGTCTCACGGTGAGAGTGGGCGCCAGGGAGAAATAAAGAAATACTGGCTGACTTTACACTTTAATGAAGCGGAGGAAAAAAATAAAAAATGAAAAATTGGCAAGGGTATCACTACATATCCACTACTTACTGGGTAGGATTTTTTTTTTTTTTACCGAAAACATTAGATAAACAAATAATTCCAAAATAATCTGGATGCTCTTGAACATTTTATAAGCAATCCCTAAAAAATTCACTGGCTTTGTCACATATTCTTACCCTTCAAACATTTCAGCCTGTTAACAAACTTCTGAACCTATTTCACTGAAACCAATTGCAGTGAATACTTGCAATTGGATTTAAAAAAATAGTCAACAACAAGAAAAAAAAACACTGTCATGATTGAGTATACTATGAATACAAGGCTATAAATTTAATTTTATGAATGATTTAAAAATGCTAACTAAATAGAACTTTTAAGGCTAAATGTTTTTTACTGCATTTAGTATTTAAAAAGTTTATGTATATTTTAGTAGATTCTCTTCATGTTAATACTGCACATCATGAAATTTTAGGCTAGAAATAACCACTCATTCAACTCTTTCATTCAGCTTTCAACCCACTCATCTTGCACATATTTCATCAGATTTAACACTATATAGTTTGCATATTTATATATGAAATTACCCTTCTGTGATGGATTGGAAATAACAAACAACAAAAAATGAATAAGAAAAGCTAATTATCCATGCCAGATACTTTAAAACTGTCCTGCTATGAGACTATGAGACTTCTCTTGAGAAATAGTAATCTTTTGAAATTTCTTCACTTCTAAAGTATTTGCTAGCATTCTGATGACATCTACTTTGCTCTTGTTTCTGCTTTTCATTGAAAATCTGATAAAACTTCAATTCCTGTTCCCCCAAACTAGTTGATACATTTCCTGTGTTATATGTTGGTGTATGTTCATTTGATGTGTGTGTCACAGTCATATGGACTGAAATTCACTGTTATTAAAACACACTCCATCAACAGATAAACAGATAAAGAAGATGTGATATATACACAACAGAATATTACTTGGCCATGAAAAATAATGAAACAATCCCATTTGCCGCTACATGGATAGATGTTGAGATGATCACACAAAGTCACACGGAGAAAGACAAATATCATATGATATCGTGTATATGTGGAATCTAAAAGTAATACAAATGCATGTATTTACAAAACAGACTCACAGACGTAGAAAATAAACTTATGGTTACCAAAGGGGAAAAGAAAGTGCAGGTGGAATACATCAGGAGTTCTGGATTAGGAGATATACACAAATATATATCTAAAACAAGGACCTAGGGTATACCACAGGGAACAATGTTCAGTGACCTGTAATAACTTATAATGAAAAAGAATCTGAAAAAAGAATAGATATATATGTATAACTGAATCTCTTTGCTGCATACCTAAAACTAACATGGTATTGTAAATCAACGGTACTTCAATTTTTAAAAGAAATTTTAGAGAAACTCTCAATACTGCAAAATTTTGGAAGTGGCTTTGCATTCCAAATCAGGCAACTAAATTGTGAATGGATGCCAAACAGAGTCAAGTACTCAAAATTATGAATTATAAACATTCAAATTATAAATATTCAAAAATATAAAAGCATAATTTGCACTTCTAGAAGAGTATGTTATTGTTGATATCCCAATAAATGTCATTTTGGCATAAAATATACCCTTATGCTTTCATACTGTACCTGGATTTCAAACATAAATTCACTACGATGAAACAGATCCGTAGATGTACAATCACATTACTCATTGATTCTTTAATACATACAGTGAGGCTTACTGAGTCCTCAGATATACAGTTTCATTATTCCTCAAAGCAATTCTGTGGATTAGCTGTTGCTATTGCCATATGATAGATTTAACACACACATACTCATGAACAGCTGGTGGTATCTTCACCGTTAATCTTTAAGTTCAGTGACCTTCCATAAAATTATGCAAATATGAATGAGAGCATTTTGATGAGTAATTTTTAAAACCTGAATTTCAAATAAAACACTGGCTCCAGTAATTTCTATGCAAAACACCCACGAGTTTATTTCTATGATGGTTTTCATCATGCATTTCAAAAAGATCAAACGCTCTCCCAACAAACCAACGGAGCCAAACTCTTATTTCCCAGGAAACACTCAAATATTGATTGAAAAGTTGAAAGACATGTGTGAAAAACCAACAGTCTGATTCAGTGCTTCACAGAGAACTGTTAATGAAAATATCCTCTCATCCATAACTCTAGCAGTAACATAAATCGTGATTAAAACCCAACTTGCATGTGTTGTCTTGTGAAATGATGAATAACTGTCTGAAATTCCTTTGCAGTCTGAGGTGTTTAGGAATAATATTACCTATTTAATGCTTGTAAAATGAAGAAGTCCTTTTCTCAATTCTGAGCTACTCTTAAGAGAATACAGCTTCAATATGGTATTTTGCATTCTCTCTATAAACTGTTATCCCCTGTCTTATCATTTGTGTTAAAATTAGAATAAACCTGACATCTTCATGATGTAGCAACAGATTGCAAATTCAAACCAACCCCTTTGTGAGAAGGAGAGAAAATCTGCATGATTCAAAAAAAAAAAAAATTCTTTATAGAACTCTGAACGCTGAAATCACACTGGGGGCTCACTGGTAAAGAAGCTGCCTGCCAACACTGGAGAGTGTGCAATCTAATCAATTCCCCTCTAAGACTACTCCCTCTGTGAGATTCACTTTCAGGGCAAGTAGGAAACAAATGCAAACTCAGATTTACAGGGACTTGCAGCCCACTCCCACAACCTCTAAAAAAAAAAAAAAAAAAAAAAAATCGAAGAATAGCAGGTCTTCATGAATTATAGAACATGAATTTTAATATACACAGGTAGTCAGCCCAGGAGGAGCAAACCTCTAATCTGTACCAATTTATTACTATTACTATTTTCCTTTCCAATAAAATATTGGACATATTCAAAATAAAATACCCAATAAAATAAAATATTGGGGCGTCCCTGATTGCTCAGTTGGTAAAGAATCTGTCTGCAATGCACGAGACCCTGGTTCGATTCCTGGGTCGGGGAAGATCCCCTGGAGAAGAGATAGGCTACTCACTCCAGAATTCTTGGGCTTCCCTGGTAGCTCAGCTGGTAACGAATCCACCTGCAATGCGTGAGACCTGGGTGCAATACTTGGTTTGGGAAGATCCCCTGGGGAAGGGAAAGGCTACCCACTCCAGTATGCTGGCCTGGAGAAAACCATGGCCTGTAAGGTTGCAAAGGGTCGGACATGACTGGGCGACTTTCACTTCACTTTCCAATAAAATGATCACAAAGATGATCAAGCACATAACAAAACAAGAAGCCACCAATAAAAAGATCCAGCAGAAGTAACAGTGACTGAAATGAGGTTCCCCTCGCCCAAAGAATGAAGAGAGTGTAATCATCAGACATGTATGACAGGCCAACTTAAAAACAACGTTCAAATAACCAAAAAACTCTGAAAGGAGTGAGAAATGATTCAAAAGTTGGGTAAAAGATATCTTAAAAGACCTGGTGGGAATTTTAGATGAGAGTATCAGAAGAACAAAAAAAAAAATTAATAGCTGATAGATCAGCTTAAGAGAAGGTGAGCCCCCAAAAATTGAACTGTGGTGTTGGAGAAGACTCTTGAGAGTCCCTTGGACTGCAAGGAGACCCAACCAGTCCATCCTCAAGGAGATCAGTCCTGGGTATTCATTGGAAGGACTGATGCTGAAGCTGAAACTGCAATACTTTGGCCACCTGAGGCAAACAGCGGACTCACTGGAAAAGACCCTGATGCTGGGAAAGATTGAGGGCAGGAGGAGAAGGGGACGACAGAGGATGAGATGGTTGGATGGCATCACCGACTCAAAGGACATGAGTTTGGGTAAACTCCAGGAGACGGTGATGGACAGGGAAGCATTTTGTGCTGCAGTCCATGGAGTCGCAAAGAGTCGGACACGACTGAATGACTGAACTGAACTGAACTGAAGAGAAGATGAGGTAAAATTGAAGAGAAAATGAATAAACTTGAGTAAAAAGAGAGGAGAATCCAGAATGCGTCATGGAAAGATTTTTCAAAGGAAGAGAATATAGAAAAGAGAGTTACAAACAGACAAAGCAAAATGAGACTATGCGAGTCTCAGTTCTTGGTGCATGAAAACGTCAGACAATGCGATCAACCCCGAAGGGAGAGAAACATGCAGGGGTGAATGAGATAAAGCAAATACAAGATTCACAATTTAAAATAACTGGGGAAAAAACAGTCAAGAAAATAGGAAATTGAAAATTTCAAAAATGTGAAAATTATAGGAAAGAACAAGAATTAAATTTAGCAGGGTAAAGAAAACATGTAACGAAATTACAAGTTTGGTGACATGGCTGACCCAACTCGTTAGGTACAGAAGAAAAGAGAATTGCTGAAATAAAATAAAGTACTGGAGAAAAAATAATGCAGAATGAAGTTTGGAAATAAAATTAGATGGAAATACAAAAATAACAGTAAAAATGGAGTTATGGAGATAAAAACAAAGAAATGTTTAATTAAGTTATCAAAGAAGAAAAGAAAAAAATATATATATATATAGTTGCAACATTTGAGAAAGAGAGAACTAAGAATTCTCAGAAATTAAGTAAAACACCATTCCAAAAGTTGAGATGATTAAGAAATCCTAATCGGGTAAATTAGAAGAACACCATTATCAGCTGCATCAGAGAAAACCGCAGAAACTCGAAGGCAAACACCCCTGAAATAGATATCTGCAGAATGTGTCCTTTTTAAAGCAGTAACTTTTAAACAGGCAGCTAAGTTCTCTGTAGCAACAAGGGAACTGAGACCAGCAGAATGATATTTTTGATGACCGAAAGAAAATTTGCAGAGAAAACTGCAAATTAAAATTGGGTGACCATATTCTTCAAGAGCGGATATCAAAAAGAAATTTTTTACAAAATGTTTATTTATTATTGTTTATTTGTCTGCACCAGGTCTTAGTTGCGCCATGTGGGATCCAGTTCCCTGATCAGGGATCGAACCCAGGCCCTGTGCATTAGGAATGTGGAATCTTAGTCACTGGACCACCAGGGAAGTCCCTCAAAAAGAAATTTTTAAGCAAGTGAACTAGGGTTTTCAATGGCTCACATGCTCTGAAAATACATCACTAGATATTTAAAAAATTTTGAACATTTATAATTTAAAAATTTTTTAAATTAAAAAAAAATTTTCTCATAGAGAAAGTTGGAGGCATGTATGACCATAGAAATTATTATATTAAGCTAAGACAGAGAAAGACAAGTGTCATAAGGCATTGCTTATATGCGAAATCTTAATAAATGATATCGAGGAACTCGTTTACAAAACAGAAACATATTCAGATATTGAAAACAAACATGTGGACAACAAAGGACAAAGGTGGAGTGATAAATTAGCAGTTTGGGATTAGCAGATCTAAATTACTAAATAGAAAATAGAAAAATAGCAAGGATCTGCCATATAGCATGGGGGAACTACATTCAATATTTATATGACTCTATAATGAGAAAATTCATATATATATATATGTTTATATATATACAAATAATTCAATCATTTTGCCACATGCAGGATATAAACACAACACTGGACATCAGCTATACTTCAATAAAGAAAATTTTTAAATGACTATCTCAATTTGCTATATGTGAGTATAACGTGCCCACTAATCCCAGCAGAGAACAGACTAATCAAATGGAACTATATTCACCAGCATATGAAAAACAGAAAAAGTAATCACTGCTATGTTGGATTGATTCCAACACACATAGTTATGTTAACATTACAATACACAAATATGTTCTCTTTATCTATTCCAGTATTTGGGCTTCCCTGGTAGCTCAGATGGCAAAGAATCCATCTGCAATGCGGGAGACCTGGGTTCGATCCCTAGGTTGGGAAGATCCCCTGGAGAAGGGAAAGGCTACCCTCTCCAGTATTCTGGCCTAGAGAATTCCATGGACTGTATAGTCCATGATGTCACAAAGGGTTCGACACCACTGAGTGACTTTCACTTTCACTAAATAATGACTCAAACTGTAATGAATCTGCCTGCAATACAGGAGACCTGGGTACAATCCCTAGGTTAGGAAGATCCCCTGGAGAAAGGAATGGCAACCCACTCCAGTATTCTTGCCTGGAGAATCCCAGGAACAGAGGAGCCTGGTGGGCTACAGTCTATGATGGGTCTCAAGGAGTCAGACAGGAGTGAGTGATTAAAACACACATATATACCTTCATCTCTAGTTTATATACCCTTAAATATCTATCTATATAGATACATATAGAGAGATATAATATCAACCTAGTAAAAAATAATGTTTAAAAAATGACCAACTCATCACATTTAGAACAAAATATGTTAAGAAAATCTAATATCCAGACACAAAGAGTTTAACTAACAAAGAGTAGAAGGGAACTTCTCTATTTGATATAAACCCTCAAGGAAAACCCTTTGGTGGACATAACACCCCAGCTGATTAAAGATGGGAAACACCGTCTTTGAAGCTGGAAGTGAAAAAAACAAATACCCACATCTTTGTTTCTATTTAGGATTAAACTAGAGGCCTTACTGCAGGAAGGTGGAACAAACACATATAAAGGTCAAAGAGTAAGTATTAAGTTTGTTTTTACTCAGAGATGATATGTGTATATGCAGAAAATCCCAAACAATATGAGAATTTAATACATTTAGTGATTATCAAATTGAGAGAAATTAAACAGAAATTATATATTTTATTACTGCCACAATAATAGTCAGAAAAGGAAAGGCTTTAAAAGACGATCTGAAAACACCAATTTCTATAAATCTGTTATACAAAATGTGTGCAAAATCTCTATTCAGAATACTATAAAATAGCACTAAGGAAAAATAAAAATTCTTAAAGTAGTGTTACGGATTCATCATTTTCATAAATTGGCTTTCTATTCAATATTGAAAGATGTCCAATAAACACAATCTGGTAAGATATTAATTAAATTCTTAATTAAAATCAGATGTTTATTTTCCAAGGGGAGACTCTAAAGTTTATACAAATATGGAAAGTTTAAAAAATAATGAAGACTTTTTTAAAATATCAACAAGAGAAAACTTGTGATAGCACATACTGTGAATTATTATTAAATATAATATTTAAGAGAATATAATATTGGCACAGAGACAGGTAAGAACTTTGGGGGATATGAGATAATTTTTTTCAAGAAATGGCATTGTGTGATGGTGAATTATCTATATAGAAAAAATCAATTGTACTCATCAGAATCATAAAAAATAAAAACTCCATGTGGAATTATAACATAAAAAAGACATAAACAGGCTTTTTAGGACACTAAAGAAAGATAAGTTCACATCTTTGGGCCAAAAAAATGTTTTAAGCAATATTCCAAAAGCGCTAATCCTAAAGTAAATGACTATATGATCATTTAATGAATAAATTTAGCTCACTTGATGATGGTGACAGGCAATCCAGGAGATATGAAATATTTGCAGTATAAGTAACTGTTGAAACACACTCATCAATAAGAAAATGATTAAACAATGCAATAGAAAAATTGATAAATGGGACAATTCATCAAACAGGAAATAAAATGGCCGGTTGATCTATGGAAAAGTCTCAACCTCAGGAAGCCATAACTAAAAATACATTGAGTTTCCGCATACACTCATTAGATCGGAGAAAGAAAATGAAATTCTGATAGTGCCAACTGTGGCATGGATTTCACACTGCTGGTGAAAACACTTATTCCCATGTTGGAAAACAGTTCATTCCTATCAAAGCTAAAAGCCAAGATTTCAGCCAACAGTTCCACC
Source organism: Cervus elaphus (assembly GCF_910594005.1). Lineage (NCBI taxonomy): Eukaryota > Metazoa > Chordata > Mammalia > Artiodactyla > Cervidae > Cervus > Cervus elaphus. The sequence goes on along the minus strand of NC_057848.1, from coordinate 175,763,876 downwards.
ACGGCCATGTGCCCCCAGAAGCTGCACAGGCACTAAGAAATGAGAATATATTTCCCCGAATTGTTAAAACACCAACGAGTCTAATAGCCAACACTGGAGATAATGCATTCATCTAGGAACAATAAAATGGACAAATGCCTTCTGATGTAGTCATGTCATGGGGTGTCTGTGTGAGCTAAGTCGCTCAGTTGTGTCTGACTCTTTGCGACCCCACGGGCTGCAGCCTGCCAGGCTCCTCTGTCCATGGGATTCTCCAGGCAAGGATACTGGAGTGGGTTGCCATCCCCTCCCTCCAGGGGATCTTCCCAACCCAGGGATGGAACCCACGTCCCTTATGTCTGCTGCACTGGCAGAAAGCTTCTTGACCACAATCGCCACCTGGGAAGCCCCTCAAGGCGAGACTACAGAAGAATTACAATGAATACAACAGGTACACATAAAAACAACACAGGTGCACTGTCAAAGCGCAATCGTGGACTTCTCTGGTGGTCCAGTGGTTACGAATCCACCTGTCAAGGCAGGGGACACGTGTTTGATCGCTGGTCCGGGAAGATTCTCCCTGACACGGAGCATTTAAGCCTGACTGCTACAACGACTAAGTCCCAATGCTAAAACCTAGTGAAGCTGGTTCGCCTAGAGCCCACGCTCTGCACCAAGAAATGCCACCGCAATGAGAAGTCTGCACACCACAAGCAGAGAGTCGCCCCCATGCAGCCCAAGCAGACAAAAGCCTGTGTGCAGCCCAGAAAACCCAGGACAGCCACAAACAAATGAAGTCCTTTAAGAAAAAAATAATTAAAAATAAGATCACAACCACGAGTGAAGACAACACATCGGAAGAGACAGCTGCATTCATCTCAAGTCCTGCAACACAAAAAGTTTAAATCATGTGATGTGGGGATGTCTATATTGGTGGGGAAAAGAAAACAGGAACCAAGGAAGTGATCTGCATAACAGAATAATGCAAGAGATGCAGGGTTCCATCCCTGGGTCAAGAAGATCCCCTGGAGAAGGGAATGGCAACCCACTCCAGCATGCTTACCTGAAGAATCCCACAGACAGAAGAGCCTGTAGGGCTACAGTCCACGGGGTCGCAAAGAGTCATAGATGACTGAGCCACTAACACATAGATACATAGAATAACGGTTCCCACCTGAGGCTTTAAGAGAGGAAGAGAGAAATGCTTTTGTGAGGTTGACAGCTCTCTCTTTCTTGACAGGGTGATAGTCACGGGAATATGTGCTCTTTCCTTTTTGACATTGTCCTGAAAACTGATGCTCTATGGACTTTTCTGCGTGTTGTATTTCAGATGGAGTTTTACTTTTCAGTTACTGTAGGTTGAATTGCAACATAAATAGTGACTGATTTACATTCTATCAGGTTGGCCAAAAAAACAAATTGAACTAACATTGGGACTGTAGCCTTAAAGCTCTTTTGTCCATGGAATATTCCAGGCAAGAATACTGGAGTGGGTTGCCATTTCATCCTCCAGGAGATCTTCCCCACCCAGGGACTGAACCCGGGTCTCCCGCACTGTAGGCAGACGCTTTACCATCTAGGCCAATTCATTTCACTTCCAGATGTCAAACACCAACATAAACGGATCTGTTATTCCATACATCCCTTGGGTGTACTCACATCGTTACCAACATCAGAGGTTTATGGGAAAGTGATTTCTTCTGACTGCGTGTCTGCATGTGTGATGAGTTATTAGTGGTCTTAAAACAGCCACAAAGTTAAAATACACTTGCTCCTTGGAAGGAAACCTATGACAAACCTAGACAGTGTGTTCAAAGGCAGAGACATCCCTTTGACAACAGAGGTCCATCTAGTCAAAGTTATGGTTTTTCCAGCAGTCATGTATGGATATGAAAGCTGGACCATAAAGAAGGTTGAGCAATAAAGACTTGATGCTTTTGGACTGTGGTGTTGGAGAAGACCCTCCAGAGTCCCCTGGACTGCAAGGAGATCCAACCAGTCCATCCTAAAGGAGATCAGTCCTGGGTGTTCATTGGAAGGACCGATGCTGAAGCTGAAGCTCCAATACTTTGGCCACCTGATGCGAAGAGCTGACTCATTGGAAAAGACCCTGAACTTGGGAAAGATTGAAGGCAGGAGGAGAACGGGGTAGCAGAGGATGAGATGGTTGGATGGCATCACCGACTCAGTGGAGATGAATGTGAGAAAATTCCTAGAGATAGTGGAAGAAAGAGAAGGCTGGCATGCTGCAGTCCATGGGGTGGCAGAGTCGGACATGACTTGACATCTAAACAACATCTTAAAAATCTACAACAGAAACTATTTTATCTTTAGCAATTTATCTAGCCACATGAAGTATTCAGAGTTATTTCTAAGGAGAGGAAGTGATAAAATTTTTAATTATTCAGAGACATCTAAAAAAATATATTATTTTTGGCCATGCCACATGGCTTGTAGGATCTTAGTTCCCTGGCCGGGGATTGAACTCATGCCCTTGGGCAGTGAAAGCACAGAATCCTAAGCACTGAACCACCAGGGAATTCCTTCAAAGACATTTTCTTCTTTTGTTAGAAAAGGACCTAGCTCCACAGAAAACACATTACGTAAGTTTTAATTACAAGGATCAGGTACCATGATGGGTTACCAATGACTGTGCAACTGGCCAAAATTGGGTTGAAGATACATGAAACAGTCAGGAAGCATTTTCATTAAACAGGCTTTTAAAGGTGAGGGTGCAAAATGAGCTTTCTAAAAATAGGCGGGATGCAAATCATAGCTCTGAATGAATGCCATCCATCAGAATAGTCAATTTGGAAGTGGGTACGGGCAGCACTCAGGTGGCTCAGAGCATTTTGATTTTCTCTTTTCAATGTGCCTCAGGAGTTAGCAGAATCAAGCTAACGTTTATTTATAGCTGTACCTTGTTTTTGAATTAAAACTGCATCATGCAACATGGTTACCGACCATACTCAACAGAACCTTGGCTGCTTCCAAATATAAATCCCCCCCCCCCCCCCGGTTCAGGATTAAGAGCTGCCTCATAGCAAGATATTGAAAATAAATTACCAAGGGCTTTCAAGCAATTTAAAGCGAGTAGAAACGAAATAGGTTCCAGCAATCTTATTTTATTGCAATTAGAGTGCTGCGTCTGAAGTGACTCATTTATATATAATCACACTCCTTTGGTACAGTCTCCGATATGCTTACTAAATTGTATCAGCCTAATTGTGCAACAGTCAGCACTTATATATTTTCAATATTTTACTATTATTTATTAAAATATTTACTTACAGATATTGTCATCAGTAAGTGCTGGAGAAGACTCTTGAGACTCCCTTGGATGCCAAGGAGATCAAACCAGTCCATCCTAAAGGAAATCAACCCTGAATATTCGCTGGAAGGACTAATGCTGAAGCTGAAAGTCTAATATTTTGACCACCTGATGTCAAGTGCCAACTCATCGGAAAAGACACTGATGCTGGGAAAGATTGAAGACAGGAGAAGGGGACAACAGAGGGCTGGATGGTTAGATAATATCACTGACTCAATGGATATAAATTTGGGCAAATTCTGGGAGACAGTACAGGACAGAGGAGCTTGGCCCGTTGCAGTCAATGGGGGTAGCAAAGAGTTGGACACAACTTAGCGACTGTCAACAACAACAAGGTGAATGGATTAATAAACTGTGGTCCATCCAGAAAATGGAACATTATTCATCACTAAAAAGAAAGAATGTGAGAGTTGGACTATAAAGAAAGCTGAGCGCCGAAGAATTGATGCTTTTGAACTGTGGTGTTGGAGAAGACTCTTGAGAGTCCCTTGGACTGCAAGGAGATCCAACCAGTCCATCCTAAAGGAAATCAGTCCTGAATATTCATTGGAAGGACTGATGCTGAAGCTGAAACTCCAATACTTTGGCCACCTGATGTGAAGAGCTGACTCCTTGGAAAAGACCCTGATGCTGGGAAAGATTGAGGGCAGGAGGAGAAGGGGACGACAGAGGATGAGATGGTTGGATGGCATCACTGACTGGATGGACATGAGTTTGAATAAACTCTGGGAGTTGGTGATTGATAAGGAAGCCTGGCATCCTGAAGTCCGTGGGGTGGCAAAGAGTCGGACACGACTGAGCGACGGAACTGAACTGAAGTGAAAAAGAAAGGAGCAGTCAAGTCATGGAAAGACTTGCAGGGACCCTAAATTCACATTCCCCAGTGCAAGAAGCCAATCTGAAAAGGCCACATCCTGCGTGATTCTAACGATAGGGCAAAACTGATAGCTTTTGGTGAACGATGTCGGATTCCCGCTCTCTGAAGAAGAAGGTTTCGCTTCGGGACCAGGGACCAGGCTTGATCACTCAAATGCTTTTGTGTAGCAGAGTTTTATTAAAGTGTGAACAGGGACAGAGGAAAGCTTCTGACAGAGACATCAGAAGGGGCCTGGAGAGTGCCCACCTTGCGACTAGTCTTATCAAGACCGTATATACTTTTACCAGACCTTCTCCCACAACATGCGTCTTAAACTAACAAGACTAGAACTAACAATAGTCAGGTCTTACCAGACACGCTCTGGACAATATGAGTCTTAAAATAACAAGATTAGTCAGAAGGTTCTTGTTAAGCAGAAACATGTCCTCAAGCAAGATCCATTGTTGTTATATGACCGGTTTGTCTTTTTCTCCTCCTTGAGAGCCTTGGACCCCTTTCTCCTTCTTGGGGACCCCAGACTTCTTATCAACCTACCTAAGAATTGACTCTCTCAAAAATACGGAGATAGTCAAAGGATCTGTGGTTGCCAGGGGGTTTAGTGGACAGAGAGGTGTGAATGGAGGATTGTTAGCATGCACAAGGGTGGTGAAGCCACATTGCAAGATACCATAATGATGGATACACTGCCTAAACCCATAGAGTGTGCAACAGCAAGAATCAGCCCTAATACGAACCACGGCCGTGTAGTGGTGGTCATGTTTCAATGAAGGCACCCCCTCGGTCAGAAGTGTGCTGGTCGGGTGGGTGATGTGGATCGTAGGGTAGGCTGTGCATGTGAGGGGCTCAGGTTTCCCCAGAAATCTCTGTACCTTCCCCTCAATTTTGTTCTAACTCTTAACAATGCTCTTAAAAAGGAGGGCCCTTTATGGATAAAGAAATACAAGCAGCCAATAAACATGCAGAAGCATTCTTCCGAAAAAATGTCCACACCTTAAAAAACAAAACAACTGAACAGTAAGTTTCGGAGGAAATGCAGACACGGGTAATCAGCAAAAAAATAATATTAAATATTATTGGAATAAGAAAAATGGTGAATCCATTAAAAAAAAAACTCTAATGCCATAAAAACATACCAGAAATGCTATTGAAATGTTTTAAAAAGAAATAGCATTTTATTTCAATTTTTAACATTATAATTGTTTGATTCAAGTATATACTAGTTGAAATTTTAAAAATTAAATAAAAAATTATTTTCTTAGGGAGGGAGCAATATTAAAAACAAATAAACAAAGATGATAAAATATGTAAGAAATAAAAATAGTTTAAGTATCTGAGTTCTCAAATTTGAGAGTCTTTTCAAAGACAAGAGTATGAACAGCAGAAGGGCAGAAATAGCTAAGAAAAAAAATAACAGACCAGAAGACTTTCCTATACCCCAGGAAATGAACCTCCAAATGAATGTAAAAACCTAAAATCCCATGTGGAGTCACACCACACTGAAATTCCTGGATGCCATGAGGTTAAGCCCAACATCCCACATATTTCAAAAAAAAAGGAAACTAAATGAATTAAAATAATGATTTATGAACAAAGAGAAACAGAACCAGAATGACATATAAAAGCAGGTCAAGACAAATGGACGTAGTCTTTCTCACTTTTGTGAGATGGTTGGTATCTCAACCAGTTTTTGTCAATGAAGTATAGTTGATGTACAATATCATATAAGTTACAGGTGTACCACATTAGTGATTCACAGTTGTAAGGGTTATACTGCATTTACACTTATTATAAAATATCACCGTATCCCCTGCATTGTACAATACATTCTTGTAGCTTATTTATTTTATATATAGTAGTTTCTCTTAATCTTCACTCCTATACTGCCCCTTCTCTCTCTCTCTCCACTAATAACCACTGGTATATTCTCTATGAGTCTGTTTTTTCTGTAATATTCACGAGTTTGTTGTACTTTTTTAAAAAAAAGATTTCACCAATAAGTGAGATTATACAGTACGTGTTTTTCTCTATCTGACTTATCTCACTTAGCATCACGCCCTCTGCATTCATCCCGTTGCTTCAAGTGGGAAATAATCCCACGAATTAGAAAAGACACGGGCATGCCGATATTAACTGCAGCACTGCTCACAACAGCGAACATATGGAAGCAAGCTAAATGTCCATCAACTGAGGGATGGATAAGGAAGATGTAGCACACATATTCACAGAGGAATACTACTCAACCATAAGAAGCACGACATGCAACGATTCTTTTCTTCAACAGGTTTTTGCCGAAGGCCTTCACGATTCCAAAAATTGATTTAGATGCCCAGGATAAGGCGAATACAAACGGACAGTCTGATTACAGACAATAGGCATGTTCACACACAAACATCCTGCATCTCATAGGTACAGGGTAAGGGAGGAGAGCCTTCAGCCAACAAGGCGTCTGTGACCAGGTCTGTTAGAATTATGAACACCTTGGCCAGGGAACACAGTCCCTTGCCAGATGCACGGCTTATAGAGTCTTTCCAGGACTGAATATCAGACTCTGTTGTTGCCTTTGGCCGGTGCACAACATGTACAACTAGAAGCCTGAAGGTGTGCCTGTGTGCAGACTTTTAACATTCTGAACTGCAAGAAGAGTGCCTTGATGTGGGTTGTCGCCTAGCTGGCCTACCCCCGAAACACTAAATCTAAATGAGCTGGCACCAGGAACACACATACATGGACCATCTCCTCCCTGTGAGACAGTTGCCAGTGAGATCGGTTGGCATCCAGGTTCCACAGGGAAGTCCGAAGAAAATGGAGATGGGCGTATATTTAACTGCTTCTTTTGCCAGAGAACCATAGGGCAACTGTGCTGAGTTCTTCCATCTCCAAGGACAGAAAAGTGAGCGGAGAGTGCAGAAGCTTCTCACAAGCTGAGATTTTTTTTGTCCTAGTTTCTAAAATGAGAGGCAGGCTTGCACCAACACCACCCCCCGCCCCCCCCCCCCACTGTTAACTGAGACGAAACGCGCTTGGCTCACTGCACGGCAGGCCAACAAAAATCACAGAATGAAGTGTCAAGGCAAGGCATACGACTTTATTTGGAAAGCCAGCTGCCTGAGAAGACGGCAGACTAACGTCTCAAAATAACTGACTTCTCGGGGTCTCGATGCCAGTTTTCCCTTTATAGAACAGAGAAGGGGGAGGCGAGGAGGTAAAGTAAAAAGGCCGTTAACCTGGCAATTTCTCCTGGAACGGCCAGCCAGCCTCGGGGAAGGGATGTGTTAACTGACTCCTTCCTGGGGTGACCCACGTGTGGACCGGGTCCAGAACAAAGGCACGCTGGTGTAACATTCAGGTGGAGGGGCAGGGTTTCTCTGAGGCAGACCATTATGTACAGGCAACAATCTTTCAGTCAACAAAAGCCACGAGAAGCAAAGATTAAACTAAAAGCATCAGATCTAATTTGGGAGTCATAACCTCTCTTCCCTGTAAAAGCACGGTGCCAGAAGCTGACAGATACAATGAGAGTTTCAGCGGGCTAGCGGAGTTCTCTATGAACAAGAGGGAAACAGGTGAGCTCTAGAAACCCACTTGGAGGAGGAAATGGCAACCCACTCCAGTATTCTTGCCCAGAGAATCCTGTGGACAGAGGAGCCTGGTGGGCTGCTGTCCATAGGGTCGCATAGAGTCGGACACGACTAAAGTGACTTAGCATGCATGCATGCATTGGAGAAGGAAATGGCAACCTACTCCAGTGTTCTTGCCTGGAGAATCCCTGGGATGGGGGAGCCTGGTGGGCTGCTATCTATGGGGTCACACAGAGTTGGACACGACTGAAGTGAGTTAGCAGCAGCAGCAGAAACCTGCTGGGAAATGAGATCTCTTCCTGGGAAGGCAGGAGTCAGAGGAAGACACAGAGATCATAGCTGTTCCTTCTTATTTCAGGAAACCCGTGCACAAAGCCAGCTGTTGACGAGAAATCCTGACAAGACAGAACAACATCTGTGGGCGGCCGGATAATGCCAAGGCTTTATAACTGAATTTCCAGATGAAGACGCTACTAATTAGATGTCCAGTGAGAAGACAGGCTTCTCACTGCTTTATGTGACCTTCACTGAAAATTTGATTGTGTTTAACGAACTGGACAAGGTAAACAGACATGCAAAAAATCTCTAGGTGTCAGATTATCTGACGACAGATGGACTGCCTCTGGACAGAGGGAGGTTTGCGTGTGAGGGATCCTCATACAAGCCTTCTCCTGCTTCCTCCATGTCCCAGAGCTGGAAACGGAGAGCTCTTGACAGAACCACACTTCCCAAGAGCTCACTCTTGGTCAGCTCAAAGTGGAAAAGTGAAAGTCGCTCAGTTGTGTCCAACTCTTTGTGACCCCATGGGACTGTAGCGCTCCAGGCTCCTCTGTCCATGGCATGCTCCAGAAGAATACTGGAGTGGGTTGCCATTTCCTTCTCCAGGGGATCTTCCCAACCCAGGGATCAAAGCTGCATATCTTGCATTGGCAGGTGAATTCTTTACCATCTGAGCCACCTGGAAAGTCCGCACTTGGGAAAGGAGTGTTTCAGTATCCTTATCACACAACTATGGATATTTCCTTCCTGAATATTACAGAAAATCCAAAACCAGGTGGAAATTTCTGGAAGGTTAGTTGTGATACAAAATTTGAAACCATATCGATGAATACTCCATGCTCTATTACATTAAAATCCATTGATCTATCTTACACTTTGAATGGGTTTTCTGCCCATGAAAGATTTTGTAACATCATTCACTGGTCATTGGAAAAACAGTTCTCTGAGTTATGTGGTTCTCCCAAAAGTTGACAGATTTCCTGAAACAATGTCAGAAAATCACACTTGTCATTATCACTACTGAGCTCATTAGGAAGTTTTTCAAATACTGGGATGCTGTCTTGCTTACGAGTCATGGTTCTTAATCTAGGAACTTAGTTACTCAGTGATGTCCGATGCATTGCAACCTCACGCATTGTAACCCTCCAGGCTCCTCTGTCCATTGGATTCTCCAGACAAGAATACTGGAGTGGGTTGCCAATCCCATCTCCAGGGGATCTTCCCATCCCAGGGATCGAACCCTGGGTCTCCTGCATTGCAGGTGAATTCTTTACCAGCTGAGTTACCAGGTAAGCCCCAAAGTTCTTAATCAATGAGATGGTCCAAAGATGCAATGCTGGCTTGCAGACTGGAGGCTGTATTTGCATCCTTACCTAGATCGTTAGCCTCAGTCAGGTCTCATCAGGCAGAGAAAAGACTATGGAGGATTGAAGGAGCCAGAGGGTTTGTGGAGCGAAGACCTTGTGAACTGGGATGGTGACTGACCTCCTACAAAGAAGTGTTCTGTGGTCATCTCGAAAGACCACTGGTAGAAATGATGTCAGTGCAGGAGGATAGGTGTAGGAGTTCAAGAGAAGAGTTGTGATCCAAGTGAAACAAACAGTGGTGGGCAGGACCCACTACCAGACCTTGGAAACCAGAAATGCCTTCTAAGCCAGGTTTGGCTCTGGCCAAACTCCCGGAAAGCAGCAGCATTAGGTTTTTAACTGGGCATGTCAGAGTTTGCTTTTTCCTCTTATTTCTTGACTCCTCTTGACAAGAAAATGGGCCAGCCTGATGCTCTTTTCTTACTGAATGGTTCTCCTGTCTGGGGGTTGGCCCAAGAAAGCAGAGTGAACAAGCTTTACACCGCAGGAGTCGATGCTATTGACCGACCTGGATAATTACCATCTGTGAGTGGCCAGGATTGCTCTTGCCAGCTATTTCAAAGAGGAGGAAGAAGTATACAGAGTGGATGGAAGTGTAACCTGTAGAAAGGATAAACTCGCTTCCCATTGAGGCTACACTGAATAGCACTGGTCTGCCCCTTACTGGAGCCCAATTCAGGGAATTTACTCATGAACGATCAGAAAGCTAATGACCTACTAGTGTGATAGTATATACAGATGCTTAGCAAGCTCTCAGGGCTGAAATAAGACAACCCATGGGGTCAGTTGTGTGTGCTACTCTCTTTTTAACTGTCTTTTAAACACAGTGGAGGTAAAGGTTATCTTATATATCCCTCAACCAAAACCACATTGGTGGATGCATTCTGTCTTTGCCCATGGAGAACCTCTCAACCGGACCTACCTCTGAGACCCAGCCATGTAAGGATGATGTCCTTGTGTCCTGGATCCCTTTTCTGGCTGTTTGGCAGCTTCTCAGGGAGTGTGATGCTCTCAGCTCAGGGAGAAGAGCCTCTGACATCCTGGCCGTGTCCCGTAGAATGCAGTGGCCTCAACAGGACTTGTAAGCCACTTGTAAGCACCCCTGTTTGCTGCAACGTGAAAATCATGACCCAGGTTTTTGCAACATGAAAAGCATGACCCTGGGGTGGTGACTGACCTCCTACGAAGAAGTGTTCTGTGGTCATCTCAAAAGAAGACCACTTATAGAAACCACGTCAGTGCAAGAGAATGGCTATAGAAGTTCATGAGAAGAGAGGTGACCATCATCACCACCCCACTCATGGCGCGTCCTGACGTTGTTCCCATCTAATATTTTCTTATTATCTAGGTCCTTGAATGATCCTTCTCAGGGGACTTCCGTGGTGGTCCAGTGGTTAAGAATCCATTTGCCAATGCCGGGGTGGGGAGGGGAGGGTGCGCAAGTTTGATCACTGATCTGGGAAGATGCCACATGCCTCCGGGAAACTAAGCCGGTGTGCAACGACTGAACCTGAGTGCTGCAACTACTGACTCCCACATGCCTAGAACCCGAGCTTGACAACAAGAAGCCATCACAAGGACCAGCCCACGCACCACAACCAGAGAGTAGCCCCAGCTCTTTGCAACTAGAGAAAAGTCTGCACAGCGACTAAGATTCAGCCACAACCACACAAAAATAGTAATAATAATAATCCTTCTTGATACCATCTCTTTGCCACTGCCCATCCAATGAATAGGCACATATTTTAAACCAATCCCTCTCAAGATAGCTGCCTTTTTACAAGGCGTCCTCCACCTCAATGAAGTGAAGTAAACACATTGATGCAAGTGCGTGAATCCTACTCAACAGCAAAACAATGTTCCATGAAGGTACCAGGTCTCTTCTTTGCTTGAAGAACCTTGTGTGCAAACTTGTTTCCATGTGCAGAAGGCAGTCTGATGATAATAAAAAAGAAGAGAGGTGTGCAGGAACCAAAAGATGAATTAGGGAGAAATCAGAAAGGAGGAAGGTTTGGGAAGTAACCCCTTTGATTGAGTTTCAATCAAAGCATTTTGGGAATCAAAGCTTTTGGGTTTCAGTCAAAGCATTTGGGAAGCACCCCTTTGATTGAGTTTCGATCAAAGCATGCTGATTATGTCTGATTCGTTTTTCATGTATAATCCAAAAAAAACCCAAACCAAAACAAAAAACAAAGTAGCGCAATGACGGATGCATTTTGCAAAGCAGAAATGGAGTTTGGTCATGAGAAGCTACAGATGTCTGATCTCATTGTGGTAACATGTTGACCAACTGCAAGACTTTGTCAGAGTGTACAAACTAAAGGATGGACTGGGTTTGCCTCAGGGTAACAGCCATTGCCAACAGAGGTCCATACATTCAAAGCTATGGTTTTTCCAACAGTCATGTATGGATGTGAGAGTTGGACTATGAACAAAGCTGAGTGCCGAAGAATTGATGCTTTGGAACTGTGGTGTTGGAGAAGACTCTTGTGAGTCCCTTCCACTGCAAGGACATCCAGCCAGTCCCTCCTAAAGGAAATCAGTCCTCAATATTCATTGGAAGGACTGATGCTGAAGCTGAAACTCCAATCCTTCGGCCACCTGATGCAAACAGCTGACTCACTGGGAAAGACCCTGATGCTGGGAAACATCTTGGGGAGGAGGAGAAGCGGACGACAGAGGATGAGATGGTTGGATGGCATCACCAACGCAATGGACATCAGTTTGAGCAAATTCCAGGAGATGTTAATGGACAGGGAAGCCTGGCGTGCTGTGGTCCATGGGGTCACAAGGAGTCAAACACAACTTGGTGACTGAAGAACAAAAAGAGGCTGGCTGTGTAGCCAGGTAGCAAATGATCTGATGCTGAAGACAAGAAGGCAGAGAGACAAATTTCAACAGCCCTGACGGTAGATTTCTGAGAAGCTCCACAAACACCAAAGCAACTCAACCTCAAACAAGCTACGTTTGACAGGTCATCCAGGAAGAGCTTTGTTCTTTGCTTCGTTATCCCTGACCTCAATTCTGGAAAAGTTAGGTGTAATCACTCATCCTATGATTGAGGAAGCAAATAAAAGAAAAAGAAAAGGAAGACTCCATCCAGATATGAAACGATACTAAAAAAAAAAAAAAAATTAGAATGAGATTCTATTCTCAGTCGTGGAACTCAAGGCTGATTTTACTGCCAGGTTGAATTTCTGATGAAACCGCTTTTTAAAAAAATTGATCTACATCGACTGTTTCAATTCCATCTGATAATAAAGTGAGGACGGGGTGGGGAAAGGTCAGAGGGTCAGAGAATGTGCTGACATACGATTAATGGAAAGGATTTTTGAAAGGCAGGTGCAATTAAATGTTCACACTTACCTCTTTCCTAAGCACTTCCCGACCCCCACCCATGTACCCTTTCCAGAGGAGATTTAAGTAAAACAAAAATCTTAGGTATCTAATGCTAACTGTATGCCCAGTGCGATGTTTACAGCAGAGTTTCTCTTTCAAAAAGAAAATACAATACGGCCTGTGGGATAAAAAAAAAAAAGAAAAAGAAGGTCATTCACAAGTAATTTACTGAATAGCAGTTAGCATCAGGCAGGGCTAAGATACTGGGTTAGGCTAAAATGGAAATAAGACGCTGTGTTCTTCTTTTATTAAATTTTATCTTTTACAATTAATTTATTTATTTGCCTGTGTTGGGTCTTGGCCGGGGCACAATGACTGAAGTTGTGGTGTGCGGGCTTCGCTGGCATGTAGGATATGAAGTCTCCCGATCAGAGATGGAACCCACATCCCATGAATTGCAAGGTCGATCTTTAACCTTTAACCGGACCGGAAGGGAAGTCCCCAGATTTCACTGCAATTGGAGAATAATTGCTTCACAGCATTGTGATGGCTTCTGCCACATATCGCCTTTGAACCAGCCAAAGGTGCACACATGTCCCTTCCCTCTTGAACCTCCATACCACCTGCCACCCCATCCCGCCCCTTTCGGTTGTCACAGAGCCCTGGGTTTGAGCCCTTGCATCACACAGCAAATTCGCAATGGCGACCTATTTTGCATATGGTAATGTGTGTGTTTCCACCTGACTCTCTCAATCTGTCCCACCCTCTTCTCCCCACACTGCATCCACAAGCCCGTTGTCCGTGTCTGAGTCTCCATTACTGCCCTGCAAACAGCCTCATCAGTACCATCCTTCTAGACTCCATATTTATGGGTTAATATACCCTATTTATCTTTCTCTTTTGGACTTACTTCCTTCTGTATAACAGGCTCTAGGCTCATCCACTTTGTTAGGACTGACTCAAAGCTGTTCTTTTTTTGATCAGTTCAGTTCAGTTCAGTTCAGCCGCTCAGTCGTGTCCAACTCTTGGCGACCCCATGAATCGCAGCACGCCAGGCCTCCCTGTCCATCACAACTCCCGGAGTTTACTCAAACTCATGCCCATCAAGTCGGTGATGCCATCCAGCCATCTCATCCTCTGTCATCCCCTTCTCCTCCCACCTTCAATCTTTCTCAGCATCTGGGTCTTTTCCAAAGAGTCAGTTCTTCACATCAGGTGGCCAAAGGATTGGAGTTTCACCCTCAGCAGCAATCCTTCCAATGAATATTCAAAGAAAAGATGTAGTCTTTAAAAAAATATTGTTATCTTTCTAATTACAGAAAATTTGCAAGGAGGATAGAAGTACAATCTTTACTCTCACCCAGAAATATCACCTGTGAATATATGGCTATCTACCTAATAGTCCTTTTTCACACATAGCTTTTACTTGAAAGCTATGAAACTGAGAGAGATAAGAGGGGTATAAACAGAAAGGAATAAATTACAGGAGTTTGAGATTAATATATACATAATACACATAATATATACGATATTTAGGACTTCCCTGCTGGCTCAGATGGTAAAGTGTCTGCCTACAATGCAGGAGACCCTGGTTCGATCCCTGGGTCTGGAAGATCTCCTGGAGAAGGAAATGGCAACCCACTCCAGTATTCTTGCCTGGAAAATCCCAGGGACAGAGGAGCCTGGTAGGTTACCTGGTAGGTTACCAGGTAGGACCCCCTGGTAGATCCATGGGGTCACAAAGAGTCGGACACGACTGAGTGACTTCATTTCATACTACGATATATAAATCAGATAACCAGCAAGGACCTACCATATAGCACAGGAAATGCTACTCAATATTTTGTAATAACTTACAATGGAAAAGAATGTGAAAAACAATACATTGGAAAAGACCCTGACATTGGGTAGGAGGAGATTACCCAGGGCAAGGAGGAGAAGGGGGCGACAGAGGGTGAGATGGTTGGATGGCATCACCAACTCAATGCAGGTGAGTTTAATTCAAACCCAGGAGACAGTGAAGGACAGGGAAGCCTGGTGTGCCGCAGTCCAACTGATACCAGAAGTCAGACACTGCTTAGCGACTGAACGAGAAGACAACGTCTGCTCAGTCTTTCCATGTGGCCGGTGTTTTCACCAGCACCTTCTGATTCACTCACAAAGAATCGGACCAGCTCTCTGACTGTCTGCATCTTACAGAAGAGGAAATGAAGACCAGAGGGGTTAAGTCAACTTCTCAGCTTCACACTGCACCCGAGGTCATATTGCAGTGTTCATTTGGCCACAGGTAAAGACATACAGCAGGGGAAATACAATTTTTGGAAACCTTAATCTTCCTTTGCTGAAGGCTGCACCCTGAAGGTTTTTACACCTCTTCTGATGATGATACAAAAGTTGCTTCTGCATTCTTTCACACCACCCAGAGTGATTTCGAGAACACTGTCATTCAGACACATTTCTCAATGTGAGCATCATTTGGAAAGACCTCTTGGCTGACACGACCCCAAGATACGAACGCGATCTTGTCTCACATTTGTACCATGTTTTGTATCATGTGTCAGCAGCCTAGGAAAATGATTTTGTATCAAGCATATGTTTAAAATGCTTGCAGAGTGTGTTGAAACATGAGCGTCAGACTTTCCCAACCATTCAGGCTTACGAAGAAAACATACTGGATTTTGTCTTCCAAGAGAGAAAATGGCACCCTTTAAAACTGCCCTAGTTCCGTTTCAATAAAGTACTGGGGAGGCTCAGCCCTGCAAGAATCTACCTGCAATGCAGGAGACGTGGGTTCCATCCCTGGGTCGGGAAGATCCCCTGGAGGAGGGAATGGCAACCCACTCCAGTATACTTACCTGGAGAAACCCATGGACAGAGGAGCCTGGTGGGCTACAAGTTCACGGGGTTACAAACAGTTGGACATGACTTATCAATTAACCATCACCACATATATCCAGATGAAGTAGATTCTGTCAAAAAAATCTGCACAATTTGCCTACCCGGTGCTAAACAAATTGTAGAATCCCTGTGTCTGCTATCCATGAGCACTCTTCCTCATTATGGGGAATTCTTCTCAGCACCTTTTTCTAGCCCTGAGCTCTAAAAGCAAACAGACATTCAAACAGGCACCAGGATGGAGCTAACCCTTCTCTGACTTCTCCCAATGGTCTCTGTTGGTTAACCAGGATTGTTTGCTTCTGCAAGAGGACATAATCTGTATCTTTTCCTTTCTGGTCTTTGACCACGACTGTAATCTGCCCGCCAGCTCTGCCTGCAGCTTCAACACGCCTGTGCGTTTGTAAACACTCTCAGCAATGGTTTAAAGGCCACGGGATTAATTACCAACCTGAAGAAACCTACAAGTAAAGTTCTGTATCTAAAAACCTTAAAGCGGTCCATCAGCTTCTTTCCTAACCTGATCGTCTTAAAAATCTTTAAAGAGAACTACCAAATGATCCAGGAATTTTACTCCTGAGTACATATCCTAAAAAACAAAAAGAGTGACTCAAAAAGACACACGCACCCCTGTGTTCATAGCAGTACTATTTACAGGAGCCAGGACATGGAAAGAAATGAAGTGTCTACTGACAGAGGAATGCATAAAGAAGAATGCAATGGAATATTACTCTGCCATAAAAAGAATGAAGCAATCCTGTTTGCAGCCACGTAGAAGGACCTAGAGAATATTGCTGTATTTTGTCACTCAGTCACGTTCATCCCTTTGCGACCCCATGGACTGAAGTCCGCCAGGCTCCTCTGTCCATGGGGATTCTCCAAGCAAGAATACTGGAGTGGGTAGCCTTTCCCTTCTCCAGGAGAGAATACTATGTTTGGTGAAATAAGTCTGAGAGAGAGAAAGACAAATACTATCATGTTATCACTAACATGTGGGATCTAGAAAATAATACAAATGAATGCACACACAAAGGAGAAGCCAACTCAGGAATACAGAACAGACTCATGATCACCAGTGGGGAGGGGTAAGATAAGAGGTGGTCTGGAGACTTGGGAATTGAGAGGGACAACCTCTTAGGTAAGAAATGCATGACCTTCAGGGATGTATTTGTACAGTCCAGGGAAACACAGCCATTATTTTGTGGTGACTTAATTTTGTTCCTGCTGTGCTGACTTTAAATGGAGTATAGAGACATAAAAATGTTGAATCACTGTGTTGTCCACTTGAAACTAATATGACATTGTAAATCAAAAATACTACTACAATGTTAAAAGAATAACAAATAAATCAATAGGATGTTATTGCCTTTCTTGAAACCTTATCAGAAATGAGCTGTTAAACATGAGTGGATCTAGAGAGTGTCCTAATGAGTGAAGTCAGGGAGAGAAGGGGAAATATCATATGACATCCCTTTATGTGGAATCTAAAAAAAAAAAAAAATGATACAAAGGAACTTAAAAAATACAGACACCCACAGATTTAGAGAACAAACTTACGGTTACTGGGAAGGATGAGAGGGAAGGGTCAGTTGGGGAGAATGGACATGTACCCACTACTGTTTTTAACATGGAGAATCAACAAGGACCTGCTGTCCGGCACAGGGAACCCTGCTCAATACTCTGTAATAACCTTACGGTTCCCAGAGGGAAGGATGGGGGAAGGGATCGTCAGGGAGTCTGGGATGGACATGGACACACGGCTGTATCTAACATGGAGAACCAGCAAGGACCTGCTGGACAGCACAGGGAACTCTGCTCAATACTCTGTAATAACCTTTCAGTCACCAGCGGGGAGGACGGGGGAAGGAATAGTCAGGGAGTCTGGGATGGACATGGACACACTGCTGTGTTTCACATGGAGAACCAGCAAGGACCTGCTGGACAGCACAGGGAACTCTGCTCAATACTCTGTAATAACCTGATGGTCACCAGGGGGAAGGACGGGGAGAAGGGATAGTCAGGGAGTCTGGGATGGACATGGACACACTGCTGGATTTAAAACAAATAATCAACAAGGACCTCCTGTACCGCACAAGGAACTCTGCTCAATGTCATGTAGCAGCCCGGATGGGAGGGGAGTTTGGGGGAGAATGGATACATGTGTATGTATAACTGAGTCCCTTCCCCATTCACTTGCAACTGTCACATCATTGTTAATTGGTTATACCCCAATACAAAATAAAAAGCTCCTCCCAAAATGAGATGCTCACCCATCAGAAGCAAGAAAACATAACTTACATTTCTAGATACATAAAAAGTCTCTTTGTATCTCTTCCGGATCTCGAAACCTAGAATCCCATACATTAGAAAACTCAGGTTGAAAGTGTGCGAATTCAGGGCTTTATGACTGCCAACAGATTTAACCAGTATGCCTTTTGCATACCATATTTTCCTTTGGTCTTTCATCATTTACTTGAAACCTGAGAAGCAAGGTAGGTGAACAAATGTTCTCCTTGAGATTTCAGCTAGGTTATTCTCCCTGCATGTTGCAATCTTGCTGCCAGCTCTTGGTGAATTTCAGTCTCTTCAGGTCCATATGGCCTTACAAGTTATAGTTGTCATTGGAAGGAGAGAAGAATTAGGGGTCATAGATTGCCCAACGGGATTCAGGCGTGAAGGTCATTTTATCTGCAGTTAATCCACTAGCACTGACTGACAAAGACCTAACCACAATTAGTCAAATCGGAGGGTTAAAAAAAAAAAAAATTCTTTTGCAGTGTGGAGGAGTCTTTACCAGATACACAAAGTGTAACAGTTCAACCAGAACTCTCAGACACTGGTGTTGACCAGCCCCACCCCAAGCAGGGGAAGCGATTGGGCTGTACATAGACCTCTCTCATCGTAAACATTTTCTCAACCTTAGAAGACAGACATCACCTGCTGATCGGCCACACAACTGTCCCCCTGTATGTGAGCGACGGGACTCCTGTTTATTTTTCCAGCTTCCTGAAACTCTGAAGAGTCTGCATCCCACTAGAGAACGCACCGACCATATAGGATGTCTCATTTCAGCAACAAATAAAATCGGTGGCACTGAGGTTTTGGTGGCTGAAGGTTAACAGTCGAGACTCCAGAAGACAGTCTTTGCGGAGAGACTTCGGCACTTGCTTTCTCAGGATTCAGAAATCCCGGTTACCCTCAATCTTTCTCAGCATCAGGGTCTTTTCAAATGAGTCAGCTCTTCACATCAGGTGGCCAAAGTATTGGACTATAAAGAAAGCTGAGCGCCAAAGAATGGATGCTTTTGAACTGTGGTGTTGGAGAAGACTCTGGAGAGTCCCTTGGACTGCAAGGAAATGCAACCAGTCCATCCTAAAGGAAATCAGTCCTGGGTGTTCACTGGAAGGACTGATGTGGAAGCTGAAACTCCAATCCTTTGGCCACCTGACCCAAAGAGCTGACTCATTGGAAAAGACCCTGATGCTGGGAAAGATTGAGGGTAGGAGGAGAAGGGGACAACAGAAGATGAGATGGTTGGATGGCATCATCGACTCGATGGACACGGGTTTGGGTGGACTCCAGGAGTTAGTGATGGACAGGGAGGCCTGGCGTGCTGCGGTTCATGGGGTCACAAAGAGTCAGACACGACTGAACGACTGAACTGAACTGACCTGAACTGTACGTGGCGGGGGCAAGGGGGCTGCCCTGGGTCCTTGTTGCTTCACATGGGATTTCTCTAGCTGTGGCAAGCAGTGGATATTTCTCCAGTCGTGGAGCTTGGCTTCTCATTGCAGTGGCCTGTCTGGTTGTGGAACACGAGTTCTAGGCACATGGTCTTCGTTAGTCATGGTGCAAGGACTCAGTTGCTCCATGGCGAGTGGGATGTTCCTAGACCAGGGATCAAACCTGTGTCCTTTCACTGGCATGCAGATGCTTTAGGACTCGACCACCAGGGAAGTCCCTCTCTCACTGAGGTCAAGCCTCCTCTCAATATTTGGGCACTTAATTTAATCAGACAGTGTGGTCTCCAGAGCCCAGAGCTTCAGCGTCAACACTGTAGAACATGCTATCATATTGTTGAGAATAACACTCACTGCACAGCTTCTATCACACAACCTCCACCACCTCTGTGGTTGTAAGGCCAAAGGCCTGATGAAATAGAAAAGGGATATAAAAGCCTTGATGGTTGATAACTTTTTACCTAAAGAAGGTCTGAATTGATATCAACTGCTCAAGCAAGAAATGTTAATGGTTATCCATGGGGCTCCAAAGCAGGATTCTCTAATAGGGAAGATCAAACCTGACTCTACATTTATATCTGTTCCTTTTCCTTTAGCATCTGCGCTCAGCGTCTTGGGCTGAGTCATGCTTGCCCTGCGCCTTTTGTCAAAGAATGTTGCCTACAGCCTGAAATATACCTGATAGCCTTCTCTCCTGCCTGACCTTTAAAGTTGTAACTTTAAAGCTGCAACTTTCCATTCATATGGAGATATAAAGTTGCAGAACAGAGAATAACGTTTGTCCTGTCTGAGGTTTACAGGAAAAAAAAGACACCTGACCTAGGTGGACAGCTGCAAGAACCAAGGATTCCTGCACCAAGAAGGTGGCAGCCACCATCTATACCCATCCCGCCCCTTGCCTTTAAAAGTGCCTTTCTGAGACCTTTCAGGGAATTCAGCGTCCATGTCTTTTAGGGGACAGCCACCCATCTCCTTGCATGGCCCTGCAATAAAGCTTTCTCTGATCCCAACGCCAAAGTTGCTTCACTGTGCCTTGGGCAAACAAAGGTGCATTCAGTAACCATGACAACCATATATCCTAAGATCGCCGGCCACGTTGTTAATAGGAATCACCCAACACTTCCAAAGAGTTGATAAAGGGACAAAAGCAGCATCTTTTCTGTAACTTGGCCTTACAGATTGAATGGGACATCACAAGCAAACATCTTTATTCACGATTGGATGAAATCTCTTTCATCCAATGGAGCCATCATTATAAAGGTTACTCTTACTATTATGTGATGACAAAGTCCCCAAGACGGTAGATCTTCTTATTTAGATTTCACTATGTAGCATAATGTTCAAGAAGGTAGAAAACATCAGAAATAAAAAGAAAAAAAAAAACACAACACAACCCTTTGTCCTAAACAATTTAAGCATAAAAGCCAGCAAGAAATCTTCCTAAAGAGATTAGTTTAATTGGGCTGTTATAGAATATACACTTTAATGTTGTAATGTATTGATTAAGAATATACGTAAAGTATTTAAACTAACAAATCTTAATAAGCTTTCATATCAAGAATGCTGCAATAGTTGTCGATGAATGGAAGGATTTTGGCCTTTTGTATCGTTTCTGTTTTAAAGAAAGAAAAGTGAAGTTGCTCAGTCCTGTCTGATTCTTTGTGATCCCATGGATTGTAGCCTACCAGGCTCCTCCATCCATGGGATTTTCCAGGTAAGAATACTTTGAGCGTCTTGCCACTTCCTTCTCAAGGAGATCTTCCCAACCCAGGGACTGAACTCGGGTATCCCGCATTGTAGGCAGACACTTTATGTCTGAGCCACAAGGGAAGTCAATATTGGAGTGGGTAGCCTTTCCCTTCTCCAGGGGATCTTCCCCACCCAGGGATCGAACCCAGATCTCCCTCATCACAGGCTGATTCTTTACCAGCTGAGCCATCAGGGAAGCCCAAGAATACTGGAGTTGGTAGCTTTTCCCTTCTCCAGCACATCTTCCCGACCCAGGAATCAAACTGGGGTCTCCTGCAGTGCAGGCAGATTCTTTACCAGCTGAGCTATGAAGGAAGCCCTCTGTTTTAACCTTTTAGCGATTCATTGGAATATTTCTCTATAAAAAATAAACCAGACATATATTTCGGAAATTCTAGCTTTTTAATTACTGTGTAATTCATAGTAAATCATGGTAATAAGAGTATGTTTTTTTCATTCTGATGTACATAACCAAACATCTCTAACAATGAGACAGGCCGGGACCTGGGACTCTTTGGGGGCAATGCTTACACCTGGATAACGATCTCCTGGAGCAACAGATACAAAGAAACCATGAGGGATTGATAATAAGTGCCCACATACACAGCTGGGGCAAATTATGAACAAGAAACAGCAAGACCAAAACCACAACTGCAACTTCTGAGGAGCTGGGAGCAAAAGCACAGCCCCTGGGCATGATTTCTGCACACACACCACCAAGGAGATGGGAAGACCATTTAAGACACCCCTGGAACACAACCCACTGGACCCACTCCCAGTCTCAACCCACAGAAGGAGCCAGCTCACCCCAGCTCCCAGAGAAGAAGCAAGGAACCTGTTCACTGGTTCTTGTGCCTCCTGCTGCAATGTTCAAGAGATGCAGTTTTTATCGCTGGGTCAGGACGATCTGCTGGAAGAGAAAATGGCAATCCACCCCAGTATATTCTTCCTTGGAGAATTCTACGGACAGAGGAGCCTGGCAGGTTACAGTCCATGGGGTCGCAGAGTTGGACATGATGCGGCACACATACAGTCTGCAACATCAGCCCCAACTAAGAGTCGTCTGAACACCTTGTCTGGTGTCTAATCCATTTCTGTTGATGAAACAGTTCCAGGACCCGGATCAGTTATCAGTAACATCTCTCTGATTATGGCCAGTAAACAACGAGGTCAGCAAAATTTCTAACTTCTGCTCTTTTCCCTTCCTTAGGTCAGATGGACAATTCTCAGACCAAAAGTCAATTCCACTTGGGAACAGCTTTGATAACTACCAGTATCTGTTCTTCACGCCCCTTCTCGGATATTCTACAAGTTGACGTGACGGATGGGACATAATGGAATGTGTCTGAAGAGCTATCCTTCACTACTTGGCAGGCCCTGGGCATTTAGTGAATACCAAGTGCACAATCAGATTCTATTTAAGGGCGTCTCAGAGGAGATTTGATGGTGGGAAATTGCCTGCCACAGCCAGCCAGGATGTTACCTATGAAATAACTTCCACGTGAATCGCCTTACCATTTACCGGCCAGAAAATGTTCTAAATCTGGCTTCTTAACCCCAGCAGGATTTCGGATGCAAAGAGGAAGCAGCAGGAGCCTTTTCCCATGCAAATGTTACTCTGTGAACTGTATTTATTGCTGCTGAAATAGGTTGAAATAGTCACTAAGTCTTGTCTGACTCTTACAACCCCATGGGATTCTCCAGGCAGGAAGACTGGGGTCGGTTGTCATTTCCTTCTCCAGGGGATCTTCCTGACCCAGGGACTGAACCTGGGTCTCCAGCACTACAGTCAAATTCCTCACTGACTGAGCTAGCATGGAGCTGTAAAAACCATATCAAACGGAAAGAAAAGAAAACAGAGTGTATGGTTAACACAGAACCAGGGGAAATACATGGGGTTCACTTAACGAACTTCACTTAACATCATTGGGACTCCCCTGGTGGTCTAGTGGCTAAGATTTCCCCTTCTAATTCAGGGAGCATGGGTTCTATCCCAGGTCTGGGAGTTAAGATCCCTGCCTCCCTGCCAAAAAAAAAAAAAAAAAAAAATAGAAAACACAAGCCGTAAAACAGAAGCTATATTGTAACAAATCCAATAAAGACTTTAAAAATGGCCCACATCAAAAAAAAAAAATTGGAAAAAAGAAAAATGGTACAATTTACGATTTGCAGAAACATGGATGGATCGAGAGATGATCCTACTGAGTGAAATAAAAGACAAATAACATACAATAATCAATCACTTACTTGTGAACTCTAGACTATGACACCAGTGAATCTGTCTACTAAACAGACTCACAGATGTAGTAAACAAACTTCAGTTGAGTTCAGTCGCTCGGTGGTGTCCGACTCTTTGCGACCCCATGAATCACAGCACGCCAGGCCTCCCTGTCCATCACCAACTCCCGGAGTTTACTCAAACTCATGCCCATCGAGTCGGTGATGCCATCCAGCCATCTCATCCTCTGTCGTCCCCTTCTCCTCCTGCCCCCAATCCCTCCCATCATCAGAGTCTTTTCCAATGAGTCAACTCTTCGCATGACATGGCCAAAGTATCGGAGTTTCAGCTTCATCATCAGTCCTTCCAATGAACACCCAGGACTGACTTAGGGGTTACCAAACAAACTTACGGGTTACCAAAGGGGAAAGTGGGGGAGAGCTAAATTAGGAGTTTGGGATTGACGGATACATACGCCACTGTATACAAAATGGGTAAACAACAAGGGCCTACTGTGTAGCAGGAAGAGAAGGGGACGACAGAGGATGAGATGGTTGGATGGCATCGCCGACTCGATGGACATGAGTTTGAGCAAGCTCCGGGAGTTGGTGATGGACAGGGAGGCTGGGTGTGCTGCAGTCCATGGGGTCGCAAAGTCGGACACAATTGAGCCGCTGAAGAATAGCAACAGGTGTATATAGCATGGGGACTATGTTTGGATATCTGATAAGTAATCATAATGGAAAAGAACATGAAAAAGATGATATACACACATACATAATACTTACATATACACACACACACACATATATATATATACACATACAGACACATTTATATGGATACAAAACACAATCACTGCCATACACTTGAAACTAATAGGACATCGGGAATCAACTACCCATCAATGCAAACAATAAATCAATTTTTTAAAAGAGGTGGAATAATTTAAAAATGCTCTCCATTATGCCTAGAAGGGGCTGGGCTATATTTATGATAAAACAGTCCCAAATGTCTTACAGCAAAACTGCTGATTCGTGAATCACGGTCACAGTTCTGAGAAGGTTTTTACCTGCAGGATGAGGGCTCTGAGGAAAGGAACATGGGCCAGGTTTAGAAGTGAGAACAATGCTCAGGGGGAAAAAAAGCATTTCAGTAAAAAAAGATTCATTTGGGGTTAAAAAAAAAAACAAACCATTTAAGAACCAACTCGAATGAGCTTATCTCAGACAAGCTAGTGCTTGCATGTTGCGCTTGCCACCAAATCATGCCACAGTTGGGGTTACGGATTCAGTTCAGGATGAACCAAAAACCTGTGAAAGAAATCACGGGCAAATCCAGGATCCAATACGTTGTTCTTGCCGTGGTTCAGTGAGTAAAAGTCGTGTCCGACTCTTTGCGACCCCATGGACGTCAGCACGCCAGGCTTCCCTGTCCTTCACCATCTCTGAGAGCTCGCTCAAATTCATGTCCATCGAGTTGGTGATGCCATCCAACTATCGCATCCTCTGTGGTCCCCTTCTCTTCATTTTCTTATAGCAGCAGCTCTCAGATTTTTTTTTTTAACCTTAGTTTTAATCAAAGGCAAATTTCTCACCTACCACGGCCACTCGTTTCCAAAGGATGCAGAACATTAAAAAATAAAATTAAAAAATTGGCTACCAACTTGTAAGAGACTAATAGGAGCTGACTGTTTCTTTGTGGCAGTGTGGGGACAGAAAAGAGAAGGAAGATTTCCAGTGGTTAGAAAAGCAACAAGAAATATGAAAAAAAATATTTAAACATTAAATCTGAATGCCCAAAAACAATTTTACTAATGAAAATCATCTTTTCACTAAGACTCCCAAATTTCATTACAACCCAAGCAAAAGTAAATAACATCTTGGCATTTGGCTCAAAGCCTGAATAATTTGGGTACTGTGAAGAAGATATTAAGGAATCTTAGAAAACCACACCAAAGAGGGATCTCAAAAGACTTAATCATTGCGAAGACAAATTTCTTTCCCAAGTGATTTATATTTGAACCTTCTGCTATTTTTTCTCCTCGCTTCAGCCTGGGGCTTAAGTATGCCTTTGTGATTAGAAATGATACGGCATTAATAAATAGTGAACAAATATAATTTCCCTTCTCTTTGTGAAAAGTCATCATTTTAACAGCTTACAATACAAACAGAAATGAATGACCACCGAATACTGAAAAGATAAGTTGAAACACGCTCCTTTAAAGAATATTCCTTATTTTTAAAATTGTCACTAAGGGTGACAATGCATTTTTTTGCATCAGAAACAGCAACAATTATTCCACTGGTGGTGAGTGCTCAATCGCTAAGTCACATCTCACACTTTGCGGCCCCACAGTCTGTATCCCTCTAGGCTCCTCTGTCCATGGGATTCTCCACGGACAAGAATACTGGAGTGGGTTGCCATTTCCTCCTCCAGTGGATCTTTCTGAACCAGGGATCAAACCTGGATCTCTTGAATCTCCTACATAGGCAGGTGGATTTTTCACCACTGCACCCCCTGGGAAGACCACTCCATTGGTATATACTGATAAATATTTAAAATCACCACTTTAGCAAGTCTAAAGGTCATTTATATGTGCAATTTAAGTTGACAATGAGTTGCTATTGTTCTTTCTGAAGGAAATAAGTGAGAGGTGCTCAGTGTTAAATTTAAATCATAAGTGGTTTTTTTTCCCATCAGACTGAATGGTTTCCATTTAAATGGACTCCAGCAATGAAATAAATTAAACCATACTTGCTAACAAAACAGTGGAGGCAACAGTAAAATGAAACATGTAGGTATGAGCCATAGAACCTTGTAACTTGTGTGCGAATAACATAAGTTATATGCATTGCATGTTGTGCGTATCTTTAACACATAATTGATGAATGCAATATGTATAACATGCAATGCATGTAACAGATATTAATACACATAACATTCTGTGACTTTTCCATTTTGAGGAAGGGTCTTAAAATGAGGTCTTTAAACCTGGTCAAAAGCATATAAATTCAAAGAGCAACTGTAGTTCGCTCTGAATTCAAGTTGAGACACGCGAGTTGTAAAAAGTCAAGTTGAGCCCCATTATAAAATGCGGTGTGGGCCGACATGTTCCTTTGCTGGCTATTTGGTTTGTTGACGTGTTCCTCTTGAGAACTGTCTTTGAATTGAGCTGCTTTTACGCAGTTTTAAAGAGGGGCGCTCAGTGAGGCATAGCCCAGCTGAAATGTTTTTATTTTTCTTGTACTGAGGTGGAAATAACATAACAGAGACAAATATCAAGCTTCCTTGTTATACACTTAAAAGGATCATGATGTTAGCTGTCAATTACATCTATATAAAACTGGAAAATGACTCTTTCAGTGTTGAGTCTCTCCAAGTTAATAAAGGAATATTAATGGATTCGGCGAGCAGTGACAGGAACTATTAGCAAGGTAGCCTCACTTATCTGCCTATGTTGAAGCCACTCATCTGGCCAATCTGGGGAAAAGGAGAATATAATTGTTGGCCAAAAGGAAAGGAAGTTATTTCCACTCAAATGACTCTGCCAACAACTACCACCCACAATTCAGTGGGGATTAGGCCTGTTTGTTCCCCATCTTGTCCTGTTATCATCCATCCTTTAAGTCAGGTCTCACTAGCCTGCAGGTACCAACAATAGTGAGGACCACTCCTACATCTGAGACTCAGTAGGCAAAGGGCCCCAAATTCTTGAACAACACCTGGCGAAGGGTATGTGCAAGACACAGTAATTAGTCACTTGCATCTAAAACCAGAAAAGAGTGTTCAAAGATCTCTTCAAAGTAACAGGGAAGCAAAGTGAAAAACCACCACGCAAACACCAGCCTCCCGCAAACCAACGATGCTTTGAAGGGTAATAGGTAAAGCCACTGAGTTTGAAAAGTTTAACAGTGAGGCTTTCAGAAGGCCACTCCTTTTTTGAAAAGTCTCAGTTCAGCTCAGTCACTCAGTCGTGTCTGACTCTTTGCGACCCCATGAATCGCAGCATGCCAGGCCTCCCTGTCCATCACCAACTCCTGGAGTTTACACAAACTCATATCCATGGAGTCAGTGATTCCATCCAACCATCTCATCCCCTGTCGTCCGCTTCTCCTCCCGCCTTCACCCTTTCCCAGCATCAGAGTCTTTCCCAATGAGTCAGCTCTTTGCATGAGGTGGCCAAAGTATTGGAGTTTCAGCTTCAGCATCAGTCCTTCCAATGAACACCCAGGACTGATGTCCTTTAGGATGGACTGGTTGGATCTCCTTGCCGTCCAAGGGACTCTCAGGAGTCTTCTCCAACACCACAGTTCAAAAACATCAGTTCTTTGGCACTCAGCTTTCTTGACAAGTCTGGCAGTCACCTGAAAACCTGAGATGTATTTAAAATCCCTTCTCAACACATTATTGACCAGAGATGTATTAATACATCTTTTGTTACCCAAATGTTATTGCTTGGAGACTTACCAATACGTTTTTAGAGACAGATACATTAACGTCATTGTGTGAAGTTGTTAGAGCTTAAAATTGATCAAGGGTTCCTTATACAACATATGATCCCTGTTATCATTCACGTTTCGCTCCACTAGGCATCTGCTCCTAACTTGTGTATATTATAAACATGAAATGTATAAGGTAATTTAAACTTAAAATAATATAAATTTAATTATGTAAAAAATAAAAGTGACACATTGTCAAATGCTGAGTGCAGAAGAACTTTTCAGTGAACCTTACGCAGGAGCTGTCTCTGATTATCCCAGCGACATGGATCCTCGTGTCTCAGAAGATGCCATTTCTTTCAAAATACAGGTCTGATTGGGAGGATGTGAATATTACATCAATGAAAAGACAAAAGAAAACCTCAGTGACTGGCACAGAAAGTGCAAATGAAAATCATGGTACTTGAGACAGCTCTCTTGCTTCTGCACAAGAGGGGATTAAATGCAACATTTCATAAAGATTAGAAAACTTTGCAGGTGTGTTACCTGTGCCTGCTGAATGTCATAACCCCCAAACTGTTGGTGAAATAACAGATTTCATTTTTTGCCAGCCCCCTCTCCTCAACCCCCCCCACAAAAAAAAATCACTGCTCATAAGAATTATTTTCTGAGAAAATTTCCCAGTCAATAATGAGTTAAAGACCCACATAATCTTTTTTTGGCTATTCTACTATAATATCTTTATTAAGTTAATGATTTCAATTGGAAGATAATGACTTTACCCAGACAGCACATTAGAAAGCAGAGACACTACTTTGCCATCAAAGGTCCATCTAGTCAAAGCTATGGTTTTTCCAGTGGTCCTGTATGGATGTGAGAGTTGGACTATAAAGAAGGCTGAGCACCGAAGAATTGATGCTTTTGAACTGTGGTGTTGGAGAAGACTCTTGAGAGTCCCTTGGAATGCAAGGAGATCCAACCAGTCCATGCTATAGGAGGTCAGTCCTGAGTGTTCATTGGAAGGACTGATGTTGAAGCTGAAACTCCAATACTTTGGCCACCTGATGGGAAGAACTGACTCATTGGAAAAGACCCTGATGCTGGAAAAGATTGAAGGCAGGAGGAGAAGGGGACGACAGAGGATGAGATGCTTGGATGGCATCACTGACTCAATGGTCATGAGTTTGAGCAAGCTCCGGGAGGAGTTAGTGATGGACAGGGAAGCCTGGTGTGCTGCAGTCCATGGGGTCACAAAGAGTCGGACACCACTGAGTGACTTTCACTTTTTCATCCACCTCCTTGGAACTGACTCAAATTCCATTGTGTGTATGTACCACAGTTTCCTTATCCATTCATCAGCCATTGGAGACCTAGTTTGCTGACATTTCTCATATGATAATTTTCAGTAGACTCAAGTTAAAACATGGCATATGCCTTCTTTGAAATCCCCAGAGGGGGGATTAAGAAGCATTTGTAATTGGATTGGTGGAAGGAAAATAAAAAAGTGACAGTTTTTGCTTTATATATATACAGCTTTGTAGTTTAAGACTTCCCTAGTGGCTTAGGCAGTAAAGCGTCTGCGTACAATGTGGGAGACCAGGGTTCAATCCCTGGGTCAGGAAGATCTCCTGGAGAAGGAAATGGTAACCCACTCCAGTACTCTTCCTTGGAAAATCCCATAGACGGAGGAACCTGGTAGGTTACAGTCCATGGGGTCGCAAAGAGTCGGAAATTACTGAGCAACTTCACTTTTCTTTCTTGTAATTTAAGAAGAAAATGAGAGAGACAGCCCTATGCATTGCTGGAACAAAGGCATGCATTCTGTAGCCCATGAGGAAAAATGCTTTTCCTTCTTTCAAAGCTAGCAGTAAGTTTCAAAGGTTGAAAATGATCATGATTGGTTAAAATATCCATGCAACAACTTGAAGAGGAAAAAAAGAAAAAAGCTCTCTTAGAGACTTGTACTGTTTTGTTTTTATAACTATCAAAATCTGATGACAATATAAAGACATGCAGATTGAAAACATTGTTTAAAACCTTTGGTTTTCATTCAAGCCCAAATCCATGCCTCAGACAAAACTGTCTCCATTCAAGCTAACCGACATGGAATGAAAATAAATTCTGCGTGGATGACACTGCCATCCGTACGTGTTTCAAGGAAAACGAAACCTCCGGTATTCGCGAAAAAGCAACAGCTGCTGAGTGTGAGGAGTGGAAATAAACACAATTTCCATAAAATTAGGCATTCATGGATTTTGACAACCAGGAGTTCACTCATTCTGCAACTGAAAACAAATGTTGGAGTAAATATACTCACTCCCTCATGCAGGAGCTTTCACTGTGCATTATGAAGTCCAGAACACTGCCAGGAGAAATCATCTGAAAGGTGTTTATGGTCTAGTAAATAAGCAGAATTAAAAAGCAGAGACACCTCTCTGCAGACAAAGGTCCATCTAGTCAAAGCTATGGTTCTAAGCCTAAAGGAAACTGATCCTGAATATTCATCGGAAGGACTGATGGCTGAAGCTCCAATAACTTTGGCCACCTGATGTGAAGAGCAGACTCGCTGGAGAAGACCCTGATGCTGGGAAAGATTGAGGGCAGGAGGAGAAGGGGACGACAGAGGATGAGATGGTTGGATGGCATCACCAACTCAATGGACATGAGTCTGGTTAAGCTCCAGGAGTTGGTGATGGACAGGAAAAGCTGGCATGCTGCAGTCCATGGGGTCGCAAAGAGTCAGACATGACGGAGCGACTGAATAACAGCAAATGGTTACTCCAGTTGTCACATACGGTTGTGAGAGTTGGACCATAATGAAGGCTGACCCCTGAAGAATTGATGATTTCGAATTGTGCTGCTGGAGAAGACTCTTGAGAGTCACCTAGACAGTAAAGAGATCAAACCAGTCAATCCTAAAGAAAATCAACTCTGAATATTCATTACAAGGACTGAGGCCGAAGCTCCAATATCTGACCACCTGATGTGAAGGGCTGACTCACTGCAGGAGACTCTGACGCTGGGAAAGACTGAGGGCCGGAAGAGAAGCGGGCACCAGAGGATGAGATGGTTGGATGGCATCACGGACTCAATGGACACGAGTTTGAGCAAATTCCGGGCGATAGTGAAAGGCAGGGAAGCCTGGCGTGCTGCAGTCCATGAAGTCGCAAGGAGTCAGACAGGACTCAGAAACTAAACCACAGCAAGCACTCAGAAGGGAAGTACAATATGAGCTATGACCCACCCACCCCCCCAAGCCCATAAGGAAGATTGGGTCCATCCTTCATGTCAAGAAGCAAAGCCACAGGCAACTGAGTGTGGCTTTTTCTCAATAAAGCGACAATGCCATTGTGCCCCCTCGTTCTCAGAGAATGGAGAGACAGCAAAAGCGTGCGGTTCTCCACTGGGTCCTTGCTTCCCACGCCCTCCCCAGCAGCAGACTCTTGGCAAATGCCTGGGCACTTGCGCGGTTGTCTTGACTGCGGGCTGGGAGAGGTCACTGGACGCCAGAGGGCAAAGGTCAGGGATGCTGTTGAGACCCCACAGTGCACAACAGAGACCCCCCCGCCACAAAGCAGGAAACATCCATTCCAAATGTCAGTAGTGCAGAGGTCCAGAAACCGTGAAATCTGTAATACACTCTGACGTATGTGTGTTCATTGCTCAGTCATATCTGACTCTTTGTGACTCCATGGACTGTAGCCCGCCAGGCTCCTCTGGCCATGGGACTCTCCAGACAAGGATACTGGAGCGGGTTGCCATTTCCTCCTCCAGGGGGAATCTTACAGCCCAGGGATCCTCCCTGTGTCTCTGACGTCTCCTGCACTGGCAGGTGGGTTCTCTACCGCTAGCCACCTGGGAAGCCCAATAATACACTGGGAATTAGATGTCATTTCCTTTTCCAGAATGGAAAGTCAAACAAATTAAAAAAATAATAATAATAATAGTAAAAGGCCTCAAAAAATACTATCAAGCCCAGAAGCATGTAAAATGGACTATCCACCATGACCAGGTGGGGATTTACCGCAGGTTATGATGTCAGTTCGGAAGCCCAAAATTGATTAATGTAATACATCAAGAACAAAAACCACATGGTAATACTCCAAAGGAAAACAAAAATTAACTCAAAAGGGATCTGGTCTAAAACAATGTCTAAAACTGCAGAGCTCTGAACACATAATTGATTAAGGGATTTTTGCAGAAACTAAGGTCTGTGGCCACCAAATTTTTATGTAAGGTGAATATTGAAACATCTCCGTTCAATAACATGTGGGTCATAAAAGGTATATTAACACATCTCTTGTCAATAAGTTGTTTAAAAAATAGGAATAAAGAGGTGTGATCCTGGGTTATGGAAAGATTTCTTAAAGGAAAAAAAAAAGAGCAAAGGGCAAAGGCAGGAAGAGGTAAAAGAAATAAATTCAACTTCTTCAAAAATGAAAATCATTTGCATTTTTCAAAGGGCACCATCAAAATGTGGGAAGAAAATAAAGTGAGAGTAAATACTTGCAAGTCCTATGACGGCCAAGGAACATGCATCCAGAACATGTCATCTAAAAAACAAACATTAAAAACCCTCTGCATAAATCAATACTTAAAACATTGCTACTTCTGTTTGGCCGCAAGGTCGTCTTCCGACTCAGAGCGACCCAACGGATTGAAGCCCGCCAGGCTTCTCAGTCCACAGGATTTCCCCAGCAAGAATACTGAAATGGGTTGCCATTTTCTTCTCTAACTAAAAAGGTCAATAACTCAACAAAGCATGGGTAAATGGAGGATGTACAAATGGCCAAAATTTCAATATTCACACAAGAAGATACTCAACCATATTAGCCATCAAGGGATGCACATAAAAAATGGCAAAGTATTATATCCACCAGGATGCCTATAGTCCAAAAGACAGACAAGACCTACTCTTGGCAAGGAAGTAGAGAAATTGGAAACTTAATATTGGACGGAATATAAATTAGTGCAGACACTTTAGAGAATAAATTGGAAGTTAGTCAGATGATTAAAAACATAACACCCTATCATAGTACCCAGTAGGTATCCAAGAGAAGTGAATATGTATATCCATGTGAAAATTTGTACGTAAATGTTTAGAGTGCGATTATTCATCACATCCAAAAAGTGGGGAAAAAAATAGAAATCAAAAGATGAATCGATAAATAAAACATTATATCCATGCAGTAGAATAATATTTATCCATAAAAAGGTAACAAAGTACTGAGGTATGCTACAATGAGGACAGGATCTTGAAAACATTATGTTCAGTGAAAGGCAGACACAAAATAGCACATTGCATTGAGTCGATTGAAACATTTGTTCCAGGTTTTACCATAACATCTTACGGGAAAACCCAAATGAATGTTTTCGCCTACCCAATATATGAATCCATTGACATAAAATGGTCAGAAAAGACAAATCCACAGTGAGAGATAATAGATTGATGATTAATTAAGCTTTGGGAAGTTGGAAAGAATAAATATTGGGTTTCTCCTTGGATGGATGAAAATATTCAATAGTTAGAGGGCGTTGATGGTGCTGCTTCTCAAAGACATGGCTTTGTACCTTTAAATGAGCACCCTGTTTATAGACTGTTTTAAATAAAGGATATAGACACTGCAATGTAGGGGACGAGGCAATCCAGTGGCTCATTTACAAGAAGGTAAAGATGAGGATGAGGGAAAGGCCATTAAAAGAGTTCAGAGTATCCAAAAAAAAATGACCCTCGAGAGAACTAAGTCCATGAACTATTGCTACAATGGACAGAGAAGGCTAACTGGCATTAGAGGGGAAGAAACCCATAAATATAACCGAAATAAATATAAGCAAAACATGAATATAAGCAAAACCCATAAATATAACCGAAATAAATATAAGCAAAACATGAATATAAGCAAAACAAAAGGAGATGCAGAAACAGATGAGGCCATTTGTACAAGATTCTGTTTTTCTGGAAAGATGTGAAAGGCCTGGTTTTATCAAAGAAGTATCCATGATGTAGAAAAAGAGGGGTGATATATCTAGATGATATTATAAGTTTAGGTTATATAGAAGGGAGAGGAGGACGACAGGGTAAAAGATAACTTAGAGGCTCAAAGATGGAGTGAAATAGGAATCTTTCTGGGGTGTCCTCCATGTGTTTTGAAAAGCATAGAATTGAGTTAAGAAACATACATGTGTTCGTATATCTATTAAATACATACATATTTATCTCTGGATTTTATATCTCTCTATACACAGATATACAACCATCTCTCTACATCTGTCTATGTACTATATATATAACTATTGCTATCTATATATAACCTATCTCTTTAGTTTTATCTCTTCCTATATCTGTGTCTGTTTATCTACCTAGCTACCTGTCTATCTACCTGTCCACCATCTATCTAGCTACCATCTATCTTTTCCATGTTTTCCATCTCTATCTATGTGTCTTAACTATCTATGTGTCTATCTACCCAACTACCTGTCTATCTACCTATCAGCTATCTATCTACTATCTATCTTTTCTATTTTATCAACAATCTATCTGCCAGATGGCTAAGAAAAAAGTCACAACTGAGTCATCTAAACCATTGCTGGGATATCACAATGGCCGCTCTGAGTGACGGAAAACATTTCTCAATGCAAACTGGAAATGTTTCCTTATTCCAAAGTCACTTCCGCAACTCCCGTACAAATCTTAGTTGTCTTCGGTAGAGTGAGTGGTGTCTCGCTGTGAAGTCATCTCATACCTCTGTCAATACTGAGGGCTTCCCTGGGGGCTCAGTTGGTAAAGAGTCTGCCTGCAATGCAGGAGACCCGGGTTCGATCCCTGGATCAGGAAGATCCCCTGGAGAAGGGAATGGCAACCCACTCCAGTATTCTTGCCTGGCAAATCCCATGGACAGAGGAGCCTGACAGGCTATAGTCCACGGGGTCGCAGAGAGTCGGACACAACTGAACAACTAACTTTCACTTCACCTTTAGAATTGGTGGTGTCTCTTAATGAGGTTATCTCATACCTCTGTCTGTACTGAAACGTGTATCTTTATAACAATGCATGTATAT
Source organism: Cervus elaphus (assembly GCF_910594005.1). Classification (NCBI taxonomy): domain Eukaryota; kingdom Metazoa; phylum Chordata; class Mammalia; order Artiodactyla; family Cervidae; genus Cervus; species Cervus elaphus. The sequence continues at coordinate 175,729,023 of NC_057848.1, read as the reverse complement.
CCTACCTACCTCTTTATGACAGACCCACTGCACAAGACCTAGATTTTTTTCTCCATAGTATCAGAACCTAGAATAAAGGCCATTGTACTGAATGCAACAAAAATCAATGCCTGTGACCCCAATTAATGGCATTAAAGAGTCTTCGAAATGATTTATTTGCACAAAGACCTCAGGTCATCCGTGACCAATGGCCGTTACGTCAAAGGGATGCATTTAACATTCCAAAATGCTTTTGAGCTTTTATGCTGAGAATCACACCCTTCTTTCAAACAACTGTTATTATTATTATTTTTTAATCAAAGGAAAAACTGCCCAACTCATCAGAGGGGACTTATCCAATCCATATGTTACTATGGAATCTTATTTTAAAAAGATGATTAAAAAGATGATTCACATTTTAGCTCCCTGTACTAAACAGTAAGACCTTGCTGTTTACCTATTCTATATGCAATAGTTTGAATCTGTTAATCCCAAATTTCTAAACCTTCTGCCCCCTGACCCCTCCCTAGGCAGCCACAAGTGTGTTCTCAACGGCTGTGAATGTATTTCTGCCTGGTAGGTAAAATTGTTTGTGTTGTACAGTCCACTTAGAAGTGAATTCATATGGTGTTTGTCTTTCTCTTTCTGACTTACTTCACTTCACGTTATGATCTCTCGGTTCATCGACGTTACTGCAAATGGCACTGCTTCGTGCTTTTTTCTGGCCGTCAATTATTCTATTATATTGTATACACGTATCACATCTTCTTTATTGATTCATCTGTATCCGTTCATCAGACAACAGTTACGTTGTCTGCATGTCTTAGCTATTGTTAACAGTCCTATGGACATAAGGGGTCCTTGTATCTTTTTAAATGACAGTTTTGTTTGTGTATATACTCAGGAATGGGATTGCTGGATCACCTGGCAACTCTATTTTTGTTTTTTTGAGGCATCTCCATGTCATTTTCCATCGTGGCTTTGCCAATTTACATTCCCACAAATTGTGCAGGAGGTTTCCCTTTCTTCCGAACCCCCTGTAGCGTTTGCTATTTGTAAACTTTTTAATGATGGCCATTCTGACTGGTGTGAAGTGGTCCCTCGTTGTAGTTTTGATTTGCATGTGTCTGATGATTGGCAATTTGGAGTATCTCTTCAAGCCACACTGTTTCATGTTAATTTTCTATGTGAGTACATGTCTGTATACACTTTGAAGGCACAGCCTTTGATTTTTCTATAATGCTGTGTAAAAAAAAAACAACAACAACCAATAAATATGGATTGAAATTTTTTAAAAAATATAACTTACATTTTAAAATGCACAGTGTATCTGCCATTTCTGGGTTACATTTTAACCCTTAAAATAATCTCTTTGATGACGTCCCTGGAGGTCCAGAGGTTAAGACTTCACTTTTCACTGCCTGGGATGAGAGTTCAATCCCCTGGTCAGAAAGCTAAGATCCCACTAAGCTAAGATGCCTCGGGGCCAAATAAGCAAAATATAAAACAGAAGCAATAAGGTAACAGAAGTCAATAAAGACTTTAAAAATGGTACACATCCAAAACTAGAAAAAGGTATTCTCTCTGATCCTGGTGTCCTCAAGGATTTATTTTCATAAAGGCCATGATCGAAAGTCCAATGTGTGAGGGGGAAAAGGAGAAAGAAAAATGGCCCACAGGCCAGAATGTGTACAGTCTTGGAGTGTTTCAGCCTCAAGGGTCCTTCAAGGTCACACTCCAATTGCCTTTTAGAGATTTTTCAACGATCTGCTTAGGACTAAGGACTAATTCTTTAAATACATCTGAGAGAGGAAGAAAAGATACGCAGGAAGAAAGCAGGTATTTCTCTTACAGATGTTGCTTAAAAATCATTTCTCCGATGGAATCATTGCCCGAAACTGAATTTCCGGCTCACCCCAATCAAGCTAATGTTGGAGGCTCTCAAATTCAATGCTACTCCTGGGACCTCACCAGTTTTTTTCTCACACTACACCATCTTCTACCCCAACTCAAATACCAACCACATCTTTCTTTTCTTCCCTTCTTTTTTTTTAAATCATGACTCAAAACATATTATTTTTTTAAATTTTTTTGGCTGTGCAGCATACAGAATCTTCATTCCTCAACGAGGAAACTAAATTGGTGAACCCCTGCTCCATGCTGGGAGCAGAGTCTTAAACACTGGACCACTAGCGAAGTCTCACACGTTTCCTTTCATTTAGAATGATGTTTGTGTGTGTTTATCCCCATGAGGACAGAAACCACACTTTAATGAATGAAAATCGATCAGTCCTTCTTTTACTGTGTGCAAACCAAAAGGAAGAAAGTGCACACCGCAGAGAAACTGGTTTCTTTCTTTTAGAATGAGTCATCATCGGAGACTCTGTTTGCGAGGCAAACGTCCAAGAAACATCCAAGAAAAAGAGCACTGTTTAACGGAGGCCCTGGGTGAGCAAATTAGCAAAAGTTCACGTGACACCCTAAAATCAGTTAACTGCAACGTATGGGCTTCCGTGGTGGCTCAGATGGTAAAGAATCCGCCTGCAATGTGGGAGATCTGGGTTCGATCCCGGGGTTGTGAAGATCCCCTGGAGGAGGGGATGGCAACCCACTCCAGCATTCTTGTCTGGAGAATTCCCATGGACAGAGGAGCCTGGAGGGCTGCAATTTACCGGGTTGCAAAGAGTTGGACATGACTGAGTGACTAAACACATACATGTGCTGTTTAAAGTAATTAATGAATTTATGTATTTAATTTTGGCTGAGTCGAGTCTTAGTTGCAGACTGTGGGATCTTTTGTTGAGGCGTGAGAGGCTTTAGCTGCCCCATGGCATGTCGGATCTTAGTTCCTGGACCAGGGATTGAACCTGTGTCCCCTAAATCGGAAGGTGGATTCCAAACCGCTGGACAGTCAGGGAAGTCCCAACATGTGCTTTTAGAATAGTCTTCTACCAAGCATGGCTGAACGCTGTGATGGCCAAAAGAGACTATGCATGCAAAAGTAACAAGGCAGCTTCTTTGAAGAAATTCTGAATCATTCATCAAGAGTTGGAGGAAATTCTCCATGATAACATAATCAATAATTTTGTGCATTTGAGATTGAACAAAAAAGTTTTTTCTACTGTAGCTTCTCATCACCCCTCAAATTCATTGCCAACCCCTCACTGCCTTTATCTGCTGCAGAGTTTTACTTTTCTCTGTGACATCACGGACTTGATGGACATGAGTTTGAGCAAGCTCCGGGAGCTGGTGATGGACAGGGAGGCCTGGCGTGGTGCAGTCCATGGGGTCACAAAGAGTCAGACACGCCTGAGTGACTGAACTGAAGCAACATCTATCTCATGACAGGTTCTTTATCCCACCCTAGAGGTTTCCCTATCTACCCTCCTCACGTGCTTCTAAAAATCCCAGAAACAGAGCATTCACCCTCAACCTAACCTCCTCCTTATGTGCGGGACAAATCAATGAATGCAGTGGGCATTTTCAGCCACCAGGAGGCAGAAGAGGAAAACCTAAGTCAATGATCATCGACATGAAACCTGCTTTTTGTCCAAGGTCCTGGTACTTAATCAACACACCAGCAACAATGGAAAACAGACGACAGTTTCCCAGTGAGTATTAAAGGTACACAGAGCTACTGATGAAGATGACGAAAGACCTTCTGTTTGGCAGAGGGGAGGGGTAAGCATCTTGCTTTTTTTCCTGAATTGCATACCTTTTGGATCAGGGAGGGCTTGACAGACAGCGCAGTGTAAAGAACCCACCCGCCAATGGAGGAGACGAAACAGACGTGAGTTTGATCCCTGTGTTGGGAAGATCCCCTGGAGGAGTGCATGGCAACCCACTCCAGTATTCCTGCCTGGAGAATCCCTTGGACAGAGGAGCCTGGCGGGCTACTGCCCATGGGGGTCACAAAGAATGGGACACGACCAAGCGACTAACACTTCCCCTTTCTTTCCAGTATTCTTGCCTGGGAAATCCCAGGGACGGAGAAGCCTACAGCACGAGGAGTCATGATGAGTTAAAGTAAACGGGGTGACTGAGCGCTTTGACTGGATCAAGGAAGCTTGACCTTCTACCCTGGTGCAGCATGTCCATCCTATATAACTGTGTCCTCTAGACTCTGGTGGATACACCTTCCTCCACCCCCCACTCCATCTAGAAAGACATCAGTGACCCCTGGAGACACCCAGTCTGGAAGCCTCTTTGCAGGCTGGCCAATCAGCCCAACACACACCCACCACGGAGGGTCTTACTCTGAGGGCTTCCATCCTTTCATCCTCGTCTGGCTTCGGGGTTGTGACTTGCTTTAGTTCAGTCGCTCAGTCGTGTCCGACTCTTTGCGACCCCACGGACTGCAGCACGCCCGGCCTCCCTGTCCATCACCAACTCCCGGGCCTTGCTCAAACACAGGTCCATCAAGTCGGTGATGCTATCCAACCGCCTCATCCTCTGTCACCCTCTTCTCCTCCTGCCTTTGGTCTTGCCCAGCATCGGGAGTTGTGAGTGGTCTTACATAAAGTGTCTGGACACTCCCCGTTTTCTGAAACCTGATGTACTTCACTTTTGGTTGTCTTTCCCCTCAGGGCAATACCTCATATTCCCTCTATCCATTTAGCGTCTCCCATCACTGACTCGTAAAGACTTTCTTGAGGATGAGAAGGCAAGTTTTTCAAGGTGGAAATCTAACCAGAGGGAATCTGACAGGTGAGAGAAGAGAGTGGACTTGGGAGGGAAGCATGAAGATCCCAGGAGGGAGAGATGGTGTTTTGTTTTTTTTTTTCTTTATAGATATGTTGATGAACTTTTGGGGCTTTCCAGGGGGCAGTGGGGGAAAAGAATTCATCTGCTAATGCAGGAGACACAAGATAATCACTGGGTAAAGAGATCACTGGGTTAGGAAGATATCCTGGAGTAGCAAGTGGCAACCTACCCCAGTATTCTTTTTTTTTTCCCCAGTCCAGTTAGTCTTTCCTGAAAAATTCCATGGACAGAGGAGCCTGGAGGGCTACAATCCATGGAACTACAAAGAGTTGGACTTGACTTAGCAACAGAGCATGCGTGGGTATGCATGCATACACACACACAAACTTTTGACCTGATGAGGAAGATGTCTTCCATGAGAAACCCAAAAGAAAATCTGCAGGAAAAGAGATAGTTGAATAAAGAACAAAGATTTATAGGGGGGAAATGGCCGAAGTACCAAACAAACAGGAGATGACGTCTTCAACTCTCTCAAGTGAAAGAGAAATGTACGTACCAGCTAAATAGGAAACTGACATTTCTCAGCAGAGAAATATCCGGCATGTTCTAATAGAAGGAAACCAGTGAGTAGCCCAGATGGAAATTGCTTGTCTGCACATGAAAAGTGAGCAGGTGTTTCTGATGTTCTGTGAATCCTTGAAAAGAGGCAGTTATATAAAACCATATGGGTGACATTTCATCGGACCATAAGATAGTTGTCAGGTGAGAAATCTGATGAGGTCATTCTTTGGGTCAACGGTCTTATTTCCATGTACGGGTCAAAGACGGTAAGAATGCAACTAAATGGGCTTCAGAGGTTAGACACTGGATGGGTGGAGCAAGCCTTAGATCTATTGCAACAAGAGCCTGGCTTTTTCCAACATCATGGCTGGAGCCCATATCACATGAGCATGCATCACGGTGAATCATCAGTAGTGATTTTAAGGAAATTGCATCAGCAATCAAGGACCTGCTTTCAGGAATATAAAAATACACTGTAAGCCCAGCAGCATTATTAACATTTCCCAAGGAGTCCTAGATTAGGTAATAAATTAGGTGCTCGGATTAGACAATAAATTAGGTGCACACTAGCTAAGAAAGGTTTGCGTGAGGCAGTTCTGATGAAAGAAAAAATTCATTGTTTGAAAACCAAGTGTGGGGATCATCTCATTTATCTCCCATTACAAGTGCCTTATCCTTGTTTTTCAAAAGAATGATAAATGGAAATTTAGGTGGTATTGGATAGATACTACATTACGTTTTTGGCTAGTTGCGGGTTTGTTTTTTTTTTTCCTCCAGTGGCTCAACAGTGATGTTAATAAGATGTCCAAGTTTATTATTAACACTGGAAATTATTCAGTGACTGGACTTAAGGGTCACTAGAATCACCAACTCAGTGGACATGACTTTGACCAAACTCTGGGAGATGGTGAAGGACAAGGAAGCCTGGTGTGCTGCAGTCCATGGGGTCGCAGAGAGTCAATCAAGCGGCTAAACAACAGCAAACAATTCCTGGGCTATGAAACCTCAGGTACACAAACCCACTGCATGGTTGTATGGTATATGCACAATAACCACCCAAGGGAGAGAGCAGAACCACCTTTCACAGAGATTCAGAAAATGTTAGCTGGCTGTGCTCAATGTCACATCACAGACAACCAACGCAGACAAAGTCCCACTTCATTTTTATCCCGTGCCACTATGCTGCGTTCCTTCTGATCATCATTCCTTTTTCAAAATTTCTCTTTGGGGCTAGCAAAACAGCATTTGTTACTCTGAAAAAAAAAAAGTAAGGTATATATATTCTTTCTATAAAGAAAGCTGAGCACCGAAGAATTGATGCTTTTGAACTGTAGTGTTGGAGAATACTCTTGAGAGTCCCTTGGACTGCAAGGAGATCCAAGCAGTCCATTCTAAAGGAAATCAACCGTGACTATTCATTGGAAGGACTGATGCTAAAACTCCAATACTTTGGCCACCTGATGTGAAGAGCTGACTCACTGGAAAAGACCCTGATGCTGGGAAAGATTGAGGGCAGGAGGAGAAGGGGACGACAGAGGATGAGATGGTTGGATGGCGTCACCGAGTCCATGGACATGAGTTTGGGTAAACTCCGGGAGCTGGTGATGGACAGGGAGGCCTGGCGTGCTGCAGTCCACGAGGTCACAAAGAGTCGGACATGACTGAGCAACTGAACTGAACTGAATAATCTCAAACAATGCTCTTCCATCCCTTAGGCAGAAAAACAGCATTTGGGCATGTATGACTCTTAAAAAAAAAAAAAGTTCAAATGATGATTTCTACGTTTTGGTGTAAAAAAAAAAAATCCACTCCTGTCAAAAGCACTAATACAGATGATCACCACAGCGCATGTTGTACCATTTCATTGAGTCATTAAAAAAAAAAAAAAAAAACCCTGCATGCCAATGGTTCAAAATATTTTCAGAGAATGATAATAGCAATTTTCCTTGCAAGCAAAGAAGTCAACGACCACCTCCCGGTTTTCCACGCAAGAGGTCTGAGAAAGATTGACCGAGTCACGCTTGAATGAAATCTATCGCCCTGCACAAGCAGCCGAGCTGGCCCACTTTCGCACCTTCAGATAAAGGGGGGTCTGTGGTATTGGGCTTCACACGAACTCACTCGCGGAATGTAAATAGACTGTCTCGGGGATGCTAAATTGCTTCTTTCATTTCCTTGCCGGGACTCTTGCAGCTTCTCGGTTGCCCTCCCCAAGATTTGTTTCTTCTGACTCTCAGCAGCAGAAGGTAAACTTAAAATGGTTCAAATGAGGAAAGTTAGAAAAGGGAGCTTTTTTTTTCTTTCTTTTTTAAAAAAAGGGGAAAAAAGAAAAAGAAAAGAAGGTGTGTGCAATTCCCACAAAATTGTTCCAGATTCAAAAAAAAAAAAAAAAACGGGCCAAACAGCTAAGAGATCACCATGTAAAGCCTGCTTAATACCAGCTGGGCGTTAAAGAGGGGAGATGCGACGATTCCTCTTGAAATCTAACCTTTTAAGCCGCATCACCGCCACGGCGATCGGGCAAGACAACGTTTTGCTACTCCTGCAAAGCGACAGCTTGCCCAAAACCAGCGGCAGCAGGAGCTGGTGACGCTCCATAGAGACCCCCACACTACGCTCTTTGAAAGTGCTGCCAGGGGGCATGCTGTGGTCCCCGGCTTCCTCTGCCCACCTCGTCCTGAGAATGGACCTTTTGTGAAAGATCACGGGACACCACTTCCTGTCTCAAACACCAGTAGCCAAGGCAACTCCCCAGAGGATTCTGAAACAAACAAGCAAAAAAGTACTCAGAGGGGCATGCGATCCACGGTCTTCGAAATGAACGGAAATGACTCGGAAGATTTGGCTCGGAGCACCCATGTGAGAAAAGAAAGGGAAATAAAAATCACGAAACGAGAAGGCTCTAGACGCTAAGTGATGCTGTCTACCATCTCATCCTCTGTCGCCCACTTCTCCTCCCACCCTCAGTCTTTCCCAGTGAGTCAGCTCTTCCAATCAGGTGGCCAAAGGATTGGAGTTTCAGCTTCCACATCAGTCCTTCCAATGAACACCCAGGACTGATCTCCTTTAGGAGACTGCTTGGATCTCCTTGCAGTCCAAGGGACTCTCAAGAGTCTTCTCCAACACCACAGTTCAAAAGCATCAGTTCTTTGGTGCCCACCCTTCTTTATGGTCCAACTTTCACATCCATACATGACTGTTGGAGAAATCTAAATACCTTTGACTAGATGGACCTTTGTTGGCAAAGTAATGTCTCTGCTTTCTAATATGCTGACTAGTTTGGTCATAGCTCTTCTTCCAAGGAACACGTGTCTTTTAATTTCACAGCGGCAGTCACCATCTGCAGTGATTTTGGAGTCCAAGACAATACGATAAATAAATAACGCCCGTCGCTGTTTCCATTTTAAAAACCTGAAATTTCAAGTCCTCTATGGATGTTCCAAAAGGGACAAGTGTGCAGACATCTTGCATTTTTCAATTAGAAAGTCACTTCAGCAGCTGTCCCACTTCCCTGGGGTCTTCTATACGTGAATGTTTTACTGGTGAATGAAATGAAACACTCACAAGAAAATTCAAAAATCAAGTTGAAAATAAAATATTCTTGGTGATACTTGTGTATCTGGAGAAAACATTTTTGATGTTTTGTTGTTTGACACAATTCCATAAGTCCAGTTTTTTTTTGTTTGTTTGTTTGTTTTTTACCATAACCATCCTATGACACACAGATTTCATTCTCAGGGCCACACTGTTACAAATTCAATTTTCTGCACCATCTCAATGCATTTTTTTTTCCTCTGCCTTGCTACGAGGCTTGCAGAATCTTAGTTCCCTGACCATGCATTGAACGCGTACCCCTTGCACTGGAAGCTCAGAGTTTCAACCACTAGACCACCAGCAAAGCCCCCTGAATGCATTTTTGCCTGGAAAATAAATGCGGTTACATAAACCATGGATATTATTCATGAACTGACCAAGAACAGGCAAAACCACAGAAGATAAGCCTCAAAATATTACCATCAAAATGCTATTTTTTTTTTCTTGCAACCATACTGTTGGTGAAAATGAATTTAAAACCAAAACAACAGACTGCTGCTCTTGAATTCCGATGCTCTTATTCAAGGTCTTCTCACAGTAAATCGCAAAATTTACACAAAATGGAAAATCATCAAGTTACAAAATTCACATAAGAGTATTTCATCCCAGCAGAATGCAACAGTCATGTGGCCACCTACCGCCTCTCCCCTTCAAGATCCATTAGATACAGAATATCCATTAAGAGAGTAAGTGAAAGAGTTTCCAGCTCATGATCAACACAGACACAAAATCACAAAAGGTCATATATATGGTCCATTGTCCACCTTACCGAGTTATCACCTGTTACCAAACGCTTTATCAGACAGCACCCAACTGCGTTCACTCGACAAGCTTATGTCAGCCAAGCCCAGAGAAAGAAAAGCGCTTTGCCTAACATCCCAAGTTCATTCGATGGCCCAGGAGGCTGATTGGGTTAGAGGAGGGTTCAAGGAAAGCGAAACCACTGGACGAAAACGTGAAAATTAAACGAGAGGAAAATGATTGGTGCTACTGGAAAGTCACGGAAGGAATGTATCTTGAAGCATGAAGTGAGTTTTGTAGCACAAAATTCCTAGGCATTGGAGTAACGTCCGTGGAAGCAACAAACCCCACAAAACAATTTTGTCACAGACTCCTGTGTGCTGATGGTCGAGGAGGGTCCGAGGGAGTGAAGTCTCTGGATGAAAATGTGAAAAGTTAACAGAAACGAACAAAAAAGAAATGTGAAAGTTAGGGAACAAATGTATCACAGCATGATACAAAGAAAACTGACGGTCCCACGTGAAAGTTACGGAACAGATTCACCTTGGAGCATGAAGTGAGGTTTGCAGCAGAAATTCATAGGAACTGCAATAACATGAGTGGAAGCAACGAGCCCCCCACCCCCCGACAGAACAAGAAGCAGAACTTGCTCGACCTCCACAGGCACTCACTCACCCAGGATGCCCAGGCGGTAGTTGATGGTGATGACGATGACGTTGCCGTAGCTGGCCAGGATGCTGCCGTCGATCATGTTGCCTGTGCCCTCCATGTAGGACCCGCCGTGGATGTACACCATCACCGGCTTCTTGCTGTTCTGATCATGGATGTCTGCAAGAAAGAGCCAAGTAAGGGAAGAAAAAAAGAAAAAAAAAAAAAAATCACACTGATTAACCGAGACTTAACTGAAAGACGTTGAGTGACTTTCCCTAGTTTGGGGTGGGAATCCATCGCATGGCCCTTTCTTGAATTAGGGATACCTCGGTTAAGATGGTCAGATGGCATCATGGACTCGACGGACATGAATCTGAGCAAACTCTGGGAGGTGCGGAAGGACAGGGAAGCCTGGCAAGCTGCAGTCCACGGCGTCGCAAAGAATCGGACACGACTGAGCGACTGAACAACAGTTAAGAGGGCTTCAGGGTAAAGGTCGATGCTGTTATATTTTCTACGCAAAGAAATGATGCGGACATTGGAATGAATTTGTATGCGTGGGTACCTATTCCATATGTACCTATGAAACTACAGATTTAACCAGTGAGACAAATGAGTCACTTCTCCCCTAGATAGTAATCAAACCCTAGAAGGGGACATGCTTTGAAGAAGCCCATGACGTCTGTTAGCGGTAAAGAATTTGTCTGCAATGCAGGAGACCCGGGTTTCATCCCCAAGTTGTCAAGATCCCGTGGAGGAGGGCATGGCAACCCACTCCAGTACTCTTGCCTGGAGAATCCCATGGACAGAGGAGCCTGGTGGGCGACAATCCATGGACTCACAAAGAGTCCAGACACCAAAGAGTGACTAACACACATACATAGTATCTACTAAAACATATATTTTAATTATCTAAGTTAGCGCAAAGTCAGCTTCAAAATTATCACTTTTTGCCGTAACTGCCCTCTTCGGTCAAAAGTGAGCTTAGAGATTCACTTTCGACCTAACAATGAGAACATGATACTTGTAGTGAAACTTCAAGCTCTCCATACATTATGACAAGAAGAAAAAATGGTTAAAAATGATCAACAGAACAGAAACATGGAAAAACAAAGAAAGGTGCCCAAGCAAGTGTCTTTTCTCTAAATGACTGTTTGCAACAAGATGCTAACTCAAGTGACAAAAAAAAAGTGAAAGAGACGTGAGCTGAAATAAGATGGCACAAGACTGCAACCTCAAGGTGAAATGGTTGCAATCCTGCTCATTTCCACATGGAATAAAAATTCCCATTGTGATCTGAAACCAGAGTATCCTTACTCGTCATTTCCTTAACAGCGATGTGAAAAGCCTCCTTTGCAATGGTCTGTGACAAGAGAAATTTGGACAGCATATGTCTGCTTTCTCAAAAGTTGTGATCAAATAACTTCTTTGGTGTTCACCGTCCCTTGAACTTAAATGTAGCATTTAAGAATCCTGGCCTCGACTGTAATTCTTTCTGGGAACTTCTGTATGTATAAACATACACAGGTTTGTCATTTAAATACCTGCATGTTATCAAATAGCAACCCACTCCAGTATTCTTGCCTGGAGAATCCCATGGATAGAGAAGCCTGGAAGGTCTACCGTCCATGGGGTCGCAGCAAGTCGGACATGACTGAGCCTATGACGGATGCATGTTATGCAGAAAAAAGCAAACATATCCAGGTACGTGTATTTTCTTTTTTTTTTTTCTTAAAAACTTTTTTTTTTTTAAAGCCTAATTTATGGAGACATGTTTGAATGATCAGGAATGAATTTCAAGGAAATAAACCGACAGGTGGATGGAGGCTGCTCATAAAATGAATTATGAGCACCATCTGAAAACAGCCTCCTGGATGCTACCAGACACCCTCCAGGAGGCCAAAGAACCCTGTGGTCACAGTCAAGTACAGGAAAAAGTGTCAAGCTGCCCATCTGTCTGTAGATACTTAACCCACAACAAAAGAATACTATTTTCTCATGTAAACTTTAAGCAGAAAGTAAAAATCCTTTCTGAATCTTTCAGTCAATAGTGCTCAGCCGTGTCTGACTCTTTGCGACCCCATGGACCGTAGCCCACCAGGCTCCTCTGTCCACGGGATTCTCCAGGCAAGGATACTGGAGTGGGTTGCCATGCCCTTCTCCAGAGGACCTTCCCGACCCAGGGATGGAACCCGCATCTCCTGCAATGGCAGGCATATTCTTCACCATGTAGCCCCCTGGGAGGCCCTCACTCATCATATGCGATGTGGAACTCTTTAATCAATCACCGTCCGTATACGGTGTGATCATTTACACCATCCACAAGTGTCTCTGGATACTGATTTGCTGTTTGAATTCTTATTTATGTTACCCTTCTTGGCTGCATTACGGGAAAGAAAAAAAGTTGACATTTTTCAGACTGCTTTAAGGGGTCCCCTCAGAAAAATAAACAAATAAATATGTTAGGTTAACGTAGGCTATTACCTTCCGAGACACACAGAAGAAGGTTCTTGTGAGCTTCGGGAAGGAATAATCAGATGTCATATTCATTCAACGTTAGGGGAAAAAGAAAAAAATAACAGTTTCTTGGTATTTAAGGAAAAGGTGAAAGCGTTTTAATATAACAGGTAGCTGGCGGGATTGTGGAAACAGATGCCAGTGATAAAAAGGGAATAAGACGGTAAAAGGATACAAGGGTACAAGATGCAAATTACACCTGTGGTTGGTTACGTAGGGATACGGATGAAATTACAGGTGGTCTGGGGCCGGACAAGGACAGGGTAGCTGATGACTCGGGGCAGCTGTCGTGGGGCCAAAGGCATCAGAGGAAATTTCTAAGGTGAATATTGAAAGCAAGGAGAAGGCTGTGAACACGGGTTCACAAAATATTAAATAATAGTCATATCGAGAGAACAGTGGGTGAGAACGCAACTGTGGGAGAGCTATTCTCAAGAGACCCGCTGATTTATGAAAGAAGCCTAAGAGGGTGGGAAAACCAAGCAAGTGATAAAAAGGCGCTTTGAGGGAAGTTTTGCTTCCCAGCAAGGATGGGTCTCGGGTCCACTTTAAATTGTGTTTCAGCTAGAGAACCACAGGACCATTGAGGGCGCTCATCCCTTTAAGTTAAATAGTTGTAAATCCACACCAGTCTGCCTTGGGCTTTCTTGATAGTTTGGGGAGTAAAGAATCCTCCTGCCAATGGAATACATGAGGTTGGATCCCTGGGTCGGGAGGGTCCCCTGGAGAAGGAAATGGGAACCCACTCCAGTATTCTTGCCTGGGAAATCCCATGGACAGAGGAGCCTGGCAGGCTACAGAGTCAGACACGATTGAGCTCCTAAACACACAGATGCAGACCCAACCTGCCCGAGCCTGCAAAGGCGGATTTTAAGCTCTTTGTTTCTTTTCTTCTAAACCATTTTTTTCCGCTGAAGGAAGAAGATACCACGTGCTAACAATGGTTTAGATGCTGCGTTATCTTCCATCTTTAAAAAAAAAAATTCATTCTACTTCTAGTAGGTAATCTGTCCAACAATTTGAGAGCCTTCAAAAAGAAACTCTCCATAGCAACTAAACATTTTTAGGAGGGAAAAAAAAAAAAAGTTCTGAGAGCAGCCGTGGTGTGAAAACAGAGATGCAAAGATCTAGCTTTTCAGCCTTTTTTTTTTTCAATTCTTTGCTATACCCTCTACTTTTTTTTTTTCCTTTAAAGCTTCCAAAAGGCACTTCAGAGAGAAACAACAAATTCCCTTCAAGACACTTTTTCATGTGTTTTACTGTGAGCCAGAGAAGATGCTTTGAAAACCCTATTTTGGAATCAGTACATCTGGGGGAAACAATCGTAAAAACAAACAAAAATGGAAATGCCGGCCCCACCCAAAAAAGTCCTACTGGGCTGTCTTTGGTGTCCACAGAAGAACCCAACAAGACCAAAGCCCCAAAATACAACATGAAATTACAAAATAACATTTGGAAGAAAGAAAAGAACGCATACATGCATGTTTTAAAATTTCACTTTATCTTCTTGTGATCAAGCCAAAAAAAAAAGAAAAACTTAGGGAAAAGAAAACGGTGAGCTTCCTTGTAAATGGTATTTTCTTACTCACTTCATATTGAGAAACATGGATATACATTCTTCCAGGGGGTTTACATAGTCATTGTGGTTAAAAATGATAGTAGTCCCCAAACAAGGAGTAAATAAGGAAGCACACAGAAGTGTACTCTCTTCAGATAAGGGGAGGAAAAACAGGTTGAAATGGAAAAAAGAAAAAAAAAAAAAAAAGATATAAAATCATGCATCAAGATCGAGCTTTGTAAAAAACAAAAAATACCTTCATCTTCACCACGGTCATTACTGGTTATATCATCAGCGTTTTTCTTTGAGTTGGCTCCTGGGGTCATATTGAGAAGGAAAATAAAGGGAAAAAAAAGAGAATTCAAAAACAACAAGTTTGCAAAAAAATTCAGAAGAGAGATACTACGCAGTAAAAGAAAAAAAAAAATGTCATACAAGAAGCTGAAATCTGTTACATTTGATTTCAAAAACATGAAATAGGGAGATGCAAAGTGCATATAAACATAAATATGTCAAGAAGAACAAATTCAAAATGTTACTTGCAAAAAAATTAGATACCCAGTGAAAATGCAGTTTGAGGGTTAAAATGATACTACCGCAAAAAAAAAAAAAGTAATGTGAGTTGTAAAAAAAAAAAAAAAAGAAAAGAAAATTATTTTTTAAAGGGTTTCCCAAATTTTAAAAAGAAATGCACATGAGATATCCCTCTAATTTCAACACGTAATAATCTAGATACATTTTTGAAATGTCAGTGATATACTGTGCTTAGGAAATTCTATACATAAGAATCAACACATTAAATAGTAAACATGAAAAGTGAATCAAAATATCTTAAAATTGACATTAGTTTCATGCACAAGAACTTTAAAAAAGCATACCATTCCTGATAAACATCAGACAGTCACTACAATTTATTTAAATCAGGAATGCTCACTTGTCACTAGTAGTTAGAGAACAGTGCACATTATTGATTCCTTTGGTCTACTGTAAACTACCACGTTCAACAAGCGTTTCTGAAACCAAGACAAGACACTATACATCATGTTCTTCTATGTTTTGAATACTTATTAAATATGGCTTGAGGGTTATTGGTATGTGTTTAAAAAACAAAAAGAAGGTAAGAAATAAATAAAGTCACCTACCTGGACAACATGAAACATAAACAACCTTGAAATTTCCTTGTCAGCAAAATGAACAGAGAGGTTCCCTTAACGCCACCAAAAAACCCTCAAAAACAAACAAAAACCCAAAACAAAGCTCTCCATATGCAGTGTGCCTTTTTGCTTTCTATATTTTTAAGATACAAGAAGCTAAAACATTGAATATCACTGAATTATTCCATTCGCTCAACTGTCTTCTTTTTACAGACAGACCTGGCCCACTAGGACGCATATGCTAGTTCTGGAAGATTTGAATGGCGGCAAACAGTGAAAAGTGGTCTTTACCTTCCTTCCTGGCTTCCCTGGTGGTTCGGAGGGTAAAGAACCTGCCCACAATGTGGGAGACCTGGGTTTGATCCCTGGGTCGGGAACATCCCCTGGAGAAGGGAATAGCAACCCCCTCCAGTGTCTCTGCCTGGAGAATCCCATAGACAGAGGAGGCTGGTGGGCTACAGTCCATGAGGTCGCCCAGAGCTGGACACAACAGAGGCATTAACACTTGCCCTTTATGTTCCTTCCTGGATATACCTAGTCACTGTCACCCACAAGACGTGTATCTAAAAAAACAGCTACAGTTGTTCCAAACTCAGGGGGACAACATCATGTTTCGAAAGCAAGATCTGAAGTTGCTGTTTTCGTCCTTCAAGAACGGTTGAGTATTGGACATATCACATGGATTAAACAAGCAGAACTGGGAGGGAAGGTGGAAACCTGACCCCTTCTGCCTTCTGATTTTTTGAGATTCAAATACTCCCCACTGTAGACAATTTCAAGCTACCACATAAAGTCACTGAGGAAAGCTGCGGACAGCAGTGGCCCCCTTGAAACTCAAGCCTGTGAGCAGGTTTTCACCTTAACTACGTGAAGGTAGAATGGAGTTTTCTAGGGAATGTTCGCAATGTTCATTGGAAGGACTGATGCTGAAGCTGAAACTCCAGTCCTTTGGCCACCTGAAGCGAAGAACTGACTCATTGGAAAAGACCCTGATGCTGGGAAAGATTGAAGGCAGGAGGGGAAGGGGACGACAGAGGATGAGATGGTTGGATGGCATCAACAACTCAATGGACATGAGTCTGAGTAAACTCTGGGAGTTGGTGATGGACAGGGAGGCCTGGTGTGCTGCAATATATTCAGAAGCAAAAAGTCGGGACACAACTGAGGGACTGAACTCACGACTCTGATGAGTCAACCTATTATAGCCATCAGCTTAACATGGAAGTCAACTCACGTCCAAGAATTCCCCTGCAATGAAAGATCTTAAAACAAACTTAAATAAACAACCTTCTTCAAAGAAGCCCCATTGTCTTCTGCATTGTTCTGTTCATAGTTTATCCATATAAAACTTCTTCCAAAGCTATCTCATGGGCTGAATTTATGGCTACATGTTGTCAAGAAGACTGTAAGAAATACCTTGCTTTTTTGACTGCTCCATGCAACTTACAGAATCTTAGTTCCTGAACCTGAGATGGAACCTGTGTCTCTTGCAGTGGAAGAACACAGTCCTAATGACTGAACCACCAGAGAAGTCTAAGAAATGCCTTTCTTACACACATAGTCTATGCGGAGGCTAGAAATAAATTCCTTTGATCCTTTCTGATCAAAATTTCAGTTTTTTGAAGGTCTTCTAAGTTTTTTTTTAAAAAAACACATCACCTCTTTCATTGAAAAAGAAAAGACACTAGAAAAATAAAGGTGTGGGTTTCCCTGGTGGCTCAGATGGTAAAGAATCCTCCTGCAATGTGGGAGACCTGGGTTCCATCCCTCGGCTGGGAGGATCCCCTGGAGAAGGGAATGGCAACCCACTCCAGTATTCGGACCCAAGGAATTCCTCAGACTGTATAGTCCATGGGGTCGCAAAGAGTCGGACACGACTGAGCAACTTCCACTTTCAAGAGACGTGGAATGGATTAAGGGACCGAATGTGTTATCTGACGCCACCAATTCCTTCCCAGAAAAATACGTTCCTCGTGAAGTCTGACTATCTCCCTTGAGCACAGCCAATGAGAAAGGTCTGTAAGTAGGACCCCACACCTGCCCTCTGCCTTTCCCAGGAGTCTGCCCTTATATCCCTGCCTTCTTCTGGATTTTCCTCTTGTGAAGACCCCTTTGTCTTCCCAGCCACAGCTGAAACCTCAGGCGCACAGCCCCTGGCCTGGCTGAAACCCACACAGAGGCCGCTCTGCGAGGTCTGGGCTGAGTTAAATGCCAAGCTCCAGTTCTCAAAGCCTTTAGGCCCCCCGTCAGTGCATGAAATTGCCGGAATCTGGAATTCTTCCCTGGGGAAGGATGAGAGGCAGTATTGAAGGAAACTATCCCCACCCCTTCCACCAGGGCGGAGCAAAATGCTCTGAAGATTTGCAATATTTTTAGAAGTCACACAACCTAGTTATATCACTGATTAAGTGGCAATCCAGGGTAGTGTCTTCGAGGCTTCAGCAAATTCCTTTGATCACCCACGTATGATTTGTAAGGGCTCTAGAGAGGTATAATTTTCAGTCATAAAATCAACTCACCAAGGTGTCAAATTGAAGGATTTGTGTCTGCGTGCGTGTGTGTGTACATATATACGGAGTTGTTCAACCAGCAACATACACTTGGCTTACCAGGTGGCCCGAGTTGTAAAGAATCCACCTGCCAATGCAGGAGACGTGGGTTCGATCCGTGGGTCGGGAAGATCTTTTGAGGGAGGAAATGGCAACCCACTGCAGGGTTGTTGCCTGGGGAATCTCATGGACAGAGGAGCCCAATGGGCCACAGTCCAAGATGTCAGAACAAATCGGACACAGCTGAGCTACGGAACACAGTAGCCTATTACACACAGCGTAATCTGATTTGAGGATATTTCCATCACCCCAAAATGATTGCCTGTGTCCACGGCAGGGATCCAATATTTCTAACATCAGTCTCTCTGAGTCAACGAATGGCATGGTGGAGATTTGCCATTTTGGTGCATTTCCTGTAAGTGTTTTCACAGAATATGTATTCCTTTCTGTCTGGCTTCGTGCACTTGCGGTATGGTTTTCGAAGTCCATTCATGGGGCAACGTGCAGCAGTGTTTCATTCCTCGTTCGTACGGACGAGTAAGAGTCTACTACCGCTTGTCCTGGTTCCACGCGGTGGCCAGTCTGAATTACGCCGCTATGAACAGTTGCTGATGGTGGTTTAGTTGCTAAGCCACGTCCAACACTTTGCAATACCACGGACTGTAGTCTACCAGTCTCCTCTGTCCATGGGATTCCCCAGGAAAGAATACCAGAGTGGGCTGCCATTTCCTGCTATAGAAGATCTTCCCAACGCACGGATCAAACCTGCACCTCTTGGATTACCAGGCAGTTCAGGCAGTTTTTTTTTTTTTTTTTTTAACCCCTAAGCTACTAGGGAAGCTCATGAACCATTTACATGCAATATTTTTATGGATGCATATTTTAATTTTTCTGAAGTGGATATGGAGGAGTGGAACTGCTATGTCTCAGGACTCATTCACGTTCAACAGTCTAAAAACTAGATTGTTTTCCAAATCAGCTGAATCACGGTATATTCCCATCAGCAGTGTATGTGGGTTCCAAATCCTCCACCTCTTAACCAAGACCTGCTACTATCTGTTTGATGGTAGGCATCCTAGCGGGGGTGAGGCGGTACCTCACTGCAGTCTTAATTTGCATTTAGATAATGACTTAATCGTGTCAAGCATCTTCTCCTGCACAATCTTTTTTGGTGGGTGAATGTGCAAAGTTAAAGTGCAAGTTGCTCAGTCGTGTCCAACTCTTTGTGACCGCATAGACTGTACAGTCCATGGGTTTCTCCAGGCCAGAATACTGGAGTGGGCAGCCTTTCCCTTCTCCAGGGGATCTTCCTGACCCAGGGATCGAACCCAGGTCTCCCACGTTGCAGGCGGACTCTTTACTAGCTGATCGATGCAAATATTTTGCCCATTTTTAAAAATTGGTGTCTTGGCTCATCATTCTTGTAAGAGTCCTTTACATTTTGTAGAGACAGGTCTTTTACTAGAAAGTTAACGTGCAAATCTTTTCTTCTGATCTGCCGCTTCTCTTTGGGTTTTCTCAAAGGTGCCTTTTTTTAAGTATGCACGTATTTTTACTTTGGGCTGATCCGGGTCTCGGTTTTGGTGCTGGCTTTTCCCTAGCTGCTTGTTGCAAGGGCTACGCTCAAGTGGGTTTCTCTTGTAGAACAGCACAGGCTTTTGGGGGTGGGTGCAATACTCCTGTCTCACGGGCTCAGCTGCTCGGAGGCGTGTGGGGTATCGAAGCTGCTTGTCCTGCAGTGGCAGGTGGATTCTTTACAACCAAGACACCAGGGAAAGCCGTCAGGTCTCATTTGAAATGTAGGAGGACGAACAGCATTGGAAACCTAGGTGGAAGGCAACGCGAGCCACCCATCAAGGGCTCGATGGGATGGGCCAAAGCCCCGTTAGAGGCAGATCGGAGTGACTACACAGCCTATCGCTTCGCCGTCCAACGTGCAAGTCACGGTCACGGATGACACGTGCCAATTTGACGGAAAACAGAAGCGTGTGCAAGGCATGGCGCTGCAGGGCAGAGACCCATGTGGCACTAAACAGCTCGTAGAAAAGACTGCAGGCGGTGGCGAGACTCAAGAGCCAGCTCAGCCAGCATCCTTAAGGAAACCCCTCAGAGGAAGGACCACTAACAAAACAGACTGGACAGAACAGACGCAAGGCATGATGCTGAGACAGTCAATTCCTAGGCAGGTTGATAAGATGTCCAGGGTCTCCAAGGAGGAGAGAGGGGTCTGGGGCTCTCAAAAAAAGAGAGAGAGGTCTGGAATTCTCAAGGAGCAGGAAAGGACAAATGCCTTTCTTTTTCCCCTCCCTCTCTGCATTCCTTAGTATTAGTCACATAAAACATTTTTTTTTTCCTTTAAACCCAGAACTGATGATTTACATAAACAACTCAGCTTAAACTCTATAGTAAGGATTATACAACAAAAACGTATCCTGCTTGAGGACAGTTTCTCCTTCCTGAAAACCTTCTGGTTAATCTTGTTATCTTAAAATGTATATTATGGGAGTGGGTCTGGTAAGATCTTTCTATTGTTAGTTCTAACTCTGTCATCTTCAAATGTAAATTACAGGCGTGGGTCTGGTAAGACCTTTACAACCTTGAGACATTCCTTCGATTAATTGTAACAACCAGTTGAAAAAGTATACAGCTCCCTTGCTAAGACTAGCTAGGCGGTGCACTCTCCATCCCCCTTCTGATGTCTCTGTTAGAAGATGTCGCTGTCTGTTATCATAAAACTCTGCTACACAAAAGCTCTTGAGGGATCAAGCCTGTTCCCGGGTCCCGAAATCTTTTTCTTCGGAGATCACGAATCTGACACTGTTCACCATTAAGCTATCAGTGCGAACTCCCAAAATAAAGCGAAATGGCATCAGCTTCTGTTAAAGTGCAAAAGTTTTAAATTTCAAGGAAGTCTAACTTATCGATTGTCTTTTTTTTTTTTTTTAAAGCTTGGGCTTTAGATATGATATCTAAGAAATCCTTGCCTAACCGAAAACCCGGAAGATTTTGTTTTTTCCTAGATGTTTGAAGTTTTCCTGTAATGTCCACCTTTCATTTATTTTTCCGTGAATGCTGGCACACGGTATGAAGTGCATCTCTTATCCAGTTGTCTCAGCACCACAGATTTAACACACTCTTCTCAGTGAAGAGTTGTGACACTATTTTTATGAGTCAACTGCCTATGAATGCAAGGGCTTATTCCTGGACTCAAATTATATCCCCTTCTATATTTCTGTCCAGGTGAGTACCTTACTGTCTGAATTTTACAGTATGTTTGGAAATAAAGAAAGACAAGTCTTCCAATCTTCCTCTGATTTTTCAACACAGGTAGCTTTTTCTCCGTACAGACGAAATGGTTCAAATGAGCTTGTCAATGGAAGCAAGAAACACCCGCTGAGATTCTGATGGAAATTATTTGCCAAACCACAATTTCAAATTAATTTGATATAGCAGTCTGACCCAGAAACATAATTAGATGTCGCCTGTAACGTTCTATGTATATTTGACTTCCCACCCTTTTGTTCTTTCTCGGTAAGCTGCTGCAATATTTGTTCCCTCAAATACAACTAATTAAATGGCCTGAAAAGCCAGCCGAGTTCTCTTGAGTGTCTCATTTAGTTACAGTCATGAACTATGTCAATACAAGGATTAGAGGACACAGGGAAAATAAGTCTGCTGTAATTTAGTCCAGGATAGACCTATTCCATGCCTACTGAAGAGGTGCTTCAAGCTTCAGACGGGCCATGAGTTTTCTCCGGTCCTCAGAAGGCCAGAATCGTAGTCCTTTACATCTAATAATTAGCATGTCCAGCAGATCTCGTGGGGAGATGGCTCTAAATATTAAAGGGAATATTTAAATAACTTCAAACAAATGTATAGCCATTCCTTCATAAAAATTTCAATGTGATTTTAAAAATGAAATATCTCAATGTCCCAAGTCCTGAAGGATCTTTTTTTTTTTTTCTTTTTTTTAATACCCGTTCTTCTGATGTTTCCTTTTAGTACTATATCTACATCATTTTCAAAGTCAAACTATTTTAAACAGTGAAACGTATAGTTGTTCCGTCCTCCACAATTCTTTATGAAGCTATGGACTGTACCCCATCAGGCACCTCCGTCCATGGAATTCTCCAGGCAAGAATACTGGGGTGGGTAACCTTTCCCTTCTCCAGGGGATCTTCCTGACCCAGGTCTCCTGCATTTCAGGAGGGTTCTTTACCATCAGAGCCACCGCTTTATGTCATAAATGTAATAAAAACTCTTTGTAGAGAATATGGAACAGGCAGACCAACCAGAGTCAATGAGAAAATGCAAGAATATGGAAAGCCTGTGGGTGCTGCAGTTACAATTTGGAGGCACGAAAAGTAATTTTACATGTCTTTTTTTTTTTATTATACATTACGATATGTCACCACCAGTTACGCAAATCGACATATAAACTCACCAAGGGTGCCATGAAATCACATTATCTACATCAGATAAACGAAAATGACAGAACCCCAAAAAACCCTTTGAATGATTATTCTTCATGTGATGTACCATGTTAAAGAAGTATTCATCAGTTCATGTTAGTTTCTTTATGAATAAAACTATTTTTATTTTATCCTACATTGTAGACTACGTTTTTTGCTTTTAATCTATTTCACAAGATTTTTTTATTGCAGTATCTTGAAATAGATTAAAGGTCTTGAAATAGACCTTTGTTGGCAAAGTAATGTCTCTGCTTTTTAATATGCTGTCTAGGTTGGTCACAACTTTCCTTCCAAGGAGCAAGGGTCTTTTAATTTCAATTTTACAATGCTGTGTTAGTTTGTGCGTACAGCAAAGTGAATCAGATAATATATATATATATATATATATATATCTCCCATCTTTTTCGGATTTCTTTCCCAATTAGGTCATCACAGAGCACTGACCAGAGTTCTCCGAGCTATACGTTAGGTTCTCATTAGGTATCTGTTTTACACAGTGTATCAATAGTTTATATATCAGTCCCAATCTCCCAATTCAACCCTGTTCCCCCTCTCCAGTTGGCATCCTTCTGTTTGTTCTCTACGTCTCTGTCTCTATTTCTGCTTTGTGAATAACATCATCTATACTAACTTTTTAAGATTCCACATATATGCATTAAAATTCCATGTGTGTTTTTCTCTTCGCGACTCACTTCAGAAAGAGCAAAACATCATACCGCATATTAAAGAAAAAAAAACTTTTTTTTTTTTTTCTGTCCCTGGCAAGGGCAAATTCTCAGTATTACCTATTCACGTTAGCTTAAGTAAGGACCTTAAAAAGTGTAGTCCTTCGGCTAAACGCACTGTTTTCCATACAGAGGAAGCTGTATACTGGGTTATGGGAAAGTAACAGAGGATGAGACGGTGGGACGGCATCACCGACTCGATGGACATGAGCTGGAGCAAGCTCTGGGAGATGCTGAAGGACAGGGAAGCCTGGCGTGCTGCAGTCCATGGGGTCACAAAGAGTCGGACACGACTGAGCGACGGAACAGCAACAAATGGGGGAAACAGATGCTTTCTTGGCGATCAGAGGTGTGTCATTGATCAGGTAGTCAGCAGGCAACAGGGGACTAGTCTATCATCTTCTAATCAACAAGGGACTACACCTCTTATTGCTGTTTACTCTCTATGTTCAACTCTTTGCAACCCCCATGGACTGAATGAATCAGGCATGGCTTCCCTGTCCTTCACCATCTGCAAGAGTTTGCTCAAACTCACGTCCATCGACTTGATGCTATCACACATCTCATTCCCTGTCACCCCCTTTCCTGACCTCCGTCTTTCCCTGCATCAGGGTCTTTCCCAATGAGTTGGCTCTTTGCATCAGGTGCCCAGAGTACTGGAGCTTCCGCTTCAGCATCGGTTCCTTGCAACGAATATTCACGACTGATTTCCTTCAGGATTCACTGATCTGATCTGCAGTCCAGGGGATTCTCGAGACAGATGAGATTAAGGGACTGCAAGCTCGGCTGGCACCCCAGTCCTGTCCGAGACCCCACCTCTGACCTGACTGCTATTAAAAAAAAAAAAAAAAAACCCTAATCAAGTTCTCTGGGGTGGAGACACGCAGTTTTTCAAGGCAGAAGTTCCAGAGTGTCTCTCTTTATTGGCAAAGCAATAAAGCTAGCCTTTTCTACTGCATGCAGCACTCTGCCTCTGAGACATGAATTGGCACCGGTGTGCTGAGAGGCTGAGCTTTCAGGAACGCTAGGGTGAGGACTCACTTTCTAGAAGCAAAGGAAGTGGACTGTTCTGAAGGGGGAGATTTAGAGGCAGGCCGGGGCAATTGAGACTGTGGGAGATGGTAGGACGGCAGGAATGCTCCCCCAGGACAAGTCTTCCGTGACCCCCATATCTGCATGACTGGCTATAAAGGGATCAACACCTGTGGATCAGGAAGGATGCCTGCCTCACCAAGAAACAAAGGATGCTGTAAGAAATCAAGTCAGCAGCTACAGGTACCCTGAGGGGATTTAGGATGGGGAAAAAGAGGATGCTGGCCCCAGAGAGCTGACATGCGCATCAAAGGAATCATTTTTATAAGCCCAGACTCTTGCAACTCTCCATTCAAAGAAAAAATAAATGCTACATTCATTAATTTGAGGTCACCGGTTTTGATTAAGTAGCTGTCATGTTCTGATGTCCTGAAAACCTGGTCTTTGCTGCAAAATATCCTATAGATCCTGGATCTTCACTGACCGTCTTTGCACCATTCCGTCAGAGTCATCCTAGAGCCTGCCTCCCAAGCTTAAGTCCTCAGAAAGGCCACCAGATAAAACAAAATTCTCACCTTTTAGGTTGCATAGGTTTTTGTTTTTTTTTTCATTTGACACACTCCACACATGAACCATAACTCCGAGTAAATGTTACAATGAGCACAGTGAATTTCAGCGATAACATGAAACTTTTTATCTGTGGGTCCGTGCAATGCAGGCGCCTCCCTGAAAAATGTTTTCATCTTGTGAGATTACGTATTTCCTGCCATATGAATAAACAAGGATGTCACAACCATCAAGGATTCTGCGGTATCCCGGCACTCCAAATGTGAATTTCTGACCCCAGCAAGAACAAGCCCTTCTAACTGGCAGCAACCCTCTGAGCTGCCATGGACAGCTGTGGCCACTCCCTATGGTGAGCAAAGAACTAAAGGATGCTCACATCCCCACCTCAGGATGGTCCTCCTAGATAACTGAGATGCAAATGGAAGGAGGGATTTCAGTGAGCCCAGACTCTGGAGTCTTCCCCTGCATAGAAAAGCGTAAATTCCTTAACTTGAGATACCTGCTGCTTCCTTCACTAACAGCAATGTTTTAGGACTTCCCCTGGGGGCTCAGTGGTAAAGAATCCGCCGGCCAATGCAGCAGACATGGGTTTGGCCCCTGGCCCGGGGAAGATCCGACGTGCCTGGGAGCAACTCAGCCCGAGACACACAACTACTGAGTCTTTGCTCTAGAGCCCATGAGCCAAAGGTACTGAAGCCTGGATACCCTGGAAGCCATGCCCCACAAGAGAAACCAAAGCAATGAGAAGCCTGTGCATTGTAATGAAGAGTAGTCATGCTCCCCGCAACTAAAAACCCAAATGCAGCAACAAAGACTCAGCAGAGTCAATGAAAGAAATAAAATTATTTAAAAAATAACAGTCTTTTAATGTGCAGACTACCTTGCCCTTTGCTGCAAACTTCTAGATAACCCGATTCCACCCCTATGCCCTGCTCCTCACACCCTCAAAACTGTTCTCTCGGGGTTACTTGAGATTCTGTCTCCCGGGCTTGAAGTCCTGAAAATTCTCACTGAATAAAAATAACTCTCCACTTCCAGGTTGTGAGTTGCTGTTCAGTCGCTATGACGTCGTGTCCGACTCTGCGACCCATGGACTGCAGCACGCCAGGCTTCCCTGTCCATCACCAACTCCCAGAGCTTGCTCTAATTCATGTCCATTGAGTCAATGATGCCATCCAACCATCTCATCCTCTGTCATCCCCTTCTCCTCCCGTCTTCGATGTTTCTCAGCATCATGTTGGACTACTGATTTATTAATAAGTTGACAATATATATTCACTGAATTACTTTGTTGTGCACTTGAAAGTAACGATACTGTAAATGTACTACACTTTAGTTTAATAAAGAAAAAAAAAAGAATTCTGCCTCTTAATAGTCCTTGGGTTGTCATTGCAGGAAAATTAAAGGCATACATTTGTGATCACAGTAGAAACAGATCTAATTCTTTCTAATGTTCTGGTCCCATCACTTCATGGCAAATAGATAGGGAAACAGTGGAAACAGTGTCAGACTTTATTTTTTGGGACTCCCAAATCACTGCAGATGGTGATTGCAGCCATGAAATTAAAAGACCCTTGCTCCTTGGAAGGAAAGTTGTGACCAACCTAGACAGCATATTAAAAAGCAGAGACATTACTTTGCCAACAAAGGTCCGTCTAGTCAAGCCTATGGTTTTTCCAGTAGTCATGTATGGATGGGAGAGTTGGACTATAACGAAAGCTGAGCGCCAAAGAATTGATGCTTTTGAACTGTGGTGTTGGAGACGACTCTTGAGAGTCCCTTGGACTGCAAGGAGATCCAACCAGTCCATCATAAAAGAGATCAGTCCTGGGTGTACATTGGAAGGACTGATGGTAAAGCTGAAACTCCAATACTTTGGCCACCTCATGAGAAGAGTTGACTCATTGGAAAAGACCCTGATGCTGGGAAAGATTGAGGGCAGGAGGAGAAGGGGACAACAGAGGATTAGATGGTTTGATGGCATCACCGACTAGATGGACATGAGTTTGAGCAAGCTCCGGGAGTTGGTGATAGACAGGGAGGCCTGCCGTGCGATTCATGGGATCACAAAGACTCGGACACAACTGAGCGACTGAACTGAACTAAACTTAACTGAATGTTCTGGCAGTTTAAAATGTCTCACTGCAATAATGGAAATAATAAGAGAGGGTTCTTCCTTTTTTTTGACAAGTAGGTGGGGCGGGGTAGTATGTTTTCTTTTCCTCTGACTGGCTGTGGAAGGCAGAATGAGAGAAAAATATGAATAAAAATTTTGCTTTCTAGTTTTGTTGGAATTCGGAAGCACTTGCTTCACATTTTGGTAGGAATCAAAATAAATCTAAAACTTTACAGGTCTCTGATGCATGTCAACGCTTCTTACTAAAACCTCAGGGCATTACAGACTTTCTTAAGTTTTCTTGTTGTTGTTATGAATTTTGTTACTGAAATACTTCTATCTACAGGAATAAGAGACAAATCCAATTAGATTCAGATCACTGTCGCCCATTTTTATTAGCACTTTCACCTGATGGAATACATTACCTCCCTTAACAACTCCCCTAATTACCTCCCCTAACAACAGTGAGAGACTTTATTTTCTGTGGCTCCAAAATCACTGCAGATGGTGACGGCAGCCATGAAATTAAAAGACACTTGCTCCTTGGAAGGAAAGTTATGACCCACCTAGATAGCATATTAAAAAGCAGAGACATTACTTGGCCAACAAAGGTCTGTCTAGTCAAGGCTATGGTTTTCCCAGTAGTCAGGTATGGATGTGAGATTTGAATTATAAAGAAAGCTAAAAAAAAAAACCAGGAAAAGAAAGCTGAGTGCTGAAGAATTGATGCTTTTGAACTGTGGTGTTGGAGAAGACTCTTGAGAGTCCAGTGGACGGCAAGGAGATCCAACCAGTCCATCCTAAAAGAAATGAGTCCTGAGTGTTCATTGAAAGGACTGATGTTGAAGCTGAAACTCCAATACTTTGGCCACTTGATGCGAAGAACTGACTCATTGGAAAAGACCCTGATGCTTGGAAGGATTGAAGGCAGGAGGAGAAGGGGACGACAGAGGATCAGATGGTTGGATGGCATCACCAAGTCAAGGGGCATGAGTTTGAGTAAACTCCAGGAGTTGGATGGACAAGGAGGCCTGGCGTGCTGCAGTCCATGGGGTCACAGAGTCAGACATGATTGAGCGACTGAACTGACTGACTGAACATCTCCATGAGCTTGAGAGGGAATGACAATGTATTTAATAATTTAAGTTATTAAATTTAAGAGAAGCTAATTCAGCATTGAATTATGCTTGATATTTTCTATGCATCAAGCCAATTACATTGGCTTTGGTTTGCCCTGAGACACTTCTTAAACTGTTGTATTAAATATATATATATATATATATAAAGTATATATACATATATGGATGTGTACACACACACAAACACACATACACACACATTATTCTTGCCAGGAGATTCTGGAAGATTCTCAGTTCCATTTCCTAGTGTTAACTGTGATCAAAAGCTTCTTGAAATAGGCAGAATACACAAGACTGAAGACTGGGTGAAATCTCTGTGTGATTTTTGGTGTGAAAAGTGAAAGTCACTCAGTCCTATCTGACTCTTGGTGACCCCAATGGACTATGTAGTCCATGTAATTCTCCAGGGCAGAATACTAGAGTAGGTAGCGGTTACCTTCTCCAGGGGATCTTCCCAACTTAGGAACTGAACCAGGGTCTCCTGCATTGCAGGCAGATTCTTTACCTAAATGAGCTATCAGGGAAGCCCTTGCTTTTTGGTGTTCAGGGCAAGAATTATGGGGAGCGAGAACCCTTGGCGTATTCTTGGTTTGCTGTTGACGCAAAAAAATAAATGGGGGAAAACAGATACATATGTATGTACATATAGTTTGTTATATGCCTAAAATGAACACAACGTTGTAAATCAGCTATCCTGTAATTAAGTAGACAGATAAATAAAAGACTAGACTGTCTGCCTCTAAAAGTGGCTTCTCTGTCTTTACCAGGCAAATCAGTCAAGATGTCTTTCGCTTACCGAGTCTGTGTCTGACACACAGCACAATTTCCTCGAAATGAAATTAAGTCTAGATTATACAAAATCATCCCACTCTTCAATGCCTGAGTTTGTCAGGCGAGGAGATGCCAATTAAATGACCTCAGGTAGCATCTGTAAAAATGATACATGTATATACATTTATGCATTATGTATAAATTAATGTACATATTATATATTAATATGTATTGACATGTATATACTAACATTTTTTCTTTATATATATATTCTTTTAATATATATTTTCTTTTTTCTTGTTTTAAGAATTTCAAGGTCATGGGAATTCCCTGGCAGTCCAGCAGTTAGAACTCTGAGCTTTCACTGTTGAGACCCTGGGTTTGATATCTAGTTGGGGAACTAAGATCCCTCAAGACTTGCTGCGAGGAGAGAAAGAGATAGAGACAGGAAGGAAGGAAGAAAAAAGAACCATAAGACAGCCCAAGTCTTTGGAACACAGGACCATTTTTATTGAAGATAAGAACTCTAGACACTTTATCTACTGTAGAACTTAGCTGACTGGCCACCGTAGAAATATTCTTGTTCTGCTCGGCTAGAAACGCTAGAAATGAAACGATGTATTGATGTAAATAAAAGAGATGAGAAAATAAACTCAAGGGGAAATGACTCGCAACCCTTTTTCAGTGTGATTGATTATATTCCCTCAACACAGTCTGCATAAAGGGTTTTATCATTTATTCAAAATACCCCCCACAAGCATCCCCTAGGGGAACCATCACACCTAGCCCAGCTGCTCCTAAGATTCCTGGCCAAAAAAACATGAATGAAAGAGACTCACAGCACTACGGCACTAAATCACTATGAGCTGATCCATCTCCACGGTGATTTTATCCTCCAGCACTGCATTCGGGGAAAACAACGCTGACCAAAACCGCCCACCCCGGCCAGGCAGCATAGTGACCATCCGCGTGATTGTACGACAATTTTATTTTACGACAGGGGGTCCTGATGAGGAATACGGAACCAACGAGCCATCACCGACAGGGAGAATTCAGCCAAGGTCAGAAGGAGACACCATGCGTCCTTCCACCGTCCAGAATTCTTCTCGCTGGCATCACAGTTTGGCTGAGCAACATGTGAGGGACCAGGAAGGAGCCCAAAGTCAGAGTCATGGACAGTAGACAACCAGGAGACTAATCCCATCACCATAAAACCCGAGACTGTGAACCAAAAGGCAGGGCAGTCCTCCTGGGTTCCCTGACGCTCCTGCTCTCCGCCCGGGAGGCCCCTTCCCATTACAGTCCATTGCTTTTCCAGCACCTGTGTCTCCTTGGACAGCTCATTTCCGAGTGTTGGATGAGAGCCCACTCTTGGGCCCTGGAAGGGGTCCCCCTTCCTGAAACACCACCAGTCCAGTACATCCCCGATGGGAACTACCCCTTCCAGCCTCGGTCTTGGAAAGAAGAGGGTGTAGAATACAGCTGGTCAGCCTGAAATGGACACAGACTTCATAAAAGAGAAGGAAGCCTCCGCTATTGCAAGCTGCTGAAATGTCTAACTTCTTTGTTACAGCAGCAAAGCTTAACCTAAGATGACTGGCTGTAACATGAGACACGTTCTCTCTCACTCACGCTCACAGATACATCTGCACAGATTCAGCCATGTGTACACACCTCCTAACATCCCAAAATGTACCTCCAAGAAAGATAGCACTTTAGATCAGAAATGTGTCTTCTTCCCCAGCCTGCTTGATGTTTGTGAACCAAAGCCAATGTGGTACTTTTCCTTAAAAAGTGCATGCCTCCTTTTCCTGTTAGCACCACCCTTTTTGCTTCCATGTTATAGAAAACTGACATTTCTGTACCTAGCACGAAGCCCCAGGTATGACTATGTGCCATGTGCTAAGCTGCTTTGGTCGTGTCCGACTCTTTGAAATCCCATGGACTGTAGCCCACTCGAGTTCTCCATCCATGGGATTCTCCAGGCAAGAATACTGGAGTGGGTTTGCCATGCCCTCCTGCAGGGGATCTTCGTGACCCAGGAATTGAACGTGGCTCTCCCATGAGCAGCAGCACCCCAGGCTTCCGTGTCCTTCACTATCTCCTGGAGTTTGCTCAAATTCATGTCCACTGAGTTGGTGATGACATCTCATCCTTTATCATCCCCTTCTCCTCCTGCCTAGAACTATCTTTCCTGGCATCCTGGCATTTTCCACTGAGGCGACTCTTGGCATCAGAGGGCCAAAGTACTGGAGCTTCAGCATCAGTCTGTCCAATGAATATTCAGGACTGATTTCCGTTGTCACGTTATGTATCCCACATTCTGAAAGGAGAGCAGGTGCATCTGAAATGGAGCAGGACCATATGTCCTCTGCCTGCCTTTTGTCTGTGACAAACTTTAGCCAAAGCCTAAGTTTAATCAGAGGAGTGAGAACATGCAGGAACAGAAGAATAATAAAAAGACCAAATAATAATAATAATGCCCTCATCAAGCAAATGCAGGGCATCTCTGATGACTCAGCTGGTAAGGAATCCGCCTGCCATGAGGGAGACCTGGGTTCCACCCCTGGATTTGGAAAATCCCCTGGAGAAAGGAAAGGCTACCAACTCCAGCACTGTGACCAGCAGAATTCCCTGGACTGTACAGTCCATGGGGCCGCAAAGAGTGGGACACAACTGAGCAACTTTCACACACTTTCAGTTTAAGCAAAGTCAAGGACCTTTAGTTCCTCCTGAAGAGGTATAGTCAATACTCTGAGCCATGTTCTGTGGGCTGTCTTATAGATACGGAAACCCCCAGTAGGTGGAGAAGTTAACTCCGTGATGAGCAGACTGTAGTCGTGACATAAGAAAGAAAGTGAAGCTGCTCCGTCGTGTCCAACTCTTTGCAACCCCATGGACTGTAGCCTACCAGGCTCCTCCGTCCTTGGAATTTTCCAGCCAAGTGTACTGGAGTGAGTTAGTCATTCCCCTCTCCAGGGGATCTTCCCAACCAAGGGATCAAACCCGGGACTCCCACATTGCAGGCTGGTGTTTTACCCTCTGAGCCTCCAGGGAAGTCCAGTCATGACATAAGCTGCCACAATTCAAAGAGCTGGCTTCAAGTAAATGGGAAAAAACCCACCCTGGAAGTGAAGATTAAATGTACCTACAATTGCGGAAGTGACCCTAATCAGACCACCAATGACGGATTTTAAGATGACGCTCGGATTTGACTGTGCCGTTTCTGCATGGACCCCCTTCCCTCTTTCTATAAAAGCTCTTGCCCCCTGATTGTCAGGTTGAGGGGAGTCAGCCTCTGGAGAGGACCCCACCTACCCTCAGTTGCTGCCATCCAAAATAAAGCAGACTTTCCTTCCCACAAGCCAGAACTCTAATGGTTTAGCACCAAGCAGCCACACATGGGTTCAGTATACTGTATCGGTGTTTATCTTTCTGGCTTACTTCACTCTGTATAAATACATATAAGTTCTTTCAACAACGAGGTGAGGCAGCGGTAAAGAATTAGCCTGCCAACGCAGGAGACGAAGGTTCTATCCTTCGGTCAGGAAGATCCCCTGAAAAAGGAAATGGCAAATCACTCCCGTATTCTTGCCTGGGAAACCCCAGGGACAGAGGAGCCAGGTGGGCTACAGTCCACGGGGCCACAAAGAATCAGACCTGTGGAAACAAAACCACTTGGCAGAGACAGACTGAACACAGAGCTACCAACACAGTCCTTGCTGGTTAGCATGAAGCGAATCATATCCACTTCTTTTCCAGATCACTCAACGCCGGTTATGTTGACAGCAAGATTGGGAAAAAAAAAAAAATCCCACTTGGATTTTAAACGCAAGACACTTTCAAAACATCTGCATGGATATCAAACATTGGGATGTTCAAAGCATCCTTGGGAATTAGAGGGGAAGGTTGGGTATATGCATTTTTTGTTGTTGCTCCTTTTTGTCATAAGCTTAGATTTTAGGACAGTTTCAAATGTGAAAAACAACCCAAAACACGTCAAGACAGTGTACACTGTTGTCCTATGTCTCATATCCTGCTTGCTCTATTGTTAACATCTGAACTGGTCCATGTGTTATAACGAATGATTCAATTGTGAAATATTACAAGTAAGTAAAGACCATACTCGATTTAGATTTCCTTCATTTTGACCATATATCCTTTCTTTTTTCAGTCATAGGATCTTGAATTCCATTTTAGTCATTATGTCTGCTTAGACTCCTCTTGGCCGTGATAGCTTCTCAGACTTCTCCTCTTTCTTCTGACCTTGACAGTTTTGAAGAGCTCTCACCAGGCATTTTTGCAGAATTTCCCACAATTGGCCTTTTTTTTTTTTTTTCTTTTGTGGATTTTTCATGAGTAGACGGGGATTATGATTTTGGAGAGGAAGCTCGGGAAAGAAATGTCCTTCTCATCACATATCAAGGGCGTGTGCTCTCAACATGACTTACAAGCTGGAAGTGGACCTCCACCCCCTGGCCAAGGTCACAGTTGTTAGGTTTCTCCATTGTCAAGTTTCTCCTCCTTGAATTTTAGACTGCTGGGATGGAAAACAGCAGTCAGAGCCAAACTCACGTACAGGCATGCTCCAATGCGTCAAGGGATGGAATCTTCAGAAATTAGCTAGACTACTTCTGCATAGGAGCTTGGCTTCCTCTCCCCACGGTAGGGAGAATCATGTCACGCCTTCCTCAAGAGATCCGTACCCTGCTCCCCAGAACCTGAGAAGATGATACGATGCGTGGCAAGAGGGATTTAAATTTGCAGATGCAATTAAGGATGATAATCACTTGCCCTTAACATAAAGAAATTATCCTGGATTATCAGTTGGGTCCCAGTGTCCTCACAAGCGTCCTTTATAGTGAAAGACAGAGGCAGAAAGAGAGAAGTTACACAATGGAAAATGCTATGCTGCAGGGAGTTTTGTATTCTGTATTGCTTTTTGCAGATTAAAGAGGGCACCTTGAGACAAAGAACGTAGGTGGCTTCTATCTATTAAAAAAAAAAAAAAACTCAAGAAAGAAGTTTTTCCTTAGCTCCATCGAAAGGATTCACTCCTGTGTACACCTTGATTTTACCCAGTGAGAACCGTTTGTGCTTTTGACCTCCAAAACTATAAGTCAGATATGTGTTGCTAAAAGCCAGCAAGTCATTTGTTACAGCAGCGATACACAGCTCATACCTCCGTTTTTATCTTTTCATTCATTTCTGACCACATGAGGCTGGAGGTATGTATTTAAGCACAACAGGATTTAACAGGATTTAATGTTATTCCTCAAGTTGTTCTAGCCTTGGCCAGTGAGAACTCTTACTTACCTTACCTTAGTTGGTTTAGGTGCTATGTTTATTAACTCAGCCATGCCCGACTCTTTGAGACCCCATGGACTGTAGCCCACCAGGCTCCTCTGTCCATGGGGATTCTCCAGGCAAGAATACTGGAGTGGGTTGCCATGTCTTCCTCCAGGGGAAATCCCTGACTCAGGTCTCCCACATTACAGGCAAATGTTTTCCATCTAAGCTACCAGGAAAGTCCAAGGATATGGGAGTGGGTAGCCTATCAGTTCTCCAAGGGACCTTCCCAACCAAGGAACCAAAGCAGGGTCCCCTGCATTACAAGCACATTCTTTACAAGCTGAGCTACCAGGGAAGCCCTATACCCCTTCAATATACCCCCATCACTGTGGTTATTTTTCATTGACTTTTTTCTTTTAATTTATTTATTTTAATTGGAGGCTAATTACTTTACATTGTTTGGTTTTTGCCATACATGGACATGAATCAGCCATGGGTGTACATGTGTTCCCCATCCTGAAGCCCCCTTCCTCCTCCCTCCCCATCCCATCCCTCAGGGTCATCCCAGTGCTCCAGCCCTGAGCACTTGTCTCATGCATCGAACCTGGACTGGCGATCTGATTCACATATGATAATATACATGTTTCAATGCTATTCTGTCAAATCATCCCACCCTCGCCTTCTCGCAGAGTCCAAAAGACTGTTCTGCACATCTGTGTCTCTTTTGCTGTCTTGCCTATAGGGTTATCATTACCATCCCTCTAAATTCCATATATATGCGTTGGTACACTATATTGGTGTTATTCTTTGTTTCGTTGACTTTGGAACACTGCCTTGCTTCCTGGCACTATCGGATACTTCGGGATGGTCTGGTACATTTTCTACCCCCTGTCAAGAATCAGCCGTTTCTCCAAGGAGTTCTGGTTCCTTCAACTGGACATCTGTATGTTGTAAGTCAAGAAGCTGAAGGAGGTCAAATGAGGATGTCTTCTTTAACAGATGTGAGAATGAGTCGGTGACCTAGCAAATATCTACATGACAGGCTTTACAGTGTACAGCTGGGTCCACAAAACATGCAAGCCAGTGACACAGCAAAAATGATCACTCGGTTTTGCCCTCATCCAGCTGATCTCCCTATTACGACAATGGTTATTTTATTATGTCACTATGATTGTCCAAATTACCGTGCTGGCTTAGAACCTGCAGGGCGCTGGTCCATCTACTTTGTAACCATCTGAAAACTTGTCAGAAACTATTCTTGCCCCCACTGTACAGATGAGACAGCGGAAGCCAAAAGCAGTTAAGTAATTTGTTCCAGGAGATCAACTTGCCACAGTCGGCAGAGTGAAAACCATGACCCAAACGCATGTGGACAACAGAGCATCACCGTCTGACAAAGGGTGAAGGGTATTTTATGCGATGTGGTGGGTTTGTCTCTGGGGAATGCGGTTTTGTTTTGGCCCCCCAAGTGAATTGATGCATCACAGAAGAATAGCAAATGACGACATCCTAGGACCACTGGTGTAATAAAGAAAATGAAAATTCTACCTAAATAACTATTGAGAAGAACAGTCCGTTGGACTGTAAGGAGATCAGACCAGTTGATCCCAGAGGAAATCAACCCTGAATATTCATGGCTGAGGCTGAAGCTCCAATACACTGGCCACCTGATGCGAAGAGCTGACTCACTGAAAAAGACCCTGATGCTGGGAAAGACTGAAGGAAGGAGGAGAAGGGGATGACAGAGGATGAGATGGTCGGATGGCATCACCGACTCAGTGGAGATGAGTTTGAGCAAAGTCTGGGAGATGGTGGAAGACAGGGAAGCCTGGCGTGCAGCAGTCCGGGTGTCACAAAGAGTGGAATACAACTTGGGAACAGGGCAGCAACAACAAGATCTATGAATATGGAGGAAAACACTTGTTCAGAGAAATGTAACAACCAGATGTTAGAAACTGTGTTTCAAAGAGCGAGATGGGGAAGAAAAAAGTGCATGCAAAGAGACCTTTTTGACAAAGGGTAGGTGTCTTCATCAACAGAATATTGTTTAGAAAGAAAAGCCATTCTTCAGGCAAGAATGTGGCACTGAGCTTGCGGGGGGAAAAAAAATTGTGTTTTGGCTATAGTCCCACATGTTAGTGATAGAGATCCTTAAGCTATTTAAGCCACTGTCCACAAAGACTGAGAATCCTTACAAGATGGTGTGATCACAAAATACGACCCTGTCCTGTTGAACACATTCTGATGATTTCTAATTGACTTCCATCTTGATATTCCTGCAAGCTACTGCCTCATGAAATAAAACGGAGACCAGGATGGGATTTTCATTAATACAACCATTTAATCCCATAGGCTTAAAGGACTCTAAGGCAATTAATCCATTGTATTTTAAATCCATAAAGCATTTGCCTTGGGCCAAGATGTAAGCTTAATATCTCTATAGGTGTTTAGAGATTTGTGCAAAATGGGTTCCAGCTTTGAAAGCATGTTATTTTGAGAAACAGAGACAAATTCACTGTGAGCTTGATGATTTGGTCTCCTTGGTAATTATATACAATTTCAGGTATTGATGGAAATCTCTCAAGGTTATGGATTTGGGTCGTTATTCTTCTTATTTTCAGTTGAAGAAATAGGGGATGACTAAGTCCCGCTCAAAATGCTGATCACTATAAAGTCAACAAGAAGATGGTTAATAGTGTTGAAATATATTCAATTGCTGGTCCTTCAGCAAGAAAAGTTGCCCCCATGGTTAGAGGTGGTAACTAGTCATTATCCCAACCAGCTTTCAAGACTCCCATGAATTTTTCCAGCAGGACTCTCTCTTAAGAAGCGACATCTTGATGCTGTGTTCAGAGGCATCCTTGGATGCAAACTTCCCAACTAAAACACTCAGGAAAACAAAAAAAGAAGATGTGGACATTTTAGCAAACCCCAAACAGAGGAAAATCTCAGGCTGCATCTGGTAGGTTTCTATGAATCCCAATAGAATGCTAAAGAGAGTTCAGTCTAGTGAGGGATTTTCTGATGGCATTAAGACATTGGGAATCAGTCTATGATCATGTACACACTGTTGTATTTAACTTGGAGAACCAGCAAGGACCTGCTGGACAGCACAGGGAACTCTGCTCAATGTCATGTGGCAGCCGGGATGGGAGGGGAGTCTGGGGTAGAAGGGATATGTGTATATGTATGGTTGAATCCCTCATTTGTATACCACAATACAAAATGAACTTAAAAACAAAGAAAACCTTACAAAAATCAATCAGTATACCATTGGATCTCCTTTCCTAGTAAATTCAGTCACCTGTTCCTAAAAATAGTGCCTCTATCTCTACAAACAAGGCTTTCTAAGTGGCTCAGTGATAAGGAATCCAGCTACAAATGCAGAAGATGTAAGAGACACAGGTTCAGTGGCTGGGTTGGGAAGATCCCCTGGAGAAGGGAATGGCAACCCATCCCAGTATTCTTGCCTGGAGAATCCCATGGACAGAGGAGCCTGGTGGGCTACAGTCCATGAGGTCACAAAAGGGTCATAAGCGGCTGAGTATGCACACTGCACAAAGCTACAAAACAGAGAGACATACCCCCTACTTCAGGGTGTTGCTTGGACATTATTTCAGGAAAGCTCTCGACTCCAACATCTCAAAGCATACCTTGAAATTAAACCAATTTTAAACCAACTGGAAGAAAGCAGGTAGGACGCAGGGTGGGTGCATGGAAACGCCCAGTCACTGTCAGCTGCAGAAATTAACAACTCAGAACAAATCTGAGAAGTCCACTGAAGTTCTTCACACACTCAGCAAATACAGAGAGTTTGAGTGTTAAGAAATATGTAGACTGTTTTGGTAAGGGGCCCAGGCTGCCTGGAGGTGAATGCTTCATTAGAAACTGAATTTGAAAAAGACTTGACTGGATAAACCACTGCCAAGGGACGCAGGAGGCTGAGCCCAGTAACAAACAGCAACCACTACATTTGTTAGGAACGCCCAGGCGTGTGTGACGGTGGTTTGCGACCACGCCACTGAACCATGAAGACCTCTGGGCCCTTGGTAAAGGAAAGGCGCTTTCATTCATTCTTACACATATTCTTATATATTCCTCCCTTCAGTTGCCTGACACCTTATCTGGGTAACTCTTAACTGGCTCTATGATAAGAAAGAAGAAATAAAGAAAGACAGTGTATGTTTTGTCGGGGAATAAAAGCAGCATGGAACAAAAGATAACCGCAGACTCTGAAAGACTCCACGGGGACGTTTAGATGACTGTTTGCCATTTTTCATGGAGTAGAATAAGATGTCGCTTCCTTGGTTCAGAGGCATGAAATGGGGCCAGTCTAAGAAAAACTAAGGTGACAAATGTTCATGGGAAGAAATAGCAAGTGTAGTGGATGGAACTGGGCTTATCTGGAGGCTCAGATGGTAAAGAATCCACCTTTAATCCAGGAGACGTGGGTTCGAGCCCTGGGTCTAGAAGATCCCCCGGAGAAGGAAATGGCAACCCACTCCAGTATTCAGGCCTGGAGAATCCCATGGACAGAGGAGCTTGGAGGGCTACAGTCCATGGGGCCACAAAAGAGTTGGGCCTGATTGAACAATTCAGCAGAAGCATATTAACTCTTTAAGGGAGCACTCAGAATATGCTACATTTATATATTTGAGGGTCACAATGCCAGGATGAGTTCCAAGAGATCTACCATTAGGAAATGAGAACTTCAATAGGGAAAAAAAAAAAATCAAGCGAAAATAAACAAAACCTTGCATGTCAACTGCTAGGTATAACTTCAGATATAAAGTCTCCAAACAGAGAATTCTATCAGATTTTTTTTTCCTTCTCTGCTCAAGAGGTGGGGTTTCCCAATTGGTTCACTGGTAAGGAACACGCCTGCCAATGCCGGAGATGCAGGTTCGATCCCTGGGTTGGGAACATCCCCTGGAGAAGGAAAGGGCAACCCACTAGAGGATTCTTGCCTGAGGAATCCCATGGACACAGGAGTCTGGAGGGCTACAGTCCATGGAGTCGCAAAGAGGTGGACAGGACTAGTCATTGAGCAGGCACTCGCTCAAACTTCAGTTCAAACGGCAACACTAAACTATAAAACTCAGGTTATGGAGTCCTGACACATTCTCCTCAAGCGAAACACTTTGATGGATATATATAAAACGCTAAGCTTTCAAAAAGAAAGAAAATTATCTCAAGATCCCATAAGGAAATGACTTTAAGAATGCTGATGGCAGATCAAAGGGAAGAAAGGAGGTTTGTTGCTTGGCATCAACAGGGGAAGGAGAAAAGACAAGTGAAGAGCAATGGGCTTCTCTGCTGGCTCAGCTGGTAAAGAATCTGCCTGCAACGTTGGAGACCTGGGCTTGATCCCTGGGTTGGAAAATCCCAAGGAGGCGGGAAAGGCTACCCACTCCAGTGTTCGGGCCTGGAGAATTCCAAGCACTGTGTAGTTAATGGGGTCGCAAAGAGTCAGACGCGACTGAGCGACTTTCACTTTCAAGCAATGGAATGGTCAAAGGAGAAAACATGTTGGGAAGATGGAAAATAGCATTTGATACAATTAATAGAGTCAATGAAAGGATTAGAGGCTCTGTAGTATTTGTTTTGACAGGGAACCCTTTTTTCATCCAATTCATAAAGAGCTGATGGATCAGTGCAGACAACATGCTTTGGAAAAGGCTGAATTATATGACAATGTTAAAAGGAGTGACTCCTGTTGATGTGTGTCTAACCAGAGAAAAACAATTTGTGTCACCAACTAAATAAGACAGAATGGGTGACTTATTACGTCTAAATACATGAACTGCTGCTGCTGCTGCTAAGTCACATCAGTCATGTCCGACTCTGTGCGACCCCATAGACGGCAGCCCACCAGGCTCCTCCGTCCCTGGGATTCTCCAGGCAAGAACACTGGAGTGGGTTACCATTTCCTTCTCCAACGCATGAAAGTGAAAAGTGAAAGTGAAGTTGTCCAACTCTTCACGACCCCATGGACTGCAGCCCACCAGGCTCCTCCGTCCATGGGAATTTCCAGGCGAGAGGACTGGAGTGGGCTGCCATGCCCTCCTCCAGGGGATCTTCCCGACCCAGGGATGGAACCTGGGTCTCCCGCACTGCAGGCAGATTCTTCATCAACTGTCCGATCAGGCCAACCGCATGCCTTCCCTGTATTGCCAGGTAAATGGGGATTCTGGGAGCGACCCCAGGCCAGCAGGATTTGAAGGCGGGCCAGGGGACACCGGCCACCATCTGGACCCAGTCGGGTGCTGGGGTGTTAGTCTTGCCTGCAGCCTGGATACAGCCCCAGACCGAGCATCCCCGACTGTTTTCATCTCACACCACGGGCACCACCTCCACGTCCGGCGGCTGAAGAGCCGGGTGCCTGCTTCTCGATAGGAACTGAAGAACGCTTTGTCCCCATCTGCAGCCAATGTTTCTCAATTCATAACAGATGAGGGGCAGAGCCACCGTGAAGAGCTCTGTGAGCAAAGGCATAAATTCCCGGTGAGCCAGCGAGACGACGAAGGAGAACGCAGCTGAGAGATGGAAGCTGCGCCTGGATCGGGCCCGAGTTTTCCTGGTGGCTTCGAAAACCCTGCGTGCTGTGACCTGCTTCTTTCTCTTTGCCTTTTTCCCTTTTCTCCTTCACTTGCCATCATCACAATCTAAGACCCTCCCCCTCCATGAGCCATTAGATGGACAACTCCTGAACGTCCACGTGAAATGAATTATCAAGGCTGGTTATCACACAGGGAACTACACTCAATATCTTGTAATCATCTGTAAAGAAAATAATTTCAAAAATAATACATCTGTATGCATATATATATATATGTGAAATCACAAAAAAATTCTACATTTTGAAATTTAGTACTGTTTATCCTTTTGCCAGTTTTTCTGACTGTCCTATGGAATATAAACATACAAGATTTGAAATGTATTTGTGTAGGGCATAAGATTAATAAGCGTGTGTGAAAGTTGCTCAGTCATGTCCGACTCTTTGAGACCCCATGGACTGAAGCCCACCAGGCTCCTCTGTCCATGGGATTCTCCAGCCAAGAATGCTGGAATGGGTTGCCATTTCCTCCTCCAGGGGATCTTCCTGACCTAGGGATCAAACCTGGGTCTCCTGCATTGCAGGCTGATTTTGTTTACGGTCTGAGCCATCAGGGAAGCCCAAGATGAATATACTTTAATATACAAATAAATCAATTTTAGTTAGGCTCCTCTGTCCATGGGATTCTCCAGGCAAGAATACTGGAATGGGTTGCCATTTCCTTCTCCAGGTTATCTTCCTCACCCAGGGATCGAACCCAGGTCTCCTGCATTGCAGGCAGATTTTTTAATGCTCTGAGCCACCAGGGAAGCCCAAGATTAATCTACATTAATATACAAATAAATCAATTTTATTTAAATCATTAATGACATGAAAAAATATGTTTATGCTTTCTGCACTGAGCAAAATAAGAGAAACATTAATATGTCTCCCTGTGATTATCTATTTTTTTCTTCTCCCTTATATTTCTTCTCATTTTCACTGCATGTATCTTTTTTTTTTCCATTTATTTTTATTAGTTGGAGGCTAATTACTCTGTATGTATCTTTGTCTGTCTATTGTTAGGTGTCTAATGGTTTATGATGTCTGTCATCTTTGTGGACTGTACCTTTTATCATGAAAAATATTCCGCTTTGGTTCATTTAAAAAAATAAGTTTAAAAAAATTAAATAAAAATAAATAATTAAACATAAAAAAGAATTTATAAAAGAAAATTATCAAGGCTGGAAAACCCAGAACACAGCTCAAGAAAGCCAGGAAAAGTCCCAGGACCCTGCATGCTTCCTCGCCTGCCAAGCACCCCCCTCAGCCCTGTTGGTGCGTGAACACAGGCATGGGTGCTGAGACAGGCCGGTTTGTTAAGGATGGCGCCGTTCTCTGCATCCTCCCGTGGGTCAGAGGCAGAGCAAGCCTTCCCGTGTGCAGCAGGAATTCCGAGGGACCACAGATCAGCCACGTGGCAGCCTGCGGGCAATTCGGGGAGAGCGTGGTTGTCCACTTGCTGTCCAAGCTGCAGACGGGAAGTCCGGGCGCCTGCTGGGCCAGGGGACCGCAGAGCTGCCGTCAGCATCGATGGGCACGCACCAGTGGGGCCAGGCCAGCGGCTTCCCTGGCACTCAGATGGCACAGAACCATCGCGTCAGTGAAGGGGGAGAGCGGGCTCTTTTTTTATCTTATTTTAAAGGTCAAGTCCCTGTATTTACAGGCATATGACTCGAGAGAGAGAGAGAGAGACACAGGAACCCCTCTGTACAGGCATATGACTCGAGAGAGAGAGAGAGAGACATGGGAACCCCTCTGATGGAGAGCATAATCCCATTGCCATGGAGATCGTTGAGGAAACACCAGCACCATCTCCAACAGCGCCCTGAAAACATGGCCCAGGCAGACCCTGGCTCCCCACAAAAGCATCTCTCAGCTTCTGGCACCCTGCTTCACGGAAGAAGCGTTCCCAAACACAGCGAGCTAAATAAGCCATTTTAAGGCAGAAACATCCTACTTGCCATGGATTCGCTCAGGGCTATTCAAAGGGAGCCTCGGAAAAGAACGGTTCCAGCCATGCATCCTTGTTGTTCTTGTTTTACATTTCACCAGGAATGCAGTCTCTCTTTTATCACGACTCTGCGGTGGACCGGCTCTGTATGATAATGCAGTTTGCAAACCAAATGTGTGTGTGTGTGTTTGCATGTGGGTATGCTCAGCCATGTCCAGCTCTTTGCAGCCCCATGGACTGTGGCCCACCAGGCTCCTCTGTCCATGGGACACTCCAGGTAAGAATACTGGAGTGGGTTGCTGTTCCCTTCTCCAGGGGCTCTTCCCAACCTAGGAATGAAACCCAGGTCTCCTATCCTGCAGGCTGACTCTTTACTGCTGAGCTACCCGGGATGCTGTCCCCAAATGACCTACATTTAAGGGAGACACAGAAGTTCCTGGGCTTCCCTGACAGCTCAGTTGGTAAAGAATCATAACCAGACAAACTCATGCTTTGGAAAGACGGATAAGTGAGACATGGGAGGTAACTTAGCCTCCGAGATTTAAGAAGACGCAAAGTTCAGAGTCATTTGTAGTTTTTTAAAGAGTATTATTGATATATACTTGATTTATAATACAATGTCCTTTTGGTTTCTGGTGTACTTTGTAGCACAGAGAACTCTACACAATATCATTCAAAAAATTAATGGAAGAGAATCTAGGGAACTTCTCTGGTGAACCAGTGGCTAAGACTCTCTGTTGTCAAGGTAGGGGACCAGGGTTCTGTCCCTGGTCTGGGAATTAGCTACCACATATCGCAGCAAGCAATTCGCATGCTTTAACTCAAGTTTCCGCATGCCGCGACGAAGAACCAAATAAAGAAATAAATATTTTCTTAAAAGAACCTAAAAAGGGATATATATTTATACACTTATATACACACATATTGGCGTAGGAAATGGCAACCCATTCCAGTATTCTTGGCTGGAGAATTCCATGGACAGAGGAGCCTGGCGGGCTACAGTCTTTGGGGTTGCAAAGAGTCAGATACAGCTGAGCAGATAACACACACACACACGTGCATACATATATATATATATGTAATGTATATTTAAAATATAGGAGACAGTGAAGGACAGAAGTCCCTGGCATGCAGTAGTCCATGGGGTCGCAGCGAGTCAGACACGACTTAGCAAGAAGTATGTATGTATACATTTATATATACACACACAGGCTGCCCTGGTAGCTCAGCTGTTAAAGAATCTGCCTGCAGTGCGGGAGACCTGGGTTCAGCCGCTCGGTTGGGAAGATGCCCTGGAGAAGGGAAAGGCTACAGACTCCAGTATTCTGGCCTGGAGAACTCCACGGACTGCATAGCCCATGGGGTCTCAAAGAGTCGGACACGACTGAGCGACTTTCACTTTCATGTATATATACACACATGTACAGGCACACACACACAAAACTGAATCACATTGATGTGCATCGTGTAAGCTTTCGGCTTTGTTTGCTTCG
Source organism: Cervus elaphus (assembly GCF_910594005.1). Taxonomy (NCBI): domain Eukaryota; kingdom Metazoa; phylum Chordata; class Mammalia; order Artiodactyla; family Cervidae; genus Cervus; species Cervus elaphus. The sequence goes on along the minus strand of NC_057848.1, from coordinate 175,684,859 downwards.
GGCCGAAGGAGCCTGTCTATCAGAATGGCCGGGGAACACGCATTAATTGGACAGAGACGTAGTCACGCGTAACATGGACTATCGCCTTGAAACCAAACAATTAGGCAGAGATGACTGGACGTGGCCCAACAACGCATTAGCATCTTTTTAGCCAGATATTATGAGGTGACAGGCTGCGTGGAACAGACCAGACTGGGATCAGTCCAGTGTGAAGATGAATTCTATTAATAAATCTAACAGGCTCCGCTCTGGATACATGGAACATTTCCCCTGTCACCAAGGAAAGGGGGTTATTGACAAAAAAGCAGCAGGAAGAGACGCACAACCTTCCAAACCTCAGCAACTGCCAACGGTAGTTGGATCACTCCGGAGAGGAACACATTCCTTAGCTACTGGAGAGTGACCTCAGTGATGGCTGTGAATATTTTTAATGATATGGATCTAATGCAGTGAAGCTGCAAAAGAAAACAAAAATGACAGTACTTGACACTTAGCGTTCATCAGTGGTGCTGATTTCAACCACTCTGGTTATTTGAATGAACAGAGAATGTCACGTCATCAGAAACAATAAAGCTTGCCAAAAGCTAAGGTGCCTAATGTTGACTGGGTACATTACAAATGTAGTGCGTTTTTTCTTAGACAAAACAGAGGTGTTTCGGCAGCTTTGGAAAAAGGGATTCAGGAACCCCATCACAGGAAATTTGGGTTAGGTTGGTTGCAGAGAGAGTTTGATTCTGCAGAATCAGGTTCATGCAGTGAGGGGGTCACGGGATGGCAGACGATTCTCAAGCGTACTGGAATTCCTTGGTGGCTAAGACGGTAAAGCGTCTGCCTATAATGTGGGAGACCTGGGTTCGATCCCTGGGTTGGGAAGATCCCCCGGAGAAGGAAATGGCAACTCACTCCAGTATCCTGGCCTGGAAAATCCCATGGACAGAGGAGTCTGGTAGGCTACAGTCCATGGAGTCGCAAAGAGTCGGACACGACTGAGTTACTTCACTTCACTTCACTTAACTCAAGCGTACCAAAGTCAGGATGCCTAGACAGACACTCAGAAGAAAGAAACAGTCCAGAAGAAAACCATTAAGAGGCTCTGAATTATTTAGAAGAAGAATTAGTAAACCCCTTATTGACAGTTCTACAAGAAGACTAAATCACAAAGTGCATAAGTGGATGGACGGAAAGATTAGGTAGACAGAAGAATGGATGACTGGATCAGTTGATGGATGGATGGATGGATATATATAGTGAAAAAGAAAAAGATTAATTTTTTTACATTTCCAGATCAGTAACTTGCCCATGTCTATATGTAGATCACAGATTTTATGAACATGAGATCACTGCTATAGACCATCAGGCTAATTTAACTTCGAGCAACTCCATATAGGTTCAACGTTTCTAGTTTTAAAACAAACTGCTTAAATCATCCTGTAATTAACAACATGATGTGAACTAACAGATGTTTCATAAATTGACACAATCACAGAGAAGGTGTTATTACCAAATTAGTAGGATGGATAGTGATAGTAACACAAAAAAAATGCCTCCAGAGAAGACAAAAGTGACTCCGCTACACACTTGCTGTAAGATTTTAGTCATACTAAATCAAGTCCCTACCTAAAAAGTTCCTAATGTAACTGATCTGAACAACTCATCATGAGAAAACAAAGCTTGCATATGTGGGAAAAGGTATGTAAATACCTTTATTTTTACAGGTATGTAAATACCACACCTGTAAGGTATGGGGTAAATCTCTAACTTTGAAATATCACAGATGCACTGAAAACTGGTCCCACAGGACACAGAATCCTAGCATAGAATTTTTGTTGTTGGAGGAAAAAATGAAGAGAAAAAAAAGAAGTCTTCAATTTACTAAAAATGAACTAAAGGACGTTAAAAATGTATATGTGAATATGCGTGCACACATACATACATGTAATAATTGAAGTACAGACAGCATGAACATGGAAAACATTGCAACTTTAACGTCTAAAACAAATTTCCAACAATCACCAAATGCTGAAGTCAATCAAATCCATAAACACAAAATACATTGCAATGTGTTGCAACGTATTCAACTATGAAACTAAAGGAAACATAACGATATCAATGAACTTATTTACAAAACAAAAACAGAATCACAGAGAATACAAACTCACATTTACTAACAGGGAAAAGATGAGAGGGACAAATTCCAGTTGGCATTAACAGATATAAAAAATTTGGAGTTGGGATTAACAGATACACACCACTCTATATAAAATAGATAAGTAATAAGGACCTACTGTATAATGCAGATTACTCAGTATCTTGGACTAAATCATCATGAAAAAGAATATATATATATATATATATATATATATATATATATATATATATATATATACACACACATATAGATGTATATCTGTATATATTTGTTATTGTTCAGTTGCTCAGTTGTGCCCGACTGTTTGCAACCCCATGGACTGCAGCACACCAGGCCTCCCTGTCCATCACCAACCCCTGGACCTTGCTCAAACTCATGTCCATTGAGTCAGTGACGCCATCCAACCATCTCATCCTCTGTCGTCCCCTTCTCCTCCTGCCCTCAATCTTTCCCAGCGTCAGGGTCTTTCCAAATGAATCAGCTCTTCGCTTCAGGTGGTCAAAGTATTGGAGCTTCAGCTTCAGCATTAGGCCTTCCAATGAATATTGAGGGTTGACTTCCTTCAGGATGGACTGGTTGGATCTCCTTGCAGTCCAGGGGACTCTCAAGAGTCTTCTCCAGCACCGCACTTTGAAAGCATCAATTCTTCAGCGCTCAGCTTTCTTTATAGTCCAACTCTCACATCCATACATGACGACTGGAAAAACCACAGCTTTGACCATGCAGAACTTTGTTGGCAAAGTAATGTCTCCGCTTTTTAATACGCTAAGTTTGTCATAGCTTTCCTTCCAAGGAGCAAGCATCTTTAAATTTCATGGCTGCAGTCACCATCTGCAGTGATTTTAGAGCTCAAGAAAATAAAGTTTTCACTGCTTCCATTGTTTCCCCACCTATTTGCCATGAAGTGATGGGACCAGATGCCATGATCCTATTTTTCTGAACTCAGTGTGAGTTGTAAGCCAGCTTTTTCACTCTCTTTCACTTTCATCAAGAGGCTCTTTAGTTCTTCTTCACTGTCTGCCATAAGGGTGGTGTCATCTGCATATCTGCAGTTATTGATATTTTGCCCAGCAATCTTAATTCTAGCTTGTGCTTCTTCCAGCCCAGCGTTTCTCATGATGTACTCTGCATAGAAGTTATATAAGCAGGGTGACAATATACAGCCTTGACATATTCCTTTCCCCAGCTGGAACCAGTCTGTTGTTCCACGTCTGGTTCTAACTGTTGTTTCTTGACCTGCACACAGGTTTTTCAGGAGGAGGGTAAGCTGGTCTGATGTGCCCATCTCTTTAACAATTTTACATAGCTCGCTGTGATCCTCACAATCAAAGGCTTTAAAGTAGCCAATGAAACAGAAGTCGATGTTTTTTCTGGAATTCTCTTGCTTTTCCTATGATCCAATGGATGTTGGCAATCTGATCTCTGGTTTCGCTGACTTTTCTAACTCCAGCTCGTAAATGTGGACCTTCTTGGATCACATACTGTTGAAGCCTAGCTTGAAGGATTTAGAGCATGATCTTGCTAACAAGTAAAATGAGTGCAATTGTGGTGTAGTGCAATAGTCCAATTGTAGTGCTATTGTGGTATAGATATATATAGCATATATATATGTACAGCATATGTGCATGTATAAATATATATATATATACATACATATGTATAACTGAATCACTTTCCTGTACACCAACCACTAAGACAATGTTGAGAATCAACTATACCTCAATTTAAAAAATAATTTAAGAATAAGGTAAAATAGAAAAAGAAGATGAACCCACCTCTAGTGTTCGTGCCTGTGGACAGAGTAGCCTGGTGGGCTACCGTCCGTCGGGTCGCAAAAGAGTTGATGACGATTTTGTGAGTAAAGAGCAACTCACTTACTATAAATAGAGCATTAAAAACTCCATGAACATTAACTATTTGATCAAGAAAATATTTTGCTGAAATTCTATTTCTGAATGACCTATGTGCATACGTTGCACATTTACAAACTTTACTCACTCATTGTCAGGAATTCTTATTGTTAGCACATGATAGACAAGGGGATGGGGAGGGAGGTGGGAGGGGGCTTCAGGATGCGGAACACATGTACACCCATAGCTGATTCGTGTCAGTGTGTGGCAAAAACCACTACCATATTGTAAAGTAATTAGCCTCCAATTAAAAAAAAAAAAATGAAAAAAAATAAAAATAACCTCAAGACCATAGATGATAGTAAAAAGCAGTATAATAATTAAGAAATGATAAAATAAATAACTAGTAAGTACCTACTGTATAGCACAGGGAACCTTAATCAATACTCTGTAATGACCTATATGGGAAAAGAATCTAAAAGAGCGGATATATGTATATATATGTATAACTGAGTCACATTGCTGTATAATAGAAACTAACCCAACAGGGTAAATCAACCATATTCCAATAAAGTTAATTTTAAAAAAGAAAAAAAAAAAACCTTAATAAATTAAAAGTGATTTCAAGCAAAGGGCTGATACTGGAGAATGTAACATAAGTATTTTTTTTTCTTATAATTAAACATGAATTTAAATGTATAAGAAAACCTGTGAGCACTGTACTTTTATATCAGATATTTTGTCCATTTGAGGTTCTCTGCCAACTGCATAAGCTGCTCAAAAATAATAAAAGACAAGTAAGAATATTCAACCAAATGTGCTATGGGTTCAATATGACGGATGTGTCTACCTCAGGTGAAGATGAATCATTGAAGATTGAGGATGAGTGTAAACCCCAATTCTCTGACCTCTGGTCGATTGAAAGATTAATCACAGGGATATTTGACAGAGAAAGAAACACAGAATTCAAACGAGACTGTTGATCAAAGTGAATTACATTTTGGAATTGGCTTGAAAACACGCATTAGACTTCCGTGGACCTCAGAATGCATTTGGGCATTTTCCAGAAAAGCAGTATGATTTGATTCTGTTGGGAATTCTCCTTTGCCCACCAGAGAAATGGAAATTCAGGACCCACGTGTGTATGCATGAATGAATCCCTCCGGTTAGGATGGGAACCAGTTCTCTGATAAAGTGAGAGAAGATAAGAAACCTGCATTCAGAGCAATAATATCAAATTCAGCTAACACTGGTTAGACGGTTACAACGTCAGAGAAACACCAAGTTCTCCAGCTAGCAATTTCAGCCCACGGGGAGAGATTTCCTTCAATTTTCCATTATTGTCTAAAACCCACCATCACCACCTTAAAATATCAGTGCCTCTTCATTCTCTAATTATGTACCCCGTACCAGCTTGGTAGTTAATTGCACATTCTCTTATTCCCTAATTGCAGCCTTGTCGGTTTTCCCAGCAAGAATTTACACTTCTCGTGAACTGCATGGAAGCCTGTGCTTCTCTTTGAAGCAACTGTCTTTACCTGCCTGGCACAATATACCGTCAACAAAGACTCTCTGCTAAATATCAATCCAACGTCACAACGCTCAAAGAGTTGTGACAAAGGCCCACTTGAGCTGAGAGACCTGGAGGAGAGGTCTGGAGGAAAAATGATGAGAATTTAAGCCAGCCACTTATTGCACTGAGAACACGTATTTTCTGCGACTCTCTGCCTCCACGATATATAGTGTTGCTGTCATATTCTGGTTAGTCTCTCATCGCGATGAGTAATGTTGTGTTTTGTTTTTTTTTTTCCCAAGGACTCTTTTCCTGAGTCAGGACATGTCAACACAAGATCTAACAGTTTCTCAGTCACCTAACTGATGATGCAGCTGCCTTCAAAACACTGCTCTTGGGCAGAAATCGGACACATGAGAAATTTCTGCTGCTGCTGTGAAGTAACACGGGGGACCACTCTCTGAATATGGAAAATACGAAAATGCCTCATCAATACGTTCTGTCTTTTACCGCTTTCTTTCCAAGAATCTGTACGGTTCCCATTACAGAGCAAAACCCTAAAGATGCTCTGACTCACACGAGGAGAATTATAAAGGAAACAGGCAACCCAGGAACTCTTTCCAGAAGGCTACCAAATGGTAAATACATTTCTTTCCTTCTTTTGTCATTTCCAAAAACAGGAGATTAAGATTTGGTATTTCCTCCTTCAACTTGAGAGAGTCATAACCTTGCATAAACGTCAGTTCCCACACATCACTCTCTCCAATCTCCTTTTTTTTTGTTTAGCAAAATCCTAAACCTGATAAAACTTGACTTTCCCATCTAGGGCACACCCATATTTTTGCTGGTGAGCATAGATGAAGGAATTTGTAGGCCCATCCTGACTGGTCTCACTTTCAAAGGCTGACCACAAATATACAGTATGTTTAAGGTGGAGATGGTAAATTTCCTTCAGAGTTTTCTTTAATCACTAACACCTGCCTCCTGCCTCCTCTGTTTTCAGATGCATCTGTTCCCATCATTACGGTCGGCCTATGAACTTGTCTCCAGCTGTATTGAAAAAAAAATCAGACTAATTTGAAGAAAATTTCCATGTATCTCCAACAACCCAGTTGCCCAAGTATCGCTAATTACCCCAGTTGCTGTGATTGCTCCTTGCCTTTCAGATGGGAAGAGCCAACTCACTGGAAAAGACCCTGGTGCTGGCAAAGACGGAAGGCAAGAGGAGAAGGGGGCGGTAGAGGATGAGATGGTCGGATGGCATCACTGACTCAACAGACTGAGCAAACTCCAGGAGATGGGGAGGACAGGGAAGCCTGGCGTGCTGCAGTCCATGGGGTCGTAGAGAGTCAGAGACGACTGAGCAAGTAAACAGAAAAAGTGGCCAGTAAGCCCCCTAGTTGCTAGGTTGGCAAACTTTTTTTTCTCATTTCTCTATGTTCAGAACTCTGCTCATGACCTCACTCAGTCTCATGACCTCACACAGTCTCATGACTTTGTGATATTTAAATACCATCTACGTTGAGAATTCCCTGAGGGTCTGGTTACTAGGGCTTGGCACTCACACGGCCATGGCCCCGAGGTTCAATTCCTGGTCCGGAAACTAAGATTATGCAAGATGCATGGTGCAACCAAAGAAAAAAAAGTGTGTGCATGTGTGTGTGTGTGTGTGTGTGTGTGTGTGTGTGTATAAACACAACCTGCATTGACTAGTTCAACGTTCTTCTCTTTAAACAGGTCTTTCCCTTGAGTGTTAGACTCTGACATCCTCCATCTATGGAATGCCAATTACATGATGTCCCCAAAACATTTCCAACTCAGACTTTCAAACCTCATGGAATCCTCCAGATTCTCTCCACCAGCTGTTTTTTCCAGATTCTTTTGTGTCCATCCTGGGCTTGAGTCAGAAACATTAGAGACCTTTCCTTCCCCTACACGCCACCTCCAAACTCTGGAGACCTTTCTTTCCCTTACACTCCACATCCAAATCATTTGCATTTTTTAAAAAATCCATCAATAGGACTTTGCTGGTGCTTGAGTGGTTAAAAACTTGTCTTGCAACACAAGGGATGGAGGTTTGATTCTTTCTTGTTCGGGGAACGAAGACCTCATATGCCATGAAGCAACGAAGTCTGTGCTCCACAACTATGGAGAGGCTGCAACTGCCAAAGCCCACAAGTCACTACCAAGAGTCCACGCGCCGCTACAAATGATCCGCATGATGCAGGAAAGACCCCACACAGTCAAAACAAATAATAACAAAATATCAGTTCAGTTCAGTTCAGTCAGTTAGTCGTGTCCAACTCTTTGCAACACCATGGACTGCAGCACACCAGGCCTCCCTGTCCATCACTAACTCCCCGAGTTTACTCAAACTCATGTCCATCGAGTTGGTGATGCCATCCAAACATCTCATCCTCTGTCGTCCCCTTCTCCTCCCGCCCTCAATCTTTCCCAGCATCAGGGTCTTTTCCAATGAGTCAGCTCTTTGCATCAGGTGGCCAAAATATTGGAGTTTCAGCTTCAGCATCAGTCCTTCCAATGAATATTCAGGACTAATCTCCTCTAGGATGGACTGGTTGGACCTCCTAGCAGTCCAAGGGACTCTGAAGAGTCTTCTCCAGCACCACAGTTCAAAAGCATCACATCTTCAGCACTCAGCCTTCTTTATGTTTCAACTCTCATATTCGTACCAGACTACTGGAAAAAACCATAGCTTTGACTATATGGACCTTTGTCAACAATGTGATGGCTCTGCTTTTTAATACACTGTCTAGGTGAAAGCTGTCTAGGTAAAACATAAAAATGCTTAAAATTTTTAGAGACAAAAATCTTCTGAAAAGACGAATTTTCAGGTTAGTTGAGAGACAGAATTGTTGAAGGACAAATCAAGAAAAGGTACAGACTGTGCCTAACCAGATATGGAAATACTTGAGAAGTCCTTCCAAGGTCACTGAACCATGAGTAAGACGGCTGCTTCCAGGGCTGCAGGAGGCTCTGTTTAATTTGCTCATTTGGCTTGTTTTTGTCACATATGAACCTATATTTCCTATTGTTTCTTCCCTATGTCTGTCCTATTTTTAGACATCATCAGTGAATTTATATTTCTTCGGCACAGACATCTGAGAAGTCAATGAAGTGTATGTATCCTCTGGTTTTCTAATGGTTTTTATTTATTTCTGTCACCTCCAGCCCCATCTTGTGCCTACCTCCCCATAACTTCTCTCTCCGGATTTTCTTAACTTATTACTGACCGGAGGATTTTTGCAGAAACTAACAGGCGGCTGTTTTTCTTTGGACAGGACAAATTCATTCCGTGATTTCACCAGTCTTGGTGGGTTATTCCATTCAGTAGCTACACCTGATATGCCTGTAAAGTCTTCTACAGCTCCATGAGCTTTATTTTCACTTTCCAGATCAGAGTCCGTCACACTAAGGGTTTCTATCTTTCTCTTGGCCTCATAGTCACATCATCTGAATCAGAACTATATCCCAAAGAACTATCTATCATCTTCTGAGACGAAAGTCTGCATGTCACTGGCACAATCAGAGAAAGTATCTGCGTCAAATTCACTGGAAGATTCTTCTCCACTCAAAACTTCAAATTATGTACTTTCCGAACATTTTATGATAATAAACTTGCATTCGTAATACATAGAAGGTTGAAACAAAAACCTGATGGAGCAAAATATGAATGAGGACAACAACCCTAAGTTGCGTAATGAACCCTTGATCACTTTTAGGTTCTTACAGCTTCACATGGCGATCTTAACTGTATCACTTTCTAAAAATGTATTGATGTGCCTCTGGTCAATAAAGTTCGGGGCTTCCACAATGGCTCAGCAGTAAAAAAAAAAAAAAATCTGCCTACAGTGCAGGAGATGTGGGATCGACCCCCTGGGTCAGGAAGATCCCCTGGAGAAGGAAATGGCAACCCACTTCACTATTCTTGCCCTGAGAATCCCACGGACAGAGGAGCCAGACGGGCTAAAGTCCATGGTGGTCACAAAAGAGTCAGACATCACCTACTGGCTAAACAACAGCCACAAAGAAAAAATGTATTAATACCCCTTCAGTTAATAATATGGAGTCCTAAAGGGCTGTTGTTGCAAAGCAGGGTTCTCATTTGCCAAGATTTGATACCATATTTACTCTGCTTTCCTGCAGAGTGGGAATGGAGGAGCTGTCTGGATGATGATGTCCATGTGAAAGATGGGAGTGAGTGAAAGCCGCTCAGTAGTGTCCAGCTCTGTGAGGCCATGGAATGCATACAGTCCATGGAATTCTCCAGGCCAGAATGCTGGAGTGGGTTAGAACTTGTGATGCTGCCCACCATTTCTGGAAGAGATGTTATGACTCTCTCTTGGCAGAGCCATTCAATTCCAGGAAACACATGTATCATTATCTCATCTTCACACCATGTAGGGAGGCGCACGCTGTGAGGTCCAAACAGACCATGAGCACAGAGACAGAAGCAGCATCTTGAGGTGAGGTGTGTGTGGATTTGTGGGAACAAACGTGGAAACAGGGGCCAATGGTGTATTACTCCACAAGGCTACGGTATGCAAAGGAGGCAGGAAATCAAAAGATGAGTGAAAACTACCCAGAGATGAATCAATCAGCAAAGAGGGAAAAAGTCATCAGGGCTTCCAATTCAAAGGTGCCTATGTTTTAATTCAAAACGTCAGGAAATACAGAGAAGTTAGAAGAGAAATGACAACAGGAAACTCTATTGCACACGATGATTCAGTTCAGTTCAGTCGCTCAGTCGTGTCCGACTCTTTGTGACCCCATGGACTGCAGCACGCCAGGCCTCCCTGTTCATCACCAACTCCCCGAGTTTACTCAACCTCATGTCCATTGAGTTGGTCATGCCATCCAACCATCTCATCCTCTGTCGTCCCCTTCTCCTCCTGCCCTCAATCCTTCCCAGCATCAGGGTCTTTTCCAATGAGTCAGCTCTTCACATCAGGTGGCCAAAGTATTGGAGTTTCAGCTTCAACACAATGATCACCTTTTACTGAAAAAATTTTTCTTCTGGCTATATCACACATCTTGCAGGGTCTTAATTCGCCAACCGAGGATTGAACCTGTGTCCTCGGTAGAAGTGCTGAATTCTAAACAATGCACCACCAGGGATGGCTTTTATCATATTTTTTTTAATTTTAATATTACTTTTTTTTCCATTTATTTGTATTAGTTGGAGGCTAATTACTTTACAATATTGTAGTGGTTTTTGCCATACATTGACATGAATCAGCCATGGAGTTACATGTATTCCCCATCCCGATCCCCCCTCCCACCTCCCTCCCCACCCGATCCCTCTGGGTCTTCCCAGTGCACCAGGCCCAAGCACTTGTCTCATGCATCCCACCTGGGCTGGTGATCTGTTTCACACTTGATAATATACACTTTTCAATGCTGTTCTCTCAAAACATCCCACCCTTGCCTTCTCCCACAGACTCCAAAAGTCTGTTCTGTACATCTGTGTCTTTTTCTGTTTTGCATATAGGGTTATCAGTACCATCTTTCTAAATTCCATATATATGCGTTAGTATACTGTATTGATCTTTATCTTTCTGGCTTACTTCACTCTGTATAATGGGCTCCAGTTTCATCCGTCTCATTAGAACTGGTTCAAATGAATTCTTTTTAATGGCTGAGTAATATGCCATGGTGTATATGTACCACAGCTTCCTTATCCATGCGTCTGCTGATGGGCATCTAGGTTGCTTCCATGTCCTGGCTATTATAAACAGTGCTGCAATGAACATTGGGGTGCACGTGTCTCTTTCAGATCTGGTTTCCTCGGTGTGTATGCCCAGAAGTGGGATTGCTGGGTCATATGGCAGTTCTATTTCCAGTTTTTTAAGGAATCTCCACACTGTTTTCCATAGCGGCTGTACTAGTTTGCATTCCCACCAACAGTGTAAGAGGGTTCCCTTTTCTCCACACCCTCTCCAGCATTTATTGCTTGTAGACTTCTGGATAGCAGGTATCCTGACTGGCGTGTAATGGTACCTCATTGTGGTTTTGATTTGCATTTCTCTGATGATGAGTGATGTTGAGCATCTTTTCATGTGTTTGTTAGCCATCTATATGTCTTCTTTGAAGAAATGTCTGTTTAGTTCTTTGGCCCATTTTTTGATTGGGTCATTTATTTTTCTGGAATTGAGCTGTAGGAGTTGCTTGTATATTTTTGAGATTAATCCTTTGTCTGTTGCTTCGTTTGCTATTATTTTCTCCCATTCTGAAGGCTGTCTTTTCACCTTGCTTATAGTTTCCTTTTTTTTTGTTTTTTATCATATTTTATCACCCAATATTTTGGGGGGTTGAGGGTGGAAGGCTTAGACGTGCATTCCTCTTTTTTTTTAATTATTAAATTTGTTTTTTATTGGAGTATAGTTGCGTTCCAATGTTGTGTTAGTTTCTGATGAGCAGCAAAGTGAATCAGAGATATATATACATATATCTGCTCTTTCTTGGATTTCCTTCACATTTGCAGGTGGGATGGACAGGGAGACAGAATGGACACATATACACTACCATACAGAACAGCTAACTAATGAGAAGACACTATTGCAGAGGGAAGTCTATTCATTGCTCCGTGGTGACCTAAATGGCTTCCTCTTTACAGCCGATTTCCACATGTAACCTGAAATTTAGCTTTGGTGCAGTAAAAATAGAATTGATTCTTTCCTTTAAAGAAAAAAATTTCCCCATCCAAGTCACATAAGCTAGGTCAGAAAATATGTCATCAACGATTTTGGCGCCTAAAATTTTCTCTTGCACTTCCTGACACGAAGATTATTTGCTTTAACAATGCTTTTTTTATGAACTACATTTCTAATTTGAAAATGTCAACAACAAAACAAAGCAAAACAGCAAAATATTTTGCACCGTCTAATTAGATTATATGTTCGCCAGGGAAATAGAGTAGCTGGTTTCAACAAATTATAATATTCTTAAAATGTATTATTAAGTAGAATAGTCAGTTTTTTAAAAGACAGTACCTAGACCAGGTTCAATATTCAGTGTCCTGCCGGATCATAAGAGGTTGTAGTAAATGATCTATGTTATTTTTTAGAAAATGTATCCGTTTATTTGACTTAGTTGCAAGTAAAGGTCTTGGTTGCAGCCTCTGGGCTCTATGGTTGTGGACCAAGAGTTTAGTTGCCCCGAGGAATGTGGGAATTTAGTTCCCTGACAACAGATTAAACCCACAAGCATTGCATTAGAAGGCGTATTCTTGACCACTGGACCAGCAGGGATGCACTGAATCGGGTGTGATATTCACTGTTTGCACCCAGAGTTGCTCTGCTCTGAGCTGCAAGTTCTTGTGTTTCTTGTTCTGAGTGATTTCATTTCCTTATGAACTTTGTCCACTTTTGAGATGCTCAGCGTCCTGTCAAACGTTTATCACTTGCTGGTCTTCTCTTGTCTTCCTCTACCCATAACTTTGATTTTTGTCTCAAACCCTGGACAATTCTTTCTTTCTCCTCTGCACATCCTCTTCAAAACCGATGGTGGTTTTTTCCCACATGGATCTACCCTGGTCACATTCCGTTTCACTGTTTAAATAGGGGTCAAGACCAGAAGCAAGCAAATGCCTACAACTGTGGCGAAGTCAAGTTCTCGGGAGACGTGTGATGTGACAACCAGCCTCAGAGATCTCGCTGTCCATCCTCAAGTGTACGTGGCTCTCTACAGAGTTCTGGGCTCCTTGGTTCATGGAGATGGCCTGCCATGAACGTGTGGTCCTCATACCCTTCAGGGATGCATGCCCATTCTTTCCCAGCTTCCATTTCTTCTATCTCTTCCATTCTGCTTTGACTATTCTTTCTCTTCCCTTTTCGATACCATTGCTTTTCATGTAACTGGGTTTCCCTGGTACCTTGAGTCTGAGAGAAGACACATATGCACACACACACACACACACACACACACACACACACACACACACACATACATGGACAACTGTGCTTATAACAAAGGCCGTGTCTTTGTAAACACCTTCATAGCAATGTGACACTTGCAGTGAGCCCCCTGGAGTGGGCTTGCATGGCGATATTGCATGTTCCTTCACAACCCACTGACTCAGCAGGTCATTTCTCCAAGCACATGACCGTGTAGACTAGGTCCCCAGAGTCCAGTTACCCTGCAGCATAGACCCCTGCCCACTCACAGGGGCCACAGATGGAGAATCTGGGATGTTCCGCATCTCACGTTATTACTTTTAATCACTTATATCAACGGCTAACAGTCACTTTTGCTTACAAAAAAAAAAAAAGAAAGAAAGAAATAGACAGATACTGATGGCAAACACAAGTGGACGGAAATCGCTCGCTGAAATTAACACTGCAGTGAGGATCCTTCTCCTTGTTTAGCTAGATTCTGTTCCTCTCCAGACATAAAGGGAGGAGAGACCGTCTTCTGGATCCATTTGTTTTGCTTAATAACAAAAACAAAAGGAATGTCCTTTTTCGAATGCCCCCCACAGCCATCCACATCTTGATGGCATTTTGCCCTCACTCTGATGCACATTTTGAAATGCAGATTCTTTGTGTTTACATTTTTAAGTCAGCAGATAATATTTTATTTCTGATGAAAGCTATGATGATTGTGGTTAAAAAGCATTGCTGTTCATTCACTAAGCTGTGTCCCATTCTTTGCTAAGTCCTGTCTGACCCTTCGCTAAGTTGGGTCCGACTCTCTGCTAAGTTGATTCCGACTCTTTGCCACCCCGTGGACTTGAGCACGCCAAGCTTCCCTGTCCATCACCATCTCCCGGAGTCTCCTGTAGGTTGTATGTATTGGAAAGCCCAAAGGAATTTTATAAAAGAAGAAGGAAACTTTTTATGCGATGAGACGGCCAATGAGAGATGTTTATGGAGCAGGTACTCCACTGTGTCAGCGGGACCTGAGGTCATCTCCGTCTAGCTAACAACAGCACCACGTTCAGTGTTGAGTTTTCATCTTGCCTTCATACCTGTAAGCTCCTGACAGAAGATGGCCCTGTAAGTCACCTACGTACACATACAGGGAAGGGAGGTCACTGCTGCAAGCTACCTGGGTCTCTTTCACCAGAAGAGAGGAAGCTTGAGAAGAAATAGTCCCCACAAGAGTCCGTAAGACTCCTTCCTTGTCTTATGGGTGCAGTTCAATTAATTGATTGACACTGTTGTGTTAATTTCTGCTGTAACCACCAAAGTGACTTGGGTATATGGAAATGGCAACCCACTCCAGTCTTCTAGCCTGGAGAATTCCATGGACAGAGGAGCCTGGCGGGCTGCAGTTCGTGCAATCACAAAGAGTCGCACACAAGACAGCAACGCTCATTCTTATTCTGTGTGTGTGTATGTGTGTGTGTGTTAGATGCTCATTCGTGCCTGACACTGCGATCCCTGTCACTGAACTTGCGGATTCCATCACTGTTCCAATTCCTTCATCTGAAAGCAACAATATATCAGGTTGGCAAAAAGTTCCGGCTTTTCCATAAGATGTTACGGAAAAACCTGAATGAACGTTTTCTGCCAAACCAATAAGTGAACAACCCGTCAAAAAGAATGAAGTCAGATGACACAGATGTACCTAAGCATCTAGGAGGGAAGCCTGGCCTGCCTACATGCTAAAAGAAAGATACTTCTGGTACTGAGTCATGAAGGGACAAGACTTATCAAGGCAAAAAGCTGAATAAACATTAAATACCAGCAAAAATCCAGACCAGGAAACATTATGAGGAATATTATGAAGATATTAACAAATGTCAAACTAATTGCTCTTCCAAAGAAAGGTGAATGATGACTAAATTCATATCAGTACATTTTTTCTTGTAGATCTCAAACTTCAAAGATAAATGCTACACAAAGTAAAACTGAAAAATTAAGTGAAGCACCAATAGTTTAAAAAAAAAAAATCACCTGGCAATATATCTAACGAGCCAGCAGCTCATCCAGAAATAGAATCTATAAACAATCTTTAATCACCTCAGAGAAGACGACTTCCATTAGACAGATGCTATTTGTGACCGACACGGGACATGCCCTTTAGGGAAGTGAGAAGTGTCATTGTGAGAATTTATCATAATTTTACCATACATCAAACTGAAATGCAAAATAGAGAAAAATTTCCTGGGCGCCTGATACAAGATAATTGAAGTGATTGAACAGAATTCTAGCTTCCACTGATGGAAAATAACGAGGTAGGGATGAAAGATGTAAATAAAAAAGTCACTATAATCATCAACAAATAGAAATGTAATAATGAGATTTTTTTCACCCTGGGTTCCTGACACCACAGTATTTGTTAAAATAAGAGATGGTCCAGATTCTTGAGATGCTTCCTGATTAGCAGGACAGGTAAAGAGCATAAACAATACCAGCATGAACACAGAAACAAAAGTGTATATAACCTTTAAAATGAAGCACATGGACGATTCTAGAAACACAACTATGGTAAACTGGTGGCTTTACTGAAAATTCAGCTGTTTCCCGAATGTTTAATTTTTATAGTACTTGTTTTTTCCCACTTAATACAGATTTCCCAAGAGCTTGTACAGAGAAACAGTACCTTTGATAGAAAACCTGACATTGCATGCATATGAGGCACAGGTTTTATCTTATGTGATAAAATCATTCCATGAAAGAATAAGAAACCCCTTAGAACCAAAAGCAACATGTCTTCATGACCATTAGGAAGGTAATACAGCCAAGGCATGAAAGTAACCTAACGGTCCTTTGACTGAGGAACGAATAAAGAAGATTTGGTATGTGGAGAGATATATATATATTACACACATACAATGGAACACTACTCAGCCATAAGAAAGAAAATAATGACATTTGCAGCTTCGCACTAAATGAAGTAAGTCAGAAAGAAAAAGACCAATATATGATATCATTTATAAAATGCAGAAGCTAAAATATGACACAGAGCAAGTTACCTACAAAATAGAAATAACTCACAGACAGAAGACAGACTTGTGATGGCTGAGGGTGAGGGGGGTGGGGGAGGAAAGGGTCTGGAGTTTAGGGTGAGCAGATACAAACTGTTCTATGCACAATCGATGAACAACCTGGTCCTACTCTATAGCACCTGGGGCTTCCCAGATGGCACTAGTGTTAAAGAACCTGCCTGCCAAAGCAGGAGATGTAAGAGACCTGAGTTCGATCCCCGGGTCGTGAAGATCCCCCGGAGGAGGAAATGGCAACTCACTCCAGGATACTTGCCTGGAGAATCCCATGCACAGAGGAGCCTGGAGGGCTACAGTCGAAGAGGGTCTCAAAAGAGTCAGACACGACTAAGCCACCAAGACAGCATCGGCAGCAGCATCCTAATTCTAGACACAGCCAGCTGCTCTGCTCCTTGACATCACTGACATGCATCATGTGTTTCACGGTGGCTGGAGAAGTGTCTAAATGTCAGCTGAAACCCTGCTCTTGTTGGTGCACAAGCAAGATCGGAATTTAAGGACGGCCGCCAAGGCTTCTTACCCAACATCATTAAGGAAGATTCTTGGAGAGTGCTTTATACATGACAGTCTGGATGCTTGAGAGCATCCAAACAGCACCCAGGGAGCCTTCAGAGAAGCGCAAGGATTAGGCTTGTCGATGGGACGCCGCCACGATAAATTCAGCACCACGGACAGCTGATGACTCCCCAACAGATCACAGACACGTCTACAACAAATGCATGTTTTCTTTTCCCCCGCTTTTCCCGATGAGCTGACACAGGTTATTGGTCCAAGGGATGGTGGGGAAGCTGTGTGTGTCCTTTCATTCTCTGAGACTGCAAGAGAGAGCCGGAGACAGACTTCCATGAAGCGTGGGGGAGGTCTGACTTCCTGAATAGCACAATGTCAGGGAGATTTATTTCCAGCTTGTCTTTATTCTTTATTTTTTCCACTTCTTTCCCACTAAAACAAAGGGAACCACTTGTGAGCAGAGCTGTGAGATTCTGAATTGGGACTAAAAGCTTTGAACTGTCCCATTTCTAGGGAACGCCTCCATTTTTTTCTAGCCTTCGGGTTAGCTTTACAATAAATGTCCTGTTATCGGTGGATCCCAGAGAGTCCCAGTCCAAGGGACTCTTGAGAGTCTTCTCCAACACCACATCTCAAAAGCATCAATTCTTTGGTACTCAGCTTTCTTTATGGTCCAACTCTCACATGCATATGCGACTACTGGAAAAACCATAGCTGTGACTAGACAGACCTTTCACTGTACTCTGGGTTCATTCCCAAATCTGGCCACAGGTTCATCTTCTGCTCCATCTATGTACATACTCTGCTTTAGATAATCAAGACCCCTTGGGACTTCCCTGGTGGTCCAGTGGTTAAGACTTTGCCTTTCAATGCAGGGGGTGATGGGTTCAATCCCTGGTCAGGGACCCACATGCCTCATGGCCAAAATATAAAGCAAGCAATGTTTTAACAAGTTCAATAGAGACTTTAAAAATAGTCCACATCCAAAAAAAAAAAATTTTTTTTTTTTTTAAAAGAAGAAGACATCTTGTTGTTCCCAGATTATGACAAACCCATATTGTATTTCTCTTACAACACAAAGTGATTTTTCCACATTTTTCCCCCAGTGGTACCAATGGCACTGCAGTAAATAGATCTGGAGCACAATAAATGTTTGCTCTTGGAATGAATTAATGCCTCACATCAAATGTCAACAATAGCATCAAGGGTATATATTTTAAAATTAATATAAATTAGATTTAGACCTAAGATTGATGGTGGGTTTGAGGACTGTTCTGGATGGTGAAACTTACTCAAAGGACCTATGTTATCTTTACAGAATTTGTGCCACTGTGTACGAACGAAAATAGGATGGAAGCTCATGCAAGAGGATTTATTGTGCCCTCACGATATTTTGTTTTGAAGATGAAAGACATGTAAGTCCAGATCTCTGTCCTCAGGGATGGAGGGGGATGAAGCAGAGGAGAAAAATACACAGGGGTGAGATGAAGGGGGGTGGTTATCAGACAACATATAGGAAGCTGAACCTTCAACTAGGAAAGAGTAAAATAATGAGACAGCGTTCCAAGTGCAGGATGAGAGAAGATCAAGGAAGAGTCACGAGAATATTGCAAGAAGTCAAGGTTGGGCTTAATTTCATACGTGATTCCTGAGAAAGAACTCAAGGGTTTCCCAAGCAAGGAGGAGGTGTTGGAGAGGAAGCGAATTGTTAGGACAATATTCTGTGACCAAGCTTCCCTGGCAACTTGAATGGTAAAGCTCCTCCGGCAGTGCAGGAGATCCAGGTTCAATCCCTGGGTTGGGAAGATAACGCTGGAGAAGGGAATGGCAACCGACTCCAACATTTTTGCCTGGAGAATCCCACGGACAGAGGAGCCTGGTGGGCTGCAGTCCATGGGGTCGCAAAACGTCAGACACGACTGAGCAACTAACAGACTTTCTTTGACAAGAGCTCTGTTTCGTGACCTTGAATAGCTGTGGTTCAGTCGCTACATCGTGTCTGACTCTTTGAGACCCCATGTATTGTCCCATGTCCTTCACTATGTCTCGGAAGTTTGCTCATGTCCAACAAGTCAGTGACGCCATCCAACCATCTCATCCTCTGTCGTCCCCTTCTCCTCCCGCCCTCAATCCTTCCCAGCATCAGGGTGATCCTGAATGCCCAGTGGAGTTTCACGGAAGCAAACATCTTAGGTATGTAGAATATCCAGTTTGGCTCATCTCTCAGCAGACAAGGTTGGTCCGTCTGTCATGCAGTAAGTGCTCTGGGGTCAGAGTGAGGACCCTGTCTTCACCAACTACCGGACAAATTCCATGTGAAACTTTACCGCTCAGTACACTCTGCCGTGGGACCTAAAGAAAGCTGCAGTTGAAAATGCCGTGTGCATTTAACCACAGGCATCATATCTCCACTGAAAGAGCTCACCAATTAATTAGACTAACTCTCTGGGTCTTTCCTATTTCCTCGACACAGGAAAATGAGAAGATAGGAAATGCTTTTTTTTTGCTAATTCTCTTTGCTTCTTCAAGCTATTTCTTTTCAGTAATTAACATTTATTTCCAAAGAATGCCAAAAAAAAGGAACTATTTTTAGCACTGCCTGTGATCAGACCCTAAAAGAACAAAGCCCTAAAAAATATTTGGATACATGCAACATGTTCTTTCTTCAAAATTCTATGCTAAATACTGTTAAATCTAGCATTTTGAAAACTGTTTCTTTCACTCCCACGTAATTCTTAAATATAAAAAGTGATGTGCCACCTGCCATTTGCACAGGTGTCTGTTTTAAAATGTTTATGTTCAAATTTCGGTAACTAAAGCCTAGAGAGAAAGTTATATCATATGGTTCAAATATATATATTTTACATGATCTTATTTCACAGTTCACCGTAGCATCAACATTACGTTCAGACATTTTCTAGTTTTAAGCACCAGTATTACCTCTTTCCTCCTTAAAATGTTTTCCAATCAACCTTTTTCACCCTTCCTACTTTCTTTAAAATACTCTTTCTGACTGCACTGCACAAAAATTAAGTGTGTGGAATCTTAGTTCCCTGATCAGAGATGGAACCCACATCCCTTGCACTGGAAGCTCTGAGTCTTAACCACCGGATCACCAGGGAAGTCCCATTTTATTTTTTTCTCCTGGCATTAAATAGAAATTGACTGTTTTTCTTTTTCTCTCATTTACCTTCCTCTTACACCAAAAACATCCAGTTAATCATCCCACCACCCAATGACTCAACCGAAATGGAAACGAATACAGAAGTTGAGCATCAGAAAAAACAAGGATTTGCAGAAAGACACTGCTTTTTCGCCACGTTCAGTACATGTTTCCTCACTTGGCAAACGATAAGACGTTCTCGGTCAGAGCCTGTCGCCAGCTTTTCGAATGTGCAAGTGGGATTTCCAGCAAAGCACCTTTTGTAAATCCCACAAGCCACGGAGAAAGCTGAGTTCCCTGGAGTGTGATCCCGAATCCCCACCGCTCAAGTTTATTAAATTTCAGCAAACTTGCAAGGCTCTTTCACAGGGTGAAAAGGCAAACGTGGAGCCCAGAATCTCCGTCTGGATTCCATCTGCCCTGTTCTTTCCATTGTGATTTGATCTGCTCTTTGCCTGAATTTCTCATCCTCAGAGAGGCCCTCCCCAACCATGCAATATTAAGTAACACCACTACATGGGAGTTACTCTGGGTTCCTTCACAGATCTCATTACAATCTGAAAGCCTGTTTTTCTTCAAATTTTCATTTAAAAAAAAAAAACTTTAAGTGGAGTTGTTTGTGATGTTGTTAGTTTTTGGTATACAGCAAAGTGATTCAGTTTTATACACACACACATATATTTTTTCTTAACATTTTTTTCCATTATGATTTATAACAGGATATTGAATACAGTTCGCTTCCTGATCAATCCAGTAGGATCTTGGTATTTATCCATCTTATATGTAATAGTTTGCACCTGTTAATCCCCAACTTCTAATATTAGACACCCTGCTTCCCAGCTGCTGCTAGTGGTAAAGAACCCACCTGCCAATGCAGGAGACATAAGAGATGGGGGTTTGATACCTGGGCCAGGAAGATCCCCTGGAGGAGGAAATGGCAGCCCACTCCAGTATTCTGGCCTGGAGAATCCCATGGACAGAGGAGCCTGGCGGGCTTACAGTCCACAGGGTTGCAAAGAGTCAGACACGATAGTGACGAACACTTCCACTTTCATTGCCGTTTCCCCTTTGTTAACCCTAAGTTTGTTTTCCTTGTCTGTGGGTCTCTTTCTGTTTTGGAAAAAAAAAAGTTCATTTGTACTGTTTTTTTTTTTTTTTAGATTCTGCACATAAGTGATTTCTGATGCTGTTTGTCTTCCTCTGTCTGGCTTACCTCACTTCGTATGGTCATCTCTAGGTCCATCCATGTTACGGCAAGTGGCATCATTTCATCCTTTTTTTATAGCTGAGTAGTATTTCATTGTATATATGCACCACAGCTTCCTTATACATCCCTCTGTTGCTGGACATCTAGGTTGCTTCCAGGTCCTGGCTGTTGTCAATAGTTTTGCAGGGAACAGTGGAGTTCATGCGTCCTTTTCAGTCACATTTTTCTCAGAGGATCTGCCCAGGGGTGGGGTTGCTGGGTCATAGGGTAGCTTTATTTCTAGTTTCTATAAGGAATCTCCATACTGTTCTCCATGGCTACCGTAGCAAACTTACATTCCCACCAAGAGTGTAGGACGGTCAGTTTTCTCCACACCCTCCCCAGTCCGTCTGCAGACTTTCTGATGACGGCCATTGCGACTGGTGTGAGGTGATACCTCACTGTAGTTTTGATTTGCATCTCTCTAAGAGTGAGTGACGGAGAAGGCAATGGCACCCCACTCCAGTACTCTTGCCTGGAAAATCCCATGGACGGAGGAGCCTGGTAGGCTGCAATCCATGGGATCGCTAAGAGTCGGACACGACTGAGCGACTTCACTTTCACTTTTCACTTTCATGCATTGGAGAAAGAAATGGCAACCCACTCCAGTGTTCTTGCCTGGAGAATCCCAGGGACGGGGGAGCCTGGTGGGCTGCCGTCTATGGGGTCGCACAGAGTCGGACACGACTGAAGCGACTTAGCAAGAGTGAGTGATGTTGAGCACCTTTTCATGTGTTTATTAGCCCTCTGTATGTCTTCTATGAGAAATGTCTGTTTAGATCTTCTATTCCCCACCGCCTTTTTTTTTTTTCGTTGGGTTGGTTGGTTTAATCAGTGGAGAGGCTCCACAGGGCTCATTTAACCTGCTTCCAAGCACCTGTGTTTATAAGGTACTCTGCTGGTCCTTCTCCACAACTTCTGATCTCTTTTGACTCCTAATATCTCACTACTGAGTATGTCCATCCCCTGGCAAGCCTGCTGTGATGGGAGAGATGAAGGGACAGGGTTGTTTCCATGGCAACTCAGCATCACGACTCTAATTATACACTCACAGCGACTCTAATTATATGCTCCCGGCAGTGGATCATCCCCAATGTCTACCACGTAATCCGACGAGTCCAGCCCCTGAGATGAAATTCACGATTTTCTAATTAATAACAAGCTACAAGTGCAGGGTGGAGGCTTTTTTAATTACATTGAAACCCCTGAGAAGTGTTTTCCTGTGGCTCCCTGACTAACACTTTGGGGGCAGGTGAATGAGGTGACTAAATGGTGGACATGCCCTCATAAATAGAGCTGAGATGAGCTCTGGTCTTATCTTCCGGCCGATGAGCAGTATGAACCCAGCTGATTGAGAGTCTAGCAATAAAGGCTTTTAGCCCTAGTCCTTACCTGAAGGCTGCCAAGTTCTCTCATAGCCCTAATTTTCCATTTCCATATCTGTAAAATGCAGTCAATGAATAATACCATCTCCTGAACCTACTATGAAAAGTCACATCAGGTTGCTTTTCGTTGTCTACTTATTTTTACGGTTTCACCGTGGTTTTTTCCGTAGTCATGGATGGATATGAGAGTTGGACCCTAAAGAACGCTGACTGCCAGAGAATGGATCCTTTCCAATTGTGGTGTTGGAGAAGACCCTTGAGAGTCCCTTGGAGTGCAAGGAGATCCAACCAGTCCACCCTAAAGGAAATCGACCAAGAATATTCATTGGAAGGACTGATGCTCAAGCTCCAATACTTTGGCCACCTGATGTGAAGAACTGGCTCATTGGAAAAGACCCTGATGCTGGGAAAAATTGAAGGCAGGAGGAGAAGGGGGCTACAGAGGATGAGATGGTTAGATGGCATCACCGACATGGAGATGGTGAAGGACAGGGAAGCCTGGCGTGCTGCAGTCCACAAGGGTGCAAAGAGTCAGACACGACTGAGCGACAGAACACCAATAATAACCAGGCGTCAGCTGGAGCACGTGGGATCTTTAGTTTCAGCATGTGGCATCTAGTTCCCTGACCAGGTATTGAACCTGGGGATGCAGCATCTTAAGATACTGGACCGTGAGGGAAGTCCCAAATCAAATGCCACCTAGCAACGGTGCCCACCCAAAAGCTCCTGATTTAATCTAAGTCCAACTTCAAGTCCTGTCAACATCCATCCCACCTTAGGAATCACAAGAGTCTCTTATGACCACATGTACCGCTTTATATTCCCGAGTCTAATGGATCAGGTTCATCTTCCCACATGAGAGCATGGAAGCCAAGACAACGAGGAGCCGTTGTAGCTAAAGAAAACTCCGTCACAGCAATGGAGATGCAGACACAGAGAAGAGGCGGATGGACACGGCTGGGGGCCGGGGAAGGAGAGGGTGGGAGGGATGGAGATAGGAACATGGAACCATACATTGCCATCCTTAAACTACAGAGCCAATGGGAGTGAGTCAGGGAATTTAAAATATGCAGCCAATGGGCATTTGAGGTACAACTCAGGGAACTCAACCTGGGGCTCCGAAACAAACGAGAGGGGTGGGATGGGGCGGGCGGTGAGAGGGAGCTTCAGGTCGGAGGGGACAGGGGTCAACCTATGGCTGATCCGTGTTGACATTTGGCATAAACAAACAGTAATGTAAAGCAATCGTCCATCAGTGAAAAATAAATAAAGTTCAGGATGGGGGCCACATGTACACCCAAGGCTGACTCATGTCAATGTATGGCAAAAACCCCCTACAGTACTGCCAAGCAATTAGCTTCCAATGAAAATAAATTAATTAATTTACCAAAATAAATAAATAAAGCTTTAGCATTTTAATTAAAAGAGAGAAACAAAAATGACACCTCTGTCTTCAGGCTTGGGCGCAGAGTAGCAACTACATAAACACCTGTTTCGCAGGGCATCAGGGTCGTAACAGACTGGATTGTACCTGACACGTGGTGAACAGTCAACATGAGTCGCATTTACGTGTGTTAAACATTAACCAGGCTGTTTGCAGAGATGTGGGTGGACGTCGAGACTGTCACACAGAGCGAAGGGAGTCAGAGAAGAAGAAATATCCTATGTTAAGACATTTGTGTGGAATCTAGAAAAACTGTGTCCATCATCTTGTCTGCAAGGCAGAAATAGAGACACGGATGCGGAGAACCAATGTGTGGTCCCAAAGAGGGGAAAGGGAGATGGATAAATAGGGAGATTCAGGTTCACCTACATACTACTGATACTGTGTATAAAATAGATAACCATGAGATCCTACTATACAGCACAAGGAATGCCGGCCACACCCAAAGAGGTCTTATTATTCTAGTATTCCAGAGAGGGGCATTAACTCAGCCGGGATTTTAAAGGTAACACTTTAAACAAGATCCAGCTTACTCACACGTACCCTTCCGAGTCACCTTCTCTACCATGAGTTGAGTAAGGCACACAAATCCCCCCGTCTTCTGAAGGGAATGACTCTCTATTTAGGAAGGGATGGAATGCAAATGTAGGAAAAATATAGGATGAGTCCTGGGAACGTGACAGCATTTGACATTTTTAGGTCCAAGCAAATGTCAGTTCCATATGGTTCCCTCTCAAAGGTGCTAAGAAGAGATTCTTCAGTTTCGAGTGAGCGGTCCTGACATTCAGAATCTAAGTCAGAGATGCTTCCTCTTTTCTGGGTCACAGCCCTCTCCGAGGAGGTATACCTTTCCATGGAAAATACATTCTCACGTATTCACTCAAGTGCCATAGAGGCTGGCGGGGAGGAGTTTCCCCAAGATTTGTGGGGCTTAGCTGAGAATATCTACACCCAAGGATGCAAAATCATCTTCATCTCGACAGAAAAAGGTGATATATATGAAAGGTTCATGGAGTCAGAGTTCTAGAACTAACTGGAAATTTGAAATTCAAATGAAATGATTAAGAGGCAGAAATTCAGCTGTAAAACACTCATGGAATTGTAACATACAGCACAGAAGATCCAGTCAGTAATACTGTGAGAACTCTGCAGTGTGTATAATATATAAATGATACCAAATTGCTACATTGTACTCCTGAAACTACCAGGGAAAGTCAACGATACTCCGACAAAAATAAAGAAAACACGGCATCTTTCTTTTCCTCAAGGGACTGGCGTGTTTACTGACGGCCATTCGGGCCATGAAGACTGAAAGCAAACTTTCCATTATTTGGGAGGAATGTATTTAGCCTGGACACTCTCCCAAGGAAAATAACAACCATGTGCCTTTCTTTAGGAAACGAACTGACCTGGTTGAGACAGATGATAGTATTTAATGTAACAGTCGAGATCTGAGAAACAATTGTCTGGGCGTATCAAATTTCACAGACAGAGAAAGTGACTGTGCAGTAGATGGAAAGATGCGACGATCTCAGGCCAGGATTTCAAACCAAGAGACTGGTCATTAATCCTTCTTGCTCCGGCTACTGATTATTCATTTGTCTGCAGGTAAGAGTCACATCTTTATAGTTAGGTTTAGACTACAGGATCCTATATGGGGGGACTGGAAACCACAGTCCACAGTCAGGGACACACAGACCTACATCACTTTTAAGGTTATCACTTCTTAAGAACCCTTCTACACTTGGTAGGAATTTAAGCTGCAGCAGCTTCTGTGGATAACAGTACAGAGATTCCTTAAAAAAAAAAACTAAAAACAGAGCTAACCTATGATCCAGCAGTCCCACTCCTGGGCGTATATCCAGAGAAAACTACAATTGGAAAAGTTACATTCACCCTGATATTCACAGTGGTGCTATTTACAACAGCAAAGACAACCTAAATGCCCATCAAGAGAGGAACGGATAATGAGGTGCTTTTTACATATATACAGTGGAATAGAACTCAGCCATAAAGGAGATTACCAAACTCAGTGAAAGAAGTCACACAGAAGGAAAACAAATGTCATATGGTATCACTTACATGTGGAATCCAAAACATTGTACAAATGAGCTAATATACAAAGCAGACATAGAGTCTCAGACAGGGAAAACAAACTTATGGCCACCAAATGGAATGGGGGGTATAAATTAGGAGTTTGGGATTAAAATATACACACTACTATATTTAAAACAGATAACCAACAAGGACCTACGGTAGACCAGAGATGTTTCTACTCAATCTTTTATATTAACCTATAAGGGAAGAGAATTTGAAAGAAAAAAAAAAACATAGATAACATATGTAAGTGTAACTGAATCACTTCACTATACACTTGAAACTACCAAAACATTATAAATCAACCATATTTCAATTTAAAAAGAATAAATAAGAAGGCTGAGAAAAGGTTGTTTCAAAAAAGTATACATAGTAACAGTCACAAAGAAAGAAAAAGTCATCTGATATTATGGTATGAGATAACAGAAGGCTGTGAAGGTAACGAAAATTCTCTGTACTGAACGGCTACATGCAGACTTTCACAAGCAGTGTGTACGTTGTCTGCAATTAATTTTCCTTTCTGGTAGGTTATATGTGTTCTGATTGCCTACACTGAAATGCAATTAGGTGTCTGTTGAGTCTAATGAAAACATTCAGCTTTTTTTTTTTTTTTTAAAGCCACCTTATAAACATTTTCCATAAAATAAAAACATTGTTACCAAGTAATACGGTAAAAACGCTCTGTGCTTAGACCGTTGGGATAAAAACTTTTAAACTATTATGGTATGTACAATTCTACTTAATCAGGATGGTTATCGGAGTTTCATAAATCTCTTTCTTCACCAACCAAAACAAAATATAAGGTGAGCAAAGTAGCAAAAAAGTCAACTTGTCTACCTCATGGTGGGAAGTAGCAAACGACAAACCGTCTGCCTTATAGTGAAAGAGAAAGTCCCTCAGTTGTGTCCACCTCTTTGCAACCCCATGTACGATACAGTCCATGGAATTCTCCAGGCCAGAATACTGGAGTGGGTAGACTTTCCCTTCCCCAGGGGATTGTCCCAACCCAGGGATTGAACCCAGGTCTCCCACATTGTAGGTGGATTCTTTACCAGCTGAGCCACCAGGAAAGCCCAAGAATACTGGAGTGGGTAGCCTTATCCCTTCTCCAGGGGATCTCCCTGACCCAGGAATCAAACTGGGGTCTCTCACATTGCAGGCAGATTCTCTACCATCTGAGTCACCAGGGAAGCCCAAGAAAACTGGAGTGCGTAGCGTATCCCTTCCTCCAGGAGATTTTCCCAACCCAGGCGTCAAACTGGGCTGTCCTGCATTGCAGAGGGACTCTTTACCAGCTGAGCTTCCAGAGAAGCCCAAAGCAGTGAACAAGACAACTGATCCACCTTTTTGCAGCCGGGTTGCTAAAGTTGGTTACCTTCTAATGCTAAGGGCCCCGTGATATCATTCCCTTGGAAGGTTCAAGAATCACTCCAGATTGGTAAAGTGCAAGCAAAAGGGTGAGAAGGTATGTCTTCCCAGTCAGCTGGACAAGAAGAAAAATATTTCCTTCCCTGGGGAAGGAGACTGGGAGACACCCCAGAAGCAAACCAATCAAGGCAAAACACAGGGTCAGGGCAGAAAAAGACACGGGGAGTCTGGAAGGCATGACAACATCTCTCTAGAGCAAGTATTCTCCCTCCATCATTCACTCCACCTCCTGCCCACGTCCAGAAACCAAACACCAGGAATAGTAAACCCATGAGCAGTCAAACTCTGGGAGCTGGTGATGGACAGGGAGGCCTGGCGTGCTGCAGTCCACGGGGTCGCAAACAGTCGGACACGACCGAGCGACTGAACTGAACTGAACTGAGGAGTCAAAATGCAAGCTGAGGCAAGATAAGTGAAGAAATACGTAATCTCATTTTCCAGCACTGCAATGATGGTGCCAACATAGAGTTGTGACCGCCGAAACTACTCTTATCAAAGATTGAAAAGGAAAACCAAGAGACCCCCATGTTTCTTTACCTCTGCTCTGATGCATAAAGGCTGGAATGATTCATATCTCCATCTCCTCAATTGCCAACACTTTAGACAAATGCACATTTTAAATAACTCACTGAATAATTTTCAAAAATAAACTAAGTCCACCCTCTTTGTTTTAACCAGAACTCACTGGCGGAGAGCCTGTAATTTGTTTTAAAAAAATAGAAAAAAAAAATCATCTCTCACAGGCATTTGTCAATCCAAAAAAATTATTGGCTAGGAAATATTTGTTTTCCTCGTAGTTCAGTTGGTAAAGAATCTGGTGCAGATCTCCTGCAGTGCAAGAGACCAGGGTTCTATGACTGAGTCGGGAAGATGCCCTGGAGAAGGAAATGACAATCCACTCCAGCATTCTTGCCTGGAGAATCCCATGGACGGAGAAGCCTGGCGGGCTACAGTCCATGGGGTTACAAGAGTGGAACATGACTCAGCAACTAAAGAGAGAGAGAAAAAGAAATATTTGGGGGAAAAAAAATGAGCTTAAGCATTAGAAATACGATGATAGAGGACTTCCCTGGTCATCCATTGGCTAAGACTTCTTGCTCCCCATGCAGAGGGCCCAAGTTCGATCCCTGGTCTGAGAACCAGAGTGAACATGCCCCTACTCAAAGTTGACATGCTGCAACTGAAGACCCCTTTTCCAGTAGTCATGTATGGATATGAGAGTGGGACTATAAAGAAAGCTGAGCACTTAAGAATTGATGCTTTTGAACTGTGGCATTGGAGAAGACTCTTGAGAGTCCCTTGGACTGCAAGGAGATCCAACCAGTCCATCCTAAAGGAAATCAGTCCTGAATATTCACTGGAAAGACTGATGCTGAAGCTGAAGCTTCAATCCTTTGGCCACCTGATGTGAAGAGCTGACTCGCTGGAAAAGACCCTGATGCTGGGAAAGATTGAGGGCAGGAGGAGAAGGGGATGGACGACAGAGGATGAGATGGCTGGAAGGCATCACTGACTCAATGGACAAGAATTTGGGTAAACTCTGGGAGTTGGTGATGGACAGGGAGGCCTGGCCAGCTGTGTTTCATGGGGTCACAAAGAGTCAGACACGACTGAGCCACTGAACTGAACTGAAGATCCCCACAAGCCACAACGAAGATGGAAGAGACTGTCTGCTGCAACTAAGACCCAGTGCAGCCGACTATGTAGAGAAATATTTTAAAACCCATAATGATACCTGAAAATACACACTCTCTCAGAAAGATTCTATCTTCCCTTTCCCTTCCGCTCTCTTTAAAAAAAAAAAAAAAAAGAGAGAGAGAGAGAGGGGGGGGGGGGGGGGGGGGGTGGGAATAAAAACCTTTTTACTGGATGTAATGAATGCCCGGGACTTTCCCAGATGGAGAATGGGGGGCGGGGGCCATCTGAGTGTACACAGCTCAACAGAAGGAAGGCTCGGGGCAGATGCAAGAGCAGACTGTACCCGGGGGGCCTGCGAGCTGTGTACTCCAAGGCAGGAGAACACACCGTGCCCGGCAGAAGTGGAGGGAAGGCAAGCGGAAACGGGAGACCCAGGCGTATCGTCAAGATTCTTGTGTCACGTGCAAGGGCTCTTCCAGGTGGTACCCAGGGAGCCACGGCCGGGATCCGTCTCCCAGCAGGAGATGGTGTCATCAGCTCTGAACTGGAAGATGTTCGTGATGGCAGCGTGGAGGGTGGATGGGCACTGGGGGGTGGGGGCGGGATGCTTGATAAGTGAAGAGGCCATTCAACGAAGATTAATCAAACCAGAAGAAGAGGGACTTCCCTGGTGGTCCGGTGGCTAAGACTCTGACCCACGCTCCCAAGGCAGGAATCCTGGGGTTGTGATCCTTGGCAGGGAGACTAGACCCCTCATGTTGCAATTAAGACCCTGCATGTCACAAATAAGACCAGGAATGTTGAGTTTTAAGCCAGCTTTTCCAGGCTCCTGTTTCACCCTCATCAAGAGGCTATTTAGTTGCTGTTGGCTTTCTCTGCCATGCCGGCTGCAGACTGAATATCTGTGTCCTCTCTGAATTGTTCAAGTCTAATCCCTACTGTGATGTCTTTGGAAGGTGACTGGGTCTTGAGATTGGAGCTTGCATGAATAAAATCAGTGTCCTTAGAAAAGGGACCACCTTTGCTCAAACCAGAGAACTCTCTCACCCTCTTCACCATGTGAGGTTCCGGTGAAAAGATGGTATCTGTGAACCAGGAAACAGGTTCTCACCAGATACCGTATCTGTTGACACCTTGATCCTGGAATTCTGGCCTCCAGAAATGCGACAAATAAATGTCTCCTGTTTAAACCCCTCCCCACCCCACATCACCCATCGCCAATCAGAGGCATTTTTGTTACAGCAGCTCCAAGGAACTAAGACAGTGTATCTTTGCTCTTAATTATAGAGGAAAGGCTTCCCTTGTGGCTCAGCTGGTAAAGAATCCACCCGCGATGTGTGAGACCTGGGTTCCATCCCTGGGTTGGGAAGATCCCCTGGAGAAGGGAAAGGCTACCCACTCCAATATGCTGACCTGGAGAATCCCGTGGACTGTAGAGTCCATGGGGTTACAAAGAGTCGGACACGACTGAGCGACTTTCGTATAGGAAAGGTTTTCAGAAGAGTACTGCTACAGAGTTATCTTATTACATTTTTATATATAACACCTAATTTCTTTCAGAATTCTCCATCAATTCAGCAAAGTGTGAGAATGTTCCTTTGACCATGTCCACAGATAAATGCATTTAGCTTTCTCATGAAGCTAGGCAAGAGTATAATAGCATAAAGGAAAATAATATATATTTGCCTGTCTCTATAGACTTCTTTGGTGGCTCAGCTGGTAAAGAATCCACATGCAATACGGGAGACCTGGGTTCACTCTGTGGGTTGAGAAGATCCCCTGGAGAAGGGAAAGGCCCCCCACTCCAGTATCCTTGCCTGGAGAATTCCATGGACAGTCCATGGTGTGGCAAAGACCAAGCAACTTTCACTTTCACTTTCAAATAAAGTGATGCAAAATATTATAAAATTCATCAGCCTATCTCTAAACATGAACAGGTTTGGGCATTTCTATTGATGGAGTTTTAGACATTATACTTCCTCAACTATGAGCTTGCTAATAGTTTTGACAGCATCCTTTGCAAGTTGTTCCTCTCTTTTTCATTTTTGCCCATTTCTTCCTTTCATTCTTCGTTTGCTCTTCTTACCTACACACAATTCCCATATCTTCCCAGTGCATTTCACTGCCCACGATTCACAGGGGAGCAGGCATTTTTTCATTTACAGAAGCCCAAATTTGCAAATCCATGAAAGAGGAAAGGGGGGAAACGGTCCCCTTTGGAAACTGGCCAAAAATGCTGGCGGAAGCAGTTTCATTTTCTAGGTGGCATTTCTCAAACTCATGCATGGAGTGTTTTAAATTGCACATGTGACCTTTTTAGCAATAGCAGCAAATGCCGAGAGAAAATGCAGCCGTCTTCACTTTCTACCCTGGGCCCGTGCAGAAGCCATTTTTCACGGTCCGTGGCCAGAGTTCCCGATAAGAGTGTCAAGATGCCTGAGACCAGCCATTCATATACGAACGGTTCTCCACCCCGGGGTGGGGTGTATTCATACATCTGTCACCGTGTGCGGGAGCTTGCTTTCCTCTGCTTTTATTCAGGGATGATGTGGTGTGATGCCACATGCCTGGATCCCCCATAAAAAGGAAGTCAGCTCTTAATATGCTGTCGTGTAGTCTAGGCCAGGAAAATCCCTCCATCGCTACCGGAACTAGAGACTTATTCTACATCATCAGGTGACTAAAGAGGGCTTGTGCAAGGCTTTCATCAATGACCCTCAGGGATTAAAACTGGAAAGGAAAAATAATCAACTTCCACTTTCTCCATCTAAGCACCATATCTACTATTTTACACATAGCTTTTTCACCAAAGTAACCGTAAACACTGCTGAATTATGAACATGTCTGACGATAAGATTAAAAAAGTATAATATAATAAAATATAATAATATAATATAAAATATGTGTGTGTGTGTGTGTGTGTGTGTACAGAGTTGGCCAAAAAAACTTCATCTGGGTTTTCCTGCAAGATGTTATGGAAAAACCCAAAGGAACTTTTTGACAACCTTACAAACACATACACACACACACACATATATATATAATGCCATATTCATATGGATCATTATTCTAAATTAATAAAAGCATCTCTTCGTAAATGTCAGGAAGTAGAATTCATACCAGACAATGAAGAAAAAGATTACTTACAGCCATTAACATCTGGGTACATTCAACAATGGAAGAAAAATAATTTAACTTTAGAAACTGTTATGACTTAAGAAATAATGACCTAAAAAGAAATATTAAGAAACGTCTCTCAATTATTTGATCAACTTTTCCTTTAAGGTCAATAGATGTCTCATTATATGTTTTTAGGATTAAAATGATGTAACGACTTTTCCAAAATCTTAAAAAAAATAACATGGATGATACAATCTCAGCAGTGAATTTTCATGTAAAATTAAGAAAAACACAACAATTTACAATTTTCGTTTTAAGTTTTCTAGGAAAATGGTTTTTGACAATCATTTTATCCCCAAAATTTCTATCAGGGAACTAAATCCCGCATGTCACCACCAAAAAAAAAATCTAAGAGCTTGCATGCCACAGTCAAGAGTTCACGTTTCACAACTAAAGATCCCACGGGCCATAGCTGAGAACCAGCACAGCCAGATTAAACAAGAAAATAAAAATATACAAAAATTAAATGCTTCAGCTACCTTCACTTGTTCATTTCCCACAGCACGAAGATCACGTGCTGACATGACGTATGACTTGACATATATTATATGATAGGAAAGGCACTGTCTTGCCCAAATCTACTCTTTGCAT
Organism: Cervus elaphus; assembly: GCF_910594005.1. Lineage (NCBI taxonomy): Eukaryota > Metazoa > Chordata > Mammalia > Artiodactyla > Cervidae > Cervus > Cervus elaphus. The sequence goes on along the minus strand of NC_057848.1, from coordinate 175,651,693 downwards.
TCAGGACTCACCACCCTGCCCCCATCGAGAACGGTATACCATCCTGGGTTTGCCCAAGACCATCACAGGTACCACGCCCCGTGGGTCTGCTCACCCACTGTTTTGTCCACTGAACTCCTTCTTCACTGCCTTCGACAAAACACCCTTTAGGCATCAAATCTGAAAAGATAACGCGGAGCTTTCTGTTTGTTCCCACAAGTCTGTTAACACAGATTCGCCACACACGGTATGCAGAAATAAAAACAAAAGTATTACTCACTCAGCCCTGTCTGACTCTCTGCGACCCCGTGGACTGTAGCCCGCCAGGCTCCTCTGTCCATGGGATTCTCCAGGCACGAACACTGGAGTGATGCCATTTCCTTCTCCATGGGATCTTCTCGACCCAGGAGAAGATCTTCCCATCTCCTGCGTCTCCTGCATCGCAGGTGATTTCTTTACCCCCTGTGCCATCAGGGAATCTGTCCACACCAGGATCTCAGCCGCAAGAATCGTCTCAGTCTGTCTTATGATCAAACTCTCTGTCCTATCCCACCCTGGTACCCAGAAAGCAACGCACACGTGTCTGTTGCCTTGACTTTATCACAGGAATTAGAGGTGAGATTAAAACAAAATTACTAAACCGTCCTTTGCTTGTAATCAACATGCTTTGTTTAGGGATTTCCCTGGCGGTCCAGGGGTTAAGACTTTGCCTTCCAAAGCAGAGGGTATGGACTTGATCCCTGGTTGGGTCAGTGAGATCCCACAGGCCTTGTGGCCAAAATACCAAAACGAAGAACAGAAGCGGCATTGTGAGAACTTCAATAAAGACTTTAAAATGGATCATATTAAAAAAAAAATTTTTAATAACTTTCTTATATAGCTAGGAAGTAAGTAAACTATTTCCTTTAAGAATAAAATCGATGGAACAGTTCCATCTTTAAATGTTCCCTGGGTGACAATGATGCTTTCACATGGCATCGGGGTCCAAGTCATCCGAGACAATGATGTAACCCATGGCAAAACCACGCAGACATCAAGGGATATTAGTGATGGAGAGAGGTGGACATTTAGCTTTATCATCTGGCCAGTCACTGAATCACTCACATCTCCATGAAAAATCCATTCTATCTCCTTTATCTTAATTCTTATTTTACAGTGTCAAAGTTTGCATTTAGCTGTCTTTTTTGTATCCTAAAAAATACAGTAGTACTCCTAAAATTTAGACAAGCAAAAACACAAAGTTTATGTGCTGTGTTTTATTATTTTGTCTTAACTGTTACCCGCTTAATTGTGAGGCTGGCCACAAAGTTCATTCAGCTGTTCCATCAGATGTTACAGAAAAACCCAAACAAACCTTTTGGTCCGTCCAATGGTATATGCTGAACTATTACTATTCTGTATAACAATAATAATTATACATAATAAAATTCTTCCTGTTATTTCACTGTCAACATATAAATCAATAGATAACCAGATGGGTAGATAAAGAGGCACATAGGGTCCACTAGTAATATAGATTCTATAATCCACTATGAATATATTTAGAGAAATGCTAATTAAAATTATTTTCATCTGGGACTCGCCTGGTGCTGAAGTGGTTAAGAATCCACTTTGCAATGCAGGGCACGCGGGTTCAATCCTTGGGCTGGGAAGTAAGATCCCATGTGCCCCTGTATGCCACCATTAGAGATCTCCCATGATGTAATGAAGATCCTTTATGCTGCAGATCAGACCTGATGCAGCCAAATAAATAAAGACTTAAAACTTTATTTTTGTCTTAAGAGTCTCAAGAAGCTACCAGAAATAATGGGGAATAAAGTCAGTACCGCATACCTGACGTGGAAAACAAGCAAGTTAATTATAATGCCATATCTTTATCTTTCTATTTACACTTGTCCTTGCTTTTTCTCTTAGCACAACCTCTTTGTCAGACATGTAAAAGTAGTTAATATAATTAGATTTGGGCGCATGCTCATTCCCATAAAACTCCAAGTGTACGATCCTGTGTGAGGAGGTATAAAAACAACAGTTATCATTTCCCCTTTCCCCATCAAGAATGGAAATGAGACTCGATCCAAGAGCACTTGATAAAAACGCCATCATCTTATAAAACTGCACCCTTCAACGGAGTGAACTGCACTCTCAACTCGTGAAAGAGACGAAGGAGGATTTCCATAACAGGTGGGATATTTTAGAGAAAGGGGCTCTGTGATTTTCGCCCCAGAGAGGACAGGTCAGTATGTGTGGAAACACTATTGGTTTTCATACCTTGGTGGAGAATACTACTGGGATCCAGTGGGTAGCAGAAAGGGTTGATGCTACATTTCTTAAGATGGACAAGAAGGGTCACACACACAGGCACACATACACCGAAAAAAAAAAAAAAAAAAAAAAAGAAATATCCAGGCTGAAAGGTCAATAGAGGCAAGGCTGAGAAATCTAGTATTATACAGAAGAGATGGGGAGAAACAAAGGGAAAAGGAAGAAAGGAAGGCTGGGAGAAAGGCTTAAGGAAGAAGTAGATAAAGAGAGGATGCTGACATGGAGGGCGGGAATTTAAGACATCCACAGAAACAACTTGCTCTCACGACAGGAGGTTGGTTATGTGCAAAAACAGATCATTGATTCCCACAAGTAACCGAAAACAAGACGTTTTCATCTCCATTTAACTGCAAGAACTGTAATACCTTGTTGCAGGTATTGGACTGCAACAGGTATGGGACAGGTATTGGACTTGTTGAAGGTAAGGATTGATGCTGAAGCTGAAGCTCCAATACTTTGGCCACCTGATGAGAAGAGCTGACTTGTTGGAAAACACCCAGATGCTGGGAAAGATTGAAGGCGGGGGGAGAAGGGGACGACAGAGGATGAGATGGCTGGATGGCATCACCGACTCCATGGACATGAATTTGAGCAAACTCCCTGTATTGGTGATGGACAGGGAAGCCTGGTGGGCTGCGGTCCATGGGGTCGCAAAGAGTCAGATCCGACTGAGCCACTGAACTGAACTGAACTGAGATCCGTGATTTGCCCCAAGCACCGCAGGTTCAAAGTGTCTACTTCCAGGGAGACCTTCTATTTACATGAAGTCAAGAATGAGGGACTTCCCTGGTGGCCCAGAGGTTAGGAATCCGTTATCCAAAGCAGAGGAAGTGGGTTCCTTCCCTGGTCAGCAAACCATGAACCCACATACCACAAGGCAGTGAAGGCCTCCTCTTATAACTAGAGAGAAGCTGGCATGTGGCAACAAAGTTTCCACATACTGCAACCAAGACCCAACACAGCCAGATGAATGCATCTATTTCTAAAGAATGCAAGTCAGTGACTTGACATATTCGCTACTATAAGACCCCGTCTAATGTCACCTGTCTTAGGTTCCAGAAAACAGAACTGTCACAAAAGGAACATAACATTTTCACGCTCTGCCAAGTCGCTTCAGCTGTGTCCGACTCTATGCGACCCCATGGACTGCAGCCCACGAGGCTCCTCTGTCCATGTGATTCTCCAAGGCAAGAATCCTGGAGCAGGTTGCCATTTCCTCTTCCCATACATGTTCATACCTGAATGCAAAAGTCTGGTTTCTAAAAACAGTGCCCTTCCCTTACAGGATATGAAAACAGATTCTGTTAATGGCCGAGTAGCTGCCTCAAGAACTTAGGCACTGTGGAAAATCAGTAATCGGTACGGGATGGGTTTCATGCAGACACACACAAAATGGAATTACCCTTTTAATGCTATTTGTTCCTCTCATCCTCCTATTTAAGATTAGGACCCATCATTACAACATGGAGCTCTATTCCTGCCAACTGTTTAATACCATGAAATCCCTTTTCATGAAAGCTATTGTCTCATGGATCTGTGTTACAGGGTAAGAGATAGTCCAATTCTCTCTGGGGGGCGGGGGGAAGATACTGGCTCATAGAGGAAGAGTGTATGAGAACTAGTTTTGACAGCTAGCTAAGGTCAGCATCGTTATTCCTTTTTTCCATCCTCCGAGCTTTGCTTATTCCTACACTTCCATCCCTTCCTCCCTTCTTCCAGCCTTTCTTCCCTCTCTCCCTATTTCTTTCTCTTTATTTCTTGATCTGGAGAAAGTTTCTGAAATGAAAAGCTTCCTCTTACATCATCGGTAGATATAACATGATACATAATCCTCAGATACAACCTCCCTCTCTAGAACAATCGCATCTGGATAAGACATGCGGGTGGGGTTAACCAGATAGGACAGGGGTAAAGAATCCACCCGCCAATGCAGGAGACCTGAGCTCGTTCCCTGGGTCAGGAAGATCCCTCGGAGGAGGAAAGGGTAACCCACTCCAGTATTCTTGCCTGGAGAATCCCATGGACAGAGGAGCCTGGTTGGCTACAGTCCATGGGGGTTGCAAAGAGTCAGGCACGACTAAATACGCAGACACATCAACATTCTATCCCAAAGTACTAGGAATGAAGTAGGGCATCTTCTCAGTGAAGAGATTTGAAAGTCACTGCTGAATTTCAGACACCTTTATCACAAAGCTGTAGGAACCCACTGCTGCTTCCACTAGACCTAAAATTAGACCAACCGTTATAACCGGCTCTGCTTGGGATGGAGGTGTTTCCCGAGTCAGGGGCCCTTGGTCCTACAGATGGGAAGCGTTATTCGCTCAGCCATGCCCGACTCTGTGCGACTCCATGGACTGTAGCCCGCCACGCTCCTCTGTCCATGGGATTCTCCAGACAAGAATACTGGAGTGGGTTGCCATTTCCTCCTCTAGGGGATCTTCCCAACGCAGGGATCGAACCCAGGTCTCCTGCACCGAAAACCTGAAGATTCTTTACCATCTGAGCCGCCAGGGAAGCCCATGTACAAAGATGGCAGAGTACTGAATTCAGGATATAAATTCAGTCATTTCTCTTTCTGGTCAGGGGTCTTGAACACATAAGTCTTTTGTCTCTTGTCTCTTGTCATTTGGCAAGAGAGGTATCAACAGATAATCTCGTAGTGGAAAGGGGAATCAGTACAGACTCTGTGGAAAGAAATCAGGCAATATCTACACAAGTTTAAAATGGCATGCCAAGATTAGGACTTTCCCACAAAATCGTTGTTGCTCAGTTGCTAAGTTACGTCCAACTCTTTGCAAGTCCGTGGACTGCAGCACTCCAGGCCCCTCTGTCCTTCATTGTATCCCAGAGTTTGCTCAAACTCATGACCATTAAGTCGGTGATGCCATCCAACCATCTCATCCTCTGTCGTCCCCTTCTCCTCCTCTCTTCAGTCTTTCTCAGCATCAGGGTCTTGTCCAATGAGTCAGCTCTTGGTTTCAGGTGGCCCAAGTATTGGAGCTTCAGCATCAGTCCTTCCGATGAAATTTCAGGTTTGACTTCCCAAAGGATTGACCAGTTGGATCTCCTTGCAGTCCAGGGGACTCTCAAGAGTCTTTTCCAACACCGCAATTCGAAACCATCAATTCTTCAGTGCTCAGCCCTCTTTATGGACCAACTCTCACATCCATACATGATTACTGCAAAAACTATAGCTTAGGCTATTACCGAGGATGAACTAAGTGGAAAATACTCATAAAATATGACCGACTGCAAAAGAAGATGACAATGGTTATATGTCTTCCAGCGCAGACAGAAGTGAAGTTTCACAGACAAATGTGGATTCTGGAGGACACGTTTGGGATTTTACTACTGAAAACTCATCCTGGTGGCCATTTGGAGAGGGGAGAGTTCAACAAGCCATGAATCTAACGCAGACAAAGCCCGTCCAAGGGCACATCCGTCAATCTCCCTCACGTTTCTCTCTGGTGTTGTCAGGGTCTATTGACAGGGGTGCTTCCCGACTCTTGCCTACGTCTCAGGGCCAGCCTCGCGCAGGGATTAGTGATCACTCTGGAGTGGGAATGCATAAACAATAATCTCATTATTTGAAATCACTGACATCAACAATCCACTCTGGAGTGCCCCCTGGTTCAGCATCAACCTTTACAGTGTCATGCTCAGAATTAATCTTTAGAATATGCATTTTTTTAAAAAAATATATATCAAGGCTGTAAGGTAAAATCAGTCCTTACTGCATGAACAATGCAAATGAAATTCTGTTTTGCAAGGGAAAACGACTGTGTCCCTAGACGCCCAAAGTGCCTCTCCTAGAAGAATGGACAGTGTAAGCCATTATGTGAGGAATTCAAGGTCACAGATGTTAATCTGCTGAGAGCTTCTGGCTGTTTGACATTAAGATCTCATGAGCCGAAGCAAGCACACACAACCACGAGTGGGTATTGCCACGAGAAAGAAAATGTTTCAGAAATGTTTGGCTAAAATCAACCATTTCAACCCCAGCAAAAGGAGATTTGCAAATCAAGTTAAAAATAATCAGTGAAACCATCCTAATAGATTGAAGGTGGGAGGAGAAGGGGACGACGGAGGATGAGATGGTTGGATGGCATCACCGACTCGATGGACATGAGTCTGAGCAAGCTCCAGGAGTTGGAGATGGACAGGGAGGCCTGGCGTGCTGCAGTCCATGGGGTCGCAAAGAGTCAGACACGACTGAGCGACGGAACTGAACTGATCCTAATAGCTATTTAAATACATCTCAAGAGTGCTTCCCTTATTCCCAAACAGCTAGATTCCTGTAAAGGATGGAAAGACTGGGATATCTGAGGTGTCAGTGGATTAACTAGACCTCACATGAGACACTCAACTCGCCCGTGGGTGGGTCACCTATTAATGATGGATTAACACTATCTGTGGGGCTTCCCTGGTGGTCCAGTGGGAAAGAATCCGCCTGCCAATGCAGGACATGAGCGTTTGATCTCTGGGATGGGAAGATCCCCTGGAGAAGCAAATGCAACACCCCCTCCACTATTCCTGCCTGGGAGATCGCATGGACGGAGGAGCCTGGTGGGCTACAGTCCATGGGGTCACAAAGAGTCAGACATGACTTAGCAACTAAACCACAACAACAATGCTATCCATCTGACATGAAGTGAGTAATACCATCAAAGCACTTACGTGGCAGTTTAGACATTGAAAAGTCTGACAAAAATGTGAGCAAATATGAAATAACTGAACAAAATTATTAAATGCTGATTTGAAAGACAGCATTGCTCTTTTAGTCTATTCAGTTCAGTTCAGTCGCTCAGTCGCGTCTGACTCTTTGAGACCCCATGGACTGCAGCATGCCAGGCTTCCCTGTCCATCACCAACTCCCAGAGCTTGCTCAGACTCATGTCTATCGAGTCAGTGAAGCCACCTTTTAGTCTGTGAAGCTGTGTAAAATGGGACCTTCAAAAATGATTGCAGTTGGTTGAGTGAAAAAAGAAAAAAAAAAAAAAGAACTAATCCCTAGTTAAAATATGGCATACCCTCGATCCATAAGCAATGAGAGAAGACAGCATAGATTTGAAGATGCAGTTTCTTTCTTCAAGAAAGGACAATTGTGGAAAGAGAAACTGAGACTGGGAGAAAATTTTTGCAGATGATACATCTGGCAAAGGCTTAATTTCCAAAATACAAAGCCAGCTCATACAACTCTATATTTAGAAAACAAACACTTCATTCGAAAAATGAGCAGAAGACCTATACAGACATTTCTCCAAGAAAACATACAGATGGCCCACAGGCAAAGGCAAAGACGCTCAGTATTACTCATTGTTAGAGAAATGGAAGTCAGAATTATAATGAAGTATCACCTTTCACTGGTCAGAGTGGCCATCATCAAAAAGTCTACAAATGACTGGAGAAGGCAGGGAGAGAAAGGAACCCTGCTGCACTGTGGGTAAGAAAGGAAATTGGCACAACCACCATGGAAAACAGCATACGAGGTTTCTTAAAAGAATAAAAATAGAGCTGCCATACAATACGGCAGCCCCACTCACATGCATACACTCAAGCAAAACTGTAGTCCAAAAAGACACATGCACACCAGTGTTCACTGAAGCCCTGGGCACAAGAGTCAAGACACGGAAGAAAGCTAAATATCCATCCACAGAGTAATGGATAAAGAAGATGTGAGACACTCAGACAGAGGAATATTACACAGTCATGAAAAACAAGGAAATAATGCCATTTGCAGCAAGACAGGTGGGCCTAGGGATGGATGATCACACCAAGGGAAGTCAGAGATAGAAAGACAAATATCATATGATATTACTTGTATGTGGCATCTGAAAAATGTTACAAATGAACTTACTTGCAAGAGAGAAAAACACTCGTGAACATAAGAAAAAAGAAAACAAACTTAACGGTCACCAAAGAGGAAAGGGAAGTAGAGGGATAAATTAGGAATCGGGCATTAATAAATTCACACAGTTATGTATAAAACAGATAAACAAAGAACTACTATACAGCACAGGGAACTCTGTTCAATATCCCATGATAAACAATAGTGGATAAGAATAACAAACAAAAAAGAATGTATTGTATATACATGTGTATGTGTGTAAAATTACTTTGCTATATACTTGAAACTAACACAACATTGTAAATGAACTCTACTTGAATGAAACGTGTTTCTTGTGAAATCACTAGTTTGAATGCAAAAGAAAAGAATGCCAAGGGTTAACGAAGAGCTAGGTGGAGAGACAAAAAATAAGTCAATTAAAACCCGTGAAAAGAATGTTCTAGCAAAGTATAGAAACCGTACAACATATAAACAGAGAAAAATCTATACAAATGGATGTATAGTGAATTTGACCCTTTGCTGTGAAAATGAAAAAAAGATTTATAAGACAGGTTTCAATAAGGACTAATAAATATTAAATACATAACCATTAAGCAGGTATTAATATTTCAGAAGAGACAAATTCAGTAATAACATTCACATACTGGCTTTTCAAATTTTATATCATTTTTGGATATTATGAAAGATAAGATTTTTAATTGTAAAAGTATTTTTAATTTTATTTTCATCAGCAGGAATATGATGATGACTATGTATGTCTCAGAATTTCAGTTATACCGTATGGATACATTTTGATATAAAAATATTTTTAATAGAAACTGGCAAGATGTCTACATTAAAATTGACAAGCTTGCTCGAAAAATTAAGAGGATTCAAATAACAGAGCACTAAATCATGTTAATGAGTTGGAAGACTCGGTACTCTTAAAAGTTGTCAAATTATTTATAGAATCCTAACCATTTTAATTAAAAAACCCCCAAATCCATTTCTTTGTTATAATAATACACATTCTATAAGTCTATATGGTGTTTCACAAATTAACTTTTTTTCTAATATTTTCACCTTTAAAAGTTGCTATGGTTAATGGTTTATGGTCAGTTTTACTTGACTACAGAGGATGAGATGGTTGGATGGCATCACCAACTCCATGGACATGAGTTTGAGCTAGCTCCGGCAGCTGGTGATGGACAGGGAAGCCTGGCGTGCTGCGGTCCATGGGGTTGCAAAGAGTCGGACACGACTGAACGACTGAACTGAACTGAGAGTGATATACAAATGTGTTTGTCTTTAAATCTGAGATCTTGATAAAATCACTTGTGTTTTACCACTCCGTAAATTCTTTAGAAGTCACTACATAACCAAGCATGTCATCCGCATGTAAAGACAGTTCTTCCATTCCAAATACATATACATAATTCCTTTATTTTAAAACCCTCCTGCCCTGGTGAAGACCTCCAAGTTTCTGTTAGACAGAGGTGGGGAGAGCAGACATCTTTGTCTTTGTTTCAGATCTTATTGTAAAAGGAAAGCAATAATCAACCTATTTTTTTGTTGGTTATCCTCTTGAAAATGCTTTGAGTAATGTTTCAAAATGTAAGCCACAGGAGAAATAAAATCTAATAAGCAACTCTTAATGATACTGCCGTGATTGTTTTTTAAAAAAAGGGGGTTTCTGGAGATTCCCTCATCCTAATTCCAGCCAGCTAGCCATCCTTTTGTGACCCCAGAGGAAAAAAAAATTACAGGACCCCCAAAATGAGAGACATGATTTAACAAGCTGGGGGAGAAGTCAGGAAAAGCTAAAAACAAAGAGAAATACATTCATCTCGGAGATTTGCCAGCAAATACACCCTGTGACCTTCAGGTGCTCTAAGATGATGACTTTATAAAGGGTACTCTCAACTTGAAAACGGGAGTTTTTCAAAGACTCCACGTCACGCATCAGTTCACAGATCCACCCATACGCAAGAGCCGAAGGATCACGGACAATTCAAATCAGTTCAACATCAGGTTTCAAACAAAAACTGCCAGAAGCCCTCAAATCAGAGCTCTTTGCAACCAGCCACTTGAAGAATCAACGTCTAGCATTTCAGGGGCGTGAGTGACAGGGTCTCCTTGTTTGCCCTCTGACTTTGGAAATGGGAAAAAAAAAAAGAGAGAGAAAAATAAACACCTCCACAGTGAGGACTCAGTGGCTTGGACCTAAAATGTGGGAAGTAAAGAACCCAGTGGAAAGCTAGGAGGGTATAAGGGATGGCCATGAAATTACAGACATCTGAGACCCATGGGGTAGCTGGGCCAAGGTCTTCTGAGAACACGGACTCCCTTCCCTAGGCACCATTTTTTATCTTTGTTTGCATGCCCAGGGTCTGTCATTGGCTTAGATGGGAGTAGACAGCAAGTCCATACGGTCAAAGCTATGGTTTTTCCAGTGGTCATGCATGGCTGTGAGAGTTGGACCATAAAGAAAGCTGAGCGCCGAAGAACGGATGCTCTTGAACTGTGGGGTTGGAGAAGGCTCTTGAGAGTCCCTTGGACGGCAAGGAGATCCAACCAGTCCATCCTAAAGGAAATCAGTCCTGAGTGTTCATTGGAAGGACTGATGCTGAAGCTGAAACTCCTATAACTTGACCACCTCATGCGAAGAGTTGACTCACTGGAAAAGACCCTGATGCTGGGAGGGATTGGGGGCAGGAGGAGAAGGGGGCGACGGAGGATGAGATGGCTGGATGGCGTCACCGACCCGACGGACATGAGTTTGAGCAAACAGGTGAAGGGCAGGGAGGGCCTGGCTGCAGTCCATGGGGGTCGCAGAGTCAGACACGACTCAGCGACTCAACAACAGTAACAAAAGGCAGTGAAAAATGTGGATCCAAACGCTCAACATTATTACGGGAGAGAGGACAAGAGTCCAGAGAATTGAATCTGTGCCCCGCGTTATGAATGGCTGGAGAAATCCACAAATCTGACTCCTCCCTGCTCTTCTATATACTTTCCACCTGGCCCATCTCTACCTTTGCCCTTGAGATGCCCTGGTACCCTGAGATCCTGGATTATGCCAGCCCCTCTCTGACCCCAGGGTGTCTGTACGTTCCTGTCTCTCCACCACCAAGACTTGCTTCGCTGATAATCCACCTCGATCCTTTGGGGTCTTTGTCCTCACGATCCACGTGTCTCCTGGTGATGAGAGCCGTGAAATCATGAAAACAGGACCAAGCACTTGTTAAAGAGTGTAATTATCCCTGGGATAAGAAGGTGGGTTGTTTTTCCTCCGAAAGTATAGTTTCTCAGCCTCGCTGGGCATTGTTGATATTTTCTCCGATAATTCTCTGCTTTCAATCTTATTGCATTATAGTTGATTTACAATGTTGCGTCAATTTACGATGAACAGCAAAGTACTCCTGTTATATATATATATACACATACATTTTTTTTTAATATTCTTTTCCATTATGGCTTATTACATGATATTGAATTGAGTTCCCTGTCTTATACATTAGGACCTCGTTGTTTATCCATCCTATATGTAATCGTTTCTATCTGCTAAGCTGAAATTTTCAGTCTATTTCTGTCCCTGCCCCTTCCCCCTTGACAACCAGAAACGTATTCTCTGTCGGTGAATCTCTTTCTGCTTCAGAGAAGTTTACCTGGGTCACATTTTACCTTCCACATATAAGCGATATCACGTGATATTTGTCTTTCTCTGTCTGACTGGCTTCACTCAGTATGATAATCTTCAGGTCCATCGATGTGGCTGCAAATGGTATTTAGTTCGTTCCTTTTTCATGGCTGAGTAGTACTCTGTTCTGTCCTTGTACTGTCTTCTTTATGGGTCGAATGCTGATTCTCGTGAGACTGATCTTGTGCTCAGAGCCACCTTTGGCGTCTGTTCACTAGATGTCGTGAGTAAATCCCAGTCACAATGATCCAAACTGCCCTAAGACATGGTCAAGCGTCCGCTGGGGGCAAAATCACCGTTGGATGACAACCATGGATCTTGGAGAGAGTGTGGAGAAAAGGGAACCCTCTTACTCTGTTGGTGGGAATGCAAACTAGTACAGCCGCGATGGACAACAGTGTGGAGATTTCTTAAAAAAAAAGAACTAGAACTGCCATATGACCCAGCAATCCCACTCCTGGGCATACACACCAAGGAAACCAGATCTGAAAGAGACACGTGCACCCCAATGTTCATCGCAGCACTGTTTATAATAGCCAGGACATGGAAGCAACTTAAGGTACGAAACTGTTTTGTTCAACGTTCTAGTTTCAGAGTGTAGTTCCCCACAGAACACGTAGGAGGCCCTGACGAATGGATCAATCGACACTAACGGTGGGTTAATTTCGGATTCCATGATAACTGGTGGAATATTCTGAGAGGCACAACTCAAATCAGCAAGTCTGATTTATCAGCTTCTACCCAGGTCTGAGCACTCGGGTGACTTTGAAGAAGATATAAAAACACTGAAGGGCCTGGCTTCTTTCCCCCTATGACCTCTGTGGTTGTCAGTATAATTAATCCTGCTTTTGCTCCTTCTCTAGTTGGTTTCTGAGCTAACCGATTGCAGACACATGTCTTCACTCCCTCAACTGCTTCGTGCCACGCGTGCATCACCAGGCACCTGCCGTTCAAATCGGATGGGGGCAAGAGCTCTTCTGCCCATGGTGACGTCAGCAGTTACTACTGACATCATCATGTTCTGTGCAGACCAACTACTCTACCATTATTCTGGAAATACTGCCACTGGACTGAATTACCTACTCTATCAATCAGCATTATTTCAGGACTTCCCTGGTGCCTCAGCTGGTAAAGAATCCGCCTGCAATGCAGAAAACCCTGGTTCCATTCCTGGGTCACGAAGATCCCCCGGAGCAGGGATAGGCTACCCACTGTACTGTTCTTGGGCTTCCCTGGTGACAGAAGATTCTTCAGCTGGTGAAGAATCTGCGTGCAATGCAGGAGACCTGGGTTCGATCCCTGGGTTAGGAAGATTCCCCCTGAGAAGGGCAACAGCTACCCACTTCAGCATTCTGGCCTGGAGACTTCCTTGGACTGTATAGTCCATGGGGTCACAGAGTCGGACAGGACTGAGTGACTTTCACTGGTGGCTCAGACAGAAAATAATCTGCCTCTAATGTGAGAGACCTGGGTTCGATCCCTGGGTCAGGAAGATGCCCTGGAGAAGGGAATGACAACCCACTCCATTATGCTTGCCTGGAGAATCCCATGGACAGAGGAGCCTGGCAGGCTACAGTCCATGGGGTCACAAAAGAGTTGAACACCAGTGAGTGACTTACAGACACAACACACACACACAGATAAAGAGATATAGATATCTATAAAAATAAGTATCTATTATCTGTATATCTCTGTCTACAGTCCATGGGGTCAGAAAGAGTCGGACACCTCTGAGTAACTCAAACATACAATACACACAGAGTATCTATCTATCGATCTGTCTATCCATCTCTGTATTTCTGTACCTCCATCTACAGTCCATGGGGTCTCAGAGTCAGACACAACTGAGTGACCGACACCTTGACTTCACTTTCAGTGTGATTTAAGCCTTCGGCATGGAGGAACAAGCCGATGCCGGAAAAATGATCAGGCGGCGCTGGGATGCAGTCAGTGTGAAGCCAAGAGTCCTGTCTTTGCTTCCTTGTTGGGAACAAGACCGTGTACCCTCCATCTCGGTTTCGTCTTCCTCACCATTTAAGCAAGGCATATGCCTTCCCCACCTAGATCAGCCAATGTCGTGCAAAATCGCAGTGAATGGCACGGAGGAAACACACAAGAGATGAATACCCTCAGATATAACCCTCCAGACTCAGCTAAGAGCGCAGGCGTAGCTAGAGACGGTCCACTCGTAAAGGTAGGTACCTGGAGGATGAGATGGCCACCCACCCACTCCAGCATTCTTGTCGGGAGAACCCCGTGGACAGAGGAGCCTGACGGGCTGCAGTCCATGGGGTCCCAAAGAGTCGGATGCAACTGAGTGACTGAACTGAACTGATATTTCAGTAAGGTAAATTTTTTTAAAAAGTACACAGATAATATGTCATGATTTTCTTTCAAACTGCAAACCACTTTTATTTCTAAACATCAACACGTCATAGCTCAGCACGACAGGGAAAATCCACACCATGTTTAGAGTATGCGAACCGTTAGGGTGCTACTTCCCAAACCATGAGGCTGGTATATTACATTTATTCCAAAAGTCAGTGCCTATAGCAAACAAAAGCTACAGAGAACATGCCTGTGAGGGGTATGTGTGTGTCTCTGTGTGTGGTGTGATTGTGTGTGAAGGCTATCTTGATGCATAAGTGGAATGGGTGATTAAATGTGGTGTCTGTGTATGCAGGGGGTATGTGTACATGTATTTGTTTGTGAGTGCTATATACATCCATATACACACCCATATATATACATGCACCCATCTATATATATATATATATATATACACATGCATATATACATACACCATATATATATACACACCCATATATAAACACTCATATACATATATATATACACCCATATATATATACACACCCATATATATACATGCACCCATCTAAATATATATACACATGCATATATATATACACCCATATATATATACACACCCATATATATATAAACACCCATATATATACACCCATATATATATATACACACACATATATATATATAAACACCCATATATATATATACACACACATATATATAAACACCCATATACATATATATACACCCATATATATATACACAGCCATATATATATAAACACACATATATATAAACACCCATATATATACACCCATATATATATACACACACATATATATATAAACACCCATATACATATATATACACCCATATATATATATATACACACCAATATATATATATATACACACCCATATATAGACACCCATATATATATATACACACATATATATATACCCATTTATATATACACACTCATATATATATACACACACCCATATATATACACACCCATATATATACACCCATATGTATACATACACTCATATATATACACAGCCATATATATATATTTATACACACACTCATATATATATACACACCCATGTATATACACCCATATGTATACATACACTCATATATATACACAGCCATATATATATATTTATACACACACTCATATATATATACACACCCATGTATATACACCCATATACATATATATACCCACATATATATATATATACACACATATATATTACCCATTTATATACACACACCCATATATACACACACCCATATATATATATACACACACATATATATACACACACATACCCATATATACATACACACACACCCATATATATATATACACCCATATATATACACACACCCACATAAATATACACACACTCATATATATACGCACCCATATATATATATACACCCATATATATACACACACCCACATAAATATACACACACTCATATATATACGCACCCATATATATATATACACACAGTCATATATATATATATATATACACCCATATATATACATATATATATATATACACACCCATATAGACACCCCTACATATATATATACGCTATATATATATGTGAGAGATGGACTATAAAGAAAGCTGAGCGCCAAAGAATTGATGCTTTTGAACCGTGGTATTGGAGAAGGCTCTTAAGAGTCCCTTGGCCTGCAAGGAGATCCAGCCAGTCCATCCTAAAGGACATCAGTCCTAAACATGCATTGGAAGGACTGATGCTGCGAAGAACTGACCCATTTGAAAAGACCCTGATGCTGAGAAAGATTGAATGCAGGAGGAGAAGGGGACGACAGAGGATAGGATCGTTGGATGGCATCACCGACTCGATGGACATGAGTCTGGGTAGACTCCGGGAGTTGGTGATGGACAGGGAGGCCTGGCGTGCTGCAGTCCATGGGGTCGCAAAGAGTCGGACACGACTGAGCGACTGAACTGAACTGAATATATATACGTGCTCAACACACCCATATATATATATATACACACCCACATATATATATGCATCCATATACCTATACACCCATATATATATATATACATACTCTTACTCACTTTAAAATCTACCCAGGGAGCAGGATGGGGTGGGGTGGCCTGGGAATACGGGGTTAGCAGATATAAACGACTACATATAGGACAGATGCACAACAAGGTCCTAACGTAGACCACAGGGAACTCCATTCAACACTCTGCGATAAACCATCCTGGGAAAGAATACAAAAAATCATGGATATATAACTGAGTCACAAAGCCACATTGCAGGAACTAACAGAACAGTGGAAATCAAGTATGGGCGTCCCTCATAGCTCAGTCTGTATATCACTAATCAACTATACTTCAATACAGTGAATCCTTTTAATGTAAACGTGTACTATGTCAGGGTTTTATTTCAAAATGTGGCCCAATGTTATTTTTATAACATCGACCCTTCACAGTTCAGCGCTGCAGGGGAATACACACCGCATTTACAGTATGTGAACCGTTAGGGTGCTGCTAACCAAACCATGATGTTGGTATATTACACTTGTTCCAAAATTCGGTGCCGACCGCAAGCAACAGCTACAAGGCACATGTGTCTGAGGAGCGCGGACGTGTATGTATCGTGTGACTGTGGGTGAGGGATGCCTTTGTGCATGAGGGGAATGGGCGTATGATCGCAGCGTGTAGGTATGTATGTGGTATGTGTATACATGTTTGTGAGTGAATGCTGTGTGTATATACATGCACACATACATTCGTGTGTGTGTGTGTGTGTGTGTATATATACATACTCTTGAAAATGAAAAAGTGAAAGCGAAAGTCAATCCAATCCAATCAGTCATGTCCAATTCTTTTTGAACCCATGGACTATACAGTCCATGGAACTCTCCAGGCCAGAACACTGGAGTGGGTAGCCGTTCCCTTCTCCAGGGGATCGTCCCAACCCAGGGATGGAACCCAGGTCTCCCGCCTTGCAGACGGATATCTTTATCAGTTGAGCTACCAGGGGGGCCCAAGAATATGGGGTGGGTAGCCTATCCCTTCTCCAGCAGATCTTCCCCAACCCAGGAATCGGCCGGGGTCTCCGGCATTGCAGGCAGATTCTTCACCAGCTGAACCACCAGGAAAGCCCCATATACACTCTTAATTCACTTTAAAATCTACACAAGGAAGGCGGGAGCCGTGGACTGTCACCAAAGGCCAACTACTGCATAGGATGGATCAAGAACAAGGTCCGGCCGCACAACAGAGGAGACTGTACCTCACATACCGTGATAAAATATAATGGGAAAGAATAGAAAAAAAGAAAACGCATATACCCGTGTGATCCAATCACTTGGCTGTAACAACGAACGCAACATTGCAGCATTGTCAATCAACGGCACGTCAATAAAACAAATTAATTTTAAAAGCGATTCAGTATGTTTCAGAAACCACACAGATCTCCATTTCAGATTTCAAAATGGCTAACGTTTATTGTAAAAGTCACTTCTTGAGCCAGCTTTCATGATTGCTCATTTATTTCCTACTCATTCTTAAGCGGCCTGAAGGCATTCTCGGAACGGCAGGCACTGACACATTTCTACAAATACGCATTTATAGAAAGAAACCTTGTATTTCATGATATATGTTTATGCACGGCTGAGTCGCTCTGCTGCGCAACTAAAACAATCGTAAGATGGTTAATTGGCTGTACTCCGATGGAAAATAAAAAGTGAAAGAAAAAAAAAAACACGCATTAAATGTAAAAAAAAAATAAAAGTTAAGCGATTGCAGAGCTGCCAAAGCTATGGCTGTCTCTGCCATGTTCACTGAGGGCTTCACACAGTATTGCATATGGAGAAATACATATGCAGTGTATTTCTGCAAGCCAACTTTGTGCTCAGTCGGTCAGTCACGTCCCACTCCTGTGACCCCATGGACAGTAGCCCGCCAGGCTCCTCTGTCCACGGGGTACTCCCGGCAAGAACACTGGAGTGGGATGCCATCTCCTCCTCCAGGTACCTACCTTTACAGGTTGGACCATCTCTAACTAAGCCTGCGCTCTTAACTGAGTCTGGAGGGTTATATCGGAGGATACTCATCTTTTCTGTGTTTCCTTCCTCATCTTCTCTGACTTGCATCCTGAAGGCCTTTCTGAGAAAAAAAAAAAACCCAAGGGAAGGCCTCCAGGACCTAGTTTTGCTCTGGGAGTGTTCACGTGATGAGACAAGTGTTAGGACGAGTAGAGAGGAAGCATGCATAACTATAGGATGATGGATGACAGATAATCTGGACAGACCCAGAGTTCCCGTCTCCCCTCTGTGTATTTCTGGGGGACACACACCGTTGTTGGTAACTAGACACGTGTGGGCTTCCCTGATGGCTCAGTCGGTGAAGAGTCTGCCTGCAGTGCAGGCGACCCGGGTTCTATCCCTGAGCGAGGAAGATCCCCTGGAGGAGGAAATGGCAAGCCACTCCAGTATTCTGGCCTGGAGAACCCCATGGACAGAGGAGCCTGGTGGGCGACAGTCCATGGAGTTGCAAAGAGTCAGACAGGACTGAGGAATTTAGCATGCAGGGAGACACTTGTGAGCCACATGCACGGTGGGTGAGGTGCAAATATCAGCTTATATCACGAAGATCGAGGTGAGCAAAAAGAACCTCATGCATCAAACCAAACAGAACTGACAGATGTAGTGCGGGAATGGACAAGAGTTGTTGTTCAGTCATTCAGTTGTGTCCGACTCTTTGCAACCCCCACGGACGGCAGCCCGCCAGGCCTCCCTGTCCATCACCAACTCCCGGAGCTTGCTCGAACTCATGTCCATCGAGTCGGTGATGCCATCCAACCATCTCGTCCTCTGCCGTCCCCTTCAAGGTAGGGATGGAAACGAAATTGCTAGCTATCTGTCCTGCTTGAGCTAGAAGAATAATGTGTGTGTGCGTGTGTGTGGGAGCAGAAATCAGATTAGCAAAACCAAATCGCTTTAGAGCATTTAATCAACATTATTTTTACAAATGTCTGCAAGTGTCTGTCTCGGTTTTTTAGGACCTTAACTCGCAGCCCAGTATGTGTGTGTGTGTGTGTGTGTGTGTTCGCAGAAAACTTGGAATACTGAATAAAATGCTTAAACTGGGTCTGAAAAGGGAGTCAAACCGTGAACCCAAAGACAGTGCCTTCCAAAAGTCTTGCATGAAGACTGTGTATGGGCAAGTCTAAAACAGGCGAAACGGGGACTTCCCTGGCGATCCAGTGTAGGGGGCATCCTACACTGCTCCTATGTAGGGTGCATCAGCTTGACTGCTGGTCAGGGAAGTCAGATCTCGCACACACGCTGCGAAGTACAGTCAAGAGATTAAAAATAAATAAATAGCATAAGGACCTCAAACTCCTCCATACTCCCCTTCTCCACCGCCACTCTAAAATTCCGGGCATCCACGGGTCTGTTTACTATCATCATAGTGTTTTGCGTTCTGAGGCTGGCTTCTCACACTCACGTCGTACGCATTGAAGATTCCTCCGTGTCTCTTCACGGCTGGACAGCACATTTCTCCGGAGCAAAGACTCACATCGCACGGGGTGGAGGGACCGCTGCTTATCCATTCACTTACAGAGGGCCATTCTTGATGGTCCCCAAGTTGTTGTTGTTGTCTTTTAATGTATTTTTTAATTGAAGGATAACTGCTTTACAGATTTTTCTTGTTTTCCGTCAAACCTCAACATGAATCAGCCATAGGTATGCATATGTCCCCTCCCCGTAGAACCTCCCTCCCCATCCCACCCCTCTAGGTTGATACAGAGGCCCTGTTTGAGTTTCCTGGGCCATACAGCAAATTCCCATTAGGAAATCTATGTTACATACGGTCATGTAAGTTTCCATGTTACTCTCTTCATATATCTCACCCTCTCCTCCCCTCTTGCCAAGCCCATAAGTCTGTTCTCTATCTCTGTTTCTCCACTGTTGCCCTGTAAATAAATTCTTCAGGACCATTTTTCTAGATTCCATATATATGCGTTAGAATACGAGATTTATCTTCCTCTGACTGACTTCACTCTGTATAACAGGCTCTAGCTTCACCCACCTATTAGAACTGACTCAGAGGCATTCCTTTTTATGGCTGAGTAATATTCCATTGTGTATGTGTACCACAACATCTGTATCCATTCATCTTCAGACGGACATCTAGATTGCGTCCACCTTCTAGCTATTGTAAACAGTGCTGTAATGAACAATGGGATACATGTGTCTTTTTCCATTTTGGTTTCCTCAGGGCATATGCCTAAGGAGTGGGATTGCTGGGTCACAGGCTGGTTTTATTCTTCGTTACTCCCAAGTTTTAGCAGTTACAAATGAAAAGCAGTGATAAGCATGGGTGGGGTGGGTTTGCATGCAGACATAAGTGTTCAATTTATCTGCAAAAACTCTAAAGACTCCTGAATCCTCTTGAAAGTGAAAGTGGAGTCGCTCAGTCCTGTCTGACTCTTTGCGACCCCGTGGACTGTAGCCCCCCAGGTTCTTCCATCCATGGGATTTTCCATGCAAGAATACTGGAGTGGGTTGCCATTTCCTTCTCCAGGAGATCTTCCCAACCCAGGGATGGAACCCGAGTCTCCCGCGTTGTAGGCAGACACTACTGTCTGAGCTACCAGGGAAGCTCAAATCCTCTTACTTTATTAAAAAAAAAATTTTTATTGGAGTACAGCTGCTTTACAAGGCTGTGAATGGTTTCTGCCATCCATCAAAATGAACCAGCTGTAGGTGTGCAAGTCTCCCCTCTTTTTTGCATTCCATTCCCATTTAGGTCACCCATGCAGTACTCAGTAAAGTTCCCTGTGCGGTACAGTAGTTTTCATTAGCCGTCTGTTTTACCCACAGTATCCTAGTGTATATGTCAATCCCAACCTCTCAACTCATCCCACCCGCCTTTTACTAAAACGCTTTGTCTCCATACCTACACTCCCTACATCAGTGTCTCTACCTCTGCCTTCCAAATGGGTCCATCTGGTACCAATTTTCTAGATTCCACACATATGTGTAAATATACGCTATTTTTCTCTGACTTCACTAGTCTGTGCTATTTTGTCTTGGATGTGTCTTTTGTAACCATCGTAAAACTTGGCCTCTGTAAAAGGCGGTCGGTGGAGAGACACATGATGTAGCATACAGGGCAAAATATTAATTGTAGAATCTAGGAAGTAGCTACAGGAATGTAAGTCATAGAATTCTGTTATTTTCTCTAGATATGTTTGAAAAGCTTCGCAACAAATGTTGGGGGAGAAGTGAAAAAAGATCACAAAAATAAATTTTAAAAATACACTAAGGGGTTGTTCAGTTTAGTTCAGTTCAGTTCAGTCGTGTCCGACTGTTTGCGACCCCATAGGCTGCAGCACGCCAGGCCTCCCTGTCCATCGCCAGCTCCTCGAGTTTACCCAAACTCATGCCCATCGAGTCGGGGATGCTATCCAACCATCTCATCCTCTGTCGTCCCCTTCTTTGGTCTTCGATCTCTCCCAGCATCAAGGTCTTTTCCAACATGTCAGCTCAAGTAATCGACACCACCTTTATTTTTAGCATCTTCTCTGGGCACCACCGAAATGCAAGTCTTCAGAGGTGAGGGACAGAGACAATTTACCTGCTATCATATGGAAAACACTGATTACGACTTCTTGCCACAGACATTGCCTAAAGTCCACGCTACACTGCCTTCCCCTGCACATCTCATACCCACACTTGACCACCAACCACCAAGACTCCGAATAACACCTTCGGTATGTTGGGTCTACCGAAGGGGATCAGAAAACACTTGAGAAGTAAGATGCTTTGTGGAAAGGGAAGGAATTTAGAATTTTTACACGTTTTAATATCATTTCTTAGCTCTTGTGTTTTCTCACTTAATTTTTTATTTTATATCCGAGTACAGTTGATTTCGGCTTCGCTGGCAGCTCAGTGCTAAAAAAATCCGCCTGCTAATGTACGATACATGGGTTCAATCCCTGGGTCAGAAGATCCCCTGGAGAAAGAAATGGCAGCCCTCTCCAGTATTCTTGCCTGGACAATCCTCTGGACAGAGGAGCCTGGTGAACTACAGTCCATGGGGTCGCAAAGAGTTGGCCATGACTTAGCACACACAGGATTTAAAGAATCTTCCATTCAGTTTAAAACAACAGAGAGAAAATAAATTTTTCTTAAAAAAAAAAAAACAAAACACAGAGAGAAGAAATATAATGCTTAGTTGGAGAAATCTCTTTTCCATAGCATTCAATGCCCTGGACTACAGAATTCAGTGTGTGGGTTTTCACGGCCTCCCTTCAGGTTTTGGCCATAATGCGCTTCTTCCAGGAAGTCCTCCAGGCTGTGTCCAAGATCAACTCAGATGTGGTTTCTAGCTGTTCCCAATTGTATCGTTTGTTTTTAAAAGCAGCATGAGAGTAACTTTGTTTTAGACTCATATTTATTTCTTGTCTCTCTTCCCTTCCATCAAGAGCTCTTAACACCCTACGCATCACACTGACAATGTTGTAAACCTTCTGAAATCAAGTTAACACCTGGATATACACTGTACATGTGGCTTGAACCACTGAATCACATAAAAGAGCAGTCCCCGATTTCCATGCGGCTGACTGGTACCTCCAGTCAGACCGGCAACAGCATATTCCGTTAAGAATAAAGTGCCCGATAAAAGGAATGTGCTCGAATCATCAGGAGACTACCGCCAACCCCTGGTCCATGGAAACATTATCGTCCACAAAAACGGTCTCTGGGGCCAAAAAGTTTGGGGTCTGCTGACATAAAAGACAAGAGTGATGTAAGGATGAAACCAGTAAGGGGAAAGAAAGAACTACAGAAGGATGGGGTTAACCAGAAGGACATGACCTAACTCTCATTATTCTGGGATGTATTGACACGTTTGCCTGTATCCGTTGACTCGCTAAGGCTGATGAACAAAAACCGTGTCCGTTATCGATTTGCAGATGCGTTCTTCTTTTAAATCTCCTGATCTCTAAACTTTGGGCACATTAATCATAAACCCAGGGTTCTGACGGCAGCAAATATCAGACATGTGTTTACCATACGTGCATTTTGGGTTTATTCTCTGAGCAGTCTGGGTGAGAAAAGAAACAAGAACACAAAAACCTGAAGCAAGTAAAGAATGAGACTGTGCAAGCACTATGGCTGAATTTACTGTCTATTTCCCTTTTGAGAGGAATGCTTTCTCTTGGGACTGCAAAGCCTTCACAGACCCACTGGTAGCAGGTTCCCCAATCAGAGCAATGAAACCAGAAAACGGAAAGGTTTCAGAAATAAGCCAGGCAAGATTCCAGCACGCCCTAACGGTTACCTGAGTCCTGGAGTTCGAAGGTCAAGAAGCAGACAATAACTGTTCTGAAGCAGAAAAGGAACACTAAAAGCTTTCACTCAATTGGAGGAAGGGTAGATATCCACACTCTCATCTGCCAAGCCACCTGGGGAACATCACAGCCCCACGGAACAGACCCAGAGCCTTTGAGAAGTTACAGCAATGTCTCCATTAGCAAAGAGGCGGCACAGGATGAGATGGTTAGGTAGCATCACCCACTCAACGCACATGAGTTTTAGCAAACTCCGGGAGACAGTGAAGGACAGGGAAGCCTGGCGTGCTGCCGTCCATGGGGTTGCAAAGAGTCAGACACGACCGAATGACTGAACAACAACAAGAAAATATCAAAGAGCGTCGTCTTTAACGCCGGGGTTCTATAGAGGCAAGAGGAGACAGAGGTACCAGGCTCACGGGGAACAGCACATTTGGGCAAAGATCCCCTGGAGGAGGGCATGGCCACCCACTCCAGCATTCTTGCCTGGAGAACCCCATGGACAGAGGAGCCTGGCGGGCTGCAGTCCATGGGGTCTCACAGAGTCGGACACCACTGCACTGACTTAGCACCCACGCACACTTCGATACAATAAAGAAGGAAAAAAAATGCACATGACCTTGGAGGTGCTTGTGAGATCCACCCAAGAGAAACGGAATTCATTTCCTTTGCAAGCCTGCATTCATTTACTGAGGACTCTAGCTAGTTAAAATCAAAATATATCATACATATTATAAAGTCAAAATACATGATATATAAAGTCAAAATACATGATATATATTATAAAGTCAAAATATATGCTAATACACTATTGGATTCTAAACCAAAGATTAAAGGATCTATTGACTCCATACTGGCAGAAGTAAATGACCGAATAAATAAATAAACAGGGGAAGACAGGCAAACCTCCCATGCAAAAATAACCTTCAAATGATGTAGGGGAAAAACAGAAAGAAAGCAGTGAGTCCAGTTCCTGAAGCGAGGAACACACAGTAACAGCTTCTTTCAAAGAGGACGGTAGCCAAAGGCGGACAGTCCCTCCGCGGAGGAGGACCGGAGGAAGGCGACCTTGGCCGGGCGATCAAGGTCACATCATTGGTGATGAGGGCACAGCCTGTTTGCTACCACGCGAGCAGATGGGCATTGCACCTCTGTAGGTTTCAGTACCCGACCCACACCTCCAGCCACACGTACCGATGCAGGGACATTCCACACGATACCCGATCAGCCCTCCTCCAAAACCGTCAGGGTCCCGAAAGACATGCAAAGGCAGAGAGAAGGTCTCAGACAAGAGCTGCCCGAGGAGCTCTAAGGGAGAAAGGCATTAGATCGTGGGATCCTGGATCAGACCCACGCAAAGGATGAACGCTGAGGCGACCTAGAATGTGTGTGAACTGTGGTTAGTTAACACCGCACACAGACAGTTTGCTTATTTGTATCAGATGTACGTTAGTAACAGAAGATGATAATCAGAAGGGAATCCAGGGTGGTATACGGACCCCAGGAGATTCCAAGGAGACTCGACGTCCCCTCCAAGAGTTTGTAAAGCGTAAACTAAGCCAGGACTTTCCTAGCAGTCCAGTGGTTGGGACTTCGCCTTCCAATGTAGGGGATACAAGTTCAATCCCAGGCTGGGAAGCTAAGATCCCACCTGGCTTGTGGACAAAAAGAAAACACAAAAACAAAAACAAAATGAAAGGAAAATTGCAGCAAATTCAGTAAAGGCTTTAAGGTCCACAGCAAAAAAAAAAAAAAACAAAAAACCTCTTTATAAAAAAAAAATAAGACTAGGGTTAAAAGTACAGTGTAAAAGCAAATTTTGATAATTTTTTCTCAAGAATGTAAAAATCTTACATACTGTGTTCTCAAGGGAGTACTTCACATACGTATAAACTTAAAAGAAAGACATTAAAATGTACATTTCAATTTATATATAACATATTTCTTTTATACTTTAAACTTGAGTAAAAATATCTAAAAATGCAAAGTAGTAGAAAAACCTTTTAATGAAAAGAAATAAGTAGTTGATATTTTTTTAGACTTACTAAGTATTACAGAAAAAAAGAAAGCCTGGAGTGATTTACAATTCAATAAGTCCCAAATTCGGAAAGAATTAAGAAGTCCCAGATTTATAATATCTAGCATCATCACAAAGAACTGTCTCACTAGAAAAGACCCTGATGCTGGGAAAGATAGAGGGCAGGAGGAGAAAGGGACGACAGGATGAGACGGCTGGATGGCATCACCAACTCGATGGATATGAGTCTGAGCAAGCTCCAGGAGTTGGAGATGGACAGGGAGGCCTGGGGTGCTGCAGTCCATGGGGTTGCAGAGTCAGACATGACTGAGTGACTGAACTGAATGCAGGATCATCCTGGTCCTTTTGAAGGACCTGGCTCTGAGCAGGATACTAAGGGTTAATTCAGGTTGGGACATCCTTCATTCTCAAAAAAATACATATGATAAGATAAACGGAGTTGAACAGGCAACTCACGTCTGAGCTAATGTAGATGTTCACAGAATTGAACTGCTTCTTTAAAACCTATGAATCTTAAATTAGTCTGCATTTTCATTTTCCCTGTGTTTCTTCTCCCCATCTCATAACCAACAGATTTAAAGCTTTAGAGACTTAAAGCCGCTCTCGGCAAAGAGCGTGTAGGAAGGAATAGTCTTAGAGGGATATTTGTCACTTTTATTTATTACGTCTACCCTGGCGGCTCAGTGATAGAGAATCCACCTGCAGTGCAGGAGAAGCAGGTTCGATCCCTGGAGGAGGGCGTGGCAACCCACTCCAGTATTCTTACCTGCAAAATCCCATGGGCAGAGGAGCCTGACTGGCTACAGTCCCTGGGGTCGCAGAGTTGGACACGGCTGATCGACCAACACTTTCACTTCATGCATCCCCTGATGGAACTAATTATTGAGACAAATCCCAACATTCAGCTCTTGTCTATAACCAGATATAAAAGCATCACGTGCACACACTCCCATCTGGGTCACTAGCACGTGCCAATACCTTTTAGGCCACAATATCCCATTGCCCCTGACTAATGCCATCAATGTTGAAACCAAGCTGAAGTCCTAATGTAATGGAAAGCTCTTAACAAGTCCTGAAAGTGAAAGTCACTCAGTCGTGTCCGACTCTTTGCGACCCTATGGACGATACAGTCCATGGAATTCACCAGGCCAGAATACTGGAGTGGGTAGCCTTTCCCTTCTCCAGGGGGATCTTCCCAACCCAGGGATCGAACCCAGGTCTCCCGCATTGCAGGCGGATTCTTCACCAGCTGAGCAACCAGGGAAGACCTAGCATCTGTAAAGTCTCTTCCTATAGAACTGGCAAGGGCTTCCCAGGGGGCGCTAGTGGCCAAAGGAGCAGATGGATTCGGTCCAAGGGTCGGGGAAGATCCCCTGCAGAAGGGAATGACTACCCACTCCAGCATTCTTGCCTGGAGAACCCAAGGGACAGAGGAGCCTGGAAGGCTACAGTTCATGGGGTCGCAAAGAGTCAGAAATGACTAAATAGCAAAAGCAATCCAGCTGGGAAAAACACAACCCCCACTGTCTCTCCCTGCAACGCCTGATAACCTTATCTATAACCTTAAGTATAATTTCTGCTCTTCATTACTGACTCATCTTCCTTGTCACTGTAGTTATCAGAGTCAGGGAAACTAAACATCAAATCACAGAACGTTTTCCTTCACACATGCAAATATTAAAATGAAGGTACCCCGTGCAGTGGTCGGGGGGTGAGTGGAGGTTTAAAACTTGCCTGTGAGTCTCTGAATCATTTCAACCTACAGGAAGTTCAGTAAACCTCCTTGCCCAGTTTCTAATGTCTGCTGAGTTAATTTAGTCACTTTAGTCATGTCTGAGTCTTGAGACCCCACGGACTGTAGCCCACCAGGCTCCTCTGTCCATGGGATTTCCCAGGCAAGAGTACTGGATCGGGTTGCCATTTCCTTTTAAACATCTGCATTCTCAGAAAGCATCCCTTTCATCTCGCAAACCATCCAAAGCCCGTGGATAACCTGCAACACGAAAGGGTCTCTCTTTCATTCAGTCCAGAGAAACAATCCCCGACAGATATAGACAACACCACTCGCCACGTCCTCGATTCTTGCCATCAGTGACCTAGTTTTAAAGATCAACCCATCTCCTTAAGTGGGTCTTCATCTCTAAGTGGCTTTTGGGAAGAAAAGAAAAAAAAAAAAAGTGACTCTGTGATGAAAGAAGTGTGCTCTTTAACAAGGGAGTGGCAGAGAGAATCATTTAATAATTCAGATCAGAAATTCCAGAACACACTGATCGCTCAGAGGGGAGCGGGGGCTGGGAGGAGAAGATGATGAATTTTACAGGATCCTAGCAGCAGAAAGCAGAACAAAATCACATCATATCTTGAGAATGTCGAAGAGCAAATATTCTGTTACTCTATGACATCTAAAAAGTGAAATGAAGGTGTATAATCAAACAGAAAGAGACTCACAGACTCAGAGGACAAACCGGCAGTTATCACTGGGCAGGAGAGTAAGAAGCACAAACTATTACGTGAAAAATTAATTAGTTACAAGGATGTATCACGCAATGCCAAGAATGGATGCTTTCAAACTGTGGTGCTGGGGAAGACCCTTGAGAGCCCCTTGGACTGCAAGGAGATCCAACCAGTCCATCCTAAAGGAAATCAGTCCTGAATATTCATTGGAAGGACTGATGCTGAAGCTGAAACTCCAAAACTTTGGCCACCTGATGTGAAGAAGTGACTCATTGGAAAAGACCCTGATGCTGGGAAAGATTGAGAGCAGGAGAAGGGGATGACAGAGGATGAGATGGTTGGATGGCATCACCGCCTCGGTGGACATGAGTTTGAGTAAACTCCGGGAGTTGGTGATGGACAGGGAGGCCTGGCGTGCTGCAGTCCATGGGGTCACAAAGAGTCGGACACAACTGAGCGACTGAACTGAACTGAACATCACTAACCAATCGGGCAGGAAGCATCCTAGCCTTTCCCCTCCCCGACCTGCCTTGAGCCTGCCCACATCAGGTTTCCTGACGCATCCTTCTGGAAGGTTCCCTCCACCTCCTGCCCTCCCCTCTTGCTGGGAACCTCAGCAGGATGCAGACTTCTTTCCATCACCTGTCACACCACGGTCTGTCTGGTCAATCCTGTTTACTAATGGTCTGTTCCACGGTCTCTGTGCCAGCCCCTCCACAGCCCCGCTCTCAGGGATAGATGGGAGAAAGCACACCCAATCAGAAGAATACTCCTCCGAAGTTCCCACCAGCTCAGCCTCCTGCATCTCAACCAAGAGTCCCCGTCACCCCGAGCTTCTCAGGCACGCGTGGACAGGTCCCGTCTTTCTGAGCTCCCCACTCCATGAGAGCATCCAGCCCACTGAACTCAGCAAGATCACTCTGCAGCTGTCTCTTTCATCCTGTATCTTTTATTTTTCCCTTTGACTGGACCACACAACACGTGGCATCTCAGTTCCCCAAGCAGGCATGGAAGTCTCGCCCCCTGCAGTGGAAGTGTTGGACCAGGGGACCATCGGGCAAGTCTCCCATCCTGTATCTTCATCCCCTCTCTTCACTTCATCCCACAAACCTGCTCTAACCTTCTGCACCTGGAAAAATCCTGCGCCTTTCACACCCTTCCCTCCTCCGACCCACAATTACAGATGGCCCCACCCGTGTGCTGCTATTTACAGAATTCCTTGAGCGGAGTCTCTTCCGTTGGTTTTCTTGACTCTTTGGAGGCCTCTTCAAAGCAGCTTTAGCCCCGACAAATCAAGGTCACCGTGACCTTCAAGGGACAGTCACAGGGGTCAGTCACCCACAATTTCTGGATCATTATTCTCATCCCCTGCGTTTAGCACAGTCAATTCCTAATTTTGTTTTTTTCCCCCTGAAACACTGCATGCATTGCATGCCTGCTGCAACACATCTCCTGTTTCGTCTCCACCAAGAGCCACTGGCAGGCTCCTTGCAGCGTGGAGCCAGAGGTTTGAGCGTGGACACTGATAGCTTACAGTGAACAGTGTTGGATTTGTGATCTCTAGAAGAAGATTTAGCTTCGGGACAAACCAGGTACCAGGCTTGACCACTCAAGAGCTTTTGTGTAGCAGAGTCTTATTAAAGTATAAAAAGGGGCAGACAAAGCTTCTGACATCAACATCAGAAAGGGGACAGAGAGTGCCCCCCTTGCTAGTCTTAGCAAGGGAGCTAGATAATTTTTAAATTGGCTATTACAATATATCAAAAGAATGTCTCAAGGTTGTAAAGATCTTACTAGAGGCACTCCCACCATTTACATGTTAAGATGAGAGGATTAGAACTAACAGTAGAAAGATCTTACCAGGCCCACTCCCATAATATACATTTTAAGATGACAGGATTAGTCAGAAGGTTCTCAAGAAGGAGAAACAGTCCTCAAGCAGGATACCTTGCTTTTGCATAATCCTTCGTACAGAGCTGAAACTGAGTTGGCTTGTTCTGTAATTACCAGCTTCAAGAAAAAAATGTTTTATGTGACGAAGATTAGAAAGAAAGTGGAAAAAGTCGCTCAGTCGTGTCCGACTCTTTGCAACCCCATGGTCCATGGAATTCTCCAGGCCAGGATACTGAAATGGGTAGCCTTTCCTTTCTCCAGGGAGATCTTCCCAACCCGGGGATCGAACCCAGGTCTTATGCATTGCAGGAGAATTCTTAACCAGCTGAGCCACAAGACTAAGACTGAGGAATGTTGAAAAAAAACCTTTGTCCTTTTCTGCTCCTTGAGAATCCTGACACCTGATCTCCTCCTCGAGAGCCCCAGACCCCTGTTTCCTCCTTGGGGACTCTGGACATCTTATCAACGTGCCTAGAAGTTGACTGTCTCAAATGCCTCATCCCACACTTTAGCAGAAGCCTGAAGGACCACTGCGAATTTCCCCTGTGCGGTCAAGCCTGGTCTCCTGGGCCCCCTCGGCTTGGATTCTAGAACGAGGATGACGTGGCAGGAAAGCAGGGCAGAAACCAACCCACCACCGGAAGGAAGAGAAACCACACCTGTTGCAAATAACTGCCAGGTTGGTTTTGGAGTATAGAAGTTACTTCCTCTCCTTCTTTCCTCCCCTTCCTCTTAAATTTTTCAGCAACCACACTTGCTTCTCTCCATACAATAGTTTCTCTTGAAAGTCTGACTCAGTCTCATAACTTTAAAAACCCCTTTAATGTCTGAGGTCTCCTCTACGAGCATCTCCATGCTACACTCTCCATTTCCAGCCAACACTCCGATCCACAGCTACCAAGCCAATATTTACCATCCTGCCAATGTAAGAGACTTGGGTTCAATCCCTGAGTTGGGATGATCCCCCTGGAGGAGGGCATGGTAACCCACTCCAGTATTCTTGCTTGGAAAATCCCATGGACAGAGGAGCCCGGCTGACTGCAGTCCGTGGGGTCGCAAAGAGTCGGACACGACTAAATTGACAAAACCACAAAGAAAACAAGAGCCCACTGTACTGCTCTGTCTCAATAAAGAGGAGCTTCCCAAAGTCAATTCGGGTCTTCGAGACGGTCAACAGGTCACCAAGTGCAGGCCACGTGGACCTGTCATGAGAAATAGCCACCCTGACAGAACAGCTGCTCCATCTTCTAAGAGGACCACTGGCTGGCAATCCAAAAGTTCCAGAATGCCGCAGGTTGGCTGGCTCACAGGTTAAGAACAACGGATGGAGGTGCAGGCAGATGTTGTGAGAGACTTCTGAGAGCCAGCATCAATTATTTTAAGAGCTCTGCAAACTGCTTCTTTTGATCGACAGACAGAAACAAGCCTCGCTCCAGAAGCACTTCAGTCACAGAACTTTCCACACCATCTCAACGAGCCACCTCGATTCCTTTCTCTGTTCCTGTGACCCAACTCTTTACCTCGTCTGAGATCAGTACAAAAATTGAGAACGGCTTGAGAGTTATAACCAACCCAGAGAGCATCTTAAAAAGCAGAGACGTTACTTTGCCAACAAAGGTCTTGTCTACTCAAGGCTATGGTTTTTCCAGTAGTCACTTATGGATGTGAGAGTTGGACTATAAAGAAAGCTGAGCGCTGAAGAATGGATGCTTTTGAACTGTGGTGTTGGAGAAGACTCTTGAGAGTCCCTTGGACTGCAAGGAGATCCAACCAGTCCATCCTAAAGGAAATCAGTCCTGAATATTCATTGGAAGGACTGATGCTGAAGCTGAAGCTGAAACTTCAATCCTTTGGCCACCTGATGCGAAGAACTGACTCCTTGGGAAAGACCCTGATGCTGGAAAGATTGAGGGCAGGAGGAGAAGGGGATGACAGAAGATGAGATGGTTGGGTGGCATCACCGACTCAATGGACATGGGTTTGGGTGGACTCTGGGAGTTGGTGATGGACATGGAGGCCTGGCGTGCTGCGGTCCATGGGGTCGCAAAGATTCGGACACGACTGAGCGACTGAACTGAACTGGAGAGATAAACAGTAGTTGTGTCCCATGGTGACAATAATGGGGGTGTCTTAGGACCTGAGCCGCCCAGGTGAGAGACATGGGTGAGCTTTCAGACTGAGCTGAGTGCTAACCTTTCCCTCACTGGCTAGAGGTGTTACTGAGTCCAAATTCACTCTGCTCACGGCAGGGAAGGCCAGTGAATCCCAGACAAGGTGGTGAAGCCAGGAAGGGACTTGATTCTGGAGGCTGTGTTCGTGTGTTACTCCCTCAGATGACTATTGTAGTTTGAAAGCAAAGCCTTCGCCATTTCCTTAACATTGTTTAGTGATCATGTTTCCATTTGGTTCCTGTCCCTAGTTATTTTAGAATCCATATGACAGAATGCCAGATGACCGTATTTCAAGATTCTAATTAAAAAAAGAATGGGCTTCCCAGGTGGAACTAGCGGTAAAGCACCCACCTGCCAATGCAGGAGACGTAAGAGACGCGGGTTCGATCCTTGGGTGGGGAAGATCCCCTGGAGGAGGGCACGTCAACCCGCTGCAGTATTCTTGCCTGGAGAATCCCATGGAGTCTGGGGGTGCTACCTCCCATGGGATCACAACGACTCAGACGAGTCTGAAGTGACTTAGGACAGCACAATAAAAAAGGAAGTGTAGTCACTCAGTCGTGTCAAAGTTTATGCGACCCCATGGACCGTAGCCCACCAGGCTCCTCTGTCCGTGGGATTCTCCAGGCAAGAATACTGAAGTGGGTTGGCGTCCTCTTCTTCAGGCGGTCTTCCTGACCCAGGGATCGAACCTGAATCTCCAGAATCTCCTGCATGGGAAGGTTGGTTCTTTACTACCAAGCCACATTGGAAGTCCCATTCAGGAGGGACTCAGAATAACCATCTTGTAGTGGGCTGGTTGCCAGGTTGTCTTATGGATTGAAGAGGAGGGGGAGGTGAAGAAACAAAGTAATAAGACTTTTCAGTTCCTGCTAACGTCCCCCATGATGGCAAGCCTCAGGCAGGGGGACGTGTTAGTCCTGCCTTCTTAGAGTCTTTCACAGGTGGGTGGCTACATTTATCTCCCTGAGGCAGGCCATTATGTACACATAATAGCCTGAAATAACAAAAGCAGCAAGATTATTACAGCGGGTTACAGTCACAGAAGCAGACCTAGCATTTTGCTGTTCTTCAGTAGCTAAGGCATATCTGACTCTTCGCCACCCCATGGACTGCGGCACGCCAGGTTTCCCTGTCCATCACCAACTTCCAGAGTTTACTCAAACCCATGTCCATCGAGTCGGTGATGCCATCCAACCATCTCATCCTCTGTCATCCCCTTCTCCTCCCGCCTTCAATCTCTCCCAGCATCAGGGTCTTTTCCAGTGAGTCGGTTCTTCACATCAGGTGGCCAAAGGACTGGAGTTTCAACTTCAGCATCAGTCCTTCCAATGAATATTCAAGATTGATTTCCTTTAGGGTAGACTGTTTGGATCTTCTTGCTGTCCAAGAGACACTTAGGGGTCTTCTCCAGCACCACATTAGCTTAAATTCACAATTAACCCTTGCTGGTTACCAGGGGATCATGGTGTTTCCTATCACCAGGATTCTGAATCAGGGACTTCACGGTACAGACCTGGGGAAAACCAAGGTCCCCGGGTTCCTGGGGACTCCACAGAGGTCTGGCTTCCCACTGGAGGTGAAACTAAACAGGACCCCAAGGGGCCTTCGCAGAATTCACCCTCACCCCTGTCCTACCCCTGTGTTGCTTCTGTACAAAAACTTCAGTCCAAGCATGCATTTAATCAGACACGTGAGGAACTGCAGAAGGAAAGGAAAATAGTCAAGCGAGACAACAATAAAAAATACTTTAGCCATTAAACACAGTCGAGGGCCTTTAGTTCCTCCTCATGGGATACAGGGGCTTCCCAGGTGGTACTAGTGGTAAAAAACCCACCTGCCCACCAATTCAGGGGACGTAAGAGACGTTGAGCTCAATCCCTGGGTCAGGAAGATCCCCTGGAGGTTGGAATGGCAACCCAGTCCAGTATTCTTCCTTGGAGACTCCCACGGACAGAGAAGCCTGGTGGGCTATAGCCCATGGGGTCTCCAAGAGTCAGACAGGGCTGAAACAAGTTAGCACACATGCAACTGAGTGCTACAGATAATATTCTGGGCCAAGTCTTTGCATTGTTTAGCAGTTATTAAAAGCCCGCTGGGTGGGATAAGTGAACTTCATGCTGCCCACAAGCATAGACTGCAGACCAGTTGGATGCCAAAGTTGAGGGTGCTGACTTGCGATCACTTCATCACCAGCTCATCAGAAGGAAGTCCGTGAGCTGACCACGCTTCTTGAACGTTACAAGACTCCTTTCTATCCCTTTGAAGCAGAACACACAATCTTGAGGGCATCAGCCCACAGTGGCCACCCCCGCTCTGCCTGGCAAAGCTAGAAAGCTAGCTCTACTTCTCCCAAAACTGTCTCTGAGATATAACGCAGCATCCGGACACAGAGGACAAGCTTCAGCAAAAGAGTGAGGATTCTGTGATGGTGGAAAAGTCAGGCTGATGAAACACTAGGGCATCTCCTCCATGAGCCCTCCATACAGTAGGTCGTGTATGTACAACTCAACCTTGTAGATTTCTCCAAGAAGAGCCTGCCTGTGGAGGGAGGGGGCGGGACGGGGGGAAAAAGGCATAAAGACTTTGGTTGAGGAGCCAGAAAGTTCTACAGACCCTTTGAGGGAGATCCACAGCCCCCCTCCAATATTCCCAGAGGCATCAAGCTGAGAGCAGGGTTTCTGAGCAGAGAATGGACATAAATCATCTGCCACGGTTATCTGCTGGCCCCAAGGAAACAGAGCAAGTCGCCCACACACGAGCCTTCAAGTTGCAAACCATCAGAGATGCGAACGTGTGTGTTTGCATGTCCAGTCGGGTAACCTAGCTCACGTATCTTGTGTACGTTGTCACATATTTCCTCTATGAGTGGTTGTGCTTTTGTGTGCCTTACTGGATAGAATACAGGAATACAGTATCTTTATTTCAAGCGCAGGATATCCAGAAAGCAAGATTTAAAGCCACAGTACAGAGCCAACTGCATTAGTTGGGCACCTAAGCTAACTTTGTTGGGACTTTTCAACAACTCTGATGTCATAACAGACTCTCCGAAGTAAACTCATTCGTATGGAGGGTTAGGTAAACTCAGTTACAAAACACAAACAGGTAGATGGAATTCAACAAACATGACAGATCTGTTTATCAGAACGATGGATGACTGGAATATACATAAGGCTTCACTCCAAGGATATTAACTGTCCTCCCCCAGTGGAAGGCAAGAGACACAGGAACAGTTTTGAAGGGGGGTCTCGAGAGTTGCGGGGCAAGAAAAATAGGATGGTGGAACTGCCAAATTCAAAGAACCGGCTGAAATGAAAAAAGTTCACCCAACGATGACAATGTGTATGCCAAAAGATGAAGTCATTTTCCCAGAAGGATCTGGAAGAACGGGAAAAAGAAATGCCCTACATCACAAGATACGGAAGACAAAGGTTGACTACCTATGTCATCTCAGAGGAGAATCATCAAAAGACAACGCAGGTTAAAAGGCTGAAAGTGAAAGTCGCTCAGTCGTGTCCAACTCTTTGTGATCCCATGGACCTGGCAAGAATACCGGAGTGGGTAGCCTTTCCCTTCTCCAGGGGATATTTCCAATCCAGGGATCGAACCCGGGTCTCCCGCATTGCAGGCGGATTCTTTACCAGCTGAGCCACAAGGGACTCCCAAAAAGGTTGAGAGGAAATCTATTCAAAATAAGGCTGACACTCAACTGTACCCTTTCTAAATGATTATTGTTGTTCTCGCTTAGTAGCTCAGTCGTGTCCGACTCTTTGCAACCCCATGGACTGTATCCCACCAGGCTCCTCTGTCCATGGGATTCTCCAGGCAAAAATACTAGAGTGGGTTGCCATTTCCTCCTCCGGGAGATCTTCCTGACCCAGGGATCGATCCAGCGTCTCCTGTATTGGCAGGAAGATTCTTAATCATTGAGCCAATAGCAAAGCCCCTTTTGAAATGATTAAAATGACAAATTTTATGTGACATGAAGTTTATCTCAATAAAGAAAAAACAAAAAAAAAAGGGGGGGAGGAGAGGGGAATAGAAGAATGTCTGAGACTGTCCAAGCAGTAAAGAAAAATGTATGCTTAGCACAGAAAATTCACAAGCTAAAGAACAAGCTTATTTTAAAAACCAAACCAAAAAATCAATTTCTGCACCAAATACCATGATTTTTTTAGGAACATTAAGGACACACAGAATACTTTTCAAGCTTCCGGTGAGGAAAAAAAGAGCAAATGAAGCGAAATCATTGTAATCAGAGGTTTTCACAGCAAGTCAAGATAGAAAAAGCAACACAGTGTATAAGTGGAATATTCTTTTCAACAAGCTAAAGGGAAGGAAGTGTGGGGCTTTATATGCAGTGAATCTATCTGTTAAATGAAAATGAAAAACCAAATTTGCAAGTCTGATAAAATTGACTGCATTAAGCTTTCAGGAAAATACTCTTGGAATGATTTGTTTCTGCCAAGAGAGAGACAAGACTAGAGGAAAGCAATACAACAGAAGTAAGCTTACGGCATGAGCAGTCTCAGAAAAAAGTCATTTAGAGTGCACGTTCCCTTCCCATCCAGCATGGGGTTGAGAAGAGAGACAGGCAAAAAGCCAACTAGGTCCTTATCCTGTTCTCCAAATATCCAAACATTGAACAGATGTACTAAGAACAGATATGCGTCTTACTGTAAAATGTTATTACAGATGCTAATGCTCAAGGGATGAGAGGACACCTTGATGAATCCATCCTATAGGAAGATGGAAGAAAGCAAACCTCAGGAGAAGACAATATGACAACAAAAATAGCGATAATAACTCAAGAGTTCTACAATTTCCCTTTGGAAAAAAATGCAAAGTAAATAAAAATCAAGCAAGCATGGCAAACAGACTACACCAAAACAGTAACATAAATTATAAGGCTTTCCTTGATAGCTCAGTTGGTAAAGAATCCGCCTGCAATGTGGGAGACCCAGGTTCGATCCCTGGGTTGGGAAGATCCCCTGGAGAAGGGAAAGGCTACCCACCCCAGTATTCAGGCCTGGAGAATTCCACGGACTGTATAGTCCACGGGGATGCAAAGAATCAGTCACGACTGAGCGACTTTCACTTAGACTCTAGGAGAAATGTAACTGCAGAAATACAAGTGGGGGAAAATGATACGTTACAACTACAAATAGTTTTATCAATATGCTGTTGAGAGTAGATATATTTAAAATTCAGGGCTAAGTAAACTTGAAATAGAAGAGACTAAAAAGATAAAGCAGAATATAAACTGAGTGAAAACATTTCTGGGATGCAAATTTAATCTCAGACAAAAAATCATAAACGTCATAATGATTTACTAAACTCTGGGAAAGGAGCAAAAGACGGAAAAGATGTAACAGACATATTTATGTAACTCCTTCATAACAAAGACTCAAAGTGTGTAAAAAAAGTAATGTGTATTGTACATTTATATGAAGAACATTTCAAGCATCTTTTAGTTATGTGTATAATACATATGTATTATTCAGAAATATTATATTTATAGTATGATGATAATTGCAATTATAACTATATATTTAAATATGCAAACTGTAATCTATTTATATATTCAATAATATTCAGTTAGTCAAAAAACTAATTTGGGTTTTTCTGCAATATGGTATAGAAAAAAAAGAACAAACTTTTTGACCAACCCAATATATAAATAATGCACTTTTATAAATATTACATTGAATATTATATATTATACAATGTTGCCTTTGCTGATGGCTCAGAGGGTAAAGAATTTGCCCACAATGCAGGTGACCTGGGTGAGATCCCTGGGTCGGGAAGATCCTTTGCAGGAGAAAATGGCAATCCACTCCAGTATTCTTGCCTGGAGAATCCTATGGACAGAGGAGCCTGGCAGTTTATGGACCATAGGGTCCCAAAGAGTCAGAAACAACTGAGCAACTTTCACTTTCACCATATAAAGCATAATGTGTTATTATATATTAATATATAATGTTAACCTATAACGTTTAAGGTGAAAGAAATGTAAGAAAAATATGACAAGAAATTAAAACAGCATCTTCTTGGAACTGATCAAATTAGGAGATAAAATGTGATCTGATAGTTATATGTGGAAATCTATGCCCCTCCAAATACACACTCATGTTTGTAAATGTGCATATGCGGAAACAGAGGTGTGTGTGTCTGTGAGTGTGTGTGTGAGTGTGTGTGTGTGTACAAATTTCAAGCACACACAGAATATTAACAAAATGTTCCAATCTCAAGCAATACTTTGAAGAAGCAGCATCATAAGGCGATATATTCTTTGATACATAATTCATCAGAATTAGAAGTCAATACCTTAAAACATCCCATAGGAAATGGCAACCCACTCCAGTATTTTTTTTTTTTAATTTATTTTTTCAGTGGGTTTTGTCATACATTGACATGAATCAGCAATAGATTTACA
Source organism: Cervus elaphus (assembly GCF_910594005.1). Taxonomy (NCBI): domain Eukaryota; kingdom Metazoa; phylum Chordata; class Mammalia; order Artiodactyla; family Cervidae; genus Cervus; species Cervus elaphus. The sequence continues at coordinate 175,613,167 of NC_057848.1, read as the reverse complement.
CGTATTCCCCATCCCGATCCCCCCTCCCACCTCCCTCTCCACCCGATTCCTCTGGGTCTTCCCAGTGCACCAGGCCCGAGCACTTGTCTCATGCATCCCACCTGGGCTGGTGACCTGTTTCACCATAGATAATATACATGCTGTTCTTTCACGACATCCCACCCTCACCTTCTCCCACAGAGTTCAAAAGTCTGTTCTGTACTTCTGTGTCTCTTTTTCCGTTTTGCATAAAGGGTTGTCGTTACCATCTTTCTAAATTCCATATATATGTGTTAGTATGCTGTAATGTTCTTTATCTTTCTGGCTTACTTCACTCTGTATAATGGGCTCCAGTTTCATCCATCTCATTAGAACTGGTTCAAATGAATTCTTTTTAACGGCTGAGTAATATTCCATGGTGTATATGTACCACAGCTTCCTTATCCATTCATCTGCTGATGGGCATCTAGGTTGCTTCCATGTCCTGGCTATTATAAACAGTGCTGCGATGAACATTGGGGTGCACGTGTCTCTTTCAGATCTTGTTTCCTCAGTGTGTATGCCCAGCAGTGGGATTGCTAGGTCATACGGCAGTTCTATTTCCAGTTTTTTAAGAAATCTCCACACTGTTTTCCATAGTGGCTGTACTAGTTTGCATTCCCACCAACAGTGTAAGAGGGTTCCCTTTTCTCCACACCCTCTCCAGCATTTATTGCTTGTAGACTTTTGGATAGCAGCCATCCTGACTGGCGTGTAATGGTACCTCATTGTGGTTTTGATTTGCATTTCTCTGATAATGCCACTCCAGTATTCTTGCCTGGAGAATCTCATGGATGGAGGAGCCTGGCGGGCTACAGTCCATGGGGTCGCAAAGAGATGGACATGCCTGAGCCACTAACACACCCAACTGAACACATACAAAACGTGTTAGGAGATTGGATCTGTCTGAGAATACACTTTAAAGCTACAGTAAAGATACAATATACTCGGAATTCAATGATAATTAAGGCATCACATGTACAAATTTGACAGAGCCAAAGAAAACGCTTTCAGAGATGATTAAAACTTTGAAATACCTTTCCAAGATGACAAGAAAGATTGGAAATAAATGAGCCAGGGAAACAAACAGAAAACCTAAAATAAAAGAAACAGAATAAATGCAAGTAAATAGCAAAATAATGTCTGATAGAGACAAGAGTAGAAATCTGTGAAACAGGGGACAGGAAAACTTGAGATAATTAGCAACATGAAATCTAATTTACTGAAGAGCTTAGTCATCTAAGCAAACATCTGGTAAGACGGTTGAAGCGAGATCAAAACATGATGAAAGGAAATGAACAAAAGGGGGATTTCATTGGAAGGAGTCCTGTATATGTTGCAGGGGAAAAGCCAATTCTAACTCCAAGCTGGAAACTGTCTGACTTGCTTTTCGTTGCTTTTGTTATTATCATCATACTCAATGGTTGCCTGGAGGACCTGCTCCTCTGCTGGACTGTCAATTAGAGAGCCTTTGTTCAGCTCAAGGAGAGATGGTTTGTCCCTGCCCACCTGTGAATAGATGAGATTAACACTCCCCTTGCCAAGGTTGTCTATTCCCCTGGAGATGTTTTGCAAGACTGAAGACCCTTGCCGTTTACTTTGCAACTTTCTCTCCCTCTCTATTCTGCCTGTTGGCCTTTGAACCACATTGCTTCTCTCTGATCTATAAAGACCCCAATCAGATGGTTATTTTGAGGTGCTAGCCAGTCATCTTATAGGTTGGCTAGCTCCCCAATTAAAGTCTCTTCCTTGCCTCAACACCGCAACTCTGGGATTCATTGGCCTGTTGTGAGATGAACAGACTGAGCTTGGACTCAGTAACCAATAAAATAAAAATAGAAAAATAATAATCTTTTAATGATGTAATCACTTGATGCTTAAAAAAAAGGCTTAAACTGAAACAAATATTTGCGAACAAATAACAAACGTTTGCTGTTCAGTCGCTCATAAATAAACATTTGGGAAAAAATGAGTTTGTGGTCGTTCAGCCGCTCAGTCGTATCCAACTCTTTGCGACCCCGAGGACGGCAGCATGCCAGGCTTTCCTGTCCATCACCATCTTAAACACAGATGAAGGCGGGAGGAGAAGGGGACCTCAGAGGATGAGATGGTTGGACGGCATCACTGACTCGATGGCCATGAGTTTGAGTAAGCTCCAGGAGATGGTGAAGGACAGGGAAGCCTGGCGTGCCGCAGTCCGTGGGGTCGCAAAGCGTCAGACACGACTGAGCGACTGAACTGAACTGTAACTAAAGACTATTATAAAAAAACAAACAAACAAAAAATCCAGATTCCCACATAAAACTCTCCAATCAAGATAATTTTCAGGCAACTGCTAACAATCCTTTGTGTTGACATTTTGTTCAGAAAAGGTGAAAGGAGGCAGCCAACATATTTTTGTAAGAATAACTTTCACTTCTAACTTCCCTGGTGGCTCAGATGGTAAAGAGTCTGCCTGCAATGCAGGAGACCCCGGTTCGATCCCTCAGTCAGGAAGATCCCGTAGAAAAGGGAATGGCAACCCGTTTCAGTGTTCCTGCCTGGGAAATCTCAGTCTAGGAGGTCGCAAAAGAGTCAAACTGGACTCAGTGACCAAACAACAAAAAAAATTTTTTTTTTCAGTTGCCAAAAGTAAATCAAATTCAAATACAATTTTAAATCAAATTCACTTATGCATGTACCAATGCACACATCCTAAGTGAAACACTGAGAAACCAAACTTAGTGGAGCACTCACAATTTTTTAAAAGTCCACATCATGATCAACATGGGGCTATTTTCAAAATACATTAATAGGGAAAAACGAATTATTAAACCAGGTAAAGAAAAAAAAAAAAAAAACAGGCCAAGAGAAAATAATAGAAAGATGTCATGTAATCAACTGTAGATATGCCAAGACTTTTACTTTATTTTTTTTACAATATTCAAAATAAAGTGTGGAAATGATAAAAAAAAAAATAAATAAATAAATAAAGACTCCTTTGTGAGTGAAAAAAAAAATTCCTATTCATAGTTTAGAAAAAAATTAGAATAATAACTTACTAAAACACTGCAAATTGCAGGTAATCTCTTTTATCTGGTAATAGCCATTTGAAAAAAAAAAGCAAAAAAACAAAAAAACCCCTCTAGTCACATCATCACACTTTTAAAAAATCTGTTTATTACGTATTTATTTTTATATTTGGCTACACAGGGTCTTTGCTGCTGTGTGTGGGCTTTCTCTACAAAAAAAGAACACAGTGTGGAATGGGGGCTACTATCTAGTTCTGATTCTCTGGCTTCTCAATGCAGTGGCTTCTCTTGCTGTGGAGAAGACTCTAGGCTATATGGGCTTCCTTAGCTGCCAGCTCTTTAATTGGTAAGGCACTGCCAACAGCAGACGACTCAAAAAGCTTGCTCAATATATAGTCAACGTTATCAAGAGTCAAGACATCATTTTGTATCAGAAGAAGCAACTGACATAGGAAATAAGATCACATTTACCCCCAACACAAGTGATCTACTACATCATGTTAACACAGCTAAAATAAGAATTCAGTACGTGCTGCACTCTGCCAGTTTATGCATGGGGACTTGAAGAATTTGGAAAAGTATCTGTTTTTATTTTATTTCTTTAAAAAAAAAATCCTTCAATCCAATACAGCTTTCAACAAAGCCAATAGAATTTTGCAGATTTTGACACAGTGATTCTCAAGTGTATATATAGGGAGGAATAAACATCTACAAAGAAGGAAGAGAACAGGTGAAGAAGAGAAACGCAGATTATTTGTTCTGTTTGACTCCTAGTTTAGTTTACTGGGCTTCTCTGGTGGTTCAGACAGTAAAGAATCTGCCTGACATGCAGAAGACCCTAGTTCGATCCCTGGGTCGGGAAGATGCCCTGGAGAAGGGAATGGCGACCCACTCCAGTCTTCTTGCCTGGAGAATCCCATGGACATGGGAGCCTGGTGGGCTACAGTCCGTGGGGTCTCAAAGAGTCAGACAGGACTAAAGCAAGACACACACACACACATCTTTCAAAACACCCCTTTGCATGTGTGCTATCTGTCCCTATCTGGACCCCAAGGTGACACTATAAATCATTGGCTAAAGATACACTGTTTATCTTCTATCTTGAAACCACTTGTTCACCATTTGGAGGGAAATAACATCAGATCCTTACCTCACACCATACGTGCAAATAAAATCAGCATAGATAAGAACGCATGAATGAACTCCAGCATTCCCAAACTACTACATGTAAGACAAAAATTTCGTGACCTTGAAATAGATTAGCATTTCTTCAATATGTCCTTCACAAAAAGATTTAAGGGAGGGGGAAAACAATGTTGAGGGATGATGGATCAATGAAAAATATTCTTTTGCTTCCGATGTGGTGGTAACGATGGCAGGGAATGGGGAGAAGACGCTTGAAATGTTTAAACAATTTTTATGGCTGATTTTTTTAAACCAGAGCATGATGACTTCTGTGTCTGGCGCCCTGAGCCAAGACATGGGGTCCCCAAAGGGGATGGACCCTGAAGGATGAAGAAAGCTGGCAGGATCTTCTATTGACACCACTGTAAATATTCTCAATATCCACTGTGTCAGCCTGTCATTCTCTTCTCTTCTTGTCATAATAAGAAATAAAGCTGAGACTCCGCAGAATAGATTATACAAGGCAACTTAAAAACACTGCAAGTGCGATGGAAGAAATTAACACAATTAAGATGCTTTTGACGTAACAACACAGTCTGTTTCCGCCATGTCACTAAATATTACTCTATAATGGCTTTTTAATGGCTGATATCCCACGCTTATATTGTATCTCTAATTGCATAACAAATTCTAGACTGTGAAAAACGGTGCATCCTTTTTTTTTTTCCCTTTTTGCCATCTTAAGTGCTCAGCTATGAAAATGCCTTATACCTGCGTCTTTCTGCACATGTCCAAATTCTTCCTGAAGATAAAACTCCCATGTCATGTGACGTGTTCCTAGCATTTGCTACCTACTGCCGTGCTGTCTCCTGAGAAGACTAGGACAATTTGCAAACCCTCCAGCATTGTACGGGTGGGCATTTCACCCCATCCCGCAGCTCGGGGAGTTTTAAGAGAATGGAGAGGAATGGATGCTGGAAAGTACAGCAGGTGCAGAGAAACTGAAGTCCTCCCTTCAAAGAGGGAGAGAAAACACGAGTCTAATATTTAGGCAGAAACGTATGTCCATTTAACGGGTAATAAGCCTCAGCTATACTTTGAATGCCCCCTTCATTAGCAACCTGGGACTCTTGGAGAGGAATACAGCCCTTTACTAGAGTCCTGCTTGCGGTGGATTTAGAACGAAAGCAGGCCATCTGATAAACAGATGCTCTGCAAATCAGAGAAAACCTGCCATGACAGACAGGAGGGAGCTTTGAGGTCAGAGTGAAGGAGAAGGCATTCTGGAAACAAGTGTCATTGAACCCACGGATCGATGCCTGGTTTTACCTGTCTACATTTACGAGCTACATAGACAAGCAGGCTTCCCTAAGTATAATCACTGCTCCAAAATGTTAAATTCACAGATGCCTGGATATTTTCTGGCAAGGTCTTTACCTTGTCCTTGTTTTTTGCAAAATGTCTCCCTTTCCATTAAAAGAGAACAGGTGTCATGTGTAGGAGGTCACATCTTTGCGCTTAGAAGGCCTGCTACTTGCTTCTCGTCTCAAACAAAGGCGAGCGAAAAGTCAAGAAATCTGTCTATGGGTACACCTCCTGCCAAAAATGTATTTCAGTCTTCCATGCCTGTGTGTTCAGTTGTGTCTGATTCTCTGTGACCCCACGGGTCTGTAGCCCACCAGACTTCTCTGTGCATGGGATTTCCCAGGCAAGAATACTGGAGTGGGTTGCCATTTCCTCCTCCAGTTAACCTTCCGTGATTCAGTGAAAAGGTCCCCTCCCTCCCTCTCAACAACAACAAATCACAAAGCAAATACAAAGTCATTCCAAGCACCCAAGACTGACAATTTTTTTTTAAACTAAGATATCTACAAAAACCTATTTGCAGAAGAAATCCAAGTGCCCATCAAAAGATGAATGGATAAAGAAGGTGTGGTACATATATATACAATGGAATATTGCTGAGCCATGAAAAAGAATGAAATAATACCGTCTGTAGGAACCTAGACCTAGAGATGATCATACTAAGTGAAGTAAATCTTACAAAAAAAGGCAAATACCATGTGATATCACTTGTATGTGGAATCTAAAATATGGGGGAAAAAAAAGCTATTCATAGAACAGAAACAGACTCAAAGACATACAAAAGAAACAGTTACCAAAAGGGAAGGAGGGGAGAAATAAATTAGGAGTCTGTGATTAACACACTACTGTACATAAAATACAAAACCAAGAGACACCTACTGTATACCACAGGGAACTATATCCAGTGTCTTATAATGACCTATAATGAAAAAGCATCTGAAAGAAATACTCCTGAAAGTGTACAATATTGTAAATCAACTATACTTCAATTTAAAAAAACCTATTTGTCTATCCAATGCATGGCTGTCCGTTTCTGTACCAATTGTGGGGGAAAAAAGGGGGGGTTTCTAATTCTGAAAATACGCCTGATGCCACATTTCTTTCTACAAATGTCCATCACACCGTTGGATTTTCCCTCAGTCCCTCTGATCACAGAGTCATTATATTATCCCATATGGAAAGTCCACGAGAAATCTGAAATGGAGAGAAATCCTCAGTGTGAATTCACTATTGTTGTCGTTAAAAATGGGCTTCCCTTGTGGCTGTTAAAGTATCCCCTGGGAAAGAATTTGCTCACAATGCGGGAGACCTGGGTTCGATCCCTGGGTCGGGAAGATCCCCTGGAGAAGGGAAAGGCTGCCCGCTCCAGTATTTGGCCTGGAGAATTCCATGGACTATGTAGCCCAGGGGATCGCAAAGAGTAAAAAGAGGCATCTACAAGGCCAGGGTGTGTGTGTGTGCTAAGCCACTTCAGTGGTTGGCAACTCTTTGTGACCCTATGGATTTAGCCCGCCAGGCTCCTCTGTCCATGGGATTCTCCAGGCAGGAATACTGGAGTGGGTTGCCATGCCCTTCTCCTGGGGATCTACCCAGCCCAGGGATGGAACCCAAGTCTATTTCATCTCTTGCACTAGCAACCAACTTCCCTACCTCCAGCGCCACCTGGAGAAGCCCCCACGGAGGCCAGACGCGTACCCAAAGCAGAGATGTCTTTGCGACTCGGCTCTCTTTTCATTTTTAAGATTTTGTGCCTCAGCGTTTTCCCATTAAACTCTGGCTGCTGGGGGCATTAATTCTGTTTCACGCATCCCACATAAATCACTGCAGCTTCACACTCCTAGCTCTTCCGTAAATCTGGCAACAATGATGTTAATTGTGCGTGAAAAATATATTAAAACTGTAAATCACGGCTATTTTCGAGGAGGATGGGAAAAAACGGATCTGAAGTAACAAACCAAACCCTCTTCCCTTTGTCTGTATCTGGCCAGTGGCCATTATATTAAAAGCACAAAATTATAGCCTGTTTTTCATCAATTAGGCCTTATTGTTCATTTCTTGAATCTAATCAGGACCATATAAAATGTACCACAAATCCCACGATAATGACCACTGGCTAATTTTGCTAATGGTGATGGTGGAACATTCTCTTCAAAGGGTGTGCTCTTTATAGAGTGGTTGCATATGGGGACATTTTTGTCCCAGTTGTATGTACAAAGGGCAGAGAACTTCTTTCTGGTATTTCATTCTAGCTATCATCACTGCAGTGAGGGAAGGAGCTCTGAGATAATTGTCTGTCATTTCATAATTTGTTGTCGTTCAGTCGACCCCATGGACTGTGGTAAGCGAGGCTTTCCTGTCCTTTACCATCTCCTGGAGATGTTGAACTCAAATTCATGTCCACTGAGTCAGTGATGCTATCAGACCATCTCATTCTCTGTCGCCCCCTTCTCCTCCTGCCCTAAGTCTTTCCCAGCATCTGGATCTTGTCCAACGAGTCAGCTTCTACTTTATGTTCCAACTACTAGTAACTAGATCATTTCTCCTACCGTGAAGGAAGATTCATCTTTTCTTTTTAAATGTACCTGTGAGTATTCCCTTTGAATCTTTCTACACTACTACACCACTTGGATGAGAGTGACCAAAAGAAGTTCATAACCTCACGTGGGAAGCAGAACCAACCACGTGTAACTTCTGCCAGCAGACTTTTCCATGCGGAAATTAAACAAAAAGTCACTTAAACAACTGGGCTTCCCTGCTAGCTCAGACACTAAAGAATCTGCCTGCAAATGCAGGAGACTCAGGTTTGATCCCTGGGCTGGGAAGATCCCCTGGAGAAGGGAATGGCAACCCACTCCAGTATTCTTGCCTGGAGAATCCCATGGACAGAGGAGCCTGACTAGGCTACAGTCTGTGGGGTTGCAAAAGAGTCAGACATAATTGAGAAACAACAATAATTGAGACAACATTGTCCTATTTTCCTTGTATGTGCTACCCTTTCCTCGTCTAAATCCTCCATTAGTTCTTTTTTTAAAAAGTCTTTATTGAATGTATTACAATATGGCTTCTGTTTTGTATTTTGGGTTTTTTTTTGGGGGGGGGGGGGATGTGGGACCTTACTTCCCCTACCAAGGATCAAACCTGCACCCCCTGAATTGGAAGGTGAAGGCCTAAGCACTGGGCCCCCAGGGAAGTCCTGAAATGCTCCATTTCTTGATAAAGAAGCTCGGCAAACTGACCATTGGATAAACTAAGCCCTCAGTCAGCTTGTTGGGGGAGGGTGGGGAAACCTGAGCCATTCCACTTTCTCTGATGGTCCCTGGAAATGAGACGCCTCGGTGGACACAATTAAGTCTTTCCTTGGCCAGACATTCAGGCCTCGAGTCAAGACAATGGAGGGAAAGATGAGCTCTCGGCAAAAGAAACCAAATAACACCATCAAGATGATGCCATCCGAGCCCGCAATCTACAAATGCAAACCAGAGCATCCCATCTGAGCGCTTAAGAAACGTTCTTTGGTGAGACTTCCGGCTGTCAATAAGATAATTCCCAAAGAGAATAAATGAGCTCATACGGGCAGGGTGCCCACGGTAGCGGCTGGCATTTCCCCACGTGGTCAAGAAATGTTGGCCCTCTCTTGCCGTCTCTGCCGCACTGGAGATCTGTTGCAATTGGGCTCCAATGTACCTCCCTGGGAATTTACCCCAGGGGTCACACAGATCCTCTACCTTCCGTGTTTCCCGAGCACTCGAACACTCGGCGTCGGGGGGAGGGTGTTCGGGGTAGGGGAGCCCTTGGAGACGGCTGACCGTTCACACTGCACAGGTCAGACCATGACGAGAAATGAGATCAACGTCATCATCCCTGAGAAATGACAACAGCGTGAGAAAAGTGGCTGACGGCTGAGATCATCATCGCTTTGCATCACTAACATTTTAGGAACGCATATGTTTATCCACGAGGAATACAGGCTTGCTGAAAATATCGGACATCCTTATATACTAATGAATCAGTACATATATATATATCAGTATGTGGATATTATATATGTACTGATGCTGAAACTGAAGCCCCAATACTCTGGCTACCTGATGCAAAGAACTGACTCATTGGAAAAGACCCTGATGCTGGGAAAGATTGAGGGCAGGAGGAGAAGGGGATGACAGAGGATGAGATGGTTGGATGGCATCACCGACTCAATGGACATGAATTTGGGCAAACTCGGGGAGAGACTGGAGGACAGAGGAGCCTGGTGGACTACAGTTCATGGGGTCACAAAGAGTAAGAAAGAACAGCCATTGAACAACTACAATATTTATATATATGTATATGTATCAGTGAACCAATGAAGTTGCTCAGTCGTGTCCGACTCTCTGCAATCCCATGGACTGTAGCCTACCAGGCTCATCCATCCACGGAATTTTCCAGGCAAGAGTACTGGAGTGGATTGCCATTTCCTTCTCCAGGTGATCTTCCCGACCCAAGGACCGAACCCAGGTCTCCCGCATTGCAGGCAGACGCTTTCCCGTCTGAGCTGTACATTCAGGGATTTTTGATGCTCTTCCTTGTTCTGCCATGAAGTTACACGAACAATTCTTGCAAACACAACTGACAAGAATGTGCCCCACCAAGAGTTGTGTGAAGTCAGGGTCCTATGCCAAGCTGAGGCATTAGTGGTCCAGCCCCCTGTCTGTGGAAAGGACTGCAAGTGAAACGGGAGACACATATTTATACAATCAAATCTCCCTGCACCAGACGTTAACCAGAGTACGGAGGATGCAGAGATCTCCAAACTGTGAAGGAATGCTGCCCACTCAAGATCCTGTTGTCCTGACTCTGTATCCAACACGCCAGCCCTGGGTTCACGCCTAAAGATTGCACTTCAGCAGCATCTGACGTGTATTACTGAGTCAGATCAAACCAGTCCATCCTAAAGGAAATCAACCCTGAATATCTATTGCAAGGACTGCTGCTGAAGGTGAAACTCCAATACTTTGGCCACCTGATGTGAAGAGCCGACTCACTGGAAAAGACCCTGATGCCGGGAAAGATTGAGGGCAAAAGGAGAAGTGGGCGACAGATGATCAGATGGCTGGATGGCATCACGGACTCAATGGACATGACTCTGAGCAAACTTAGGGAGACAGTGAAGGACAGGGAAGCCTGGGGTGCTGCAGTCCATGGGATTGCAAAGAGGCGGTCACAACCTAGCAGTTGAATGACAACAAATCATTTAGAACCTAAAGATGATATTTCTGATTGAGTGTGGATAAGGGGTGTTACAGGGCATGGGAAAATGATGGAATGGGTCGGTCATTGGTCCACGGTATGTCACAGGACACCCAGCTACCAATGCCTGAGGCAGGTTCTGAACCCAGACCTCAGTTCCCGGGTACCTTCATGGTCAAGGAGTTCTAAGGTGACCCTGTGTGTCAGCTGTCAAGAGTGGGTGTGACCCCAATGATCACTGTCCATTTTCCATAACTCCCACTGGTACCTGCCACATTCTTTATCTGCACACATAGGAATCTGCTGGTTAGAGTCCCTTGCTCATGTGCTAGGCACAGAAGGGCTCTTTGATTGGCTGTAAAGAAATACGGGAAGCTGTGGTCCAAAAGGAAGAAGCATTGAAAGCAGATCGGCTCTGCTGTCTGCACTCAACTCTGGTTACTGCTAACTAGTCCCCGTACCTGAGATGTTATTCGTAAGCATGTCCTCAAACACAGTAAATGAAAGCAGGCTACACAGTATTTCATTCCATGAGGAGATCATCAATTACCTCTCATCTGGTTTTATTTATCTTTTATTTCTCCTATCATAAACAGAACTTCTTAGCCCTAAATTTGAAGGAGCACTTTTTAAAAATTATTTTGTAAAAACAAGACGGAGGTACTGATTCAAAAGTGATGGGCATTTTTCATTCTTTTCACACATACCGCTATGTTGGGTTTCCAAAAGCATGTTTTTCCATGTACCAATTCACAAAAATGCCTGCCAAGAAAAGCCATGCACACACCATAAGAACCCTAGAAAAGAACACAGGCAAAACATTCTCTGACATAAATCATAGCCACGTTTTCTTACCTCAGTTTCCCAAGGCAAAAGAAGTAAAAGCAAAAGCAAGGAAATGGGAACTAATCAAACTTAAAAAGCTTTTGCATGGCAAAGGAAATCATCAACAAAACAGAATGATCACCTATGATATAGGAGAAAATATTTGCAAATAATGCAATCAACAAAGGGCTAATATCTAAACTGTACAAACAGCTCACAAAAGTCTATTTTTAAAAAACGTTTGTTCGTTTGTTTGATTAAATGGGCAGAAGACCTAAGTAGACATTTTCGCAAAGATGACATACAGGTAGCCAGTAGGCACATGAAAAGATACTCAACATTGTTAATTCCCCACAGGATCTTCCTAACCGAGGGTCTGAACCCAGATCTCCTGCATTGCAGGAAGACTCTTTACCATCTGAGCCACCAGAGAAACCCTAATCTAAATTAGAGAGATGCAAATCAAAAGTACAATGAGGTACGATCTCACACTAGTCAGAATGGCCCTCGTCAAGAAGTCTACAGATAAGAAATGCTGGAGAGGGTGTGAAGAAAAGGGTAACTCCCTCCAACACCGTTAATGAGAATGTAAATTCGGTGCAGTCACTATTGGGCCTCCCTGGTAGCTCAGCTGGTTAGGAATCCACCTGCAATGTAGGAGACTCTGGTTCGATTCCTGGGTCAGGAAGATCCACTGGAGAAGTCATAGGCTACCCACTCCAGTATTCTTGGGCTCCCTTGTGGCTCAGCTGGTAAAGAATCTGCCTGCAATGTGGGAAGCCTGAGTTCGATCCCTGGATTGGGAAGATCCCCTTGAGAAGGGAAAGGCTACTCATGCCAATATTCTGGCCTGGAAAATTCCATGGATTGTATAGTCCATGGGGTCGCAAAGAGTCGGACATGACTGAGAAACTTTCACTTTCACTACTGAGAACTAAAAAACTAAAAGCAGAAATACCATATGATCCAGCAATTCCACTCCTGTGTATATATCCAGAAAAGGAAAAACTTTAATTCATGCACCCCAATGCTCATAGCAGTACTTTTTACAGCAGCCAAGACATGGAAACAAACCAAGTGCCAATGAAGATATGATTGATTTTAAAAGGCGTAGTGTGTATACATAAACATACACACACAGATGCGTATACCACAATAGAATATTACTCAGACACAAAGAAGGAAATAGCACCACTGGCAGAAATACAGATGGACCTAGAGATAATCACACTAAGTGAATTAAGCCAGAAAAAGACAAGTATTGTATCACATCATCTCTGGAATGTATAAAAAAAAATTGTACAAATGAACTTATTTACAAAAGTGAAACAGACTCATGAACATAGGCAGCAAACTTATGGTTACCAAAGGGGAAAGGAGGGAGGAATGCTCTCTCACTATCATTATTTTTATCATCACAGTCATCTTCACCACAACCACCCCAGAAATTATCATCAGAAAAGATATCATCTTCAGCGCCATCATCATCACCACCACCGTCGCCATCGCCATCTTCATTGTGATCACCAACACCATCATCAATATTATCAATGTCATCACCACCACCATCATCATGATCACGACCGTCACCGCCACCAGCAACACCATCATCATCATCTTCCTTGTTATCACAGCCCCATCATCACTATCACCACCATCATCACCACCGTCATCATGATCATGACCAGCAACACCATCATCGTCATCATCCTCGTTATCACAGAGCCAGCATATGTATCATCATCCCCATTATCGCCACCATCATCATGATCATGACCAGCAACACCACCAGCAACACCATCATCATCATCTTCCTCGTTATCACAGCCCCATCACCATTATCACCACCATCATCATGATCATGACCAGCAGCACCATCATCATCATCATCCTCGTTATCACAGAGCCAGCATGACTATCATCATCCCCATTATCACCACCATCATCATGATCATGACCATCACCACCACCAGCAACACCATCATCATTGTCTTCCTTGTTATCACATCACCACCATCATTAAGACCATCATTAACACTAGCAACGCCATCATCAGTTTCATCAACCTCATCACCAACATCACCATCGTCATGACCATCACCCCCACAGCAACACCATCATCATTGTCATCATCCTTGTTATCACAGAACCATCATTATTATCACCAAGATCATCAAGACCATCATTAACACTAGCAACGCCATCATCAGTTTCATCAACCTCATCACCAACATCACCATCGTCATGACCATCACCACCACCAGCAACACCATCGTCATTGTCATCGTCCTTGTTATCACAGAACCATCAGGAGTACCATCAAAATCATCATCAGTACCATCACCACTATTGCTGTTCCCCTCATCACTCATGACCATCACATTCTTCATTTCTATCACCAACATCACCAATATCACGTACTAGTACTATATTGATTAATCTACGAGCTGGTTGTGCATTTTACTGGGATGTGAGAGTTGTGTTTCAGTTCAGTTCAGTCACTCAGTTGCGTCTGACTCTTTGCAACCCCATGAACCACAGCACGCCAGGCCTCCTTATCCATCACCAACTTGCAGAGTTTACCCAAACCCATATTCATTGAGTCAGTGGTGCCATCCAACCATCTCATCCTCTGTCGTCCCCTTCTCCTCCTGCCGTCAATCCTTCCCAGCATCAGGGTCTTTTCAAATGAGTCAGCTCTTCGCATGAGGTGGCCAAAGTATTGGAGTTTCAGCTTCAGCATCAGTCCTTCCAATGAATATTCAGGACTGATTTCCCTTAGGATGGACTGGTTGGATCTCCTTGCAGTCCAAGGGACTCTCAAGAGTCTTCTCCAACACCACAGTTCAAAAGCATCAATTCTTTGGCACTCAGCTTTTTTTATAGTCCAATTCTCACATCCATACATGACTACTGGAAAAACCATAGCCTTGACTAGACGGACCTTTGTTGGCGTCTCTGCTTTTTAATATGCTGTCTAGGTTGGTCATAACTTTCCTTCCAAGGAGCAAGCGTCTTTTAATTTCATGGTGGCAGTCACCATCCGCAGTGATTTTGGAGTTGTGTTTAAAATGACTTAATTTCAAAGATCTATTCTAATAATCCCTTGTGGCATATCCATTCATTAAACTGCCTACAGATCTAACACACAATTAGACCTTCTTGGAGGGCACCAAAAAGTTACTGTATATAGACCATGGTTTCCTTCAAGAGTCACCATTTTTTTTTTTTCCTATTTTGCCCTAATGGCAGAAAGGAGTAACTGTTTATCCTTGGCTTAAGGATGTGTCAAGTCCAGATGACTGGATAAAGAAATTGTGGTACATACAAACAATGGATGGTTACTTGGCCATAAAAAAGAATTTGAGTCAATTCTAGTGAGGTGCATGAACCTATATCCTGTCGTACAGAATGAAGTAAGTCAGAAAGAGATAAACAACTAATGTCTATTAACATATATAGAGAAAGAATCTAGAAAAATGATACTGATGAACTATTTGCAGGGAAAGAATTGAGATGAAGATATAGAGAATGGACGTGGGAACACACTGCTGGAAAGAGAGAGTGGGGTGGATGTAAAAAGCAGCATCAACATATATATATTATCAACTGTAAGGTGGACAGCCGGTGAGATGCTGCCGTGTAGCACAGGGAACCCAGACTAGTGCTCTGTGATGACCTAGAGGGGTGGGATGGGGGCAAAGGAAGGCTGAGGGGTGACTGGATGTATGTATAATTACAGCGACTCACACTATTGTGTGGGAGAAACCAACGTAATATCCCCCCGAAAAAAAATTTTTTTTTTAATTTTAAAAATCTCTGAAAAAAGAAAATGAGCCAGGTTGAACTTTGCGAGGTCTTGTTTGTGCTGATTCTTCATATAATCAGTCCCAACATTAAACATGGTATTTATATAGTCATCGGCAAAGTTCAGTCGCTCAGTCGTGTTCGACTCTTTGCGACCCCAAGGCCTGCAGGCCTCCCTGTCCATCACCAACTCCCGGAGTTTTTATACACAAACACATCTTGTTTATGACGATCACAGAAAAGATCTTTGCCAGCGTGACCTTCGGGGTCATTAAAACACAGCTCCTTGGGGCCCATGCATGCTAAGTCACTTCAGTCGTGTCTGACTCTTTGTGACCCCCACGCCCCAGAGCCCACCAGGCTCCTCTGTCCCTGGAATTTCCCAGGCAAGAATACTGAAGCGGGCGGCCCTTTCCTTCTCCGGGGGAATCTTGCTGACCCAGGGATTGAATCAGCATCTCCTGCATTGGCAGGCGGATTCTTTACCACTGAGCCACCAGGGTCCATCCTCCCTAAATGAGTAAGCCAACAGGGACACGGATATAGTCCCACGCATATTGAAAAAGCAACAGTTAGTTTGGGAGCAAGTGTTCTAGAACACGAACCTCTGGGTTCTGTCCTTCACCTCTGTGTCTCACGAGAAGATGCCCAAATGACTTCACGAACATATGCCTTCACGTCCAGGGGCCGCAAACGTTTTCTACGAAGAACAGTATTTTCCATTCTCAAATTGCATGGTGTCTGCTTTATCTATTCAACCCCGCCACTGCAGTGGGACGGCAGCCACAGAAAATAGGCCAATTCATGGGCATGGCCGTATTCCATTCGCTTTTTTTTTTGTTTTGTTTTGCAATGGCAGGGCGGATCCAGCCTGACTTCTACTGCCCACTCCTGCTTCACATCTCTGCAACCCAGGAGGGGGGCCCCTCTTTCAGTTCAATACCTGTCTGTGTTGGGCTTCTCAGTTTTTGCTAAAAGCATGTCTGTCAATATTCTCTTTAGCTCAGTTGATTCCGGGAACACACTGACCTGCAATTCAGTGACCACAGCGGCCACACTTCAGTTCCTCGGCTGAGCAAACACTTCCAATGCACTCGCTCGGTCTCTTAAACGATGACGCTCGTCTAAGAGAATAGATTTGAACCATCGGCCTCTGAGCTCCATCGTTGAGGCCGTGATTCCTCCTCTCAGCGGTACCCCTCCCCACAGCAACGGGGTCAACTGCATGTCCTTCAAGTTCCTCCCGAGTGCATTCTGGCCCTGCGTGGAGAAGTCTGTGTCTCTCTGAATATCTGCGTCTCTCTCCACCTTGTGACACTGTCGTGTTCAGTATACTAAAGGATTATTCCAGGGAGTTGTCCGGTTTCTCCCGTGTGGCTACAAGGACAGGGGTAGGGACCACACTGAGCCAAGTGGACTGACAAATAGAAGCTGGCCAGTAGGTGTTCTTGAGAGTTCCTCGGACAGCAAGGAGATCTAACAAGTCAATCCTAGAGGATGTCAATCCTGAATACTCACTGGAAGGAATGATGCTGAAGCTTAAGCTTCCAATACTTTGGCCACCGGATGCAAAGAGCTGACTCATTGGAAAAGAGCCTGATCCCGACTCGTTGGAAAAGACCCTGATCCCGGGAAAGATCGAGGGCAGGAGGAGAGGGGGACGACAGAGGATGAGATGGTTGGATGGCATCACCGACTCAGTGGACATGAGATTAAGCAAATTCTGGGGGACAGTGAAGGATAGGGAAGCCTGTCCTTGGAGTTAGAAAGAGTTAGACACGACTGAGTGACTGAACAACAACAAATAAGTATTCGTGGAATGAATGAATACAAGTTGAAAAACTCTGACTTTGTTCATGTCAGGGCCCATAGAGAAGGAAAGGTTAACAACCTAGCCATAGAAAGTCAGGGAAGCAAGGTTACCAGTGGTGCCCCCTGGATTTACAGAGCTGCAGGACGAGGGAAGACCAGCAATGACCTCCATCCTGAGAACCCACCCACTTACAGAAAGTCCAGGGATGGCACAGTGGATAAGAAGACTCTGCCTGTCAATGCAGGGCACGTGGGTTCAATCCCTGCTCCGGGGAGATTCCGCACACCTCAGAGCAACTAAACCCGTGACCCACAGCTGCTGAGACCCCGAGCCTCAACGACTGGAGCCCACACGCGTCGAGCCCGTGCTCCACAGCAAGAGAAGTCATTGCAGTGAGAAGCCCGGCTACCACAACGAGAGGGGAGCCCCCGCTCATTGCACCCAGAATAAAGCGACGCCCAGCAAGCAAGACCCCGCACAACCAAGATACAAAGAGCCCAGTAGGCAGAAAGCAGCAACCGACCATGACCTCTGTGCCTCGTGCAGAGTCCACTAAATAGAGAAACTGAGGAAATGAACTTGTCAGCCAGTGTCTCCACCTCCCAGCGGAGTATGCTGAAAAGTCATTCAAACACAATCTTGTCTCTTGGGGCAATGGGAAGACAAGACATTCTTCTCTGGTGAGCAGAGGGGAAGAAGACTGTGAGGGTCTCAAGAGGGTGTCCCAAGGAGAGAGAGATGGTTTTAGGAGGCGTGAAGGTGGGGGACAGTTGTTCTAGCTTCTTCTGGCCTCAGCAGGAGGTTCAGGTTGAAAATACACAGTCCAAGTTGTATTAAGTTTCCTAGTACAGTTGATATTTAAAATGGATAACCAACAAGGACCTGCTGGTCCCAGGGGGAAGGATGGGGGAAGGGATAGTCAGGGAGTCTGCGATGGACATGGACACACTGCTGTATTTACCATGGAGAACCAGCAAGGACCTGCTGGACAGCACAGGGAACTCTGCTCCATGTCATGTGGCAGCCAGGATGCGAGGGGAGTTTGGGGGAGAATGGGTACATGTATGTGTACGGCTGAGTGCCTTTGCTGTCCCACTGAAACCATCACGACATTGTTAACTGGCTATACTTCAATGCAAAATGCTCTGAGTGTTAAAAAAGAAAAAGATTACTAGCGCAATTGGAAGAGACAACCACCAACTCAAAGTGAAGTCGCTCAGTTGTGTCTGACTCTTTGCGACCCCATGTACTGTAGCCCACCAGCTTCTTCAGTCCATGGGATTTTCCAGGCAAGAATACTGGAGTGGGTTGCCGTTTCCTTCTCCAGGAGATCTTCCCAGACCAGGGATGGAACCCGGGTCTCCTGCATTGTAGGCAGACGCTTTACAGTCTGAGCCACCAGGGAAGTCTCACCAACGTGGTGGCTTTATTTAAGTGATGAGAATGTGACGGCCGTACGGTTCTGCAGGACAGACATGCAGTAGTCAGAAGTTCACAGGGTGGGTTCCTTCTCTAGGTTGTGAGGGAAGCTCTGATCCATGTGTCTCTCTCAGCTCAGAGCTGTGGGTGTTGGTCCTCAGTCCTTGGTGGGTTTTGGCTTGGAGATGCACCCCTTCCATCTCTGAGTCTCTGCCTCCATCATCATAGCTCTTTTCCCTCTGAATCTCTGAGGGCTTCATTCTGTTATCCCCTCCCCGAAACCCACCTCTGTTGACCTCTTCTTTCTTCCTCCTATTTCTCCTTCATCTTCCTCCTTCTCCTTCTTCTCCTCCTTCTTCCAATGTAAGGATTCAATAGCTGTTTATTAAATTCACGATCTGCTCATATGGAAGGTATGAACACTTCTGCTAAGATTTTTTTTTTTTTTTAAGATCTGCTCTCCAGATTGAAGAACCTTTCACCCAAGAGAACAAAGACCAAGCGTTTCTGGTGATGTGTTTGACTCTCTTTCCTCCTATATTAGTTCCTTTCTGAAATACTGAAGCAAATGCTTCACTTGGACTCCATGGGCAAAGCTGACAGATGGGATGGCTTCCCACAAGCTAGTTTTTTTTCTTTTTATACTCCTGGTGTTGACTTGAAGTTCCCTGATAATTAAAGATGTTGAGCATCTTTCCAAGTACCCACTGACCTTGTGTTATGGCTTCTTCGGAAAATGCCTATTCTGATTTTCCGCCCATTTTTACCATATGTAGAAATTTCTGAATGAATACACTAACTCTTCTTATAAAGACACCAGTTATAACAGATTTAAGGAATCTGCTGAAACAGTATGACCTCACTTTTACCTTGATGGCATTTGTAAAAGCCCTGTTTCCGGATAAGGTGACATTCATACATACTGGGGGCCTGCTAAAAGTTCAACATATCTTGGAGGGGGGGGAGACACAATTCAACCTATAACTCAGGTAAACTCACAACATGTGACAAGAAAAAAGTCTGAAGAATGCATAGCCAAGGCTTGGTCTTGAAAAGTCTTTGAAAGATTCCAACTGACATTCTGTGTGTGCTAAGTCACTTCAGTCATGTCCAAGTCTTTGTGACCCCATGGACTGTAGCCCGCCATGATCCTCTGTCCATGGGGGTTCTCCAGGCTGGAATACTGGAGTGGGTTTCCGTTTCATTCTCCAGGGGATCTTCCCACCCCAGGGCTAGAACCCCCATCTATTATGAATCCTGCATTGGCCGGCGGGATCTTTACCACTGCACCAGCAGGGAATCCCAATAAGCATTTATATACCCCCAGACTATACCAACCCCCCACCCACATCTGCTGTGCCCCCAGACACCTTCTCGTAGCTTACCTACTTTAAACCACGACCATAGTAATTATAATAATAAGGGGGCCTCCCAGGGGGGCTCAGAGATGAGGGGAGTCCTCCTGCCAATGCAGGAGACCAGAGTTCGATCCCTGGTCTGAAGAGATTCCACATGCCACAGAGTAACTAAGCCCATGCAACACAAGTACTTCGTCTGTGCTCCACAAGAGGAACCGTGGCAAGAAAACCAAGCACAGCAACTAGTGAAAACCTGTGTGCAGCCCTAAATAAATAACATAAATTTTTAAAAAAGGTAACAATAATAATGGGCTTCTCAGGTAGCATTAGTAATAAAAACCTGCTTGCCAATGCAGGAGACATAAGAGACCCGGGTTCGATCCCTGAGTCATGAAGATCCCCTGGAGCAGGGCATGGCAGCCCACTCCAGTATTCTTGCCCGGAAAACCCCATGGACAGAGGAACCTGGCGGGCTACCGTCCATGGGGTCACAAAGAGTTGGACATGACTGAGCGGCTAACACACACGCAATAATAATAATAATAATAATAACAACTGCACAACCTTAGTTTAAAGACAAGGCTAGAGGAAGCGCATTTTCCCCTAAGTCTAGAGAAAGCCCTCTGAGATGTTCAGCTCAACTCCTTTTTTTCCTACCTGTGAACTTTAATTAATTCCTCAGAAACGATTCCATCTCCATGAAATCAAATTATAGATGACTGCACTTAAAGCCGGGCAACCCACTGCTTTCCCCGAAACGCAAGCGCCTTAGTGCGTTGGCCGCTCCGTCACAATTTTCTGCTTCCTTCCCCTGGAACACCTCTGGGGTTTGGTATTTTGGAGAAACACGCAGCCTCAGAAAGACTGAAGCTGATAATTGTCGTGCAGAGGGTTCCCTGTGGGGAAATCGAAGTCTCAGCTGCAAAATGCTTCCTCTCGGAACACGTGATCTGTTTGTTACAGGAAGCCGAGGGAATCTTACTTTCTTTCTTATTCTATATTTTGTATTGGAATCTATATCACTTTTTCTTAAAACAAAAAAAAGTATGAAAACATTTCAGGTTCAATATGGATGAGCCAAGAACTACATGCATTTGCCAAAAAAGGAAAAAACGAAAAAGTGACATATATATATATACACCGAAAGTGAACATGTTAGTCGCTCAGTCGTGTCTGACTCTTGGTGACCCCCATGGACTGTAGCCCCGCCAGGCTCCTCTGTCCATGGGACTTTCCCGGCAAGAATACTGGAGTGGGTTGCCATGCCCTCCTCCAGGGCATCTTCCCGACCCAGGGATCGAGCCCGCGTCTCCCGCAGTGCAGGCAGATTCTTCACCGTCTGGGCCACCAGGGAAGCCCATCCACATACAGCACCGCGTGTAAAACAGACAGCTTAGTGGGAAGCTGCGAGGGATATAGCACACGGACCTCAGCTCGGCGCTCGTGAAGACCTAGAGGGATGGGTCGGGCGTGGGTGGGGGGCTCAAGAGGGAGAAGGTACATACGGCTGATTCACACTGCTGAGCAGCAGAAAGTAACGCATTGTAAAGCAACTATCCACCAATGAAAAATAATAATAATAGGACGGCCACACGCCTGTCATGATGAATGAGGGCAAATGCACACCTACTGGTTGACACTGGCTCTGACAGTTGGTACCAAGGCAGCCAGCTAAGGTCAGATAGTTAATGGACAACTTATCCACAGCAGCCTAGGGAGGACCTCCTAATTCTGTAATTCACGTGCTAATCGATTTCCCTGGTCACTCCTGGGTTAATATGATCATTGGGTTGTAGCATAGTCAATCTACTAAAATCCCTTTCTTTGGAAGGGGGAAAAGAAGGAAAGCAAACATCCTTATACAATATGCTAATCTCATTACCTGACTTAAACGCAAAAGGAAATACTGAACTGAGCTTTATTATGTTTTTTATCGATTTAATTTTCTCAAGGAAGAGACAATTTCCTCTCTACAATTTACTACTCTATTTTTTAAACTTAAACGTTATAAAAAAAATTTTTTTGGATGCACCCCGCTGCATGTGGGACTTTATTTCCTTACTATGGATCAAGCCCACGCCTCCTGCATTGCAAAGTGGAGTCTTAACCGCTGGACCACCAGGGAAGTCCCTCAGCTGTTTGTCAAAATGTAGGAAATTAATATAACATGATATCAAAAGATTTCAGGATTCTAAAATGTAGCATTATGAAAGCATTTCACTAGGTAAAGATTTGGGAGGAGCAGCAAAGCTTTTAATGATTTTTTTTTCTAATTTCAAGAGATAAGTATATTTGAATGCGGTAAGAAAGGAATCTTGTGCTCTTTGACATAAATTTTATTGCACAGTCTGTTGAGAAGGAAAATAGGCATTAGCATTCCTTCAGATATAATTCTATTTATGAAGCCTCCAATGTCAAAAATAGAGTGATGCAAAAAAAAAAAAAAACCTCAGTGAGTACTGTGCATGTTGAATTGCACCATCACAGCACCTCCCTATAGTTCTGTCACGGTTGTTTATCTCTCCCTCTCTCACCATTTTCTACTGTTTTATGTCTTGGTCCATCCAGAGAAGCAACAAACAAGAAGCTTAGCTTTCGGAAACTCAGAGCTTCTTCATCTCACGGTAAAGGAGTGTATGTTTGGACAGTCACCTCAAGACTGATGGTAACATTTCCCATCATGGATCCTCAATAGAAACGATAACTTTCAAATTCTTTCTTGCTTTTTTTCCCCGTGGAAACTGAAAGGCCTCCCTGCTTGAATTCACTGTGCCTACTGATGCCTTTCTGAAACGTTTTGTTGAGACTCATTTATTTTCCCATCATAGGGCTTATATTTCCTTACATCATCTTTTTTGCTGTTTTAGTGGCTCGGTCGTGTCTGACTCTTTGCGACCCCATGGACTACAGCACGCCAGGCCTCCCTGTCCATCATCAACTCCTGGAGTCCACCCAAACCCACGTCCATTGAGTTGGTGATGCCATCCAACCATCTCATCCTCTGTTGTCCCCTTCTCCTCCTGCCCTCAATCTTTCCCAGCATCAGGGTCTTTTCAAATGAGTCAGCTCTTTACATCAGGTGGCCAAAGGATTGGAGTTTCAGCTTCAGCATCAGTTTTTCCAATGAATATTCAGGACTGATTTCCTTTAGGATGGACTGGTTGGATCTCCTCGCAGCCCAAGGGACTCTCAAGAGTCTTCTCCAACACCGCAGTTCAAAAGCATCCATTCTTCGGTGTTCAGCTTTCTTTATAGTCACACTCTCACACCCATACGTGACCACTGGAAAAACCACAGCTTTGACTAGACGGACCTTTGCTGGATTCACCCAAAGCCTTGCATACACTAAGGGCAAACAGTGATTCATCAGTATTTCTCAATGAACCATCCAAGAAGACTGCGAGGAGAACAAGAAATGGAGGAGAGAAGAAAAAACACACAAAGATTCACCATTGGGCTCTAGAGACCCACAGGGGATCTGGCTCAAGTTAGAACCACAGTGAAGACACAGCATGTGAGGTGAAACATATCTGCTTTTCGATGGAATAATGGATTATGTCTCATCATAAAACAGAACACAACACAGCTCAAAGCACCCGTCTTAAGGCCAAGAAAGGGATGGGAGTGCTCGGGGACATGTCATATTCAGAACTCATGGAAAAGGACTGCAAAAGCTCCTTGGCTTCAGACAAATCAATACCTTCACTTTTCCTCCTTTCAGAAGGGCACACACCCTCTTCCCCAGGGAAAATGTCAGCAGTGTACGCGGGACCGCGGTCATGTCAGACAAGACCGTGTCCTGATGAAGGGACAATTCAAAGGGCCTGGGCACTCAGACAGGAAGGCAATTTGGCTTTTTCCAGAGAATCAGAATGCACGGGACCTTGAGGGGATTATGGGTGGCTTTTCTATGTGGATTTTCCCTCCAAAATCATACACACACAGAGACACTGACTCACACAAACACAGAACAATCTATACACCAACCTCCGTCATCACCACCCCAAATCATCAGACATGTGAAATCTACCAAGAATTTTTTTTTTTTTTAGCATTTTTAAAAAATCTGTTTCCAGTTGTAGAAACTGACTTTCCCAAGCCTACATAATATATTCAACTGAATTAATGAGACAGAGACGACGTTGTGTCTCAGCTTCGTTTCAGCCTAACAAGGGGTCAGGGCGTGAACAGACAGCTCTTTTACACACTTGCTGTCTGCGAGCTCCCCGGTGATTTGTAGGTCTGATTTATTGATGCAGGGCTGTTTTGCACGCCTCACAAACTCTCTGTGGTCCTGATAGCCGAACAGAATGGAGTATCCACTTTTGTTCGCTTTTTCTGAGGTCTGTGTGTCCCCTGCACCCAGCATAAGGAGAAAACACGCAACTAATTCCTTACAGAAACAGCCTCATTGGCCACAGAGGAGGTAAAACAGGAAACAAAGTCATGTTTCACCATAAAGGGGAGAACATGAAACTAATTCATTATAGAACCATCCTGGTTAACCACAAAGGGAGTAAAACATGAAATTAATTCATTACAGAATCATCCTGGTTAACCACAAAAGGAGTAAAACATGAAGTTAATTCATTACAGAATCATCCTGGTTAACCATAAAGGGAGCAAAACATGAAATTAATTCATGTTTAACGATAAAGGAGAAAACAAGAAACTAATTCATTACAGAATCATCCTGGTTAACCACAAAGGGAGTGAAACATGAAACTATAAAGGAAAGAACATGAAAGTAATTCATTACACCAACAGCCTGGCTAAGCATAAAGGCGAAAGCCTGACAGGAATTCATTGCACCAACATTAACGAATGTAATTCATTATACAGACAGCCTGGTTTAGGAAAAGCAAACAAGAGATCAGACAGACAGGCATCTACTCCCCCTTCAAAACACTGAAGATACTTAATCTTCCCGTAACAGATACGGTAATGAGACCCACACCGTACGGCCATAAAACTGAAGTTACAAGGATGTACCCATGTTTTCTATTTTCTAATTATTTCTTATACAGTAGCTTAGACCCAAATCACTATAATATGAAAAGACATTCACAGGAGATTTAATACTATGGGGTTTCCCCGGTGGCTCAGACAGTAAAGAATCCGTCTGCAACGCAGGAGACCTGGGCTTGATGCCTGGGTCGGGAAGATCTCCTGGAGAAGGGAAAGGCTACCCGCTCCAGTATTCTTGCCTGGAGAATTCCATGGGCGGAGGAACCTGGTGGGCTACAGTCCATGGGGTCGCAAAGAGTCTGACACAATTGAGCAAGGACACCCACATACACACAATATTATTATTTTTCGTAAGTGAGGTCACTAAACACTAAGGAGGTTGACAGCTTCACCAAGACAATAGGCAAAATAAACAACAGAGTCCAAACCAGCCATGTCTCTGGCAGCAAATTAAGCTATTACATGTCCTGGGGGTGGGATGAAAGAAAGTGAAAGTTGCTAGTTCCTGTCTGCCTCTTTGTGACCCCATGGACTACACAATCCGTGGAATTATCCAGGCCAGAATGCTGGAGTGAGTAGCCTTTCCCTTCTCCAGGGGATCCTCCCAACCCAAGGATAAAACCCAGGTCTCTCTTCACCAGCTGAGCCACCAGGAAAGCCCAAGAATACTGGAGTGGGTAGCCTATCCCTTCTCCAGCAGATCTTCCCGACCCAGGAATTGAAACAGGGTCTCCTGCATTGCAGGCGGATTCTTTATACCAGCGGAGCCACAAGGGAAGCCCAAAAATACTGGACTGGGTAGCTCATCCCTTCTCCAGGCATCTTTCCAACCCAGGGATCAAACCTGCAGGCGGATTCTTTACCAGCTGAGCCACAACGGACGCCCTTGTGGGTGGTGGGATACTGAACAAATAATGAGCTAATTTTCAGACACGCACACATTTTCTAGCAGACTAACTTGCACCTAACAGTTTCTTTTTTAATATTGCTTATAAATATGCATACAAAGGAAGCGTGGTTTTTAATACATCCTAAGTGACTTGGATGAGATGGGTAGATAGCATCACCGACACAGTGGATATGAATTGGAGCAAATTCTGGGAGGACAGGGAAGCCTGGAGTGCTGCAGTCCATGGGGTCACAAAGAGTCACACATGACTGAGCGATCTAACAACAACGATGTCACTGGGACTTGTTCTAGTAGTGGAAAAAACTTACAAACTGCCAACTGAGTTAAAACTCATATTCTGGAAGATGACAAATGCAATGGAAAATCCTCTTCCTTAGAGAACAGGTTTTCTAACTTGTAAGGCCTGCTAGGCAAACAGGATTATTCAAAACATGGATAATTTCTAAACCCTCCACAGGATCATTCTTCTACTGGAGAATTTCTTAAGCTGGGAGAGAAACACACATTGCCAGAAATCCACTCTCGTTTAACCGTGTTCACAAAATACTAAATTCTTTTCAATTAGTCCTTGTCAGGGAGATATTTATCTAATAATCTTTCCTAATTATCTCCACTTAAAAGCCATGTCTACACAACGTCAAACATCCCCGACATGAAAATGGGAAGCAATTAGTGACTCTCAGGGAGCTTCGTGCCGATGTGGACTGGCTAAAACACTGGTCTCACCGTGTTAACTTACACAGCTTTAAGTTTTTCACCTAGATTTTCTTGCCCTCTGCATACACCTGAACTATTTGTGACCTGATGAGAAGAGAAAGGCACCTAATTTTTCCTTTATCTGACATTAAAAAAAAAAAAATTGTGCTATTGTCTTTGGATGTTCTGAGAGCCTGTTCCAAGAAATGAATTTTAATGCTTCTTTGATGATTAATTTCTGTAAGTCAAATGGGATGCTAAAAATCCAGTTGGCAACTCAGGCTGAAAAAGACAGAGCTTAGGAATAAAGCAGAAGGTAATACTCTGCTCTTTGTTTAAAAAAAAATAAATGCCATTCTTGATATACTGTCATTTGCAGCGACGTGGATGGACTGAGAGATGATGATATGAAGTGAAGTGATTCAGAAAAAGACAAATAGCATGTGATATCCCTTATATGTAGACTCTAACATAGGACACAAAGGAACTCATCTACTAAAGAGAAAGGGGGAGGGATGGAATAGGACTTTGGGGTTAGCAGATGGAAACCACTGTATTTAGAACAGATAAGAAAGTCCCTCCCTATTGTTAAAGCCATATTAGGAACTGTCAGAAGTGATAGACTTTAAGTCCCATTTCCTAAGCTGACCCTTCCATTATGATGTATAAATACTTATGTTACATTCAGTCTACATTGATGATGTACTGATTATAGTAGACAAATATATATGTACAAATCAGCTGAAAAGTTCTGGTTCTCCGGGATTCCCTGGTAGCTCAGACGATCAAGATTCTGCCTGTAATGCAGGAGACCCGGGTTTGATCACTGGGTCAGGAAGACCCCCTAGAGCAGGAAATGGCAACCCACTGCAGTATTCTTGCCTGGAGAATCCCATGGACAGAGGAGCCTGGTGGGCTATAGTCCATGGGGTCACAAAGAGTTGGACACGACTGATTGAGTAACATCTTCAGGTTCTCTGTTATTGTATTAACTATGCTTCACAAACATCGGACTAGGGGTTGGATATGTGTACAAGGAAATCTCCCAGCTCATCTCTATTTTATAGCCAAGGAAACTGAGGCACGCACTAGCTGAAGAACTCATAATCTTATAAACTAGCTCATAAAACAGCTCATAATCAAAAAAAAAAAAAAAAAAAAAACAGCTCATAATCACTCAACAGGCAAAGGCACAGGCTGGCATTTGCACGCTGGCAGGCGTGTTCTTAGCCAATCCATGCTGCAAGCTCAGCGGAAGGACGGAATGAAGCTGACACTCGGAAGGATTCAGAAAAGTTATCCGCACCTCTCTGCTCACAGCAGGACTGCATACAAGAGTCAAGGCACGGGAACAACCAGGGCAACCAGGTACACACAAGTGGATAGACAAGGTAGGGTGTAGGTGTAGGTGTGCACTGGAATATCACGCAGCTGTGAAAAAGGAAATCCCTGCCGTTTCTGACAAAGTGAGTGGGCCTCGATGGGATTATGCTAAGTGAGATTGGTTTTAAAAAACACAAACTCTGTATTCACATCTATATGGAATCTAAACATCATACTGCATCACTTATATGTAGAATCTAAAAAAAAAAAAAATAGTACAAGGGAACCTCTTTTACAAAACAGAAAAACAGATGTAGAGAACCAAGTTATGGTTTCCAAGGGGTGAGGGGGGGGGGGCAGGGATAAATTGGGAGGTTGGGATTGACAAATACACATTCCTCTATAAAAAAATAGATAACTGGTAGAAACCTACTGCATAGGACAGGGAACTCTATTCAACACTCTGTCGTTTGCTATGCCAGGAAAGAATCTGAAAAAGAGGGGATCTATGTATATGTGTAGCAGATTCACTTTGCTGTAGAGCTGAAATGAACACATTTCAGCATTGTATATCATCTATACTCCAATAAAAAACACGTTTTTAAAAAACACCAAACTCACAGAAGAAGAGATCAGATTTGCTGCAGCCAGAAGTCGGGGTGGGGGGGGGGGGCGGGGGGAGGCGTGGGGGGTTGGATGAAAGTGGTCAGCACGTACAAGCTCCCAGTTCTAAGATAAACAAGCACCAGAGGTGTAATGTACTGGGTTGATGGCTGTTAGTGACCACTGCTCGAAGAGACACAGGAAACTTGGAGATCACGCCAGTCCAGGTTTGATGCATGAGGCAGGACGCTCGAAGCGGGTGCTCTGGGATGACCCAGAGGGATGGGATGGGGAGGGAGGTGGGAGGGGGGTACAGGATGGGGAACATATGACCACCCATGGCTGATTCATGTCAATGTATGGCAAAAACCACCACAATATTACAAAGTAATCAGCCTCTAATTAAAATAAATAAATTGAAGAGAAAAAAAAAAGAGTACAGCCTAACAGCTCTCATCACTAGGAAAAGAAAACTTTCCTTTTTTTTTTTTTTCTTTTTCTTATAGCTATATGAGATGTGTGGTGGTAGGTGGTATAGTTGCTCTGTTGTATCTGACTCTTTGCAACTCTATGGACTGTAGCCCACCAGGCTCCTCTGGCCACGGGATTCCCCAGGCAAGGATACTGGAGTGGGTTGCTGTGCTCTCCGCTCCAGGGTACCTTTCCAATCCAGGGGTCTAGTTCATGTCTCCTGCAGGCAGACTCTTGACAGAGTGAGCCTCCAGGGAAGCCCGTGAGAAGACGGACGTGAGCTGAAACTATTGCGGTGATCATGTCTCAGTTCATGAAAGTCAAACAGTCATGCTGTCTGCCTTCAACTTGCATGGTAATGTCCCTCAAAGACATCTCAGTAAAACCCGGGAGGGGAGAGAATTAACTGTCATCCTCTCAAATAAATTCACCAGTAAGTTGTTTTTCAAAAGGGGAGAGAATCCACCTCACCCAGAAGAGATCAGATCTTGAGGTCTTGACAAAAAGAACAAGGAGCTGAAAAGATTATTCTAACACGAGAAGAAGCCATTCAGAGGTACAGCTGCTTCTAAATGTCAGATGAGGGAAGGGAACCATCTGGGTGTTTTCCTTGATGCCATTCACTTACACCCACTCTGGGCATCTGGAGATTTTTTAAAGCGCCTTCATTATGTTCCCTTCATCCGATCCCTGGGCTCGGAAGATCCCCTGCAGGGAATGGCAACCCACCCCAGAATTCTTGCCTGAAGAATCCCATGCACAGAGGAGCCTGGAGGGCTACAGTCCATGGGGCTGCAAAGAGTCAGACACGACCGAGCCACTAACATTTTCACTACGCTCCTGTGTAAAATCAGCATCGCTTTTGAATACTAGTAAGGTTTGCCGTAAACCTCTTTTAACACCGCCAACCAAAAGTTGGGTGTCTACTTTCTAGAGTTTAAACCTCACAACTTCAAAATCTCCACCCAGCCATCACAACTAACTTTGACTCCTTGATACGTATAACAGAAAGCAGCAAATTTTCAACTACCCAGCATTAAAATGACTGCTGATTAAAAAGCAAGCTATTCTGGCGTTACAAAGGTAAACAAAGGAATTACCAGCTCAGAATGAGTAGTAACAGAGAAAGTTCACATTAACTGTTTAGTGGTATGTGGGCTCTGTTTTCAATCAGGCAAACAGTTTACGATAAATTTCAAACTGTGATAAAAGCTGCCCAAATTCTGTAGATTTCTGTTGCTGCCGTAACAAATTGCCACCGATGTTGCAGCTTCAAGGGGCAGCTATTGAGGCTCTTAGAGTTCTGAAGCTCAGAGTTCCCCCAGGCTAAAATTGAGGGGTGGTCAGGGCTTTCTGGAGGCTCAAGGGGAGGCTCAAGGACAAGCCTCTTGTCTTTTCCAGATTTGAGAAGCCACCAAATCCCTCGACTTCCGGCTCCGCCTTTTCCTCAAAGGCAGCAATGGCCACTGCACCTTTTTCCTGTTGCTTCCCTCTGGCACTGATCACCTTTTCTCTCGCCCTCATTCACAATTAACAGTCTCTGCGATCACATCTGGACCCACCCAGACAAGCCAGAGTATATTCTCTGCATCTTAAAGTCAACGGATAAGCAGGTATTATTTTTAGATGCAACCTCCTCCGCTTAGCACTCTAAGGTGATAATAGTCAATGTCTCCTGGGTTTAGGACTTGCCCTTCCCTCCACGTGCGGCCGTGCATGCCTGCTGAGTAGCCTCAGTCGTGTCTGACTCTTTGTGACCCCATGGGCTGTAGCCGGCCAGGCTCCGCTGTCTATGGGATTTCCCAGGCACAAATACTGGAGTGTGTTGCCGTTTCCTCCGCCAGGGGATCATCCTGACCCAAGGATCAAACCCACGTCTCCTGCGGTGCAAGCGGGTTCTTTACCACGGGGCCGCATGGAAAGCCCGCCCGTCTCTGGGGAAGCCACTATTCTGCTTACAATAAATGTGTGTCTCTGGAAATTAAGAATGGCTGTCTCTGTTGCCACGCCAATGTGTAAAGCTTAGCTGGCACATGATTGGTATTGAAGTCACATGGGTCCATGGCTGATTCATGTCAATGTATGACAAAAACCACTACAATATTGTAAAGTAATTAGCCTCCAACTAATAAAAATAAATGGAAAAAAAAATAAAACCCGAGTGCCCAAGTGGAATTTTGAATTCCAAATAGCTGGTATCACCATACATTCATTTAATCAAAGACACGGTTACTAATTTCGACATGCCCTAAAGGAAGCGCTTTGCAGGGACCAGCATGAAGCCATAATTTTCATGTGTCATTATAGAAGTACGGTTTCTTCATTTAGGAATAACCAGTGATTAAACATCTAAGCCTCCACGTTCATTGTCAAATGGACAGCAGTTATCTTTTTTTAAACGCACAGAACTCCTGACCCAATCGGCTGTGATTTTCTGTTTCTGGAAACACACGGGCGTGTGGCTTCACTCACCAGCGAAAATCCATTATTTATATATTATAGGGAGATCAATTTTAGCTATTCAGCCCACATTAGATTTCTGATTGTCCCGTCAAGATGGTGTCAGATATGGCGTGCAAAAGTGCTATAAAAAAACCCAGGAGTCAACAAGTAGCACCGCCTTTATTCTTAAATTTAGATTGCTTCTCTGTTAGGCAGCATTTTTCACGTGTTTTTCCCCCCTAATTCCTATTGAATACTGAACCACAAAGAAATGGCCAAATTGCTTATGGTTGCCATCCACGCAATTGCACACTCATGAGCCTGCCGTCAAGGACGCTGTTGACTTTTCTTCCTGGATGGTCTAATTGCGCTCTACCTCTCAAGGCTCAGACTGTAAAGAACCTGCCTGCAACGCGGGAGACCCAAGTTAGATCCCTGGGTTGGGAAGGTCCCTTGAAGAAGGCCATGGCAACCCACTCCTGTATTCTTGCCTAGAGAATCCCACAGACAGAGGAGCCTGGCGGGCTACAGTCCACGGGGTCGCAAAGGACGGGACATGTCTGAGGGACTAACACTTTCACTTTTTCAAAAGGAGGCATCCTCTTTGAAGCGCGTTTCTTATTTGGCAGGGCAGCGTCTCAAGTTAACTGTTCATAAACACCAGCATGTCAAATTTATTGTGAAAGCGATTTTAATCTTTTACCTGGGTTTGTTCCCTCTACCCTGCCTCCCCTTCCATCTTTGTTTTAATTCCTTTGTGTGGACAGCTCATGATGAGAAAGTCCAGGACTTAGGTGGCTTTGAAAGGCGAACCCTGAATTCGCTTGGGGTGGGATTATCCATCCTTGTCGATGCACCAAGGAGGTACTAGGAGCTGCCACATGCGAGGACAGCTCAGGGCAGGGCACAGAAGTAAGGCGTCCGGAGTCAGTTTAACACCTTGAACCCCATTCAGCCCTAGACTATGCAAGGTGATTGGTTCGTCTGTCTCCATAGCAACAAGGAGGCTGTCTCCATGCCAACCTCTGCTGATATGATGAAGCCCAACCCTTCTGTATCTTTCCCTGGACATCCTCTGTCATCTCCCTAACAGACGCCTGTGGCCTGGTTTCTCCTGAAGAGTCCTCACACCATCTCCCTGCGTCCGCCCTGAGAAAGAACCACATGGTGGATGAGATGCAATTCTGGATATCCCTGAGTAATGTCATTGCTTGTGGCCAGACTCTCAGTTCAGTCTCATGGAGAAACGTCTCTCAAGGATTAAAGGGGGTGGGGGGGGGAGACAAAGGTGTACGTGAAAGTTACCAAGGAAATGGATGCACTTTGGTTTTCAGAGTAGACGAGGATGGCTACTATGATGCCTCTAAATTTTAAATTCCAGGAAGATTGCAATCTACCCCTTTCCTTCTCCTTGTATGAAAATAGCACATATAAATAAGAAACCAAAAAATGGGCTTACAGGCTTACACTGTATCCAGACTTTGGTCTGGTTGGTGTTTATCAAACAGTTTAATTCAAAGTCTTCACGAACAAGGAGACAGCCAAGTTCTACTGGCGTGGGATTAAGTTATAATAATATATGGAACGTGATGGCTTTCACAGATTTTCTCTGCTGTGTTACCCGAACAAAAAAACAGGGTCATTTTGTTCTAGCGAGAACATAATTTTTCTTGTGGATCTAGCCCAACTTCAGTCTGGTTGGCCTTTTCAAGCCTACACAAAGAAGGAGATACAAGTTTTACAAGCACTGGATTTAGATGGAACATTACTGTTACCAAGACTTTCACTGCTGAGTTATCCAAAAGGAAAGGGGACATTGGGTCCCAGCAAGCACATTATTTTTCTGACATAGCTAGACTGTTCTGAAGACACACACCTGCCGTTTGCCGGTAGCGACTACTGGCAGGAAATGACGTCCAAGTCAACGGCGATGACGTGGCTTCTAAACAATCAAGTCCAATCGTTGTACAAACTATTCCTTGCTTGTGTATTTAAAACACCTGTTGGTTCCCCTTCAGACTCAAAAGGAAAAGTGCTAGCATCTTAAGACATTAAAGCCAAAGGCACTATCCGCGATACGATTTTCAGTGGCTCACTGAAGGCTGATCACGTTAATTCTATTAGTTTCTTTAGAGTCACCTTTTACAGGTGATCCCAGAGTAACCTACAAGACTATGCGCTCGCATGGGTTCTCATCTACAAATAAGGATGACAGATATACCACAAAGGCAATGTAGGAAAGAACTAAGCGATTCAATACAGGACTGCCCAGCTGCGTTTAAATACATGCTGCATAACTTCACTTGTGATAACTGCACTGTGAATATGAAATATAATAACTGGATCATAGAACCGAGGGTGCACAGCACGTGATAAAAGGCTGTAGGCACACGGCGGGGGAGGCTGACCCAGCAGGTGTGCCGGCCCAAGACGGGTACTCACCGTCCTCCGTGGGCACGTAGATGTTCAGGTAGAGGCAGTCTTCATTCTGGTCCTGCACGTACGTCATCAGGGTGTCCAGGTTGGCCGTGAACCACACGGGCAGCATGTCGTGCAGGAGCGACCTCTCGTCCAGGTGCTGGGGGCAGACGGCGGCGAACTGCGTGGCGTTGCGGACCCCGGTCCACGAGGACGGGGGCTCGGGGGGCTGGAAGCGTCTCTCCCCGGTGGGGGGCGAGGCATAAGGGACGCCCAGGTACTGCTCCACGGGGCCCAGGATCTCA
Source organism: Cervus elaphus (assembly GCF_910594005.1). Lineage (NCBI taxonomy): Eukaryota > Metazoa > Chordata > Mammalia > Artiodactyla > Cervidae > Cervus > Cervus elaphus. Next base: position 175,579,064 of record NC_057848.1, on the reverse strand, counting down.
TTGGGCAGCGGCGTTCTCAAGCCCCGGATCTTGCCGTAGTTGGTACTGACCACGGGGTACTGGGCCTGGCTGTCGATGAGTGTGAACTTGACGGCCAGGGCGGTGATCCACAGCAGGACGTTGGAGTTGACCATGATGCAGACGGGGGTGAAGGCCAGCGGGAGCCATAACAGTCCCTGGGGTCTCGACATGGCTCACCCGCGCATCCAGGGTTGGGGAGGTGGGGTGGGGGTGGGTGGGGACGTCCAGGGGAGGATATTCTGAGAAGATGAGGACGGGAAATGGGGGAGGGAGAGGGGCTTCCAAGGACCGAGAGCTGGGAGAGGCGAAGGGCTTCCTGCGGACGCACTCCCGATGGGGCATAGACAGAGCCCACGGTCAACAGCCAGCCCGCCGGTCGTCCTGGCCGCCCATTGCAAGACCGCTGCGCTGCCTTAATCTTCGGACCGGATTCCCGCCGTTACAGTGCTCCAAAGAGGCCGGGGCCGTCCAGCACCTCCCAGCAACAACGATCCTTTATCAGAACGCCGACGCAGAGCGGGCGGCCTAAAGAGAAGGAAAAAGCAGACACAGATGATGAACGGAGGCTTCCAGGAAACCCTACACATCACTCCAGAAAATCCTTTCTCACCAATCAATCTAGTGCAGCGCCTCTCCAAGTGGTAGACTCCAGCCAGACGGTGTCCTGACTTAAGTTCCATGGTGAACTCCACCACAGACAACAAAATATTCCAGGAACCCTCGAGACTTCCTTACATGAACCAGCATGTCAGCACAACATGTATCGACAGTGATGCAGACAACTGTATGGACGTCTAATTTGATTCTTGGGCTTTCCCTGATGGCTCAGTGGTAAAGAATCCGCCTGCCACTGCAAGAGATGTGGGTTCCATCCCTGGGTTGGGAAGATCCCCTGGAGGAGGGCATGGCAACCCACTCCAGTACTCTGGCCTGGAGAATCCCATGCACAGAGGAACCTGGCGGGCTATGGTCCACAGGGTCACACAAGTTCCTAAGTGTACCAACTAAGCAACTACAATTTCACTGTTTTTGATATGAGCCCGTCAATGGACAGGCACAACCAAATCACTGTCTCTCGGATGTTTAAGAAAACGGTCACTTTACATATAAAATAGATAAACAAGAACCTACCGTACACCTCAGGGAACTATGCCCAGTATTTGATAACAAGCTATATGGGAAAAGAATCAGAAACCCATATACACACTTACACACATATCTAGCTGAATCACTTCACCGTACACCTGAAACTCACACAACACTGGAAATCAACTATACCTCAATAAAAAAAGTAAATATTTTTTTAAAAAAAGCATCACTGTGCCCTAAGATATTATGAGTGGAACTCTGAAAGTCTTCTAAGATGTGTAAAACGTAGGTGTGCATCCAGACCAGATAGGCTTCATGCCGTGTGGGTGTTTATCAGCCAATACAAAGGCATGCCAAGGGGCTTCTGTCGTGTCCGACTCTTTGCGACCCCATGGACTGAAGCCTACCAGGCTCCTCTGTCCATGGAATTTTCCAGGCAAGAATACTGGAGTGCGTTGCCATTTTCCTTCTCCAGGGGGATCTTCCACACCCAGGGATGGAACCCACATCTCTGAAGTCTCCTGCATTGGCAGACCAGTTCTTCACCATGAGTACCACTTAAGAGCCCCAACACAAAGGGAGCATCAAATTGAAAGGGTATGCTAACGCCAAAGACGTAAGAGACACAGGTTTGATCCTTGGGCCGGGAAGATCCTCTAGAAGAGGAAATGGCAACCCACTCCACTATTCTGGTCTGATGAATCCCATGGACAGAGGAGCCTGGAGGGCTACCGTCCATAGGGTCTCAAAGAGTCGGATGCATGCATGCAGACAATGAATAATTATCGGTCTTGAGCAGCTCAATAGCAAACATCTAGGCTCCAGATATTGTTGCCCTGACCCTTAGCTTCCTTGAAAGAGACAGAACAACGTGGTACATCTCCAGTACCATCATCAAGTCATTCAAGCCTATGGTATCAAGTCATCATTCATCATCAAGAGCGTTGGTGCAGCGATCCTGATTTTTCACGTCAAATACCGCCTGCCTTCGAGAGGAAAGCCTGCAGCCTATGGAAGAAGCTGATGACACATCTAAGCTCTCTACCTGTGGAGTTTGGGAGGAGCCCACTTTGAAAGAGTGACATCCTTGGGAATGAATTCCCTGGCGGTCCAGTGATCAGGTCTCCACGCCCTCACTGCCAAGGACCCGGGTTCAATCTGTGATTGTGGAACTAAACATCCTGCAAGCCACCTGCTTCCCCTCCACCTCCCCTCAAAAAAAAAAAAAAAAAAACTGACCATCTCAATGTGTCTCAGTGTGGATCCCATGACTCTCAATAGATAAGGGATGTGTGATATTCATAAGAACGATACACCTGAGTATTACAAATAATGCATTAGAGACAGAAAATATTTCAAGCGATGATACAAGGATGCTACTTTTTAAAATCAACATTTTATACTGAAGTGTATAGCTGATTATGGGCTTCCCAGGGGGCTCAGTGGTAAAGAATCTGCCTCCAACGCAGGAGACTTGGGTTCAATTGCAGTGTTGGGAAGAAGCCCCAGAGGAGGGAATGGCAACCAACTCCAGTATTCCTGCCTGGAGAATCCCATGGACAGAAGAGCCTGGTGGACTACAGTCCAGGGGGTCGCAAGAGCCGGACATGACTTAAGTGAATAAACAATATAGCTGATTATACTGTTGTGTTAATTTCGGCCTTAGAGCAAAGTGATTCAGTTATAACTTGACATACTTTAATAATCCTTTTCTTGATGGCTTGTCACAGAATACTGAATACAGGTCCCTGTGCTTTACGGGAGGATTCTGCTCTCTCTCCATTCTATATATAAAAGCTCACATCTGCTAACCCTAACTTCCAACTCCATCCTTCCCTCACCTCCCCACCGTTGGCAACCACCAATCTTTTCTCCATCAGCTGCTCAGTCGCTCAGTTGTGTCCAAGACTCCTTGTGACCCCCATGGACTGTAGCCCACCAGGCTCCTCTTTCCATGGGATGCTCCTGGCAAGAATACTGAAGTGGGTGGCCATTCCCTTCTCCAACTCTCCATCAGACCCTGCCTTTAAAAACATAGCATTCTGCAACCCAGAATAGACGAATGTGTTTCTAAGGTTACTCAAGAGTCTTTCTGGACCAGAATGTAATTATGCATCTCATTCAGGGAACGGGGCTGAGCAAAATATGTCAAACAGATAATTTACTTTTTAATGAAACATAGCTGAGCCAGATCTGTCTATCGGGGAGCTAGAATATCCCTGGGGGAAGCTCCGCCATCCGTGACATCCCGGGCCGAGCTAATCAGAGCCGGATGAAAACACACGAGATGCCGGGTGGTAGATCAACAGGGAAAACTCCACATCGCACCCAACGGCTGATTGCTGTGTCTGCGTCTATGTTTGCACTGGAGACCACACTTGGATTCCTGCCACGCGGTGATCCAACAGCTGAATAATTCAGGGACAGAAAAGAATAGGGCAGAGGTGTTGAGTTGCTTGGACACTCTGATCCTGAAAATCCTTTCTGGTTTAGAACCAGCCTCGGCAGGTCCTTCTCAACCCTGCCTCACGGTCATAGGAGGTGTCAGTCATATCCGACTCTGATAGACTTGGGTGGCCAGATGCTACCTCTGTGTAGCGGGGAGAGGTGACTCAACCTCTCTGAGCTTTATGTGGATGGCCTGTCATGCCTTCTTCAGGGGACTGGAGTGAGTCAAAGGGTCGGGGTTTAGAAAATGTCCCCTCAATATCAGGAGATGCTGGTATATAGTTGCTTTAGAATGTTCAACTACTTGATCATTGAGCAAGGGTCAATGAGTGAGCCTTGACCCTTTGGTTTGATTGCTTTAGAAGGTTCAACTACTTTCTACTCTTTAGCAAAGTGAATCAGCTGTACATGCAGATGGATCCCCTCTTATCTGCATTTCCTTCCCGTTTAGATCAACACAGAGCACCGACTAGATATCCTTGTGCTGGACAGTAGATTCTCATCGAAAAGTGAAAGTGCTGGTCGCTCAGTTGTGTCCGACTCTCTGTGACCCCGTGGACTGTAGCCCACCAGGCTCCTCTGTGCGTGGGATTCTCCAGGCAAGGACTCTGGAGAGCGTAGCCACTCCCGTCTCCAGGGGATCTTCCCAACCCAGAGATTGAACCCAGGTCTCCTGCACTGCAGGCAGATTCTTTTCCATCTGAGCTACCAGGGAAGCCCAACAGTACTGGAGTGGGTAGCCTATCCCTTCTCCAGGGGAACTTCCCAACCCAGGGATTGAACCTGGATCTCTTGACTTAGAGGTAGATTCTTTAGTGTCTGAGCCACCAGGGAAGCCTGGTTCTCATTAGTTATCTATTTTATAGATAATATCAATAGTGTATGCACATCAATCCCAACCTCCCAATTCGTCCTACCCTTTCTTTCCCTCTTGGTATGCATACATCTGTTCTCTACGACTGTGTCCCGATTTCTTCCTTGCAAGTAATATCATCTGTACCATTTTTCGGCATTTCACATATGCGTGTTAACATTTTCTTTATGTCTTTCTGACTTGACATGTGGGGAGTTTGTACACACATCTGCTCAAAAGGCTCCTGAACATAGAGATAAGATGCACTGAAGTCAGCCCCCTGTTGGCATGAAGCACATATAGAGACAGAGCAAGGACTTTAAATTATTTGAGCCTCGTTCACTTCCTTGCTTCTAACTCTTTGGGGGAGTAACTGAGTTAGCTTACACAAGGCACCACACCGTCCCTGGAAAGCAGCATTCCATACAAGGAAGATTCAGTTGATGCTTTCGAACTGTCTTGCTGGAGAAGACTCTTGAGAGTCCCCTGGGCTGCAAGGAGATCAAACTAAAGGAAATCAGCCCTGAATATGCACTGGAAGGGCTGATGATGAGGCTGAAGCTCCAATACTTTCGCCACCTGATGCGAAGAGGCGACTTACTAGAAAAGACCCTGATGGTGGGAAAGACTGAAGGCGGGAGGAGAAGGGGGCGACAGAGGATGAGATGGTTGGATGGCATCACCGACTTGATGGACATGAGTTTGAGCAAGCTCCGGGAGTTGGTGAAGGACAGGGAGGCCTGGCGCGCTGCAGTCCATGGGGTCGCAAAGAGCTGGACACAACATAGAGACTGAATAACAACGAAAAGCACCCAGGCAGGGAATCGGTCCCAGGACTGGCAAAGTGTGCACCTCGATGAAGGCTGGTCCACTCCATCATTCCTCTAGCTCCACATATGAGAACACCTCTGAGAGACACGTTGTTTACGACTGAGCCAGTGTGGTCACACGGAGCCTTCATGCTTCAGTCCTATGCTCAAGCCAACCTCCCCACAAGGAGCTGAGGGGTCACAGAGAGAGCAAGAACCAGCAGGACATTGGAGGAGGAGCCCGGCGGTGGCGTGGGGTGGGGCATTACCCGGACAGTCATGACGTCCAGGCTAGGGAGTCACAATAACCATAGGTTCCCAGCTACCTTATGTCCTCACGTTCTAGAACCTGGCAGTTTGCACGAAATGGACTACCATCAACCTCCAGCACTATCTCTCAGAGTCCGCACTGGTGACACTTTGGACCCCACCGTTCTTCAAGTTGCCAAATATTTGAAGGTGACGCACGTACATATGCACACAAACATTTATCTGGCGGCACTGGTAATGTTCAGCTCTTCCCATCAGGTGGCCAAAGGATTGGAGCTTCAGCTTCAGCATCAGTCCTTCCAGTGAATATTCAGGGTTGATCTCCTTTACCATGGACTGGTTTGATCTCCCTGCCATCCAAGGAAGTCTCAAGAGTCTCACTTTTGTCTCAGTCTTGCTGTTGTATACCAAGTAGATTTAGCAACTTAGGTTTCAAAATCAAGATTGTCTCCAGACACTGTTGATAGACCCCCAGGGGGCAAAATCATCTCAAAGTAAGGACTGCTAGTATACATCATCAAATTTATGATTTTTGGCGGCCATCTAAAGGACTAAGCATCTCTAGGTACGTGTGAGAATTATCAGTGGCACCAGATATATGTTTGTGTGTATATATATGTGTGGCCACATTCAAATACTTGGCAGCCTTAAATGTTTTAACATCACAGACTACAAAGATTTTTAAAATAAACCTTTGAAACGGTCATCCTCCTCATCACTTAAAGATCACAATAAATGTGTGTGTGTATGTACACGATCAGTCGTGTCTGACTCTTTGCCACCCCACTGTAGCCCGCCAGGCTCCTCTATCCATGGGCTTTCCCAGGCAAGAATACTGGAGCAGGTTGCCATTTCCTTCTCCATGGAAGAAATTTAACCACCCAAAACATTTGAGTGAAGTGAAGTAGCTCAGTCGTGTCCGTCTCTTTGCGACCCCATGGACTGTAGCCTACCAGGCTCCTCCGTCCATGGGATTTTCCAGGCAAGAGTACTAGAGTGGGTTGCCATTCCCTTCTCCAGGGGATCCTCCCAACCCAGGGATCGAACCCAGGTCTCCTGCATTGCAGACAGATGCTTTACTGTCTGAGCCAGCAGGGAAGCCCTTCAAATACATTTGAAGACAAGAAAAAGAAAAAAAGACTTCCCATGTAAATTTCACACTGAAAATAACTTCACAGGGAGTGGAACGTTCCAGCTACACATAATATATGTGTATACTCAGAAAATATTAATAGTACACATATTTATATATTTTTTCTCTATAAGATGTATTTACATAGCTTTCAAATGTTTCCAAAATAAAAACAAGATGCTACAAAAAAGAAATTCCTGAATACAATATTTTCATGAACAAAGTTAAAAACCTAACTTTACTGCCTACACAAAACTGGGGAGTTTGGAGGGTCTTAACAGCCTATCTTTTCCGCAAAAGTTGCACAAAGAGTAATATCTCTGAGTGGCATTTCAACTTGTTTTATGACTCGATTGGGTGTTTTTTAAGGGCACTGTGCTTTCTTTTTATATAATTTTATTTCAGTTTTGTTCACTCAGTCGTGTCCGACTCCTTGCAACTCCATGGACCGCAGCACGCCAGGCCTCCCTGTCCATCACCAACTCCCAGAGCTTGCAGATGCCATCCAACCATCTCATCCTCTGTCGTCCCCTTCTCCTCCTGCCTTCAATCTTTCCCAGCATCAGGGTCTTTTCCAATGAGTCAGTTCTTTGCATCAGGTGGCCAAAGGTTTGGAGTTTCAGCTTCAGCATCAGTCCTTCCAATGAACACCCAGGACTGATTGCCTGTAGGATGGACTGGTCGGATCTCCTTGCCGTCCAAGGGACTCTCAAGAGTCTTCTCCAACACCACAGTTCAAAAGCATCCATTCTTCGGTGCTCAGCTTGCTTAATGGTCCAACTCTCACATGCATACATGACGTGAAGTACGTAATTTGATTTGTTTATATATTTATCCATTTTTGGCTGTGCTGGGTCTTTGGGGGAAGCACGGGCTTTCTCTGGTTTTGGCAAGTGGAGATGACTCTCTCACTGGGGAGCAGGGGCTCTCAGATGTATGGGCCCAGTGGTTGCAACTTGCGGGCTTTTAGAGCTTGGGCTCAGGAGTTGTGTACCCTGGGCTTAGCTGCTCCACAGATCTTCCCGGATCAAACCTGCGTGTCCTGTACTGACAGGTGGAAATCTCAACCGCTGGATCACCAGGGAGACCCCTGACTGGGTATCTGCAAAAGATTTCTGTAGGACCGTCACTCTGCCTGAGGTTGTCTTTAAGACAAGGCTCCACCCAACTCAGATGTCAGTCTAGAAACAATGCAAAATAAAACTGCAATGAACTTCCTCCCAAAATGAACATCACTCAGACTGAGACTGGTTTAATTTTGAAACATATATATATTTAATTTAGGGGTGGTGATGGTGGTTTAGTCACTCAGTCATATCTGAGTCTGTAGCCCACCAGGCTCCTCTGTCCATGAGATTCTCCAGGCCAGAATACTGGAGTGGGGTGCCATGTCCTCCTCCAGGGGATCTTCCCCACCCAAGGATCAAACTCGGGTCTCCTGCATTTACGGACAGATTCTTTACCGACTGAGCTCTGAGGAAAGCCCTAATTCAGGGGAAGGCTGGTCAAATTTACCTTGGTGTTTTGGCCTTTCAAGGAGTAAAATCGTGTCTCTGGGTTGTTCACAGCCTCACAACTCTGTGGTCATGAAATACATTACATGTTAGAACTTTGAGATGCATCTCCCAGGAAAAAAAAAAAAAAGGCAAAAAAAAATGAGAGAATTAATGAGGTGAGAAACAGCCCTCCTCTGGTGTTACTCTCAGCTCCCAGGAACATCTAGGATTTGCTATCTGCTCTCAGGAGGCTGCCAACAGCAAGAGGCACTGGGAAGATGCACTTTCATCTCGCACCCTGAAGCACCAGGAAAAGAAGATCAACAGATCCTGGTCCTTGTCCAAATGAAGGCGCTTGTGCAACAGGCCTACCTCACTGTGGACTAGAAAGTCTGCAACAGCCGTTCCCCAAACTGCGGAGTCTGTATACCTCCCAAGATCGATTATTTTGTCTTTTGATTCCGGGGAGGACACTCCAGTGTTTTATGGTACCCAAGTGGATTCGATCTCTGGGTCGGGAAGATCTCTTACAGAGGGGAATAGCAACCCACTCCAGTATTCTTGCCTGGAGAATCCCCATGGACAGAGGAGTCTGGCGGGCTATAGTCCACGGGGTCACAAAGAGTCAGACACGACTTGGTCTTTCTAACACTTTCACACTTGCACTTTTTCAAGCGGTATGAGGTTCGTCTTTTACCTTAGAACACATATCTCTGTTGTGAGATAGCCCAGGGCACCAGTTACGAATGTCTAAAACCTCCACACCTCTCCCTGGCTTACAATACACACACACACACACACTCACTGGCTTACAACACACACACCACACACACCCAATCCTTATTCAAGACTCACTCCATGCCAGCATTCAGCCAATTAGTATATTTTTGTGTTTCCTTTAAAAAAAAAAAAAATTTCTGGCTTTGATTTTTATCTCCCAAATGGACAAGAATACTGCTCTGTCTTTTGTCAAATCTGACAGTTCTCTGTACACCCAGCCATGTGGTTGAACTTCTAAAAAGCAGAGCCCATCAAAATCCGCACTTTTGAACCATGAGGCTCACATGTAAATAATCAAAGAGCAAAGGTGCCATAGGAACTGCCTTCCAGGTGGATTGGTGCCCAGTGAGGGGCTCCTAAAGACCACCTCCATCACCATTTCTGTTCTTCTGCTCAAGTTTAATGGATCAGGAACACATCTGGCGCACAGCCGTAGCAAGTGGACTTTGCAACGAGAGACAGAACACAGAATAAATCCAGAAAAAAGGGGCTAATGGATCACAAGTGGTGCACTCAAGACTGGACAGCCTGAGCATGTATCTGGAATAAAACATCAATCAGACACATGACCCTTATGTTCACTGCGGCAATATTCACAACAGAAGTCATGGAAGCAATCTAAACATCTATCAACAGATGAATGGATAAAGACATGATATACACACAGTGGAACATTACTCAGCCATAAAAAAGGAGAATGTCCTATTAAGTGAAGCAAGGCAGACAAAAAGACAATTATCATATCACTTATATGTGGATCTAAAAAAAAAAAGTTAAGAGTGAATTTACACACAAAAGCGAAATAGACCCACAGACACAGAAAACAAAGTTATGTTTACCAAAAGGGAAACTGTAAGGGGTAGGGGAGATAAACTATGAGTTTGGCATTAACACACGCATGCTACTACATATTAACTAAACTACAAGGACCTATGGTATAGCAAAGGAAATTATATTCAATATTTTGTAAGGACATACATGGGAAAATATTCTAACACAGATTCTTGTGCATATGTATATATGTGTATGTATAACAGAATCACTTTGCAGTACACTTCAAACTAACACAACATTTTAAGTCAACTACATTCCAACAAAAAAATGTTTCAAAGAAATCTATCCATTCTGAAGGAAGTTGTGATACATATACACAATGGAGTATTTACTCAGCTGTAAAAAAAAAAAGGAACACATTTGAGTCAGTTCTAATGAGGTGGATGAAACTGGAGCCTATTATGCAGAGTGAAGTAAGTCAGAGAGAAAAACACCAATACAGTATATTAATGCATATATATGGAATTTTAAAAGATGGTAATGATGACCCTATATGCGAGACAGCAAGAGAGACACAGATGTACAGAACAGACTTTTGAACTCTGTGGAGAAGGGGATAGTGGGATGATTTGAGAGAAAAGCATTGAAACATGTATATTATCATATGTGAAACAGATCGCCAGCCCAAGTTCAACACATGAAACAGGGTACTCAAAGCTGGTGCAGTGGGATGACCCTGAGGGATGGGATGGGGAAGGAGGTGGGAAGAGGGTTTAGGATGGGGAACACATGTACATCCGTGGCTGATTCATGTGGATGTATGGCAAAATCACCACAATATTGTAAAAAATTATCCTCAAAATAAAATAAAATAATTTAAAATATCTATCCATCTTATTAATCACTGTAGCCCTAGGACAAACAAAAGTGTTCAACATTTAACAGAAAATTTAATAAACGTGTTTAATTTTTAAAAAAGCAAATGATTACATATTACCAAACACGATTTCCAAACACAAGCCAAGTTACTTGCAGACATCTCCAGGGTTTGTATGGAGCTCTCTCATCAGACTCAGTCAGAGATCATGGTCAAAGTGTCAGGCCTTCAAGACATCTTGTCTCTGAAAAAATTCCCATTTCTGTGCTCTTCAAACTGCCTTCATAACTTTTGTTCCACACTCCAGTAACTAGGACCATGCTTTTTCTAAATACTTAGATAAATTCAGGACTTCCCCTGGTGGCTCAGATGGTGAAGCGTCTGCCTGCAATGCGGGAGACCTGGGTTCAATCCCTGGGGAAGATCCCCTGGAGAAGAGAGAATGGCAACCCACTCCAGTATTCTTGCCTGGAGAATCCCCTGGACAGAGGAGCCTGGTGGGCTACAGTCCATGGGGTCGCAAATAGTCAGAGACGACTGAGCGACTTCACTTTCACTTTTCATGTTAGATAAATTCAAAACCATCTCCCATGTCTCCCCTTTCCAAGATGCCACACACAGTAAGTACTCAAATACGCAGAGGGTCTTAACACAGGACTAGAGAGATTAACTCATCGGGTATTGGTGAAAGAGAGAAGGGGTCACTTAGGGTCAACAAAAATGCAAAAGCCAAGAGGGACCAAGTATTGAGACACAGCGTGGAGCAGTTCCATGCCAGGCTGGTGACAGATTAGTGTGGTCCCCTGGGAAAACAATTCTGTGACATAGAGGAGCATCCAGCATGCATACGACTCCAGTGCAGATAAACACATACACACAATGCATGCATACAAACTGTATAGCCTAAATAGTCTGCGTGTCTCCTAGAGAGCTTCCTTGACATTCAAGTCAGGAGACCTGCCCAGAAAGTTCCAACTGCAAGCAAGACTATAATAGAAAAAAAATGGAAAAATCCCAGACACCCACCAAGAGGTGGATGGATAAGTACACGTTAGCATATTAGAATATTACACAACAGTGAAAAATGAATAAAGTGAAGATCTGAGTCAAAACACATATACCCTCCAAGTAAAGGGCAAGTCACAGAAAAAAGACATATGATGTGATGTTATTTTATGGCATTGTATAAAACTATATATACAGCTTAGAGGTGTATTTGTACTGAAATAGAAAAACAGCAAGGGCATTATAAAAACCAAAACCTAGAACAGTAACTACCCTATTCTGGGAAGCAATTCATATGGCTATACAAAGATATGGTGATACTCTATTTTTTAGTATGGCAGTAGACGTATTTGCTTAATATATATATATATATATGCATATATATAAATATTTTTTATTTATATATTAACATACAGTGCACATTTTCTGAGAATGGTTATTGTACAGTTCTTCCCTGGTCGGTCAGACAGTAAAGAATCCACCTACAATGTGGGAGACGTGGGTTTGATCCCTGGGTCAGCAAGATCCCCTGGAGAAGGAAATGGCAACCCACTCCAGCATTCTTGCTTGGAGAATCCCATGGACAGAGGAGCCTGGCAGACTATACAGTCCATGGGGTCACAAAGAGTCAGACACGACTGAGCAGCTAACACTTTCGCTTTCTTTCATCATACATCATACAAATTTCCATTAGGAGATGTGTATCTCTATAGATTTCTCCCCAAAATTGATCTTCCCAAGCACTTAAAAATATCTGAAATTTTAAAAGAAAATTTAGGTTGATGCATGGAAAAAAAAAATCAAAATATTGTAAAGTTATTATTTTCCAATTAAAATAAATAAATTAAAAATCAGAAAATAAGAGAGAAGGGAAAATATCAATGCCAAAGTTACTTTCCAAGCCCAAGGAGACAGACCAGCTGCCCACACAATCCAGAAAAAGCAGCAGAGGCTGACGGCATCATTCACACAGAGTCAGGTCACCCAGGACTGCCGTTGCCTTGGTCACCAATTAGCCAGCAGACCTCTGAAACATCACATTGCACCCAGGGCTTCTGCTTCCTGGACCCAGCCATGAGGACTTGGATGAAGTGACCTCATCAGTCACCTTCAGCCCGAGGGTCCTCAGAAACCTGACTGTTATCTTCAAGGCAGAGTGTACGTGGGCCTCCCAAGGTGGCAAGGTGGTAAAGAATCCGCCTGCAATGCAGGTCACCCAGGTTCGATCACTGGGTTAGGAAGATTCCCTGGAGAAGGGAATGGCAACCCACTCCAGTATTCTTGCCTGAGAAATCCCCATGGTCAGAGGAGCCTGGTGGGCTATGGTCCATGGGGTCACAAGAGTCAGACACGACTTAGCGACTAAACCAATGCCCAGAGTGTACATGAAATATGAAAGTCGTGGGGACAGAAAGGTCTCCAGTGAAGCAGGAAGTCACAGTTCAGGGGAGACCCCTGGTACTGAAGAATACGGGAAGATTAGTGGTGTCAGAAGCAGATAAGGCAGTCTCAGCCTTACAACCCTGTTCTTAATGGATGTACTTTTTCAAGACCACAAACCCTCTATAAGCAGGATTAAAATGTCACTAGAGGTTCAAGCACCTGAGGTCTACAGCCAGATTCAGAATGAATACTAATTCTCTTTACCCCTAATATTCATGGAGTCCTTGTACTCACTGTCCAATACAAAAAATCTATTGCTTTCTTCCCATATTTGACCACACAGGGTTATTTCACAGAGTCTGGAAAGATTGAACACAGGAGAAGAAGGGGACAACAGAGGACGAGATGGTTGGATGGCATCACCAACTCGATGAGCAAACTCTGGGAGTTGGTAATGGACAGAGAGGCCTGGCGTGCTGCAGTCCATGGGATCGCAAAGAGTTAGACACGACTGAGTGACTGAACTGAACTATACTTGAAATTATATACATATGTGTAGCTACATGTATACAGTTTCAAAATACAGCCTTCCCTGGTGACTCAGTGGTCAAGAATCTGCCTGTCAATGCAGGAGATCCGGGTACAATTCCTGGGTCAGTAAGATTCCCCTGGAGGAGGACACGGCAACCCACTCCACTACTGTTGCCTGGAGAATCCCATGGACAGAGGAGCCTGGTGGGCTACAGTCCATGGGGTCACAAAGAGTCGGATACATCCGAGTGACTAAACAACAAGTTTTAAAAATATACATTCATCTACATCTAAGCCAGTAATATATGAAATGTGAATGTATGTGTATGTTTGTATGTCTATCTTTAAACCAACCCACTGAGGAATTAAGTTCCCTGGGCTCAGAAGTATACCTTCTCCATTCTTTGTAAACCTCTACAACACCTTGGTCAATGTTCCTTGTGTTGCAGATGATCAATAAAATACATGTGATGTTGACTACCCATTTCTAGATAGATGTGTCAAGCGATCTGAAACAATCTGAGCAATCTGAAACACAGGCTCCAATATGCACCAGTGGGCATCAGAACATTGTCTCATCCAGGGATTAAACATCTGGTAGGAGTATGGGGCGAGGGTTAGGAACATACCTCCTGAACTTGGCCAACCCATTAGCAACCACAGAGAAGGTTGTTGGCCATCAGTGCCGCCATGTTCTTTTTTATTTTTTCCCCCCAAAAATCTTAAATAATGTAAATGCAACCCCAAGAGGGAAGAAGGGATAAAAATAAATTTGTTTGAACCTATTGACTAAAATTTCTAAATGTGATGAAAAGTATAAATCAAGAGATCCAATACACATGATGAAATATGCGTGAATATCTCCATATCCTTTTTGCACAATGAGCATAAAATAGAATGAAACTTATGCATATTACTGCATGTAGGTATATGGGAATACATGTGTGTGTGACTGTATATACATATTCTCTTATATATGTAAATACACACTCATGTGTGAAAGTTATTAGTCACTCAGTCATGTCCAACTCTTTGCCAACCTGTGGACTGTAGCTGGCCAGGCTCCTCTGTCCATGGGATTTCCCAGATAAAATACTGGTGTGAGTTGCCATTTCCTTCTCCAGGGGATCTTCCCGACCCAGGTATCGAACTTGGGTCTCCCGCATTGCAGGCACGTTCTTTACCATCTGAGCCACCTCCACTTTCATTTTCACTTACGTGTATGTAAACATATGTACATTTAGTACAAGACATGTCCCCTAGAGAAATGAGAGCTAGCTGTAATTACTTATTAAGGTGCTAGTCAGTGGTTCCACTGTTAAACCCACTTTGATCAATACGAAGATACAGCCACCCAACCTCCATCTGAAGACAGTCTACATTCCAAAAGATGAGGTCAAGCCTAGGTGTAAATTGGTACAGTTGAGCAAATGCTTGGTCCACTTCCTCCCCTCCCCTCCTGTGGGACCCTGGACTTATATGCAGGCTGCAATTTGAGATGGCGCGTCTGAGAGATGTGTTTGAACATCTTAGATACAGAGACAGAGCCGAGTCCAAGGTGTTCAGTCACACGGTACCAGAGGAGTGAAGGACTTGAATTTCAAGCCTGTGGATACAAGCCTACAAGGGCTTATGGACAGCGGGGAGCATCCAGGAACACACATTATGTCAGAGTCAGTTCCTCCAGGTTGACGTTCATTGCCAGACGATGAGCAATTGAAGATCGAAGACCACAGATGATTAATACTGATTCTGGGGAAACAGCAGGTCCTCGGCAAAGGTTATTCCATGAAAAGGAAGAGACGAGATGCAGGGAGAAGTCAGAAAGCACCCGGATGAGGAAGGCCAGGTCAGCATTCAAAGCTTCTCTGCTTAGCTCATCTCCTCTGGGTAGCTGGTAAACCTCTCCCTTTCTGACAACTCCATTCATACTCCAGATATAAACCTCCTTTGAGTCCCATGATCCAGCCTCTATTTTATTATTATTAGTATTAATTTTTAAAGTCTTTATTGATTTTGTTACCATATTGCTTCTGTTTTATGTTTTTGCTCCTTTGGCCACGAGGCATATGGGATCCTCACTCCCAGACCAGGGATGGAACCTTCAGCCCCTGCGTTGGAAGGTGAAGTCTTATTAACCACTGGACCACAGGGAAGTCCCAGCCTCTATGCTTCCTGTCAGCAGAAATTTCATCCTAAAGAGGGCCTCTAGCATTTGCCCTTTGACACAGGAAATCAACAGTGCTAGAATCTTTGGCACTTGACAAATTTCAGCCAGTCTCAATGGAATCTAACCTTAAAAACTGAGGTTGCTTTGAAATAAAGCAATGTGTACATGTCACTGTGTACAAGTCCCTAACCATATACTCCAATAGCAAATAGTACATATATAGTTAGGACTGGTTTGCATTGTTGTACAGCAGAAACCAACACACTGAGAAGCAATTAATCCTTCCATTAATAAAGCAAAGTGGGAAAAAAAATCATCTAGGGCTCAGATCTAGTTTTGAGGATCTACTGGTGTGACCTCTGCAAGCCAAGTAAGGAATGCCCTGTGTCAAGTTCTCGTTGTTCCCCCTACTAACACAGCGTTGTACACCAACTATACTAGAAAAACAAAACAAAACAAATGCCATTGGGTGCTATGTACCCAGATGGAGTCGGCACTCATTAAAGCCGTGGAGGAGCAATCCAGGGAGGAACAGAACTGATGGTGGCATGTATAAACCCACCGCTTTCGGCCGTGTCTCCCACCTGTTTCCTGTGATCCGTGTCTAAGACAAAGGCCACAGAAAGCCTCAGTGTTATAGAAGCTCCCGAGCGTTTACTGGAGAAATCCTGAAACCCTAAGGATAACTCTATCCTTTCTGACATGTAACCTGTGGCATCTCCCCTTTCGCAACTCAGAACTCTTTCTCGCTTTTCTTATATGTGTATCAGATGGCAAAGAATCCACCCGCGATGCAAGAGACCTGAGTTCGATCCCTGGATGGGGAAGATCCCCTGGAGGAGGGCATGGCGACCCACTCCAGTATTCTTGCCTGGAGAATCCCACGGACAGAGAAGCCTGGTGGGCTACAGTTCAGAGGGTAGCAAAGAGTCGGTCACTACTGAGTGACTGACACTTTCAGATTTTGCACTTTTCACACACACACACACGTACACACATATATGTGGAAAGATTTCTTTCTCCCCTTCACCTCCTTCTACACAGAGCAGGATATAAAAAGGTAGATTTTCTTGCACTACAATCATCAGATGCACAGCTTTTTTTTTTTTTTTTTTGCAATGAATGCTTTCCTTGGTTATTTTCAGACCTCCTATTAAGAGCTATTCTTTCCTTCTGGCCTATTCCTCTTAACCCAATTAAACCCAATTAAATCCTCTGCATGACGGTTCTATTTCCCCCACCTTTAATTATCCGTTAGCACATCTCTGTTACTGCCTGTTCTTTTCCACTGGCCCACACCCCCAGCAGTATCACTCAGACTGCATGATACACACACAGATAAAACCTTCATGTTAGATTTTCACCTGGCAGACTCCCCACCAAGTGGGAATTCACCAACACGACACTGCCGTTTTAAGAATGAATTCTGAAGGAGCTTCAAATACTGGAGGAGGGCAGGGTGATCATGTCCAAGAGGTTTTAAAACAACCATATACAAAGCAACTTGCCTCTGTTGAGGATGTCTTTGAATTAATTAGGTCGTTAGGAAAACACACTGAATTTATGACACTCCAGGTAACCGCCTTCCATATGTACTTATAAACTTCACTTGTCTGTGTCTATGAGGAGGGGGTGGAATTGCTTATACAAGACTTTTACAGGTGTGCTTCAAATATGTGAACCTCCAAAGAGACCCCGGTTCGATTCCTGGGTTGCGAAGATCCCCTGGAGAAAGAAATGGCAACCCACTCCAGTACTCTTGCCTGGAGAATCCCATGGACAGAGGAGTCTGGTCAGCTATAGGGCTTTGGGTTACAAAGACTCAGGCAGGACTGCATGACTAACACTTCACTTCACTTTATTAGAGGTACTTCCTTGGTGGCTTAGACAGTAAAGAATCTACCTGCAATTTAAGAAACCTGGGTTCGATCCCTGGGTTGGGAAGAGCCACTGGAGAAGGGAAAAGCTATCCACACTCCAGTATTCTGGCCTGGAGAATTCCATGGGTTCATGGGGTTGCAACGAATCAGACACAACTGAGCGACTTTCACTTTCACCCTCTTTCAAGGAGACCCATTTAGATGCTTGATTTTACTTCCCAAATGGAAAGCTTTTAAAAATACACTCAGTATTCCGTTGTGTGTATGTACCACAGATCCTTGATCCATTCATGCTGATGGACTTCTAGGCTGCAGAATATTAGTCATAAAAAGGGAACAGAATTGAGTCTGTTTTGGTGAGGTGGAGAAATGCAGGGCCTGTCATAAAGAGGAAAGGAAGCTCAGGGAGCTCAGGTCGGGGCTCTGTGATGACCTAGAGGGGTGGGGTGAGGTGTGAATCAAGAGGGAGGGGATCTATATACATATAGCTGATTCACACTGAGGTATGGCAGAAACTTATACAACATTGTATACCAATTATCCTCCAATTTAAACACACACACACACACACACTCAAGAACATCAGAAATTCACTGGTTTTAACAAGACTGTGGCTCCGTGGTAAAGAATCTGCCTGCCAATGCAGAAGATGCAGGAGACCTGTGCTTGATCCCTGGGTGGGGAAGATCCCCTGGAGGAGGAAATGGCAACCCACTCCAGTATTCTTGCCTGGAGCAGCCCACGGACAGAGGAGCCTGGAGGGCTACAGTCCAAGGGGTCGCAAAGAGTCGGACACGACTGAGCGACTGAACACACCACACAAGAGTGAAGTTAGGAAGGCAAAACTCTTTAAAGAAAATGGTGAAGATGGATCACAAGAGGCAGGAAGGAGAGACAGCCCGCAATCCACAGAGAAGAGCTTTCTAGATCATAGGAAGGGACCTCCAGGCAAGAGGAAACACAGCTGTCTGCACTGGGGAATAAGTGAGTTCCAGCAACATCCATCATCTGAGAAAGAGACCCAAGGATCAGATCGGGTCACAATGCCAGCTCAAAATGCCAGCCCCCCACATGGATTTCGTGAGCGGGTTCCTGCTCAGAAGAAAGCAACTCCTTAAAAATAAACAGTCTCTTTTAAAAATAAACAGAAGGGAGCTGAGTCCCTCACTTCTCATCTCATAATACAGAGACCAACCTGCACGCCATCAGAGTATTTATCGGGTATAAAGTGTATTGAAGAAATGCAGGCTATACCAGCTGCAGAAGGTAAAGCGTGCTATTGATAGTGGCCAGGGTTTGTCGGGAGGGGGTCAATACTTCTCACTGTAGAAGCTCAGTTCAATTCAGTCGCTCAGTCGGGTCCGACTCTCTGAGATCCCGTGGACTGCAGCATGCCAGGCCTCCCTGTCCTTCACCATCTCCTGGAGTTTGCACAAACTCATGCCCATTGAGTCGGTGATGCCATCCAACCATCTCATCCTCTGTCATCCCCTTCTCCTCCTGCCCTCAATCTTTCCCAGCATCAGGGTAGAAGCTCAGAAAAAGCCAGATTATGGTGAAAGGAAAACCTGGCTTCCACACGGGCATGCTTGACCACTGGACAAATTTCTACATCAGGTAACAATGTCATGAAAGGACCTCATGGAATTAAGACCCGCGGGATTCAGAGAGCTCCTCCAAGGAGCCACTTAGAAGGGCGGACTTCCCCAGGAAACGCAAACTGAGATAATTATGTTTAATTTAACCTCATGCAATGTTCCAGAAACAGGAAAGAAAAAGGGGGGTAATGATGAAAAGGCAGTGGTGCCTCTGAACCAGCCCGATGGGCCTCCCGTAGGACAGACAAAAAGCCCTCTACCACGAGAACTTTCTGTGACTTTGGTTTTTAAAGAAAAGACAAGGAAAACAACCCCAAGAGTGAAAGGCTTTCTGAAAGGGGCATTATGTCACTTATCAGCCATGGCTGCCTTTCTGGAAAGAACACATCCGATAATAAGGGGAAAAAGGAAAACAACAAACCGACTAATGAAGCTGGCTTGCGGTACACCCTCATTTTGGGTTTTTTTTTTTAGGTTTAAAATGATGTAATCTTTACAGTAACCCTAAATACAGTCATACTTAACCCTCCTTTTAACAGGTGAAAAAATTGAAGAAAAGAGAGATTAAATGAATCAGTATTATATAGTTAATAAGGTGTAAGTCCAAGATTTAAACTAAGGCTTTGGATTTTAAGTCCCTCTCTCTTTCTTTGCTTTTTAATGTATTTCTTTTTTTTTTTAATTAATTTTTTTATTGAAGGACAATTGCTTTACGGAATTTTGCTGCTTTCTGTCAAATCTCAACATGAATCAGCCATCGGTATACATATATCCCTTCCCTTTTGAACCTCCCTCCCCATCCCACCCCTCTAGTTTTATACAGAGCCTAGAGTTTGAGTTTCCGGAGATACACAGCAAATTCCCATTGACTGTCTTAAAAAACTCTCCTCTTTTGAATGACCAGTTTTAACCGGAGACAGTTTAACAGCCTCAGAACTTCATACTCACCTTTGCTGTGAACCTATTGTTCATTTTTCTAAATGCTTTCCCTCCAAACAAACAAACAAAAAATGTTATGCCCATCTCAAGGACTGTCTTCACCAGAAGCTCTCCTCTCAGGACAGGCATGCTTGTGAGGCAGGGGGTGGACCCCGGGGCAGAAATTAGCTGTTTGAAGTTGTTGCACCTTAAAAAATACTAGTAGTTTGGCTTTGAAGACAACGTGGGGAACTTCCATGATGGTCCAACGATTAAGAACCTGCCTGCCAATGCAACGGACACGGGTTTGATCCCTGGTCCGGGAAGATCCCATATGCCTTGAGGCAAGAAAGCCCATGTGCTATAATTATTGAGCCTATGCTCCATAAAAAGAGACTCCATCGATTTCTTAAAAAACTGGAAATAGAACTGCCATATGACCCAGCAATCCCACTCCTGGGCATACACACTGAGGAAACCAGATCTGAAAGACACACGTGCACCCCAATGTTCATCGCAGCACTGTTTATAATAGCCAGGACATGGAAGCAACCTAGATGCCCATCAGCAGATGAATGGATAAGGAAGCTGTGGTACATATACACCATGGAATATTACTCAGCCGTTAAAAAGAATTCATTTGAATCAGTTCTAATGAGATGGATGAAACTGGAGCCCATTATACAAAGTGAAGTAAGCCAGAAAGATAAAGAACATTACAGCATACTAACACATATATATGGAATTTAGAAAGATGGTAATGATAACCCTATATGCAAAACAGAAAAAGAGACACAGATGTACAGAACAGAATTTTGGACTCTGTGGGAGAAGGCGAGGGTGGGATGTTTTGAGAGAACAGCATCGAAACATGTATATCATCAAGTGTGAAACAGATCACCAGCCCAGGTTGGATGCGTGAGACAAGTGCTCGGGCCTGGTGCACTGGGAAGACCCGGGGATCAAACTTGCATCTTGTGGGTCTCCTGCAATGACAGGTGAACTCTTTGGCAACCGCACCACCTGGGAAGCCTCCTATAAGCCATTTATGCCTCTTTTGGACTTCCCTGGTGGCTCAGATGGTAAAAAATCCGCCTGCCAATTCAGGAGACATGGGATCCTTGGGTCAGGAAGATCCCCTGGAGGAGGAAATGGCAACCCACTCCAGTATTCTTGTTTGGGAAGGCCCATGGACAAAGGAGCCTGGTAGGCTACAGACCGTGGGGTTGCAAAGAGTTGGACATGACTAAAGGACTCAACAATAATCAAAGCAGAAGAATGCCTTATAGCTACTTTGCAGCCATGCCAGAAACTGTTCAGAATGACGGACAATCTCCTACCCTTTTGTCTTTAACACAAAACACATTGGCAATATATGACAATTTCCATATTCTTGGATTTGCCAAAGAAAACCCAATAGCTTATCTAAACAGTACTGTGGGATTAACTTTCCAATTTTAGGATTAGATATACAGAAAATTAAATCCAACCATTTTCCCCAGGAGAGAAGATTTGGTGGGGTAAGTCTGTGATAATGTGGAAAAAAAAAATTTGCAATTTACAGAAGAGAAGAGAGCGGACAGGGGATCAGATATAACTTTGTGGAGCATCAGTGATATATTAGATTTGTCTAATTCTTTTAAGTCCTCAGAGGTAGAGCTTTGCTACGGAAGCATGGCTGTTTATGAAGGTAGATCTGTCTCATATACGAGTCTTGTCCAAGGGACTGGCGTCAGTAAGCTGATCTGGGGAGAGATTGTTCACTCGTTAAGCCGTGTTTGACTGTTTGTGACCCCGTGGACTGCAGCACGCCAGGCCTCCCTGTCCTTCACTATCTCCTGGAGTTTGCTCAAACTCATGTCCATTGATTCGGTGATGCCATCCAACCATCTCATCCTCTGTCGTCCCCTTCTCCTCCTGCCCTCAATCTTTCCCAGCAGCAGGGTCTTGTTCAGTGAGCTGGCTCATTACATCAGTTGGCCAATATATTGGGAGCTTCAGCTTCAGCATCAGTCCTGCCAGTGAATATCCAGGGTTGATTTCCTTTAGGATGGGCTGGTCCATGGAGAAGTGGGCATTTTCAAATGCTTCCTCCCTTTGCTTGCTTCCCCTGCCAGAAATGCTATCCTAAAAATAGGTGTGATTAATCCCTTTGGCAAACACATCGCCACTGAATTTGGAAGCCTAACTTTGCCAAGTGTGTTGTCATTCCCGAGGCATACCACTGTTTTGGTATTCAAGAAGAAAATCCAGAGTCTTCCCTTGCATAGGATGTGACAAATATAGTAGATTCCAGCAATCACACTCCTGAGTAATTACCCAAAGGAGCTGAAAACTTGTAGCCACACAAAAATCCACACGCCAGTGTTTCTAGTATCTCTAGCGAGCATGGTCGAAACTTGGAAGAAACCGAGATATTCCCCAGCAGCCGGATGGATAAATAAACTACGGTCGATCCAGATAACTGGAAGAGTATTCCATGATAAAAAAGAACTGAGCTACTGGGCTATAAAAAAGATATGGATGAACTGTCAATGCATGGATTTCACTCCGTGAAACAAGCTGATCTGAAAAGGCTACAGAATGTGTGATTTCAAGGAGGTGATGTTCTGGTAAAGGCAGCATTGTAGAGACAGTAAAAGCATCAGTGGTTGCCAGGACTGGGGTGGTGGGAAGGGTGATGTACAGAACCGTAAGGACATTGAAAAGACTCTTTAGGACACTCCAACGATGGATCCATGTCGTTACATGCTTGTCCACACCCATAGGATGTAGAAGACCCAGAGTTAACTCTAATGCAAAGAATGGCCTTTGGGTGGTGACCATGTGACAATGTTGGTTATTCCTTAGTTAAATATATATGTATATACACATACCCCACTCTGGGGGTGGAGGTGAGAGGTGTTCATAATAGGGGGGCTGGAACATGAACAGGGGCAGGGAGTGAATGGAAACTGTCTGGACCTCCCTCTCATCTTTGCTGTGAATCTAAAACAGCTCTGAGAAAGAAGTCTGAATTTAATCACATCATGGCAAACGGAAGGGGAAAAAGTGGAAGCAGTGACAGATTTTATTTTCTTGGGCTCCAAAATCACTGCAGACAGCAAAGGCAGCCATAAAGTAAATAGACACTTGCTCCTTGGGAAGAAACATGTGACAGACCTAGGCAGCTTATTAAAAAGCGGAGACATCACTTTGCCGACAATGTCCGTCTAGTCAAAGCTGTGGTTTTTCCAGTAGTCATGTACGGATGTGAGAGCTGGACCATAAAGAAGGCTGAGCGCCAAAGAATTGATGCCTTCAAACTGTGGTGTCAGAGAAGGCTCTTGAGAGCCATGAAATCACTCCATCCTAAAGGAAATGAGTCCTGAATATTCATTGGAAGGACTGATGTTGAAGCTGAAATTCCAATCCTTTGGCCACGTGATGCCAAGAACTGACTCATTTAAAAAGAACCTGATGCTGGGAAAGATTGACGGCGGGAGGAGAAGGGGACGACAGAGGATGAGATGGTTGGATGGCATCACCGACTCCATGGACACGAATGTATGCAAGCTCCAGGAGACAGTGGAAGACGGGGAAGGCTGGCATGCTGCAGTCCCTGGGGTCCCTAAGAGTCAGACATGACTTAGCGACTCAAGAATGACAAATTCAGAAAATGGTCATATCGTTGCAAAAGATAAGTTTTTTTTTAAATAAATTATTTTGTCCACGTGAAATCACTCTTTGAGAGGCATCGACTGAATGTCAACAGAGGTCCAGGTTTAATGCCAGGCTCTCTCTCTCACCCCACACACGGTGATGAGAGCAAATGTTCTCAACCCACTTTACAGAGAAGAAGGTGGATGCTCTCAAGAACTTGAAACTTGCCTAAGGAAGTAAAGGTGATATCAGAAGTCACACTATTTTTTTTTTTCTTTCCAAATTCTGTATTTACAACCACTAGGATACAAAGTCTCTTCAGTATTATAACATTCTACTCAGCAGGACCGAAACGATGAAACAATAAATCCGCTACGTGTTGATCGAGCTTTAAATTTCCTGCTGCCCCTTACCTCCATTCTAAGTTCAAGATATCTGGCAGCACTAATATAAAGCATTAATATAAAGTGGTTGCCTTTAAGTCAGTCCCTCCATAGTTTGAGTTCCTAAATTCACCGCCAGCATGGAAGGCTTTCAATGCAGCTGTGATCTTGAAAACGGAAGGCAGTACTGAGGAGGTTGCCATTCGCCTTGTGGAAAGACGTTTTGCCAGTCTGTGTAACCAGCAAGCTCACTGATGACGCTGTGATAGAAATGTTTGCAGAAATGAAAGGAGTGGGTACCTGATGCCCTACACATCCCCAGTCTGGATCATCATCAGAGATCTTGTTGGTGATAATTAAGGTAAATCTGCTACATCACCTATACAGAAAAGAGTCACCCTTGTAGGTGTGTGTGGTCTGTCTGTGTGTGTACACGCATGCGTGTGCACGCTGAAACAGCTGACTGACTGAAATGCCAGAGGCTAAGTAAAATCCAGGAGATGTGGATGTGAGAGTTGGACTGTAAAGAAAGCTGAGCACCGAAGAACTGATGCTTTGGAACTGTGGTGTTGGAGAAGACTCTTGAGAGTCACTCAGACTGCAAGGAGAGCCAACCAGTCCACCCTAAAGGAAATCAGTCCTGAATATTCACTGGAAGGACTGATGCTGAAGCTGAAACTCCAATACTTTGGCCACCTGATGTGAAGAACTGACTCTTCGGAAAAGACCCTGATGCTGGGAAAGATTGAAGGCGGAAGGAGAAGGGGACGACAGAGGATGAGATCGTTGGATGGCATCACCGACTCGATGGACATGGGTTGGAGCAAATTCCAGGAAATGGTGACGGACAGGGAAGCCTGGCGTGCTGCAGTCCACGGGGTTGCAAAGAATTGCACAAAATGGAGAGACTAAATAACAACAAGAATGGCAGAATCCTAAATTCCATGGGACTGGCAGTGATAGAATAGCAACTTGACCTTCTGGAGTTCTGAGCTAACAAAACTCCCCTGTGCTAATAACTAAAAAAAAAAAAAAATCAAACCACTGATTATAGCATGACAAAGAAGAAAAAAGGCAGGCTTTGTTCACAAAGGTTCTAAAACAATCATACAGCCAAGGGTAAAAGCAGGAGGCTTCGGGTCATGTCATCTTAGCAACAGCATCATCGAGACATGTGGGAAAGGAGCATGCCTAAGGTCAGCCATCTCCTGTGAGCATCCGTGACTCTGCAGTTATCTTTTAAAACACGGTAGTAGGACTTCCCCGGTGGTCCAGCGGTTAAGAATCCACCTGCCAACGCAGGGGACATGGGTGCCATCTCTGGTCCAAGAAGATCCCACAAGCCATGCAGCGATTAAGCCCGTGTGTTATGACTACCGAGTCTGTGGTAAGCCCAGGAGATGCTACTACTGAGCTCCGAGCCATAATTACCGAAACAAGAGAAGCCAGCACAATGAGAAGCCCATGCTCCGCAAGTCAAGAGCAACCCCTGATCACCACAACCTAAAGAAAAGCCTGTGGACAGCAGCAAAAACCCAGTGCAGCCAAAAATTGATTCTTATAAAAAAAAAAAATTGTTAGATAAAAGGTGACAGCAGGCTAAAGTTGAGAGAAGAGCCATTTGCGTAAATCGTAGGGCATTCCTCTACAAGGAGAGAAATCCCCTGGTCTACATGAGGGGCACCGTGGTCTGATAATGGTGTGAGCACTCTGACCTGGATGTCCCAATGCGATCACGGCTGGGTTCACAGCATATTACAACATGGGCACCGATGGCAGATTTACCCAGCGTGACCTCTGGGCCCTTGAAGACTCAACTGTCCAACAGTTTGAGGGAGCAAGTGCTTGTCTCTCGGGACCAAAAAGCAATTATAAGACCCAGGGAGGCCAGCAAAGTTCGGGTTCAAAGAAGGTAAAGCAAGAGATGGCGTGTTGCTCCCTTGCAAGGCTGGGATGTGCGCGCCCTCTGAACCTTTCTGCCTTCCCAAAGACATTTCCTTCTTTCTCTCTGTCACCTAAGAGTTGAGCTTCCCAGGTGGCGCTGGGGAAAAGAGCCAGGGGTTCTCCCCAGGGGTAAAATAACCTGCCTGCCAATGCAGGAGACCCAAGTTTGACCCCTGAGTCTGGAAGATCCCCTGGAGGAGGGCATGGCAACCCACTCCAGTATTCATGCCTGGAGATCCCCATGGACAGAGGAGAGTTGGAGGCTACAGTCCATGGGGTTGCAAAGAGTCAAACACAACTGAAGAGACTTAGCCCGCCCATATCTAATCACTAAAATGCTGCAGGCAGCTACCTTCACACAGGAAATGACAAGTTACTCAGGACACTAAAAGCCTTTCCCGTTTTAAGCAAAGTTAGCTCCTTTTGTCTTACAAAATTAAATATGTAGCTTTAGAGAGTTCATCCCCTTTAGAAATTAAAACAAGAGCCCCTGGGCAGAACAAAGCAACTCATTTCCACAACAGAGAGAGCCTTCAACTCAACCTTCCTTGATAAAACTCCACCAGAGGAACAGGTTCCATCCTATTGTGTCCGTTGATTGCAATTAACATTGGGTATGTTTCTCTGTTTATAAATACAGAAAGAAGCAACAGAACTGGGTTAAAAAAAAAAAAAAAAGAAGAAGAAAAAAAATAGAAGAGGGAAAAAAATTTTTTAAAAAAAAGAGAAAAAAATAAATCTTTGGCTAGGCCATTTCTCAAGAAAAAAAAAAAAAATATATATATATATATATATGAGATCAGAGTGGCAATAACTCCAGTTAAGCAATTCTCCCCGTGACCTTGAGAAGGTCTAAATCGCTGACAGCATTTTTTTTTTTAACGTTCACTTTCATCTCTCAGTGTTATTTTGAAAACATTACTCTTTAGTAGCTACCCTGGAGCAGAGTCCTGTCCGCCCCCCCAGCCCCCCGCCCCCTGCCAAACAAGGTTATCAGTTCATTTCCACGGGCCCGGCCAACATTTTTCTTTTAAGTGAAGGCTGAGCGCCTCTTGGAGGAAAACAATATTGCATCAGAAGACAGCAATATTTAGACTGTCTCTTCTGAGAGACAGAGACAAATGTTCTGTGTGCTCAGGAGGGAACTTTATTTTCACCTGCACCCGTAGATCAAGAAGGCTCGGGGACATTAGGTCTGACCGAGTAGAAGGGGGACCGCTCGGGTCACTGGGGACATTGGCCATCTTCTGCCAACTCCATGCAGATGGAATGAATTCTAGCAGGCGGCACAGTGAACCATCAGGGATCCCTGAGTCCCTCAGTCACCCATTCTGACTTTGTCATTGTTTAGTCGACTCTCTTGTGACCCTTTGGACTGTCGCCTGCTAGGCTCCATGGGATTCTCCAGGCAAGAACACTGGAATGGGTGGCCACTTTCTTCTCCGGGGGATCTTCCCGACCTAGGGATCGAACCCGTGGCTCCTGTGTCTCCTCGCTGGCAGGCGAGTTCATGACCACGAGTGCCGCCAGGGAAGCCCCATCATCACTTACACAGACGTTCCCTCATAGCTCAGACAGCAGAGAATCACCTTGCCACGCAGGAGACCTGGGTTCAATCCCTGGGTCGGGAAGATCCCCTGGAGAAGGAAATGGCAACCCACTCCAGTATTCTTACCTGGAGAATCCCATGGACAGAAGATCCTTGCGGGATCCAGGCCATGGGGTCGCAAGAGCTGGACGCGATTTAGCAACGAAACCACCACCAAACATACACATACTATGGAAATGAACATGAACAAGCAAATCAAAGAGAGACTGATGGTAAAGTAAGGAGATATACCTCTAAACCTGGGGTCCCCAACATGTGGGATCTAATGTCTCATGATCTGAGCTGGAGCTAATGTAATAATAATAAAGAGCAAAATTAAGGCAATACACTTGAATCATTCCATCACCACCCCCAACTCCTGATCTCTGGGAAAACTGTCTTCCATGAAACCGGAGCTCAGTACCAAAAGGTCGGGGACCACTGCTCTAGACGTAGACGTCACTGCCACTAATGCATATTTTTATGGCAACATTATGAAAATTTATTATAATTACATTACAAGCTTATAATATAATATATAAGCTTATCATAATTTATCATAACATTAATTCTATTAAAAAAGGTTTGACTGTGCATAAGCACTGTCAGAGATGACGTGGTGGTTATAGTAACACAAAATGTTTCCGATACGCCAATGTTTAGTCTGGGAGAGAAAAGTGAGACATTCAGTAAACAGGGAGGGTTCCAGTTAGCATGAGATGCTGTGAAATAAGGAATTTTACAGGCGGAGGAAGGCTTCCCCGAGAAGGGATGTGTGGGTGGAATGGAGTCAGAAGGCTGAACGGGATTTTTTTTCCTAGCTCCCCAGAAAGGTCGGCAAAGGAAGGAAAAATGAAAGCATTAGTCACTCAGTCATGTCCAACTCTATGCAAACCCACAGACAATAGCCTAAACAGCGCATTAGAAAGCAGAGACATCACTTTGCTGACAAAGGTCCATCTACGGGAAGCTATGATTTTTCCAGTAGTCATGTACGGATGTGAGAGTTGGACCATTAAGAAAGCTGAGCACCAAAAAATTGATGCTTTCAAATTGTGGTGCTGGAGAAGACTCTTGAGAGTCCCCTGGACTGCAAGGAGATTGAACCACTCAAGCCTAAAGGAAATCAACCCTGAGCATTCATTGGAAGGATGGATGCTCAAACTCCAATCCTTTGGCCACCTGATGCAAAGAGCTGACTCATTGGAAAAGACCCTGATGCTGGGAAAGATTGAGGGCAGGAGGAGAAGGGGACGACAGAGGATGAGATGGTTGGATGGCATCGCTGACTCAATGGACATGAGTTTGAGTGGAATCTGGGAGTTGCTGCAGTCCATGGGGTCGCAAAGAGTCGAAGAGAAGGAAGGGGTGCGAGCAGGTGGAATGGAAGTGAAGAGGATGCTAAGAAGAAGGGGCAAAAAAAGGAACGAGAATGTTATACAAGAGATGGAGGAGGAGACTTCTCTGGGGGTCCAGGGGTGAGGACCCCAGGCCTCCACTGCAGCGGGCAGAGGTTCCATCCCTGGCTCAGGAACTAAGATCTCACATGACAGGAGGTGCGGCCAAAATGATAGAGAGAGAGACAGACGGAGGAGAGACCATGCCAGGGAAGGGGATGGGTGTGGCAGACATCACTGAAGGTGAGAGTTGAGACTCATCTCCTGACACTCACAGGAGTGCCGCCTTCAACGTGTGGTAGGTTGAATGACTCCAGTTCAGTTCAGTTCCGTTCAGTCGCTCAGTCGTGTCCGACTCTTTGCGACCCCATGGACTGCAGCACGCCAGGCCTCCCTGTCCATCACCAACTCCCGGAGCTTGCTCAAACTCATGTCCATTGAGTCAGTGATGCCATCCAACCATCTCATCCTCTGTCGTCCCCTTCTCCTCCCGCCTTCAATCTCTCCCAGCATCAGGGTATTTCCCAATGAGTTAGCTCTTCGCATCAGATGACCAAAGGATTGGAGTTTCAGCTTCAGCGTCAGTCCTTCCAATGAACACCCAGGACTGACCTCCTTTAGGATGGACTGGCTTGATCTCCTTGCAGTACCAGGGACTCTCAAGAGTCTTCTCCAACACCACAGTTCAAAAGCATCAATTGATGCTTTTTTTTTTTTTTACGACTCCACCCACAGCCAAACACACATATACACCACAAAGCCATCCACTTCTGTACTTCCAGAATTCCTGAGAACACACAGCTTTCCCTGGCAGAGAACTTTACGTGGACAACGCAGACGTAATCAAACAAAGGGTCCTGGGATGGGGAGATGTCCCCAGTTGATCCGGGTGAGGCCAGAGGAATTATAAGTTCCTTAAAAGGAGGAGGGGGCCTCCTTCAGCAGGTGGCTCAATGGGGAAAAATCAGCTTGCCAACACGGGGGATGGAGGTCCGATCCCTGGGTCAGGATGATCCCCCTGGAGGAGGGCATGGCAACCCACTCCAGTCTTCTTTGCCTGGAGCATCCCCAAGGACAGAGGAGCCTGGCAGGCTACAGTCCTTGGGGCAGCAGAAGATTGGGACAGGACTGAGTGACTAAACAACTGAAAGGAAAAAGCAGGGGTCAGAGTGAGAGAAGGTGATGAAGGAGACAGAGGAGATGATGGGACGAGGAAGCAGGAATCAAGGAGGGGCAAAACCAGGAGAAGGCAAGGCAGTGGATCCTCCCTCCCCTAGACCTTCCAGAAGGAACTGACCCTGCGGACCCTGGCTTTTGCCCCAGACACCTGAGCTGCAGCACTGACCTTATCCCTGTGTCCAGTTCACACCAACAACTTTGTGATCATCTGTTCAGCGGCAGGAGGAAATGAACACGTTGCAAAAGCAGTGGGAAGCGACGCAAATGCATTTCCATGACCCCTTTCTTCAAGAGGGCTTCCCTGATGCCTCAGCTGGTAAAGAATCCACCTGCAATGCAGGAGACCCCGGTTCAAATCCTGGGTGGGGAAGATCCGCTGGAGAAGGGACAGGCTACCCACTCCAGTCTTCTTCAGCTTCCCTGGTGGTTCAGCTGGTGAAGAATCCGCCTGCAATGCGGGAGACCCGGGTTCGATCCCTGGGTTGGGAAGATCCCCTGGAGAAGGCAAAGGCTACCCACTCTGGTATTCTGGCCTGGAGAACTCCATGGACTGTACAGTCCGTGGGGTTGCAAAGAGTCGGACACGACTGAGCAACTTCCACTTTCTTTTCTTCAAGAAAACTGGCTGAGAACAGGGAACTCTGCTCAATGTCACGTGGCAGCCTGGATGGGAGGGGAGTTTGGGGAGAATGGATACGTGTATATGTATGCCTGAGGGCCTTCATGGTGTACCTGAAACTATCACAACATTGCTAATCAGTGATACCCCAATACAAAATAAAAAGTTAAAAAAAAAAAGACTAGCTGAGAAAAATACAGCAGACATAATGGTGAGACTTAAAGATGGAGACTTTCAGGGAGATTGCAATGACTGATGTAGCATCTCCCAACAGAATGGCCTGAGAAAGAAATGAACTGGAAAGCTTCTCAACCAGCAGCTGGCAGA
Source organism: Cervus elaphus (assembly GCF_910594005.1). NCBI lineage: Eukaryota > Metazoa > Chordata > Mammalia > Artiodactyla > Cervidae > Cervus > Cervus elaphus. The sequence continues at coordinate 175,547,951 of NC_057848.1, read as the reverse complement.
AAACAAAGGCACACCATCAGAGCTCCAGAGGGTTCTCTCCAAGCCCTGAAATGTCACGCACGATGACACTTCTTTCCAAAGCCCTCTAGCCATTTCAACACAAGCATCCTTCCAGTTTATCCTGAAGGCGTAAGATCAATTCATGGACCTTCAGAAGTGTGAAAGCAAGATGACGCCATGGTGGGAAACGACTTCTATCCTCAAATCAATTCCTTTTGAGTCAGATGTTCCTGAATCCTAACTCATTCACAGGGCCACTTTACTGCTTTCAGAAAAAATATATATATATATTTTAGGGACTTCCCTGTGGTTCAGTGAGTAAAAGTCTGCTCCCAATGCAGGGGACCTGGATTTGACCTCTAGTCTCAGAACTAGCTCCCATAAGCCTCAATTAAGGGTTTGCATGCTGCAACTAAAATAACCCACATGCCTTAAAAGTAAAGAATTAACCTAAAATACATTGTTTTTAAAAAAAAATGGTTCACGGCACATCACTTTCAGAGATCTGTTCTAAGACTTAACCACAGAAAACTGAATGATTTGAAAACGCTTGAGAAGATTACACTACCGGCATTGTAAAACGCTTCAACTCTAATCTGACGTTCCCAACCATAAAATAACAAATGACCAACCATGATTCCGCATTCAGCCTCAGTTCCCCTCATCCATCGATTTTTGAGGAGGTCTGTGGTTTCAACATTTAACAAAATTAAACCTACAATGTCAAGAGAATTCAGTCAGCGGAGATGTTTAATAGATTATAAAAGACTCAAGGGACTTTCCTGGTGGCTCAGTGTTAAAGAATCCGCCTGAGATGCAAGAGACTCCGGAGACGTGGGTTGGATCCCTGGGTTGGCAAGATCCCCCGGAGAAGGGAAGGGCAACCCACTCCAGTATTCTTGCCTGGAGAATCCCCATGGACAGAGAAGCCTGGTGGGCCACAGTCCATGGGGGTCAAAAAGAGTCGGACATGCCTGAGCAGCAAAACACCAGCAAAAAATTTAAAAACCCATGCAAATGCCAATGACACAAGAGACCAAAGAACACCTGTTAGGAAAACTGAAACTCTGTAGCTGACATACGCTCCTTTTTCAAGTTACCCTTCCTGATGAATCTGCAACTTGGGGAAGGTGGGAAATTAATGAGGACACACATCCAGGACAGACAGCCCTTCACTCATCCGACGCCACCTGCTTCTCACCTTGCCAGGTTTTATTTGTTAACCTTCTTCCCAGACCAGCCTAATGTGAACAAGCCAATCAATTACCATTAAAAGGACAAGTGAAAGACTCCACATCCCCTCCAAGGAAGCCTTAAATTTTCTAAGTAATTGAGAGGAAAACACAGCAGCTGAAATCGTAGTCCGTTTAGAAGACTTAATTACAGATAAGTCAATGCTAAATAATTTATAGTCTTCCGTGCATATGAACCAGACCAGAACAAATAGCGGGGAAATAAAAGTTCTCTACAATCGAGGCTCCATAGTGGTTGTTGCTTAGTCGTTGGGTCATGTTTGACTCTTTGTGAACCCCATGGACTGTGGCCCCACCAGGCTCCTCTGTCCATGGAGACTGTCCAAGCAAGAATACTGGAGTGGGTTGCCGTGCCCTCCCTCCAGGGGATCTTCCTGAACTAGGGATCGAACCCGAGTCTTCTGCATTGGCAGGCACATTCTTTTATCCACTGATCCACCAGAGGAGTCCCACCCCTGGGGTGAAAAGAAGATGTTTGGTCTCCTGAAACACAACAAACGTGGGCTGGAATGACTTTCTTTACCTCCATCTGATATTAAAGGTTTGAAGAAGGATTGTCTGCATAATGGGAAAGAGTCTCATCCACTTGGACGCTGGGCAGAAAAGCTTCAGGCATAGGACGGGACCTCTTATACCTGGATAAAACTGCATCCGCCAGGCTGATTCCTTCACTGGTCAGCAGACAACACAGGAAGGAGGTCAAAGGGCTGGTGCAGTGTCCTTGACTTGCTCCCCTGAGCCACTCAGCCCGGACTAGACCTTAGAGCTACTGGTTTCCAGAAATCACATATCCCTGTGAAAGGGTGTTGACCTGCGGTCACCCGTCATTTATTGAGAACCTTCTGAATGGCCTTGTGCTGTGACGGGAACACAGAAGACTGAATCTCCGGGACTTCAATCGCCAGGACTTCGAGCGTGGTCCAGCGGTTAAGACTCCACCTGCCAATGCAGGGGACACGGGTTCGATCCCTCGTCTGGGAAGATTCCCCCAGGCCATGGGGCAGCTAACCCCACGTGCTTCAGTAACTCCTGAGCCCACGAGCTGCAACTACGGAAGCCAGTACACCTTCAAGAACATGCTCTGCAAGAAGAGAATTCACCGCAATGAAAAGCCCACGTACCGCAACTAGAGAGTAACCTCCGCTCGTCACAGCTAGTAGAAAAGGCACACAAAGCAATGAAGACCCAGGACAGTAAAAAAAAAAAAAATTCCAACCGCCTGCTAAGAAGGATTCCTGGAAGGTTCAAGTAACAGAACAGGACCGCGTCTCCATTCCCGTTTGCTAACGGTGTTCATGAGGTTACGTTACGTGATACCTCACTGAGGTCCGAACTGTTCCATTCCCCATGACACCATGTCACGCTTCAATAAGTATCGAGGAACGCAGTGGAAAATCTGATTTCAGCAGTCACCACGGAAAGAGAAGAAGGCAGGGCACCTTAGAGGCATATTCTTACATTCCATCAGTCAGTTCGTTTCAGTCGTTCAGTCGTGTCCGACTCTCTGCGACCCCACAGACTGCAGCACACCAGGCCTCCCTGTCCATCATCAACTCCCGGAGTTTACCCAAAGCCACGTCCATTGAGCCGGTGATGCCATCCAACCATCTCATCCTCTGTCGTCCCCTTCTCCTCCCGCCTTCAATCTTTCCCAGCATCAGGGTCTTCTCCAATGAGTCAACTCCTCACATGAGTTGGCCAAAGGATCGGAGCTTCAGCTTCAGCATCAGTCCTTCCAATGGATATTCAAGGACTGATCTCCCTTAGGATGGCCTGGTTGGATGTCCTTGCTGTCATACATATTCATCAACATGCAATATTTATTTTTCTCTTTCTAAGTTGCCCTAAATGGCAGGCTCTAGGATCATCTGCGTCCTAACAACTGACTCAAATTCAATCTTTGTAATGGCTATGTAGTATATTCCACCGTATATATGTACCACAGTTTCCTTGTCCATTCGTGTGTTGGTGGACATCTAGGTGGCTCCTAGGTCCTGGCTGCAAACACTGGGGTGCTTTGTATCTTTCTGAGTTACAGTCCGGACTGTGAGCTCTTTGCTATTAAGCTATTTGTAGGGCAGGCATTGGGACACAGATGTAGAGAACAGGCTCATGGGCACATGGGCAAAAGGAAAGGGCGGGATGAATTGAGAGTAACACTGACTTACATACACAGTGAAATGAAGTGCAAGTAGCTCAGTCGTCTCTGACTCTTCGCGACCCCACAGACTATACAGTCGATGGGATTCTCCAGGCCAGAAGACTGGAGTGAGTAGCCTTTCCCTTCTCCAGAGGATCTTCCCCACCCAGGGATCGAACCCAGGTCTCCCGCATTGCAGGTGGATTCTTTACCAGCTGAACCACCAGGGAAGCCCAAGAATCCTGGAGTGGGTGGCGTTATCCCTTCTCCAAGGGATCTTCCCAACCCAGGAATCGAACCGGGGTCTCCTGCATTGCAGGTGGATTCTTTACCAGCTGAGCTAGTAAAATAGCTAGCTAGTGGGAAGTTGGCATATAGCAGAGGGTATTCAGCTCGGGGCTCTGTGATGACCTAGAAGTCTGGGAGGGAGGCTCACCAAGGAGGCGATATATGCACACATATAACTGAGTCACTCTCTTGCACAGCAGAAAACACAACTCTCTAAAGCAACTAGGCTACAATTAAAAAAAAAAAAAAACTGAGAAAAAAGCATATGTTTACGCAAAAGATCCCAAATCACATACAACAAAAATATTTTTTCTTAATATTTTATTGTAGGTCCCCAGCACGCCCGGGCGTGGTGTCCCGACAACGCGCCAGAGAAAAGAGAAAACGAGTCCATTCCATCCTGATGTTAATCACCCACTTCCCGGAAGCCTGCTGAGTCACATCACCTGGTTCTCTCAGACACGCACAAATGGGATCTCTGAACTGCCTGGTCTGAACCCTACAAATGCCCTTCGTTAAATCGTTCAGGGGAGCAGAATACAAAAGTTGTGATGACTGAAAGCGCTTCCTCAAGCAGTCCTTTCCTCTCGACTCTGATCATGACTGACGGGGGACAACAGCCGCCGAGGGACTGACCCGCCCTCATCAGGGCGGCGGTATCACACACACTTTTCTGTGGATGTCCGTGGATTCTCTCCCTGGGGCAGGTCACTTTCAGACATGAAATTCCAGGGAGCTCCCAGACATTCCTGAGCAAATTCTGGGAGCTGGTGATGGACGGGGAAGCCTGGCGTGCTGCAGCCCATGGGGTCGCAAAGAGTCAGACACGACTGGGCAACTCAACAGCAACAGATTCAGGCTTGCATGCACCCCAAGTTTCAGCTGACAAACACGTGCTGTATGGTTAACAGATTGTAGTGGGTGCATTCACAAAATTCCTAATGATGAAAGCATACACCTATAGTTTCCATAATTTAACATAGTATCCATGATTTGTTATATATTAACGTGCATGCATGCTCAGTCATGTCTGACTCTTTGCAACTGCATAGACTGTAGCCCACCAGGCTTCTCTGTCCATGGGAATTTCCCAAAGCAAGAATACTGGAGGGGGTTGCCATGTCCTCCTCCAGGAGAACCTTCCTGACCCAAGGATGGAACCCGAGTCTCGAATGTCGCCTGCATTGGCGGGCAGGTTCTTTACCACTAGCGGCACCTGGGAAGCCCTTCACCGGTGCACTTATATATCATGCTCCTTTTTGGGTTTCGTGGTCTGCAGTGAAGTAGAAGCCACTCAGTCGTGTCCAGCTCTCTGCGACCCCCATGGACTATACAGTCCATGGAATTCTCCAGGTCAGAACACTGGAGTGGGTAGCGGTTCCCTCCTCCAGGGGAATCTTCCCAACCCAGGAATCGAACCCAGGTCTCCCGCATTGCAGGTGGATTCTTTACCAGCTGAGCCACAAGGGAAGTCCATATTCAGAGCTGTGTGGTCTGGAGCTCAAACTCCAGACCTACTAACCACGGCCTGTCCTGAGAACCAGGATGGCCTGCGTAATTGCGTGACGGCTCCTTGCAGGGCAGCTGCTGACATGAGGACAAGCCCAGCTATTGTCCTACAGGTTGGTGGCGTGAGAAGGAAGACACGTATGGGGCTGGCCAAGGAGTTCCTTACAGTTTCCAACTTTTCGGCCAACCCAATACTTGTGCAACTTCACGCCCTGGTTACACATATCCAATGTTCCTCCAAAAAGAAAATGACAATACCAAAAAAAAAAAGTTTCAGAATTCACAAGAGAAACGGATTTGATTAATGTGATGTTATCGATCACTGAGCCGTATATCCTGATGAGAAATGTGTGTGCACACAACTCCTTTGATAAAATAGGTACGTCTACACAAGATAAAAAAAGCAAACTGCGATTCATTTGTTTTCTCACCCGATATCTTTCACATTTGCATGTTAACCGCAAAAACGGGGGCGGCATTAGTCTTTTTTTATTCATTACAAATTAGCTTTTTGAGGAAGTCAAAAACAAAAAACATAAAACAACCTAGCATTTCTTTATGGCAGGATATAGGAAGAGGACTTTGGAAATCTAGTTTTGTTGAAAGCAGGAGTCCAGTGAAGGACATGACCTTGACAATCACCTAAAATCTTGGAAAGCCACTCAAGTTTGTTAGAGTGAAGACTGGGAAATTAAGTGGTTAAACAGTAAACAGATACTTAAAAGCCAGAGTTGGACACGACTTAACGACTGAACAAGCAGAAACAATAATCACATATATATAAGCAGGGCTTGAATGGACAGCTGACTCATGAACAACCTTAGCTATTTATTTGAAATACATTAAGGCATACTCTTTTTAGTATATTGAGATACTTTTAAAGGGCTTCCCCGGTGGCTCAGATGGTAAAGAATCTGCCTGCGATACGGGAGACCTGGGTTCAATCCCTGGGTGGGGAAGATTCCCCTGGAGGAGGGCATGGTAACCCACTCTGGGATTCTTGCCTGGAGAATCCCCACCGATAGGAGCCTGGTGGGCTACTGTCCATGGGGTTGCAAAGAGTTGGACGTGACTGAGCAACTAAACGTGCATGCGTTCTTTTTAAATTTTAAGTATGCGGCGGTGGGGGGCGGGAGGTAAGCGTGTCGATTTTGACTTGTAAAGCATCTTCACTAATGTGAGCTCACAACCATCAAAGCATTCTGCCCATTTCCCCTTCTTTGCACTGTGCTCTATTTCTGATAAAGAGAAGGATCCCGGGGCCTCAGTGGGCCCCCAGCCTGCATTAAAAGGACATCTGATATTTTGTATTCCACTCCTCAGGGCCTCACACAAAAATGATACCAGGATACACTGAGGCCATTCAAAGACCTCAGTAGCTTGAGATGCTGCCTGCAGGATAAAGTGAGATGAGGGTCCATTTCAGGAGAAATATACCCAAGTTGAGTCAGAGGATTGACTCTTCTGTCTCATTAATAAGATAGCCTCTGCACTGTGGCTATTTGCAGAAACAAATGATTATTACGAAATCCTAAATTCACAAGGCATGCCAGTTGTACGGGCTGAAGGAGGCTGAAATCACTGCTCTGCACTGTGGTGAATTTGAAATAAATCTTTTTTAAAAAAAGAAAAGAAAAGAAAACCATTTTCCCCAGCAAAGCAATTTGAAAGCACTGCTAGATGTGAATTAACCAGGCAGTAAATGCTTCGAGAAAATAAACCAGCGGAGATCAATGTTTACTTTTTTCATACTTACCATTACATCGCCCTTCTAAGAAGATGCTTTTAAAAATGCCTCCATGAAAATCTACTTGATTGCTTTTCCATCTCAGCACATTTTTCCCTGTTACCGTAAAACAGAGACACAGAGAAAGAGAGAGAAAAATCCACTCAGTAAAAGAGATGGTATCATTGTGTCAAAACCAATGTGACATTTCTTCTAAGCCTTCTTTTCCGTGATTAGAAAAACTAGGGGGTAGAGACATCGAGTAATTCTGAACCGATTTCCTAAATTCAAGCAACCAATCAAGAAAGGATGCCCAAACAGTGATTACAGCAAATTGTAGCTTTTCTGTCTGACCACATGAGTCCACAGCGATTTGAAAATCCAGAATAAATTGAGACCATTGGAGGTCAGCAATGTATTAATACTTACCACTTGCACTCCTAGGACCGCCATTAAATTTTCATTGAAAATGAATAATCAGTTTAGTTCATGTCTATGTTTGATCTCGTTTATTTAACTTAAGGATTTAAACTCTTTGCCTGGGCTTCCCTGGTGGCTCAGGAGTAAAGAATCCGCCTGCAATGCAGGAGACTAGGGTTCGTTCCCTGGGTTGGGAAGACCCCCCCGGAGGAGGAAATGGCAACCCACTCCAGTCTTCTTGCCTGGAGAATCCCATGGACAGAGGAGCCTGGCGGGCTACCGTCCACAGGGTCGCAAAGAATCGGACATGACTGAGGAGACTAAACAACAAACTCCTTGCATAACTGGATCTGTGGAAGTCCAACAACACGTTAGGCATCATTTAGTTGAGAGACTAATTCTCAGCCTGCAGAGATACTTTTTTTCTCCAACAACAGCATGTCAGGCGGGCGAGATTCAAGCGGTCCATGCCTCTTGGCTCTCCTATGGCAAAACCAGGCTCTGTCTGGTCAGTAACCATCTTGGGACCACTTGGCACTTTCCTTGACACCTCACGCTGGAGTCTTCTCTTTACAGGACAACTCTCAACAATCCCACTTCTTCCCACTTCTAACTGAGGATCACCACAAAGCAAGCGACTCCCCGTGAGTATATGTGGACAGAGTACCCACTTGTCACTGAGAGTCATCACTTTACTTCAGCAGGAAGACAGCAAGTGGGAAGAGAGGATAAACCTTTCGATCCTCAATTTAACGCATTTCAACTCTAGGGGAATATCAGTATTGAGTACATCAGGTGTTTGGCTTTCAAAGCTAAAGACTCAGCCCAATCTTCGGTTGTAGGAAGCGAGGTTCACGGTCTGATTTTTGTTTTTGTTTTTTTTTTGGATCACTCATAACACCTAACCACCATTAGTTACTATGTCATAAATATCACTGATGCAAACGTAGTTGTGAAAATGAATTTGTATGAAACTATCTTAGTTGCATGCATTATTCTTGACCCCTCTACAGCCGTGGAGGACAGTTATCATCACACTGATTTTAAACACTTTCAGGAAAAATGATATTCAGATGTTAGGTCTCACGACTCACAAGCTGTTAGAAGAGAGGTCGGACCTATGTCTACCTTGAGTTCAGAGAACACATCCTTTTCACAGAATCAAGCTGCCTCTTTGTTCAAACGTAATAGGAATTGTTACGGTAGGTAACGCATGTATGGTGGGTCAACATTAAACGTGTGTGGTTCGTGTGTCCGACTCTTTGCGACCCATGGACTGTAGCCCACCAGGCTCCTCTGTCCATGGGGAGTCTCCAGGCAAGAATACTGGAGTGGGTTGCCATGCCCTCCTCCAGGGGATCTTCCCAACCCATCAAAGCTGAGTCTCCTGCATCTCCTCCATCGGCAGGAGAATTCTTTACCACTGAGTCACCTAGGAAGCCCACGTATGTGGTGGGTCAACCTTAAACACACTTCTTTATGCACGGACTCTTTCACGTTTGGCCATTCGGATCTTACTTCCCTGACCAAGGATGGAACCCAGGGTCCTGGTGATGAAAGCACCCAGTCCTAAGTGCTAGAACACCAGGGAATTCCCATTTGGACTCTTTTTATCCTCTCAATGAGCACAAAGCCAGCATTACCTCCTTTCATTGGAAAAAAAATAAAAACAAATGAAGGAGGTATTAGGGAACTCACCCTAGATCGCAGAGCGGTTAATGGTGGTGTAGGGCTCAAAGTGAACACTCAGACTATCAAGACACATTGTTTTGGGTGGAGCTATTAATACCTTCTCTGTGTCGAATGCTTTGGTCCCCAGTCTAGGAGAATCTCGGCCTGACATGGCTTCCATCAAAGGTTACTTTGTATCAGAACCGGAGACTCAGTGCACCAGTGATGCATATAGTAACAGCAAGCATCCATGGACTAGGAGGTATTATAACATAGCGGGATCACGTACCACAACTTAGAAACTGGCTCTATTTCTCTTTCACTTGATCAGAGGTCCTGCCTTGGTTCACACCCACAGCTCACTGTCCATTTCACAACTAGGAAGTCAACTGTAGACGTATGTGTCAGGAAAGAACTACCAAAATGATAAAACACTTACTGGTGGATAAAAACAAACAAAAACAAAAAAACTAATCAATGTGTCTATTACATTTGTGCTGGCAGACCCACTACAGATGTCCTGAAAACAGACAAATATGACAACAAATTGCTGATTAATTGTAAACTAATAAGAAATTACATTTTATTATGCAGTTTCACTATATAGCATATAAAATTATATGCTACCGTAGCGGTACCATCTATAAAAGACTTACACTGTAATTGTTATGTTATTGACTCATCTGTGAAAGTTTGTCAAAGCTGAACTTCCTTGGTGGTCAGTGGTTAAGAATCTACCTGCCGATGCTGGGGACGTGGGTTCAATCCCTGGTTGGGGAACTTGGATGCCACGTGCTCAGGGCAGCTAAGCCCATGTACCACAACTAGTAAACCCGTGTAGCACAACTAGTAAACCTGTGTGCCACAACTAGTAAGCCTGCATTCCACCATGAAGAACTAGTGTAGATTAAAAAAAAAAAATCCCTTGTGATGACTGATATTAAATCCTCAAGACACACCAGTATTGGTGAGTCACTGATACATTAGCAAAGACTGGCATAAACATCTTACGTCACGTTGCTTGCATCTTAGGGTGCAGTGATCACATGAGTCAAACCATACAGACCTCTGGCAGAATACTCGAGGCAGCAGCTGAGAATGGTCTACTCCACTCTATGACAAGGATTCAAGGAAGCTTCTCCAAAGAATTTCATCTTTATGACCGACGACCCGGGGTTTCGTAGAGATGTTCACAGCCATTCCAAATGGCCCTGGGCAGCGGGTCAAGCAGATACCTAGAACATAAGGTAACAGGGACATAAGTACTTGCATAAAAGATGGCATTGATGGAGATGGGACTTTTCAAGAGGGTAGGAATATGATCTTATTCCCTGGTAGCTAAGTAATGTGAGCTCCCCTGGTGGCTGAGTGGTGAAGAATCCACAAGCAAATGCAGGAGAGGTGGGTTTGATCCCTGGGTTGGGACGTTCCCCTGGAGGAGGGAATGGCAACCCACCCCAGTATTCTGGCCTGGAGAATCCACATGGACAGAGGAACCTGGTGGGCTACAATCCACGGGATCACAAAGAGTCAGACACGACTTAGTGACTAAACAACAGCAACAAATCATGTACGGTAAACACTGCCTAGAAATTCTCAGTTATTTCATTTCAGAAGTGTTTATTGAGCACAGACTTTGCGTAAGATTTGAGGATGGTAGAAAAGAAATATCAGGGACTTTCCTGGTGGTCCAATGGCTAAGACTCTGCATTCCAAAAGCAGCAGCCCTGGTTCCATCCCTGATCAGGGAACTAAATCCCACGTGCAATGACTAAAGACCCCACAAGTTGCAACTAAGAGTTTTAGTGCCACAATAAAGGCTGAAGAGTCCATGTATTAAGTTAAATTAAGTGAAGTGCAGTCACTCAGTCGCGTCCGACTCTTTGTGACCCCACGGACTGCAGCCCTTCAGGCTCCTCTGTCCATGGGGTTCCCCGGGCAAGAACACTGGAGTGGGTTCTCATTCCCTTCTCCAGGGGATCTTCCCCACCCAGGGATCGAACCCACGTTTCCTGCACTGCAGGCGGACTCTTCACCGACTGAGCCAGCAGGGAAGCCCTCAAGAAGTGTGAGCCAGGATTACAGCTAAGGGGGCCTGAGGTTTCCACAGTCACTCATGACCAATGTCTGCATGCAATCCAGCACATGCATAGACAAAATGGGAAAATATAAATGGATATTTAAAACCTAAAATATTACAGAGAGATTTATGGAAAAAAAAAAAAACACCTCTAGTGTCCATAAGTTTGTTTACTAAGTCTGTGAGTCTCTGTTTTCTAAGTTCATGTGTACCGTTTCTTTTTAGATTTGTTATGGTTGCTGAGGGGGGGAAGGGATAGTCAGGGAGTCTGGGATGGACATGGACACACGGCTTTATTTAACATGGAGAACCAGCAAGGACCTGCTGGACAGCACAGGGAACTCTGCTCAATACTCTGTAATAACCTTATGGTTCCCAGGGGGAAGGATGGGGGAAGGGACAGTCAGGGAGTCTGGGATGGACATGGACACACTGCTGTATTTAACATGGAGAACCAGCAAGGACCTGCTGGACAGCACAGGGAAGTCTGCTCAATACTCTGTAATAACCTTATGGTGACCAGAGGGAAGGATGGGGGAAGGGACAGTCAGGGACTCTGGGATGGACATGGACACACGGCTGTATTTACCATGGAGAACCAGCAAGGACCTGCTGGACAGTACAGGGAACTCTGCTCAATACTCTGTGATAACCTTATGGTCACCAGGGGGAAGGATGGGGGAAGGGACAGTCAGGGAGTCTGGGATGGACATGGACACACGGCTGTATTTAACATGGAGAACCAGCAAAGACCTGCTGGACAGCACAGGGAACTCTGCTCAATACCCTGTAATAACCTTATGGTCACCAGGGGGAAGGATGGGGGAAGGGACAGTCAGGGAGTCTGGGATGGACATGGACACACGGCTGTATTTACCATGGAGAACCAGCAAGGACCTGCTGGACAGCACAGGGAACTCTGCTCAATGTCACGCGGCAGCCTGGATGGGACGGGAGTTTGGGAGAGAATGGATGCGTGTACATGTATGGCTGAGTCCCTTCACCTGAAACTATCACAAGAGTGTTAATTGGCTATACCCCAATACAAAAGAAAAAAGTTCAAAACAAAAGAAAAATCTAGCACCATTCATCATTTATTATCTTCTTGCACACACATACACAAAAACAGGAAAATATAAAATTGTCTTTAAAACCTCAAGATATTTCAGAGATATTTTTAAATTAAAAAAAAAAAAAACCTAGTATCATTCATCATTTAACTGTCTTTTGAGCCTCAGTGACCTGCTGAATTTCTAAATGAAAAATGGGAGAAGTTGAATTTTGAAAGACTTTCATGAGTAGCTAAAGAAATTAAGTAAAATGCATGCTCAGATGAGAATAGTACTTAGTGCGAGGTTTTAGCAGGGTGTCCCAGACACGTCTGAATGTGCAGATAAATGTTCCAATTAACATAAATCATCTTAATTTGCAGCCTAATGTATCTAACCCAGACTTTATCTCCTTTCTGTCACAATCTTCCAAACCACATCCAGTTTTGAAAAGATGCATATTTAATAAAACATGTGTTTCTGTCTTGGATTTGCTCCCAACTTTAGGCAATGCTCGAATTGTTTCATTTTTAGCAGTGGGAAAACCCAGCGAGGAGAAGCGGAGAAAAATCTTCCTTAGCATTTCAAGAGTAACTGAAAATACAGATAATCAATTGTACACAGTTCTAACTCTGCCCAAAACATCCCAGAATTCTGATGATTCTCAAGAAATTCATTTTGTATTCACTTTGCTGATTCTGAACCAGATCTTTACAACAAAATTTGAAAGTACTAGAGTCGTTATCCAGCAAATGGCACAAAGAAAGAGTGCTGCAATGTATATTTATACCTTTCACATAAGCCTTAAAAGGATTAAAGTCCGAAATCCTTAAGGTTCCTAAACTGTATCCCTCTAAATTTTTTAGGTGTGGACTAGAATGGGAAATTTGATAAAGTTTTTCTATGACAATGTCTTTAAGATAATACAGAAAAAGAAACTAAAAATTCAAGGGACATGAATACTGGCAAAGATCTTCAAAGATAAGGAAACATTTAGAAGTAAATTACAGAAGGATGTGATCGTTGAGTGTACGAAAGTGATAGTTGCTCATTCGCGTCTGATTCTTTTCACCTCATGGACTGTAGCCTGCCAGGCTGTTCTGCCCAAGGAATTCTCCAGAGCAGAATACTGGAGTGGGTTTGCCACTCCATTCTCCAGGGGATCATCCAGACCCAGGGATCGAACCTAGGTCTCCCACAGTGCAGGCGGATTCTTTACCATCTGAGCCAGCAGGGAAACCATATACTTTAGTAAATCGTGTTGGTCTATATAGAAGCTGAACCATCAAAGAAGACCCACCTTGCCTCATTTGAAAGGCCACCTTCTCCAACCATAAACTGATTCAATGACCAGAGGTGGTTTCTCCAGCCTCTCTGACTCACCCACAAGTCCAACAGTGATGCCTTGTTTGTTAACACTTACTAACGGGCAACATTTGATGTCGTCATTCTCTCAGTGAATACGTATAGGGCGCCTGACGATCACTCTTTTCTTCAACACATAGCCAATGAACACCCCCTTTGGAAGGCAAAGTAGAAAAACATTTCAACCCACACATGTAGCCAAAGAGTGAAAATGCCTTCGAGTTTGGGCGAGCTCAGAAAAGGAAGCAAGCAGGAGATGAAATATGAAAACAACCGGGGGGTGGGGGGTTCCCTGGTGCTTCAGCTGTTAACAATCTGCCAGCCAATGAGGGGACATGGGTTCCATCCTTGGTTAGGGAAGATTCCACGTGTCACAGAGCAGCCAAGCCCATGTGCCACAAGTATTGAGCCTTCGGTCCACAACAAGAGAAGCCAACCCAATGGGAAGCCTGTGCTCTGCAACCAGAGAAAGCCTGTGAAGCAACAAAGACCAGCACAGCCAGAAATAGACAGATCAGTTAATATTTTTAAGAAAGAAAGCAATGGTGTGCAGTCCACTTTATGTGGGAGGAAGGCAGGGGGAGTGGCCATATGCTGATTTTGCTCAGTTGGACCACAAAACCTAAAGACAACTGGTATACCAGCAGTGAAGTCCTCAGAGAACCCTACGGGACGGAGCTTGTAGGCAGGCAGGAAGCTCCTTCTGCAAAGCCAAATAGGTCACGGAAAGGAATCTGGGGTTCATCCTAAGTGTCATTCATACGCAGCCCTTCTTGGTGAGCTATTTTAGGTTGAGAAGGAGGAACACAAGGTCAGAGATAAGTAATACGAAAAACCTGCCTCTGGTGTTTACTATGTGCTTATCTTTCAGTGAACTTTCACTGATTCCTTGACCTATTTTTTGCAACCATTTCTACAAGCAGGGACTCTCATATAAGCCTCTTGGAGGAGGAGAGAACTGAAATGTGAAAAATCAGCCATTGCAATTCACACACCTGGGAAGTATCAGAGGTGGCCTGGCTACGGTGGTAGAAATGGATGAGTTGTCAACAGTGCCCATCGGAGAGAGGGGAGGGTGTCAGGGGGACAGAACCGCAGCCTCGTGTGATGGACAAAGGATGCCTCCATGTGAAATGATGAATATATACATGTAACTCTCTGCCCCTGGTTTCAGGTACAAAGCTGCTAAGTGTGGGTGTTAGTCACTCAGTTGTGTCTGACTCTTTGTGACCCCATGGATTGTGTAGCCCACCAGAAGCGGGTTGCCATGCCCTCCTACAGGGGATCTTGCTAACCCAGACATCGAAGCCAAGTCTCTTTAGCCTCCTGCATTGGTAGTCGTGTCTGACTCTTTGCAACCCCATGGACCATAGCCTGCCAGGCTCCTCTGTCCATGGGATGCTCCAGGCAAGAATCCTGGAGTGGGTTCCCATGCCCTCCTCCAGGGTTCTTTACCACTAGCACCACCCAGGAAGGTAAAGGAAACTTCGATTTATATACGGAAGCTGAAGCAAAGCTGAGGGTCATCGGCTTGCAACCTACTGCAAGGACCTACTGCCTGCAACTGGCAGAAGAATTGGGGGTCGGGGAGTAGCCTCCTGGGGTTGAGTCTTTCACCTGCGGGGTCTGTGCTAACTCCAATTAGAGACACACCGAACTGAATCGTGGGACACCTGGCTGGTGTCACAGACGATGACTTGGTGGGGGTGGAAGTCCCACACATCTGAGGTCAGAAGTTGAGTGTGTGAGCAGAGCTTTTCCCAAACGATATGGGAGAGGGGAATACGAGGGTGGTCCAGGTCGAAGGAGTGGCCGGGAAGAACTCACAGCAACAGGAAACACACAAACAAAGAAGAGCAGCGGATGTCTGAGTTTCTCAGCTTGGGTGGATGGCGAAGCTCCGAGAAGCGATACGTGAAGCTGGGGGGTTGGGGTTGGGGGAAGGGGGGTGGGATGGGTGATGGAAGATGTCGGTGCTCATGGGTGGTTTCTGAGCTGGGTAATCATTCTACTCAATCTATTATTGGCAAAAATGGAGCAAGAATAGTTCAAAAAAAAAATAGACTGGAGAGGATGCCACCTCTGTGCAGAATCTGAAAAAAAAAAATTGTAGAGAGGATCTTATTGAGAAAAGAGAAATAGACACAGACGTAGAGAACAGATCTTATGGATACCACGGGGGACAGGTGAGTGGGATGACCTGGGAGATATGTCTTTGACACAGACACCACTGATACTGTGAAAGTTGCTTAGTCGTGTCCGACTCTTTGCGACCCCATGGACCATGCAGTCCATGGGATTCTTCAGGGTAGAATACTGGAGGGGGTATTCTTTCCCTTCTCCAGGGGATCTTCCCAACCCAGGGATCGAACCCAGGTCTCCCGCATTGCAGGCTGATTCTTTGCCGGCTGAGCCACCAGGAAAGCCCATACACTATTGATATGAGGTATTAAATAGATAACTAATGGGAATTTGCCGTGTAGCACAGGGGACTCTGCTTGATATTCCTGAAAAGCCTAAATGGACAAAGACGTGTAGTGGCTCAGTCGTGTCCGACTCTTTGCGGTGGACTGTAGACCCCCAGCCTCCTCTGTCCATGAAACTCTCCAGGCGAGAATACGGGAGTGGGATGCCTTTGCCTTCTCCAAAACACAGAAAAGATTTCGAAAAAGAATAGATGATACATGTACACATATGACTGAATCGCTGATGCTGTACGCCAGAAACGAATGTAACACTGTAATCAACTACAATTCTAGAACGAAAAAGTTTTTAAAAGCTTACCAAAAAAAAGTCACAAGTCAAGGTGAGGGGCCAAGAGGGGGAGATACCATCCACAGGGAAATAGAACGCAGAGAACAGAGCAAGTCAAGTGACAAAGGTGATGGGCCAATTGTGGACACAGGAACGTGAGTTTTTGCAAGAGCACACAGGATGGCTGTCCAATCTGTGATGATAAGGGTGGGATGGAGCTTGAGAGATAATTGAAAGCTGAGAGTAGAGACATGTGGGTCTCCTGGGTGAAAGGCACTATTAACACACTACGGACCAGAAACATGTGATGGCCATGAGTGTATGCCAAGTCGATTCAGTCGTGTCTGACTCTTTGACGCCTCACGGACCATAGCCTGCCAGGCTCCTCTGTCCGTGAGATGCTGGAGTGGGTTGCCATGCCCTTCTCCTGGGGATCATCCTGACCCAGGGATCGAACATGCATCTCTTAACATCTCGTGCATTGGCAGGCGGGTTCTTTACCCCCTCAAACCCCTCTGGGAAGGCTTGGAGTCATTCTTTTAAGCAAGTACGGAACTGCGTCAACTCAGGTAGGGAGCAAGACTCCACAGTAGTGGGAAATGAGGTTCTGTGTCCCCAAGGTCTGTGTGTTTCCCTTCCTCAGAGAATACAGGACGTGCCTGCCTTTCCGTGTGGGTGTTTCCATGGGTTATTTTGTCCTGTCTGTGTAGACTGTGATCCCACTGGGATAAGGGGTTGAATCTTATCTGCGTTTCGATGCTCTGCGGTTATCCAGCAAAGTGATTTTGTCAAAATAAGATGTGAATACAGAGCTATCGGGAGTGGGGCTGTCCTGGTGGGCAAGGGGCAAAGAAGCGTCCTGCCAACGCAGGGGACACGGGTTTGATCCCTGGTCCAGGGAGATCACAGATGCCACTGGGCAAGCAAGCCTGTGCATCCCAACTACTGAAGCCCGCCACCCCTCGAGTCCGTGTTCCAGCACAAGAGGAGCAGCTGCGATCAGAAGCCCGTGAACCACAATGTGGAGAACGGCCTCACTTCACTGTAACTAGAGAAAACCCCACACAGCCACGAAGACCCAGCAGAGCCAAAAAAATCATCATCATCATCATACAATTTAAAAAAGAGAAATTTACAACTTTCAGAGAAACACATGAATGAAGGGATGGATGCATGAGCATCTAGTGAGGTTCCCGTTGTCTGAAGGAGGAAAAGGTCCACGCTGCCGACCAGGACCAGACCCCTGAGACAGAAATTGCCCCCTGGATCCCTGAAACGAGGAACAGCGGGGCTGTCTTCAACTCACTCTAAGGGGTGTGAATTACGAGCCAAGCGCCGGGAGGCCCCGGAGGAATAAATAACATCTCGCCTATTGATGAGGTTTGATGGTTGGTTATTATTAATCTCTGTATCCCAAATGGTCCACAGCACATGTTAGACACCCAGTAAATACGCATCGACTCGAATGGACTGGGAACCAGAGGAGCTAAAGATAACCTGGAAATATGCAGTGTAGGACTGACATGGATACGTTTAAGTCGCTTCAGCCCTGTCCGACTCTTTGTGACCCCACAGACTATAGCCCTCCAGGCTCCTCTGTCCATGGGATTCTCCAGGCAGGGAGACTGGAGTGGGTTGCCATGCCCTCCTCCAGGGGATCTTGCCGACCCAGGGATCAAACCCATATCTCTCTTGCGTCTCCTGCGTTCACGGGCGGATTCTTTACCACGGGCGCCGCCTGGGAAGCGAACACAGCAGAGGCAACTATTTCTGGAGATAACGTTACTGATGTATGTGTGTGGGTGTGAGTCGCTCAGTCGTGTTTGACTCTTTGCGACCCCACGGACTGTAGCCTTACCAGGCTCCTCTGTCCATGGGATTCTCCAGGCCAGAATACTGGAGTGGGTTGCCACGCCCTTCTCCAGGGGATCTTCCCTGCCCAGGGATCGAACCCAGGTCTCCTGCAGAGCAGGCAGATTCTTTACCATCTCAGCCACCAGGGAAGCCCTCCAACTCTTCCATCGGCCATCAGTAAGGTCTCTTCAACACCTGCTCTAAACTCTACACTTTTGTGATCCCCAGTGCTCCCATCGTTCACGATCTGTTCAAGACCCTCCCAGTGGGGGGGTGTCTGTTATTTAGGAAAGTGTCCTGTGAACTCAGTCTAAAGAAACATTCCCCCTCCTGGGCGTTCTCCCCTAGGGCAGTAAACACAGCGGTCACCCTGATTCAAGGAATGACATCTCCTGCATTTATATCAGCCTCTGAGTCCTCCCACAGACCACAAGACTCCAAGATCAAGCCGGTGTCTCCCGCTTATCTAGCAACCCCCACGGAAAGTCCAGTGCCCGCCCAGGACTGTCCGGCGTGTTAAAACACGCAACTGCGCTTCTAGAGGTTCTGACATTCACGGCGACTGGGAGATTGTTTTCCACCTTCCCATCCATCCCGTTGGTCAAGGTCAAGACCAACTGTCCTCAGGGAGCAGAGAAGAGAGAAGGCGTGAAGGGCTGGACAGCATGTCACCTCGTGCACTCACACATAAGACAAAAGATTTGCTATTTGCGTAGCTGTTTACAATCCGTGAGCTGCAAGTGGGAAATACACGGGGGCAAACCGATGTGGCACCTTCTGCTTGCTTAGCGTCAGACGCGGCAGCAGGAGAGAGAGGTGAAGATGAGATATGACAAGCCCTGGGCTTCCCAGGGGGCTCAGATGGTAAAGAGTCTGCCTGCAGTGCAGGAGACCCAGGTTGGATCCCTGGATCACTAAGATCCCCTGGATCACTAAGATCCCCTGCATGGCAACCCACTCCACAATTCTTGCCTGGAGAATCCCATGGACAGAGGAGCCTGGCGGGCTACAGTCCGTGGGGTCGCAGAGAGTCGGACCCCACAGAGCAACTAACATCTCTCTTGTCCAGGGTTAATTTCAGGGCCGTTTCGATTTTCTGACATGAAGGCCACCCTGAGCTTTAAGGATCCAGGCTCCCGATGGGCTGGCTGTCACTTGAGATGCCCGGCCCCCTGCATTCAATTTCAGTGACACATTTCAAATCGCAAACCTCACCCACCCACCCCGTCCCCCAGCCCTGCTCTTCCCCCAGTCTGTCTGTGATGTCTCACGCGGTCTCCAACACCCCGAGTGAAATCCCCCGCAGCGTGTGGTCTGGATAATCACGGTGTCCGACGAGCCCTATTCACATGGAGAGTCTTAATTACAATGATCACGGCTCTCGAATCAGGCAGAATTAAGAGCTGTAGAGGACCTGGGGATGGGTCCAACCCACTCATTTCACAGTCGAGGGGGCAGGAGGCTGCCTCCCTTGGGAGTAGTGTGATTAAAAAAAGGAGGAGGGGGGCCGCCCATCCCCACCCCGGGACATGTGATGCTGTTTTAGGATGGAGCGGCATCCTTGCAGTCCTCAGGAGGGCTTCCCTGGCGACCACGCAGCGGATAAGAATCCGCCTGCCCGTCCGTGCAGGGGGGACACGGGTTCGATCCCGGGTCCAGGAAGATCCCACTTGGCGTCAGAGCAACTAAACCCATGCGCTCCCTGGAGCCCCGCTACCAGAGAAACCCACCGCAGTGAGAAGCCTAGTAGAGCGTAGACTCCACTCTCTCTGCAACTAGGGAAAGCCCAGGTGCGGCAATAAAGACCTGGCAACAGCGGAAAATAAAATAAAAATAAAAAGAGGAAGGGGATGTATGCAGACATCTGGCTGATTCACACTGCTGCACAGAAGAAAGTAACAGGATATTGTAACGCAAACTAGACTCCAATTAAAAATGTTCGGTGAGCAAAAATATATATTTTTAATTAAAAAAAATAATAAAACAATGGGAACTATTGATTCTGGAAGCCAGACGTCCTAAAGTCAAGGGGTCCCAGGCGTCCTCCCCGCCTTTCAAGACTCCCTGGGAGGGTGCTCCCTGCTGTGATCTAGAATCAGGGGGCTGCTGGCCAGGCTGGGTGCTCCCCGACTTGGAGCTGTTGCCAGGCGCTCACATCACCATCTCCTCCTCGCGCGTCGTCTGCCTTGGCGGTGTCTGCATGTGGCGTGTCTGCCCCTCTTAAAGGGATGTTAGATCACAGCCCGCTCCGATGACCTCACCTTTCATGACATCTGCAAAGCCCGCACTTTCAAACAAGGTCACCCTTTGAGGTCATCGGGGTTGGGAACACATCGTATCTTTCAGAGAAGGGCAATTCGACTCACCGGGCCGGGTTTATCTGTATAATGAGATGGTCAGGCTTCGGAATTTTTGGCTTCTACTGTCTAAGTGTTAATCCTGGAAAGAAATAGAAGAAAATTGATCCAGGGGTATGTGTGTGTGTGTGTAATCCTGGAAAGAAATAGAATGTGTGTGTGTGTGTGTGTGTGTGTAATCCTGGAAAGAAATAGAAGAAAATTGATACGGAGTGTGTGTGTGTGTGTGTGTGTGTGTGTGTGACAGACACACATATTTGGAACTTGGAATCCTGGACCCAGAACATTCTAACCACTGGCTGGATGGTTTGCATTCAACCAGGTATTCTTTTTGCATTTTTTTCTTTATGCGAAAAAAGCCACCTGCTACGCATTTGCATGAAGCCAGGAGGCGGGTTACCTGCAGAAGTCACATGCACACAGGACCCCACCAGACACGTGAGGAGAATGGTAACCAGATCGTCCCTGGGAACAATTTGCCTGCGAGCATCCAAAGCTCTTTCCCAGGAATGGCCCTAGCGGTTCAGTGGTTAAGGATCCGCCTGCCAATGCAGGGGACACCGGTTTGATTCTTGGTCCGGGAAGATCTGACTTTGTCACAGGAGAACTAAGCCGGTTCACCATCTGACAGGCCACGGGACAACTAAGCCCCTGAACCACAAGTACTGAGTCCGTGAACCCGCCTGGAGCCCGGGAATCACAATGACAGAAGCCACCACAGTAAGAAGTCCGTGATCCACAACTAGAGAAAGCCAGTACAGCAAGGAAGACCCAGCACATCCAAAACTAACAATATAAACTAAATGATGTAATAATCCAAAAATAAATAATATAAAAACAAACAAACAAATAAAAACTGATGATAAAGGAATTGCTGGAGATGACAAACACCTCTCAAAGCATAGCAAAACAAAATAATCTCAAACTTTAAAAAAAAAAGCTCTTTGCCATCACCACGTAATAATACAGACTTTTCCTCGCCTCTATTTTCCCGGAGCCCAGATTCTTCACCTCTTTCCTTGTGGTTCAGACACTCATTTTAAATCTGCTCTAGTCATTAATTTACACATTGTTGACATAGCATCAACACTTCAAACATGTAAGGGAGAGTCTTAAAAAGACAGACGAGGAAAAGTAAAACATTCCTGTTTACGGACTACAAACTGAATACGATGAAATACTTATCCATTGTAGAAAACATACAGATGAAAGAAATGTTTGCAGAAGAAAAAACAGCAAACGTCACGATCCAATTTTACAGAGACAAAATGTTAAGCATTACTTAGGGTGTCTCATTTGGTTGTTAGGGACCATTATGCAGTTGGTATCAGCAGTTTAAATGAAGCATGGCAATGTACTGCTATTTTATTACCACCTGAATGAAAATCACTGTTTCTGCATAATCCTTTTATCATTAAAAAAAGGGAGAAGGTGCCCATGTTTTATAGAAATTAAAAATGATAATACAAAGTAAGTTATTATGCGGTCACTTATCACAGATCTCACACTGCCTTCTTTGGGGTCAGCGATATATTAAATCTGAACCTCTGAGGTTAACAATAGCAAGACTCAAAAACACTTTTTCCCCACACAAATCCATCTTGTGATCACTCACAGAATATTAACACTTCTTATTTTGCTGAAGAATCTAATTTTAATCCATCAATGCAACACCGTACAGAACGCAACAACATTTTCAAGGAGTCAGGAACTCTGCAAAGAACGTCTCCATGGTTTCCACTGAGGCCAATAACTTCTCAACGACGGGCAGCTTTCACCCATTCATGCTAATCTATATAAGTGCAAATTGTATTCCCGGCATCGAATGTTCAAACACTGTCTCGACCCTCATCTACCGAGCTTTCCAATTGCCACGCGATTTCATCCAGTTTTAGATAAGCTAGCTGCATTTTACTTGGCACTTTGTTCTGAAACATAGTCACAGACATTTTCCTGCTTGTGTTTTCACTTTTTATTTGCTCTGAAGCACTCCCTTATACAAATCAACTCCATCTTCCTTTGCGGTCAAGAACATAATAATGACGAGCTCCAACATCATCCTCCTTTGCATTACAACCAACATAATTCAAAACAAAAGCCTAGTTAGTATGAAACAGAGCTTCCAAAATAATACAGTTACTACCTCTCATGGCAAATAGTTTCCCCAGTTTTTCTGATCACGCGCGGCACGCCTACTGGGCTAACAGACTCCCTAGTGCATGAACTCAGTAGCGTCTGACTCTTTGCGACCACATGGACCATAGCCCACCAGGCTCCTCTGTGCATGGGATTCTCCAGGCTAGAATACTGGAGTGGGTTGCCATGCCCTCCTCCAGGGGATCTTCCAGACCCAGGGAGTGAACCCTGGTGTCCTGCATTGGCAGGTAGATTCTTTACCACTCTGCCAAGACAATCAAATTCCCTTTCACTTGTCAATCTCAATGATAATAACGTCATCCTTTTTCTTTTACTCTACGAGTGAGAAATCCAACAGGTATTATTTTTCTCAAATGTGGAGCCACTGACTGAAAGGGTCTATGCCATTGTGCTGAAGGATGAGATAAACTTAGAACCAGAGAGTACAGCGAGGATTGTCTGGGGCTGGGGGCTGGAGGAAATGGGAAGCCAAAGGGTGCTCACCACAAATAAGAAACAGTAATTCTGTGGCCTAACAGGGCTGTTGGCTAATACCACGGTGGCAATTATTCTATAATATATACGGGTATCAAATCGTCAGACTGGACACCTTCCACTTTGCGACCCCATGGACTGGAGCCTACCAGGATCCTCCGTCTGTGGGATTTTTCCAGGCAAGAGTCCTAGAGTGGGTTGCCATTTCCTTCTCCAGGGGATCTTCCTGACCCAGGGATCGAACCCGGGTCTCCCGCATTGTAGGCAGATGCTGTACCATCTGAATCACCAGGGAATTTACCTTCCACTTAAAATGTATCAACCATGTCTGAGAAAAGCGGTGGTAGGGAGAAAGGATGAGACAGACCAACAGCGATGAGAAACTCCCTCAGTTAGCCACCTGACCCTCAACTGTCTTAACCAGGCGCCCCATAAGACTGATGAAAGTGAAAGTCGTGTCTGACTCTTTGCAACCCCGTGGACTATACGGTCCAGGGACTTCTCCAGGCCAGAATACTGGAGTGGGTGGCCTTTCCCTTCTCCAGGGCGTCTTCCCGACCCAGGGATCAAACCCGGGTCTCCCGCATTGCAGGTGGATTCTTTCCCAGCTGGGCCACCAAGGAAGCCCTGTAATTAGGTAGCTTAGGTTGCCAGTGTTTCATTTTTATTTTTCTATATATGATACACAGCATGGACTATTAACCAAAGGTAAGATTTGGCCTTCTCGGGTGATACAGTGTGTAAGCATGCACCTGTCAATGCAGGGGACGTGGGTATCATCACTGGTCCGGGAACTAAGACCCCCACAGGCAACTAAGCCCGTTCCCCACCAGTACTGACCCTGCACACAGTAGGTTTAGGAACCGGGAGCCCCAACTACCGAAGCACACTTGCCCTAGAGCCTGTTCTCTGCAACTAGAGAGTAAACTCCACCCCCGCCCCCCCCCCCCCGAAATCCATTGCTGCAACGAGAAAAAGCCCAAGGGTAGCAACACAGCTACACAGCCAAAACTCAGTCAACACATTTCTTCTTTAAAAAAAAGAAAGAGGGATAAAATTGGGTTAAATATGAGCTACCAGGGGTTCCCTGGTGGCTCAGCTGGTAAGGAATCTGCCTGAGATGCATGAGACCCCGGTTCGATTCCTGGGTCGGGAAGAAGGGATAGGCTACCCACTCCAGTATTCTTGGGCTTCCCTGGTGGCTGAGCTGGTGAAGATGTGTGTGTGTGGATGCCTTTGTCATGACGGGGCAAAGTTTACCATCCAAGTCTCTCCATCTCTGTCTCTCCTATGGGTACCAGAGTAAAAGGGTACCAGTGATCCCAGCAGGGACCCAGTCACTCACAAAGCTTTCCTTCTAAGGAGAACAATGGCTCGGGTAAGGCAGATTTCCTCCCTAAGGAGGTGGTAAGCGAAGACTTGAGTATTGCAGGAAATACTCCAGTTCTTTTAAAAATAACTTGAGGACGACTTTTTGCTGAGTCTATAACCTACTTTCACACAGGATACAAAGAGCGGTTCCTTCAACAAGAATTTGCAAGAAAAAAAAATGCAGAGGGTCGGAGACGCACGAAACTCAAAAGACACTCCGACTTACTGCAATGCACAGACCTTGGGTGAGTTAGCAAACTAGTAAAAAAGGGGAAAAAAATAAAAATCCTCTGACTGTTATGACTTCATTGTTGGTGATATTGAGAAACTGTTGATAATTTTTAGAGGCAGTAAAGATACAACCGTTACATATGGGGAAAAAATGAGATCTTTTTCATCTTAAAGCAATGGACTAACATGTCATGAGATGAATCACACATCCCCGTAATGAGATTTGGTGGGGGGGGGGGGTCGTGGTGTTATATAGGAACACTTAGATCAGGCATTCATAATTGTTAAGGTTGAGTGATGGGGTACTTGAGATTCATTATTCCATTTTCTTTCTTTCTTTTTTTTTCTTGCAAGTGGAAACCTTCAACAGTAAAATAATCCCTATGATTTCAAGCATATAAGTTTATAAAACACACACACAAAAGTATACATCAATCTACAAAACAAAATAAGTAATGCCCCTCTGGTAAAGCATGTGGGATTTATATGGATGGATTTGAAAATAAGTTATAGGTGCAAGACTACATAAAACCTCTACCAGTCAAAAAATAGAGACATTGCACATAAATCAATGAAGTTAGAACACTCTTTCATACCACATATAAAACTAAACTCATGGGCTGAAAGACTTTATTATAACACATGGCGCCGTCAAACTCCCAGGAGAAAACCCAGGCACAACATTCTCTGACATAAATTGCAGCGATGTTTTCTTAGGTCAATCTCCAAAGGCAAACAGATAAGAGCAAAAATAAACAAACTGGACCTAATCAAACTTCAAAGCTTTTTGCACAACAAAGGAAGTCACAAACGAAATGAAAAGACAACCTACAGAATGAAAGAAAATACGTCCAAGAGGCATGACTGACAAGGGCTTAATTTCCAAAATAAACAAACAGCTCATACAACCCAAGGACAGAAACACACAAACAACCCCATCCGAACACGGGCAGAAGCTCTAAAGAGACATTTCTCCCAAGAAGACATACTGGTGGTCAACAGACGCTGAAAGATGCCCAGCATCGCTAAGTATAAAAGAGATGCAAGTCAAAACTGCAAGGAGAGATCACCTCACACCGGTCAGAACGGTCATCATCAAAAAAAATCTACAAACAATACTGAAGAAGGCATGGAGAAAAGGCACACTCCTCCACTGTTGGTGGGAATGGAAATTGGTGCAGCCACCAAGAAGAGCCATAGGGATTCCTTAAGAAAACTAAAATTAGAGCTACCATATGACCCATCAAGCCTACCTCCTGGGCATATATCTGCACAAGGCAAAAACGCTTTGAAACAATACAGACACTGCAATGTTCATAGCAGCACAACTCACAGTAGCAAAGACGTGGACCCCCCTAAATGCCCATCAACAGATGAATGTATAAAGATGCGCTCCATACATACAATGGAATACAATTCAGCTGTAACAAAGGTTGAAATAATGTCCTTTGCAGCAACGCGCGGAGAAACCCAGAGGTGATCACACCGAGTGAATTTAGTCAAAGGCAAACACACTGTATCACTTACAAGTTGAGTCTAAAAATAATAGTACAAATGCACTTATATACAAAACAGATACCAACTCACAGACACATGAAACATACTTAACGGTTAACAAAAAGGAAAGGTGGGGGGGATACTGAAGGGATATTGGGAGGGATATTGCACCCGTAACTTATTTTCAAAGTCATACATATAAATCCCATACGTTTTACCAGAGGGGCATTACTTATTTTGTTTTGCAGATTGATGTATACTGTTTTGATTTGTATACTTGTTTATCTTTGGTGTGTCTGTGTTTTTAAACTTATGTGCTTGAAGTCTTAGGGATTATTTTATTGTTGAAGGTTTCAAGTCCTTGGGTTAGCAGAGACAAACTACTATATATAAAGTAAACAAGGACTTGCTATAGTACGTTCAATATCTTATAATAACCTATGGTCAATATCTTATAATGCCCTGTAATAGAAAAGAAAATGAGTACTTGGGATGTAACCTCTTGAGAGAATTAATCACAGAAAATAACACTTATGGACATTTTGTGGGACATTTGCAATAATCTTTTTTTTTTTTTTTGCAATAATCTTAAACAGGCTTTTGCAACAATACTTTGGGAAATGTAGAGTTCAGAATGGCACAGATTTAAATATATAAAGAAAACAAACGTGTTAGCCGCTCAGTCATCTCTGACTCTTTCCGATACCGTAGACTATAGCCCTCCAGGATCCTCTGTCCACGGGATTCTCCAGGCAGCAATATTGGAGTGGGTTGCCATGCCCTCCTCCAGGGGATCTTCCCCACCCAGGGACTGAACCCAAGTCTCCTTCAGGGCAGATTCTTTACCACCTTAGCCACCAGGGAAGCTCCAATAATTGCACAATATGTATATAAATAAAGATATAGCTAGAGATATGAGTATAGACATAATTCAGACATAAACCCAGGTGGGAGCAACATGACATAGTGTGGTCATTGATATGATGTGGGTATGATATAGGTTGATAGAGATAATAAGATAGATATATAGATGCTAATGAAACATGCATGCAGACATGCATACAAAGACATTTACACACACATGTAGAGATAAAAGGGGCTTCCCAGGTGGTGCTAGTGGTAAAGAACCCGCCTGCCAATGCAGAAGACGTAAAAAACACAGCTTTGATCCCTGGGTTGGGAAGATCCCCTGGAGAAGGAAATGGCAACCCACTCCAGTATTCTGGCCTCGAGAATCCCTTGGACAGAGGAGCCTGGTGGGCTACGGTCCATGGGGTCGCAGAGTCAGACATGAATGAAGCAACTTAGCATGCAAGCATACAGATAAAGATGTTCACACAGATAAACAAGTAAATTATCAAAATATTCAGGCAATTAAAACAGTAAAATATATGGAAAATTCAGAGAGAAATTATACAAGTTGTTTAGTGTTTAACCAGTAGCTTATATACTGAGGACCGATGCTAACATTTGTTTCAGAACTTTCATATTCCTATAAGACACCTCTCATCCCTTCTTTGCAAAGAAAATCACAGTCCTTAAAATCTCCTCGAAAAGATTTCGGCGTGCTTCTATGATGTATTCATAAAGTGGACTCATAGAATTCCAAACAGAAGGCTTCTCAAGATATGCTGAAATGATAATCACCTATGTGCATATGGTAATTTCATACTAAGTCCCACAGCCATAATGTCAAGAGGACAAGCTCAGGTTTTACAGTATTGATCAAGGTGAAAAGGTGACCCCGTGCCTATGAGCATTTCAAAATCTACCCTGCCTGGGGTACCGGTGGAGAAAAAGTCTGGAGTCTGTTCCCTCAAATTTGAGCCTCTTGATAAAAAAAAGTCCAATCCCTTGAATTTATTCATCACCTCCACTTTATCATCATAAGGGGTTTGATGTAGGTTATACCTGAATGGCTTAGTGGTTTTCCCTACTCTACTCAATTTAAGCCTGACTTTTGCAATAAGGAGCTCAAGATCTGAGCCACAGTCAGCTCCAGGTTTTATTTTTGTGACTGTATAGGAGGTCCCACCAGTCCATCCTAGAGGAAATCAGTCCTGAATATTCATTGGAAGGACCGATGCTGAAGCTGAAACTCCAATACTTTGGCCACCTGATGTGAAGAGCTGACTCATTAGAAAAGATCCTGATTCTCAGAAAGATTGAAGGCAGGAGGAGACAGGGATGACAGAGGATGAGATGACTGGATGGCATCACTGACTTGATGGACATGAGTTTGAGCAAGCTCCAGGAGTTGATGATGGACAGGGAGGGCTGGCATGCTGCAGTCCACAGGACCGCAAAGAGTCAGACATGATTAGCGACTGAACAACAGCAAGCAGAAATAGAAAAATATTCAGATGAACCGTGAGAAGGAGTGAGCCCCGGGCCACTCTGAAATTTGCTGCCCAGGAGGGTTGCAGATTACTGCAATGAGGGACCGTGAACAATACTGTGAACTTTGCCAGTCCACTGAGGTGGAAGTTGGCATTTTTGCAAGCTGAGTTCCCCGGGGTCAGTGTGCTGGGCAGAGCTGACCCGCAAGATCGAGAGTCCCAAGGAAACAGCTGATACTGGTCCAGATCTGCCAAGAACAGAATCCTCCTCCCAGGTCCAAACGCCGGATGGGAGTCTGCCTCCAGGGTTCTACAACCGAGGATGGCTTCCCTGGTGGCTCAGCAGTCAAGCAGCAGGAGACCGTGTTGCATCCCACTCCGGGGTTCTTGCCTGGAGGATTTCATGCACAGAGCAGCCTGGTGGGCTTCAGTCCACGGGGTCGCCAAGGGTCGGACACGCCTAAGTCACTGACACTTTCAGCTTCAAACACTAAATATCCACTCCTCCTTACAGATATGAAGAAGTGACTGACGATCAATGAACAAATGACGGAGGAAGCACAGAGTTCCGTTACAGAGAAATTCTAAACAATCCAAGTCAATACTCTATCATCCAAGATGACCAGCCGGACACCCCACCTCCTTGCCCCTGTGGAGTTTTGAGTGCCTAGATTCCAAAGCGTAGTCTAGGAAAATGTGAGCCGGGGTGTGACTTGAACGTGGGGAAAACCCACTTCCTGCCTCCGCCAGGTTTTTGAAGGTCAACCTCAGCCGGTGGGTAGGCGATTGCCCTTGACAGAGTTGAGAAACGCAACTGACCTTTCTGGGTTTCGGTTTCCTCGCCCAGACACGAATCCCACATCACTCAAACTCCAACTGGGGGGGGAGGGGGACTCTGTACCTAATATCACGAGGCTATTAATAAAATCACAGAAGATAAGGTCACAGACGAGAAGAGATGAAGGAGACGGGACAGACTAATGAACCCAGCCTGGTGGGCTGCAGGGGGGGCCCTGGGACAGAAAAGCAGGATTAGGTGAAACCTGGAAGAATCCACACAGAGTCTGGTCTTTAGCTAACAGCACTGTACCACTGTTGCCTCCGTATTTTGCAGATGTCCCAGGGTAAAATAAGACATTAGTTAGATGTGGGGTAAACAGCGGTCTCTGCACTATCTTTACAGGTTTTTTTTTGGGGGGGGTAAATCTAATTATTTTTTATTTTTTGGTTGCGCTGCATCTTCACTGATGCCTGCAGGCTTTGTCTAGTTGCGGCAAGGGGCGGTCACTACTCCTAGCTATGGCTTCTCCCCGGTGGCTTCTCTTGTTGCAGGAGCCTGGATTCTAGGACACGTGCGCCTCGGGAGTTGCGACTCGCGCGCTGGGGAACACAGACTCAGTAGCTGTGTTGCACAAGCTTAGTCTGCCCTGCGGCGTCTGGGACCTTCCCAGACACAGTGCAAGCCGCTCAGTCGTGTCCGACTCTTTGCGACCCCGTGGACTACACAGTCCGAGGGATTCTCCAGGCCAGAATACTGGAGTGGGTAGCCCTTTCTCTTCTCCAGGGGATCTTCCCAAACCCAGGGATCGAACCCAGGTCTCCCGCATTGCAGACGGATTCTTTCCCAGCTGAGCCACCAGAGAAGCCGGGGGATCTTCCCAGGCCAAGGATCAGACTCACGTCTCCTGCATTGGATGGTGGATTCTTTACCACTGGGCCACCAGGGAAATCCCTAGTTTATTTTTTAAAGATGAAAACAGTGCGTGCATACCTTGGAATAATGCAGGTAAGGTTCCATTCCGTTTACGTGAAATTGGTGACGAAAATGCCTTGGGTTCCCACTGCGTGTACAAGTGATGCTTATATAGACTGCAGTCTAGTAAGTAAGCAATAGCATTATGTGTTCATAAAGAATGTCCAGGGACATTCCTGCTGGTCCAGTGGCTAAGACTCCATGCCCAGGTTCAATCCTCAGTGATGGTACCACATGCTGCAACTTGCATGTCACCACTAAGACCTCGCATGACCACAGAAATAAACAAATATTAAAAAAAGAGAGAGAGAGAGACACAATGTTTCCATCTGGGATAAAACTACCCTGCAAGGCTTATAGGAAGAGAAGAGACAGCATTCCTAAAATAGTTTCATCTCCTCCTAGCAATGAAACATGGCAAGGTGTAATAAACAAGTGCAATTAATTAACGTTCCACAAAAAAAATAAGAGAAAGGCACTGGATTCTTACAGAGAATAATTAAGAATCAAGAGAAAAGGGAGATCAGAGGCAAGTAAGCTGCTTTCATAGCAATTCAGGAAAAAAAAAAAAAAATGGAGTTCCAGGTAACAGGTTTTACTTTCAATTTTGGAGAATTTTTTTTTTCCCCTGCGTTCTCCCCTAGTTCTTTTCGTTAAAAAGATTTGCCTTTTTCAATCGCTGTGATGCAAAATAAGGTCAGTTTTGAAAACGAAATCATGTCCTTCGTTTTAGTGACCTGTTTTTCTTCTTTTTAAATAATTTGTACTTCCTTTATTTTTTTTTAATTGATGTGTTTTTAGTTTCTATTATCTTTTTGGCCACACCAATTGGCTTGTGGAGGCATATGGGATCTTAGTTCCGCAACCAGGGATTGAAACCCAACTCCCCTGTATTGCAAGAGCAGAGTCTTAAGCACTAGACCACCACAGAAGTCCCTTAGTAACCTGTTTGATGAAGTGTCTGAAATGGGCAAAAATAGAGACACCAAACGCTGAAATTTTCAGGGCTTCCCTGGTAGCTCAGATGGTAAAGAATCTGCCTGCAATGCAGGAGACGTGGGTTCGACCCCTGGGTCAGGAAGATCCCCTGGAGAAGGGAATGGTAACCCATTCCATTATTTTTGCCTGGAGAATCCCAAGGACAAAGAGGGGCCTGGCGGGGTACCATCCATGGGGTCACAGAGTTGGAGGCACGAGAGCTTTCCCTTTCAATCTTCATTTCAAGAAGAGTGTTTGAAAGGGCTGACCACCGGTGTGGTCAGAGATGAATGAATCACTGGCTCTCTCTGTCTATGACTTAAGTTCCCTTCTGTGTAAACGAGCGAAGACAAATGGTTCCTCAGTCTCCTAGAAGTTCTCATAACCCGTGATTCTCAAGTATTATCTTATTTTCTCACAAATATCCCAAATGACGGTACAGTTGACATGGGTGATTCAATCATGATCTAAGCTCATTTTCATATTCCTGGAATTAAAGTTCTACTCAAATGCACACTCTCGTAGAATTATTACCCCTGTCATCTCCCCACGCCCAAAACTGCAACAGCCAAGAAAGGATAATGCATACTTGAACAGCTTTTTTAAAAAATTTAAGTATTTATTTACTTGGCTGCATTAGATCTTAGTTGTGGCATTTCAGTTCAGTCGCCCAGTCGTGTCCAACTCTTTGCGACCCCATGGACTGTAGCACGCCAGGCTTCCCTGTCCATCACCATCTCCCAGAGCTTGCTCAAACTCATGTCCACCGAGTCGGTGATGCCATCCAACCGTCTCATTTCAGTTGTGGTACTCAGGCTCAACTCCTTCATGGCATGTAGGATCTTAGTTCCCTGACCAGGGATCGAACCTGCGTCCCCTGCCTCGGAAGGCAGATTCTTAACCACTGGACCACCAGGGAAGTCCCTTGAACAGCGTTCTTAATTTGAAGAGAGGATTTGTTTTTCCTACTGAGTAGGTCTGGAAGGAAATCAGACCGGAGGAGGAGGACAGAGGCCTGCGTTTCATTCTGATCTCTGATGACAGTCAGAGGTCCAGCCGGACCCAGAGGGCACCCCTGATCCCTCACCCTGGCAAAGATACCTTTAGGACCACCTGGGAAATTAATTCCCTCTGAAGAAAGCCCACTGACACGTATCAAGAGAAGCCAGAAGAAGCAAGGATGACAGCTTGGGAAGAAACAGCTCTTTCAACAGCAGGTAATCCGGGGAAGACCCCCTAGTTGTGACTAAACCTCCCTCCCTGGGCTCAGCCCCGTGCTCCAGGGATGTCTGAGGTCTTCGTAGATCACAAAGAGTTTGAATCTGTTTTGTG
The DNA here is from genome assembly GCF_910594005.1 of Cervus elaphus. Taxonomy (NCBI): domain Eukaryota; kingdom Metazoa; phylum Chordata; class Mammalia; order Artiodactyla; family Cervidae; genus Cervus; species Cervus elaphus. The sequence continues at coordinate 175,515,353 of NC_057848.1, read as the reverse complement.
ATTTCTCTAAATCAACAGCATGTGGAAGACGGGAGATACAGTTCACAGTTAAATATGATATTTCAAGCTTTTTTCCCCTTTGGCTTTTTCCTTCAGCGACCTTCAAAGAGAGAAAAGGTAAATATACACGTTGGAACGACTTAGCAATAGAACTGTTACCAGTCAGACTTTGTCCATCTCATTAACACATTCGTCTCTTTCCAGCTGATTCTGTTACGGTTTTACACAATGCAGAGCAACTATTCTCTGTCTGCGTGTGAACACGGGGCCTCCCAGGTGGCCCAGGGGTAAAGAATCCGCCTGCCAATGCAGGAGTCTGCAAGAGACGTGCATTTGATCCCTGGGTCGGGAAGATTCCCTGGGAGAGGAAACGGCAACCCAGTCCAGTGTTCTTTCCCAGAGAATGCCATGGACACAGGAGTCTGACGGGCTGCAGTCCATGGGGTCACAGTCAGACACGACTAAAGCAACTGATCGCCCACACAAACACATCTAAGTGAACAAGATGGGGTGGGAGGCAGGCTCACGAGGGAGCGGATATATGGATACATATGGCTGATTCATGCTGTTGTGCAGTGGAAACCAACATAATATAATAAAGCAATTATTTTCCAATTTTTCAAGAAATGTGAATAAAAGAACCAGATATCAGTTGTCTCTCCAAATGCCCAACATGTATCCTGACAATTCAGACATATATTCATAGAATTAAGCAATTTCTTATCAATTTCGATGGGACCGGAATCAATACTCCCCCTCCCCCAACCCGTGAAATTAAAACACAGGCTTCTTTGTGTCATTTTCATGCAATTTTGATAACTGTTAATAGCGGATCCCTGTTGTTCATTAGAGAGACTTTTCCATCAATAAAAATCATCACGTACACTCGCAGACATCGCTTTATCTGTGAAATTGCTTTAGCAGAATCAATGGAAAACCTTCCCACAAATTGTAAGTGAAGCAACGTGTGAATTACATGTTCATTCCCATAAGATGCTGCTGTTTGATTTCCACTATGACCCGAAATTGTCAGAAGAGGCAGGCTGAGATGGGAATTTTCCCAGGATGGCCACTATATTAACATCTCTCCTCCATCTTTCTGTTTTTATAAAGATTGGGGCTTCCCTAGTGGCTCAGACAGTAGAAGAATCTGTCTACCATGCAGGAGACCCAGGTTCCATTCCTGGGTCGGGAAGATCCCCTGGAGAAGGGAATGGCAACCCACTCCAGTGTTCTTGCCTGGAGAATCCCATGGACGGAGGAGCAGGTGGTTTCTTTACCGCTGAGACACCAGGGAAGCCGTGGGTAAGCAAACAGCGAATTAATGCAGACGGACCTAGATGGCTAGCTCAGGGCTGGGATGTGGATAGCATCCTCAGTCTGCACAAGGACAGGCAGACTGCTTTTCCCGGAGGACCCCAGTCAACTCCTTGCTTCTTCAGCAAATCAGCTCTCTGCATATTAATCCCAGCAGCCTGTGCTGTTGAAGAAGATAAAATTTAACAGGGCGGGAGGAGAAGGGGGTGACAGAGGCTGAGATGGTTGGATGGCATCACCGACTCGAAGGACGTGAGTCTGAGCAAACTCCGAGAGTTGGTGATGGATAGGGAGGCCTGGCGTGCTGCAGTCCATGGGGTCGCAGAGAGTCGGACACACCTGAGTGACTGAACAACATCATCTGTATCTGAAAAGTATAGAATTACTGACCTTCTAATATTTCAGCTATAAGGCCCTAATGACCTTGCCTTTAACTCTTGGAAAATTATTGATGAACACTGAATGAAGTTGCCATTTTCCTTACTGTTGGCCGTAGGACATGAGGAATTAGGCACGTGCGTGCGCGTGCACACACACACACACACACACACACACATGCACTCACTCACCAGGAGGGAGATTCTGCTATAAAATCTCCTTGTTCTTAGTCTTGAGTCTGGTTCCTATTTTTGTGCCCAACCCACCCATCCTCCATGCACTATTTTTGTCGGTGAGCCTGTCGCATGGATCATATAAGAAAGTTGAACAACTTGGTCTTCTTCAGTTGTGTCCCAGCCCTCAATACATGCAGATTAGATGCGAGAAAGGGGGAAAAAAGATACCAATATCATTCATTTCCCTAGGCTGCCCTGGCAATTGAAACACTTCCAAGCCACCTTACATCCTGTTAGCTCTGTGTCAATAAAATACCACAGAAGCCTTCAATGTTATCCCGGTTCCATAATTTAGGGAACACTCGTTACAGAGAATCTCAAGTTAGGTGACGTCTCCTGAATCCATCAGTGTGGGGTTTCTCAAATCCTCAGGGTGCCCGTTCTCAGCACCATGAGACAAATTCAAGACACAAGTATGACGCGTGAAGTTGTCCAGAATTATGTGATGTGGGAGTCTCCTTATAAGAGAATCCCTTAAAGATGCGGATGTAATGGAATACTCCTCAGCCATAGACAAGAATGAAATCATGCCATTTGCGGTCACATGGATGAACCTAGACAGGGCCGTACAAAGCAAAGTAAACCAGACAAACATCCCAGGATATCACTTATATGTGGAATCTAAAATACAACACAAATGAACTTATCTACGAAACAGACTCATAAAGATGACAGATATGTGGTTGCCGATGGGGAGAGGGTAGGGGGCTTCCCCTGGTGGCTCAGAGGATAAAAAAAAAAATAAGGAAAAATCCACCTGCAATGTGGGAGAGACCTGGGTTCCATCCCTGAGTGGGGAAGATCCCCTGGAGGAGGGCATGGCAACCCACTCTACTATTGTTGCCTGGAGAATCCCCACGGACAGAGGAGCCTGGTGGGCTACAGTCCATGGGGTCTCAGACAGTCGGACACGACTGACCATACAGAGGGAAAGGAAGGGATTGGCTAGGAGTTTGCAATTAGCAGAGACAAGCTAGTAGATATGGATAAACAACAAGGTCCTACTTGAAGAGCACAAGAAACTATACCCAATAGCCTGTGATAAACCATCATGGAAAAGAATATGAAAAGCAATATATATATATATATATATATATATATATATTTATTTATTTAAAATATATATATATAAACTGAATCAATTTTCTGCAGAGCAGAAATGAACACACACTGCAGATCCACTATATTCCAATAAAATTTTAAAAAAGGGAATCCCTGCTTTGGGACCTCTTATCAAAGACCTTAAACAGCTGAAACATATATCAGAGGTGATAGAGTTTGAGACAACTACCTGTGATTATATCATCTTTGAGACTGTTATCTCAGGATCCATGGTATTTTTCACACCCACAAAACTGCTGAAATATGTAATTCTTGCCTATCCATTGTTATAGTGACTATAGGAAACAGTTATTTATTAATGAGGTTAGACTCACTACTTTATGTTTTAAAAAAAAACCAGTATTTTATGGGCCCTCAATTCTTTGTTGAATCAAAACAATCTGTTTTATATATGTATTCACTCACATGATGTACTAAAGCGAAAAATCAATGTTTCACAAATATATGGTTTGACAACTTTGAAAGTTCCAAGCAGCTAAACAAACAGGGCATGTGAAGGATTCTATTACACTGTCACGGAAAATCTTCTTAGCCGTTTCATTTTGCTCCTCTTTCCTGACTAATGGAAAGAATTATCCTCTATCTAATTACCTTCATTGGTCCTTTAATCCTTTAAGGACCTTGAGTCCTCATTACTCAGCCAAGCAGAAGAAAGACAAGGAGGAAAGGGAAGGAGAAAAGAAGAAATAAAAGAAGGAAAATCCACAATACATACGGAGAAATGGGAAGCAGTGATACACACGTGAATTAAATATCTTAACAACCTTCTCATGATGATTTACACACACAGGCAAGCTTTTTTCAAGAAATGTGGTGTTGGAAAAGACTCTTGAGAGTCCCTTGGACTGCAAGGAGACCCAACCAGTCAATCTGAAAGAAAATCAGTCCTGAATATTCATTGGAAGGACTGATGCTGAAGCTGAAACTCCAATAGTTTGACCATTTGATGCAAAGAGCTGACTCACTGGAAAAGACCCTGATGCTGGGAAAGACTGAAGGTGGGAGGAGAAAGGGATGAAGGAGGATGAGATGGTTGGATGGCATCACCAACTCGATGGACATGAGTTTGGGTGAACTCTGGGAGTTGGTGATGGACAGGGAGGCCTGGCCTGCTGCGATTCATGGGGTCGCAAAGAGTCGGACAGGACTGAGGCAACTGAACTGAACTGATGCCTAATTCCCCTCTACAGTAGAAGGACTAAGTTTTTTTCCAGGCTTGCACCTTGGACGTGCTCAACAAAAGTGGTGAAGGGAAGAAGGAAGAGGCGTCAGAAACCAGTTTCTAGGAAGAAAGATGCATACTTGTTAATCGCCCAATTTCTTTTCCTGCCAGTGCCTTCAGATCTCCATTTCTGAGCCACCATACTGACTTCCCACCTGGAAGAAGACCCCAAAAGACACCTCGCCAAGAGAAGCTACTCAGATTGAGAGCCACCAGCATCGTCCCGGGTCCGCAGGGCCCAGCACTGATTTCCTGTGGCTTCTGTCCAGGCTGACATAGATTTTGGGTCTTGCATTCCAAAGGCAGAAGATGCCTATCACGCTTGACTTGATGCATAGGTTCCCCCTGACATGAGGTTGCCCACTAAGTATCAATTAGTTATGTTTCAGAGAGGGCTGTAATAAGCCTGTTCCCATAGCAACACTCCTCAACTTCACTTGAGTGACAAGTGGGAGGTTTCTGGGGACCATTAAATGTAGATTCTGGGGACCAGCCTGGAAATGGACTGGCCACAGATGACACAGTTTCTCCTGGAAAATGCCCATCAAACTATCTATCCATGCATCCATCTCTCTCTATAATCCATGTCAATTTTGTATATTTATATTAATTCCTTATATAGGCTAAATTTCATTTACATTATGTAATACAGCTATATTTCTAAAATACATTGTTTAGTTTTTAAGTCATGTTAGACTCTTGTCACCCCAGGGATTGCAGTCCAACAGGCTCCCGTCCATGGAGTTTTCTAGGCATGAATACTGGAATGGGTTGACATTTCCTTCTCTCTACTATGCATTATGTAGCTAAATGAATTTTACTCATTATGTGTAAAAAAGGCTTTCCAATAGATGTTGAAATAAAGCATGTTTTGATGAGTTTTTTTAATCAGTTGTATAAACTATATACAAATTCAATTTTACATATGCATAACACAGACTATATATAAAGCAGACAACCAATGAGGACCTACTGTATAGCGTGGAGAACTCTCCTTAATGTTTTGTAGTAACTTAACAGGGAAAAGAATCTGAGAAGGTAAATATATATATGTGTGTATGTACACACACACACATACATACAGGTATGCATGGATGCTAAGTCGCCTCAGTCATATCTGACACTTTGGAACCCCACGGCCTGCAGCACAGGCCAGGATCCTCTGTCCCGCATAATCTCCTGGAGTTTACCCAAGTTCACGTATGTGCCTGAGTGCTCAGTCGCTTCAGCCGTGTCTGACTCTGTACGACCCCATGGACTGCAGCCCGCCAGGCTCCTCCGTCCATGGGATTCTGCAGGCAAGAATACCGGAGTGGGTTGCCATTCCCTTCTCCAGGGGATCTTCCCGACCCAGGGATCAAACCTGGATCTCCTCCACTGCAGACAGATTCTTCACCATCTGAGCCCCAGGAGAAGCCCTAAGTTCATATACACATACGTATGGGTGTGTATATATATATAGACATATGTATGTATATATATAAGTTCATGTACACATATATACACACACCCATATATATGTATATAAAGATATATGTATATCTGAATCACTTAGCTGTATACACTAATGCAACATTGCAAATCAACCAAATTTAAAAATGCAGTGTATAAATATAATTATATAAATACATAAATGCAACACAGCAGTAATTATAGACACATAAACTCAAATTAACTTTAGCTAGTTTACTGGATGAAGGCTTTCTAGATCCGATTTGCCAATGGAATGATTTTGCACGAGAGATGGCTCTGTGATGTCGTCTGTAACTGTCCTGAGACCCCCCTGTACCCACCTGGCAATGGAAAGACTCGTCAGGGACTTAAGTCTATTTAAGTCTATTTGCTATTTAGGTCTTTGCTATATATATATGTGTAGCTATATGCTATACAGCTATTTATATATTTGCTATATAAGTCTATTTGCTATTATGTGCCGTCTGATTTCCAAAGAACCCGCTGCTGGAGGCCCAGTGACCACCTGGGTCTGGAAACCCTGCGGCGTTAATTCAGCGCTGCCCTGGCTTTCCCAGGGCCTGGGGTGCTGTCCACGCTTCTCGGTAGGTGCGCTGCGGGTGAACGGAACTGGGATGCATGGGAACGGCAGGAAGGCAGAGACCCCCAAGGCCACAAAGAGATTCTCATGAGTTGTTCCACTCTGGGGACTTGCAGCTTCTCAGGGTTAAGGGAACATGAACCTCGGCTTTGTCCACTGTGCTGATACAAAGCTCCTCGGACCGTGCCAGTCGAAGTGAATGGCCACAGCCTCTCATCAGAGCCCTTGCGCACGAAGACACAAAGGCTGGCATCTCCTGCCAGGCAGATAAAAGGCCTATTTAGTTTTGTCTTTAAAAAAAAGAGTGTCTGGTTTGATCCTCGGGGGAAAAAAAGAAAAAGTCATTTTCTGCATCCCAGTTATGCAAGCTGGCGGAATATGGAAGAACACGAAGGTGCTGTCTGATTTCACTCCTACCACACAGGGGGGCTCACCCTGGGTGTGGATAATGATACCCTGTTGAGAAACCTTGCTCACATCGGAAGAGAAAGCTTCCTGGAAAATTAGAAAGTTACATGTGTGCCCCTCAACGTACACTCGCAAACTCTTTAGGTTTCATGACAGAGGTCTCAGCATCCCGTAATAAATCCTAACAGCAAAGCACATGAAACAGAATTTGTATATGCATAAACGGACCACTGTGTTGTACACTTGAAAGGAACACCACACTGTAAATAAACAAAATCCCAATAAAATAAATAGATACACGTGTATGTATAGGTGGATCACTCTGGTGTACACTTAAAACTCGTGAAACATTGCAAGTCAACAAAACTCCAATAGAAAATAGATACATGTACACATAAGCTGGATCACTATGCTGTCCATCTGAAGCTAAGGCAACATTGTAAATCAGCTACCCTTGAATAAAACACATAGATACAGGTATATGAAAGATGCCTCCTCCCGGGAAGAAAAACTAGGACAAACCTAGACAGCAAGATGGAGGGTCAATACGACAAACACACTACCCTCCCACAAGTGCCTCCTACAGGCACAGAAAAAGAGACTCGATGCCAGAAACTAAGAGAGATGCAGATCAGAGCCGCAGTGAGATATCAACTCCAAAGGGCCATCAAAAAGTCTTGCAAACGGTAACAGGCGTGAGGAGAAGGGAGCTCTCCCACACTGCTGGATGGAATGTACATTGCTACAGCCCCGATAGCGAACAGGAAGGAGGTTTCTCAGAAAACTTAAAAAAAAAGCACCACCATAAGACCCAGCAATCCCACTCCTGGGCACATCTTCAGAAAAGACAAAAATTTTTAATTCAAAAAGAGACATGCATCATCCCCTTGCCACAATATTCACCGCAGCACTATTTACAGTAGCCAAGATATGGAAACAGCCTAGGTGTCCATCGATGACGGAATGGGTAAAGAAGATGCAGTGTATAAATACATACACATATACACACACAAGGGAATACGACTCAGCCATAAAAAAAGAACGAAACAAGGCCATTTGCAACAGCGTGGCCCTAGAGATGACCATGCCAAGCGAGGTAAGGGAGAAACAGAAAGGCAAATATCATGACATCACTTACACGTGGGATGGAAAGAAAGGGCACAGATGAACTCATCTGCAAAACAGACTCACAGACGTAGAAAACAAACAGATACGCTTTGCTATAGACCTGAAACTACCACAACACGGTAAACCCGCTATGAAGCTGCAAGTGTGAGTCGCTCAGCTGGGTCCAACTCTCTGCGACCCCACGGACTGAGGCTCCTCTGTCCGTGGGATTCTCCAGGCAAGAATAACCGAGTGGGTAGCCTTTCCCTTCTCCAGGGGATCGTCCCGGCCCAGGGATCGAACCAGGGTCTCCTGCATTGCAGGCAGATTTTTTTAACCATCTGAGCCACCCGGAAGCAGGTAAATCAACTATACTTCAATTTTTTTTTTTAAAAGAGGGATAAACTGCTGTTTATAAAAGAAATAAGGATATACTGACCAGCACATGGACCTAGGCTGCATTAATGTGTATACATACTGAATCACTGTGTTGTCCATGGGAAACTAGGAAAATTATACAAGTCAACGTAAATTTCTTTAAAAACGTGCTTATGCTTTCCCACCATCCAGCGCATTCACAGAGGATGCTCATGCAGGGAAAAAACCTCAAAGCAATGCAGCTACCCAACCTCAGTGGGTTCTGGACTCCTCAGCCACTAACCACCAGCCCCATCCCCCAGCCTGTTGGTGGAGACCACAGTCTGACGCCACGGGCTGAGGTTTCAAAGCTGGCAGGCCATCAGGGTAACCCAATCCATGTCCCCAGCCGTGACTGTGGACCAAACACCGGTGATCCTGAGAAACGAGACCTGGAAAATGACACCACGTTCCAATCCCATCACCGCTGTGACAACACAAGCAAGGAATTCTTTTCCGTGCTTTGCAAAAAATAATCACGGGCCCCAGGTGCACACCTCTCATCACTGCCAATCACAGTTCCTGTCACCTTGATTCTTCTTTTTTTAAGGATTCCAAAGCTTAAGCAAGTTTACTTTTTAAAGTGAGAAAAATCGGAAGTGAAATTCCACATTTGCAAGGACTGCACTTGGCAGAATACGATTTCTTTCCCCCATCATTGACCTTCGCAAAAAAAAAAAAAAAAAAGTCGTACTAATCAACCAAACAGAAGCAAAAATGGTTAGCAAAGGGAAAAGGGGATGGGGGTAAATTGGAAGTTTGGGATTAACAGATACACACTAAAGTGAAAGTTGCTCAGACATGTCTGACTCCTTTCGACCCCATGAAGTAGCCTTTCCCTTCTCCAGGGGATCTTCCCAACCCAGGGATCGAACCTGGGTCTCCTGCTTTGCAGGCAGATTCTTTACCATCCGAGCCACCGTGGAAGCCCTGAAAATCGACCCTATTTCAAATCGAACCCAGGTCTTCCCCATTGCAGGCAGATTCTTTCCCAGCTGACCCACAAGGGAAGCCCCGTAGATTCACACTACTATATATAAAATAGATAAACAAGAAGGATAGATAGATAAACAAGGATAGATAAACAAGTTGCTACTGACAAGTACATGGAACTGTACTCAATTATTTTGTAATCATCTGCAAAAGAATAAATATATGTATATAAATATATGTATGTATGCATAACTGAATCACTTTGATGTACACTTGAAACACAGCTTTGTTAATCAACCAGTAAAGTGAAAAGTGAAACTGTTAGTCGCTTCAGTCTTGTCTGATTCTCTGTGACCCCCCCTGGACTGTAGCCCTCCAGGCTCCTCTGTCCATGGGATTCTCCAGGCAAGAACACTGGAATGGGTGGCCTTCCCCTTCTCCAGGGGATCTTCCCCACCCAGGGATTGAACCCAGGTCTCCTGCATTGCAGGTAGATTCTTTACCGTCCAAGCCACCAGGGAACCCGTACAAATCAACCACATTTCAATTTTTTAAAAAAAGAGGAAGATGTGTCAGGATGATCCCCCATCCTGACTCATCTTCCTCTTTTTTAGGTGGGGGGTGGCCAGGGGGAAATGGCAAGTAACGAATCAATAGTCATAAAGTGTAGGTCAAGCATTCTTGCCTGGAGAATCCCATGGACAGAAGAGCCTGGCGGACTATACTCCACGGGGTTGCAAAGAGTCAGACATGACTGGGTGACCAACACTTTCTCTTTTAAAGCAAGGTGACTACGTTCTAGACCTGCTGTGTAATATTGTAGCTATAAAGCCCACAGGGCCGTACAATACACTGAAACCTGAGCTAAAAGGGTACATCTGTTTTCACATGTTCTTACCACAGTGCTAGAAGATGAAAAGGTCTTTCTCTGGTGGCTCAGACAGTAAAGAATCTGCCCCCAATGTGGGAGACTTGGGTTCTAAGCCTGGGTTGGGAAGATCTCCTGGAGGAGGAAATGGCAACCCACTCCAGTATTCTTGCCTGGAACATCCCAGGGATAGAGGGAGCCTGGTGGGCTACATACGGTCCATTGGGGTCACAAAGCGTCATACACAACTGAGCTACTAACAGTTTCCTAAGATTAAAAAGATAGGCCTGGGGTGGTGGCTTCAAGATCAAAAATAATGACTTCATCACCCAATGGGATATCAGCCACCGGAAACCAAAATGTTCACCAATATCGACATGTCAAACCAAGAAGTTCCAACTGTCACCCAAAACACTTGTCATCTGTTAATGGGAAACCACTAGACACAACGCACATTTTAAAGAAAAGCAGCAGACAGAGCTCTGGGTTCTTTGCCCTCATTTCTGAAGACTTGTAAAAGCACCTTGCCATTTCCTGAACACCATTCTGAAATATGGGCTTCCCAGGTGGCTCAGACAATAAAGAATCCGCCTGCAATGCAGGAGATCTGAGTTCGATCCCTGGATTGGGAAGATGCCCTGGAGAAGGAAATGGCTTCCCACTGCAGTATTCTGGCCTGGAGAATCCCATGGACAGAGGAGCCTGGCGGGCTACAGTCCACGGGGTCGCAACGAGTCAGAGGTAACTAAGCAAGTAAGCACAGCACATCCTGAGATCAAGACTTGCCTCTCTGAGATGTCTTCCAATAAGGCCTTACGGGGTTTATTCTTTCTCATGCCTTTCCTAAGACAGTTACTCTCTCTCTCCTGGAATCAATTCAATAATACCTCATCTTAACTGTCTATTTTATGTTTGCTGAGGTTTCGTGTGTGTTCTGTCAGGCATCCCTTCTGGGGAGCAGGGAGGAGAAGATTGGACCAGATTCAGTTCAGTTTAGTGGCTCAGTCGTGTCTGATTCTTTGCGACCCCATGGACTGCAGCACGCCAGGCCTCCCTGTCCATCACCAGCTCGGGGAGTTTACTCAAACTCACGTCCATTGAGTCAGTGATGCCATCCAGCCATCTCATCCTCTGTCGTCCCCTTCTCCTCCTGCCCCCAATCCCTCCCAGCATCAGGGTCTTTTCAAATGAGTCAGTTCTTTGCATCAGATGGCCAGAGTATCAGGGGTTTGAGCTTCAGCATCAGTCCCTCCAATGAATATTCGGAACTGATTTAGAGACTCATTCTGGAAACCGATTGGCCCGTTTCCACAGGCAGAGGGCGCTCCAGGGTTCTGCACACCCAGGTCAGGTGCTCTCCACAGTGAATGTCTGAAGTTTGAAATTAGAGCCCCAAGTGGCCTGGATATATTCTCCACTGGTGCACCGATTTTACGAGCCTTTTATTTCATTTTTGTGTCATATGCCCACCGCAGACATAAATCCTTCTCACATCCTAGATCTTCGTTTGCAGCCTATAAATTGCTAACTTCTTTCCTTGGGCTTCAAAAATCACTGCGGATGGTGACTGCAGCCACGAAATTAAAAGATGCTCGCTCCTTGGAAGGAAACCTATGACAAACCTAGGCGCCACATTAAAAGGCAGAGACATCCCTTTTCCAACAAAGGTCCATATACTCAAAGCTATGGTTTTTCCAGTAGTCATGTATGGATGTGAGAGCTAAACCATAAGGAAGGCTGAGCACCAGAGAATTGATGCTTTTGAACTGTGGTGCTGGAGAAGACTCTTTAGAGTCCCTTGGACTTCAAGGAGATCAAACCAGTCAATCTTAAAGAAAATCAACTCTGAATACTCATTAGAAGGACCGCTGCTGAAGGTCCAATACTTTGGCCACCTGATGTGAAGAACTGACTCGCTGGAAAAGATCCTGATGCTGGGAAACAACGAAGGCTGGAGGAGAAGGGCATGAAAGAGGATGAGATGGTTGGATGGCATCGCTGACTCGATGGACATGAGTTTGAACAAACTTGAGGAGACAGTGGAGGACAGGGAGGCCTGGTGTGCTGCAGTCCATGGGGTCACAGGGTCGGGCACGACTTGGCAAATAAACAACAACCACCACCACTTTTTCCCCCCTCTCCTTTATTCATTTGTGCTAATCTGCCCCTCTCCAAGAAAAAAAGAGGAAGGATTTCCCATCCTGCCATCCACTGAACAAAGAACAGAAGAGGCTTTGAAAGGCCAAATGTAGGTTGTTTAGAGAGAAGAAAAAAAAAAAATGACAAAACTGGAAAATATTCATGCCATGAATGGCCCATGAATGGTTTACAGGCCACAACAGATGACCTAATTGCCTACAACCACGTGGGCTCAATTTTGAGAGCCTCACTGTCTCCCCATCTCTGCGCACAAGCTGAATATTTTATCTGAAACTGGTAGCTGACACGCTGAAGAAATCAGCTGTGGCTACGTTAGAAGGCATAGTCTGTCTCAGAAATTTTTTAAAGTCCTTAAGCAGATGTTGAAGTGTCATTTCTGAAAAGATAACAGCATTCAGAATTTTGTTTTTTTAATTGAGCAACTGATTTAAAGCCAAACATATTCCTCTCATTTGAAAATAAAGGCATACTGTGAAGGATGGAGAACATACACAAAGAATACAGTGGTGGTTGATAGATTAAAAATCTGGTCCTTGCCCTTGACTTTCACATACAAAAAAAAAAAAAAAAAATCAACTGTCATCAAGTTTGGGATTTAAACCTGTTTTCATCAGAGAAGCCTGTCTTCAGAGTGAGGGCATTTAAAGGACTTTAAGTATTTTCACAGGGTCGCATCATTTGAATCACATAAATTCTGTCAACAGGTTGCACCGTGGACAATACCCAGCCTGTAACAAAGGTTGAGAATCTGGAGTACCAATTAAAACGGAAGAACGGTGAGCCCCCTGCCAGATTCCATGCACTTGAATATTTACTTTTGTGAGAACCGTCTCTGGGTTTTTGTTCTGTGGTCCAGGCATCAAAGCCCAATATTCTAAAGAGTTCTTACAGAGTTGCCTGCGCATTCTGAGAGCAACAAAATGTGTATAGACAGGAAACACTCTTGTCTTTGTACGGAAACCAGAAGCTTTCCACAAATTACTGCAAAGAAAAAAAAAAAAAATGAAACGACCAAGTTCAAAAATAAAAGAAAAACAGCCATATACTTGCTGTTGATCTACATTCCAGGCCAGAGAAATAACTTGACAATTCTGCACATGTATTCACTTGTGAATTTCATAGGATCATACTAGCTTTATGCTTCTTATGGAACAATTCCTCACTTATCAAGCACGTTATCTATTCTTAAGACTGGGATAAAAAATTACCTGGATAGCTGGATTTAGGGCTAAATGTACATTCAGCATTCTTTTATTAAGGGGGGGAAAAAATTACAAAGGAATGTAACAATTCTTCCACCAAAGAAAAACATGTCAAAACACCTTGGAAAGGGCATCACAGCACAGCTGCCGTCATGAAAATGCAATGATCATTAACTCCCCGCTCGAAATCATACTGGTTTCCAAAAAATTTAACGTGTCGTTTTAATCCAGTGATTTAAAACTGATGAAGTAATTTTCCACTTGCTACGTCCTAGCCCTCATTTTTTTTTTTTTTTCCTTCCCTGTCAAGGAAAATACTCTTTAAAACGGTCAGTTACATTTCTTTGGGTAATAGAATACTGAGGTTCTCATCTTGGGGGTGAAAAAATAATTACTTGCAGAGGCCTCTGTGAGATGTTTCTGTTTTTAATTTAGGCGCACGGTTTCTAAAATGCATTTTTTTTTTTTAATCTGGACATAAAGGATGAATGCGACCATGTGTCATAAACGCCCGCCTTCCCACACATAACACAGCTTGAGTGCCGCATTCAAACGCGGGGACCAACCCTGAGTACTTTCGAGATGGCTAGTAACCTCTTCCCAACGCGGATGAGAGGCCTGCAACCGGTCCCCTACCCCACCCACAATGTGCCCCCCAACACACATGCAGATTTAGGGGCCATCAAACCCATTTCCCCTGGCTCCGTCAGCCCCGAGGAAAAACGCTAAAGCATCTCCATTCGAATCACGCCGCTCTCCCGAGCAGCTGAGGTTGCTTTGTTCGGCCGGGAAGTCAGGTCTCCACACTCCCAGGCGTTTCATTTCTAGCCGAAGGAGGTGCCCACCAGACGGTGCCCGACGCCTGCGCTTCTGGTCTGGCCTGCAAGAGACCTCCACGGCCTGGAAATTCGGCCCCGTGAGGATCACTAAGTCTCCCCCAAACTTTTTTCTTCCTTTTTCTCTCTCCCCCAGCCCACCTCCTTCTGCGTCCTGTTCCTCAAATCAAGGGACAAGCCTGACTCCGAAAAGAAGCTCGGTCGGCAGCACGTCGCATCGGGACACGGGGAAAATGGAACGCGCTCAGAAGGTGGAAACCGGGCCGGCCAGTGGACCCTTTCCAAAACTGTGGGATATCACAGAAAGCTATTTCACCCCACTGACCAAATAGAAGGGAAAAAAGAAAAAGAAAGCAAATCAAAATGAAAGGAAGAATGCATACTACCACCTTGTGGATCCTCCTCGCAAGGACAGCACCTGCTTACTTCGATACCTCCCCCCACCGCCCCCGACACCCCTCGCCCCAAATTTCTTAAGTTGGGCCCACCTGAAAGACAGGCTCGCCCCAGGACCCGCCCGCGCTCCGGGTTTCATTCATTACGCGCGCACTCGGCGCGCGCGCGAGACGCCAGCCTCAGCCCCAGGTTATGGGGAGGGGGGGTCCACCCTCTCCCCGGACCCCCCGAGACGCTGCTTGCTGCCCCCTCCCCCCACTCCATCCACGAAATAGCAGCCTGGTGGCTCCAGAAATAAATTAAAAAAAAAAAAAATGAAAAAGAGGCCCACACCTGGTGGTCGGTTCCGAGGAATGAGTCCGAAGCCGAGGAAACCCGCAGCAAAAAAAAAAAAAAAAAAAAAACCCGCTGAAAAAAAGGGGGGCGGAAGAGATGCAGAGGACGTTGTCCGAGCGCCCCTAGCCCTCCGGGCCGGACGTCCGTTCCCAGGGTGGTCCCCCGGTGGGAGGCGGGTGGTGCGTTGGTCGGGGTAGGGGGGCCCGGGACCCCGCCGATCGGGGAAGATCGGGTGATGTGTGTGTGTGTGAGAGAGAGAGAGAGAGAGGCGCCGGAATGGTGCGCCCGGGCCCAGGGCTGCGCGGGGCACCGGCGCCCGGATCTGGGGGTGCAACCTCCCCCCTCCCCCCGCAACCCGGGAAGGCCTCCCGGGAGGATCCGAGGGGAGAAAGCGAGCTTCCCGGGTTCTCGGCGGGAGGAAAAGAGCCGGGGGGTCCAGGTCCGGGGTTGGGGTCGGGGGGAGAGGGGCGCGTCTGGGAGACGGGAGGATGCGTGCGCGCCAGGAGGAGGCGGCGGGCGTCCAGGGGAGCCGGAGGAGGGCAGGCAACAGTCGTGGCTGGGGGCTGGCGGAGGAGGGGGGGGGTGGCGGTTTGCAGCCGGGGAACCTCAGCCTCTCCTCCTTCCTCGAGCTCGCGACCCCCCCGCACCGTCTGCAGCCGACCGGCACACACACACACACCACCACCATCAACACCTCCCCAGCCCGGGTCCCCACCCCGCGCGCCCGCAGGTCCGGCCACGCAGGCCCGGGCGGGGCGGGGGGGGCAGCCCGCCGCCACCGCCGCCTTGGGGAGGGGGCTGGCTTTTGCCAGGCTCTCCCAGCCCCTCACCCACCTCCGGGTACCCCCCTCCCCGCCGCCCATCTCCAGCCCCCCCCCCCCCCCGCCCCAGGCGGCGGATCTTGGCCACCAGTTTCGTCCGCTGGAGGTGGCGGCGGAACCAGGCCGAGGCGCACGGGAATGCCTTGGTTGGGGGGGGGGGGGGATTTGCGGGGCGGGGAAGGGGGACTACTTGGAGGTGGTCCGGACGAGATCGGAGAGAAAGCGTAAGGAGGGGAGGGCGGGAGGAGAGCAGCCGGCTTTTAGGACGGGGTGTGGGGCGCTTCTGTGGGCCCCAGGCTGTGGGGGTGGTCCTCAGATCCCACAGACTCCCCAGCCCCCCCGCCCCCCACCTGGGACGAAAGGACTGGCCCGCCGCACGCCCAGCGGTGGAGATGGTGGTGCTGTTGGGGGGCGCGGGGGGAAGCTCTGCTCTCGAGAATCGGGGTCCTCCAAGGGGCACGGATGGGGTCCGTCCGCACCCCCCGCCCCGAGACCCCGGCCCGGGGCGCCCCGCGCGGGTGCCCGCCGCTAAAGCAACTTTTGTGGTTCGTGGGGCCAAGCGGGCAGCCTTGGGGATCGTGCGCGCGCGGGAGCCGCGTGCCCCTCGAGCAGGTCCAGGCCAGCCCCCCCCCCCGCCGCGACCCCGCTCCCCGAAGCAGCGAAACCAGCTTCCCCCCCACCCCGCCACTAGCCGCCCCCGATTCGCTTCCCCCCAACACCCTCCACCTCGCGCCGCTGGCTTTTTCTCCCAGCCCACACGCACGGGAAGAGGAAGATTGGGGGGTGCAGGTAGCCGGCCCCCTCTCTTCCCCCACCCCACCCCCCAGCTTGGCAGAAACCGCGCGGAGCTAACCATCAATCCGTCTTCACCCCGGGGTCTCCAGCGCGCCCCGGGTCGCTGCCCAGCAAACCCCAGCCCGGTCCTAATCAGTCACGTGCGTTATCCAGTGCATCACACAAGCCCGTCATCTGCTCCCAAGGCCAGCAGAGGAACGAAGGGAGGGAAAAAAAAAAAAAAAAAAACGAAAATCGGTTAATGCAAACCCAGCCAAGCCTGTTTTGTGTTTTTTTTTTTTTTTTTCCTCTCCCAGGTTAACCCCCCCCCCAAAAAAAAATGCACCCCAGGAGGTAGCAGCTGACAGTTTTCCTTAAAGAAGAAGGAGGGAGGGGAAAAAAAAAAAAAAAAGGCCGTGGTTGCTCACAGTTTCCATAAGTGCTCCAGGCTGCCTCGCCAGTCCCGCTTTGCAGGGAGCTGGCGCTTCGGTCTTTCTCTCCCTGTACTGCAGATACATATATTTTTTCTCCCCCTTCCTCTCTCGGCCACACTCATCTGTTTATTTGTATGTAACAGAGCGCTACTTTGTAAACACCTAAACGCGGCCCCGGCGCCGTTCAAAGAGCTGATTGCAGCCAAAAGGCTTCCAGCCCCACGGTGGTATATCGCGATTTTTCTAAGTCAAACGAAAATAATAATAGTAATGTAACGTTTGTGTCGAGATATGCACAGAGCTGGCAGACGACACGCATGTCCACACTCCCACCCACACCTAAGAAATGGAGCGACAGATGAAAGTCCTACTCGAATTTTCAAAATTAGTAAAAAAAAATAATAATTTTAAAAAATGTCGGATGTAGTGAAGCGCAAACGTTAGCAATCAGGCTTATTAGCATCTTTTGCTGGGAAGCACACACGAGTCCAATCGTTAAATTAAAAAAAAAAAAAAAAGAGGCTTTAAATGAAAAATAACCCAGAGACGTATATCTTAAAACGGCACCTACCTCAGCCGTGGAGAAGCCGCATCGGTTATGAGCGTTCCTGTTAGACATCCAGATTTTTCCAGGGAACCCTGACCGATGGTTATGATTCAGGAGGATGTGTATAAGTCCAGCCGCCTGGGGTTTTGTCGAATTCCAACCAGATTGGCACACCGTCCCCCACCCCCAACCCCCGCCCCCGAAGGAATGCGAGGACCACCGACCCCGGCCGTCGGCAGGAAAATTCGGTGTTTCTGGCGTAAATAGTCTGATGGGGAGGAAGAAACGGGGACGCAGGCGGAGCTCGAAGGGCAACGTGAGGTCTGAATAAGCGCTCTGTACCGAGAGACAGAGACCCGGGCTGCAAGAAAGAGAGAGAGACTGAAGCGAAAGGTCCTGACGGCTCCCAGCTCGCCCTCTGCTATTGGACCAAACTGAATGAAATTTACAAAGCCAGCAGCCAATAGATCTCCGCAGTCGGCCCCGTCACTACAGAAACCACATCCGCGGCTACAAAGCGCTTGCAAAGAGCAGCTAATCCCACTGCAAACCAGCTGGAACGGAGAGATTCCCCGGGTGTGCCTGGGGGGGGTGGTGGAACAGGTGAGCCGGGTCTCCCCGGGCCCCCAGTGCCCAAAGCGCCGGGATTGAGGGTTTGGGGCGGGGGGGGGAGGTGAGAGCTTCCTGCGCTCCTAGGGCACCCTTCGGATATAGGAAACGTGTCACCGTATTTGCAAACAGCTTTAACCCTTTACTGCCGGGCTAGGCCAAAGCGAGAGCGCCGGCGGTGGGAGCGATGCCCTGGGCGTCAGGCCGACAAACGTGTTCCTGTTTCCTGACTGATGGTAATGGGAAGCGATGACAGGTAGAGAGATACATGCATACATACACATGGATACATACACATGGTCACAGATAGATACATAGATTAACATATATATACATACCCGTAGATACACAGGTAGATACAAAGATGCGCAGACAAGTATGTTACCGTTTCTGCATGGTACTGGGAAGCAATGACATATAGATAGATACCTGGGTTGGAAAAACAGACTGACAAAACCTGTTACTGTTTCTGGATGGTGTTAGGTTTGTCTTTCTCTTTAGTCGCTAAGTCTAAGTCGCGTCCGGCTCTTGCGACCCCATGGATTGTAGCCCGCCAGCCTCCTCTGTCCATGGGATCCTGCAAGGCCAGAATACTGGAGTGGGTTGCCATTTCCTTCTCCAGGAGATCTTCCCCACCCAGGGATCGAACCCAGGTCTCCTGCATTTGCAGGCAGCTTCTTTATCGACTGAGCTACCGGGAAACAGTGACATGTAGATAGAAGCATGGATACATAACACATAGGAGGATGAATGGATAATAGAAGGATGGATGGATGATAGCAGGATGGATGGATGATAGAAGGATGGATGGATGGATAATAGAAGGATGGATGGAAAGATGGAAGGTTGGGTAGATGGATGGATTGATGCGTGGACAGATAGATAGATACCTACATACATCCAGTGATACACAGATGGATACATAGATAGCTATCTGTATCTATCTAGATAACAAGATGAGAATGAAGCCCATAAAGGACAGAACCTCTTTTCTACCCAGGTGATGAGCTAATACTAATCCCCTTTGGGGTTGGTTTCTTATATGTAAGAAGGTGTGGTTTTGATGAACAAAATACGTGATGGTTCTGATGAATAAAATACTGAGGACATTGGTGGTGTCTGTCAGTTACTCTGAAACGTCCCTCTTCACGTTTGCGACCCAGGAGTTCATCTTTTCCGGCCAACTACACGTGTGGTGAGAGGACCTGGTTTTCGTCACTGGGTTGGGGTGAGTTGGCTGCCCACTGGGGGATAGCTGAGGCTTACTGCCCACGAAGTGGAGAAAGCTGTAGAGTGTTGTGGCAAGCTCCACACAGATTCTCAAACTCAATTCCTTGGGTTCCAGTGACCTGTGACCTTTGGGGTGTGCGCTGAGATGCTCTGTCTGATTTCTGCTTCTGCAATGTGGAACCGATGAAAGTAATCATGTCGTGATATCCTTGTGATGTGATAAGTGATGCAGGGTTCAGGCATGGAAGATGCTGTAAATAAATGTTTGCTTCTATTAGTAACCTTCTTTTGTAGACCTATGGCTTTATGTCTTGGAGGAAAAAGATGATGTCTCCTAGCCATAGGCCGTGCTCACAAGTGCTCCCGAATCCCATCTGCTGTCATATTTGGTGTGATGGCATAGTTAGGGATTCCTCACAAGTTTTAAGAGAAAGACACTTGGGGGACATAGCCAATAGAGAGGAAGGTGATGTACATGGACTCAGGGGACCCGGTTTAAGATCAAGTGTCTGATCTGTGCTCGCTTTGACCTACTGGGAAGTCTGCTAGGGTCTGTGAACTTTAGGGAATAGATCCTTTAAACAGAGATTAAAGTAGCTCTCCTGTGGGTCCCTCGGGATGGCTAAATGAGATAATATGCATGAAACACCCTTTACCAAAAAGAGCTGTACATACATATATATCACATGCATAGATATAAAGAGGTTACTATTTTAATCGCTGCTATATATACATTCTATGTACACAAAATAGATACGCAATCTAATAACAGAAGAAACTTACATATGGTTTATATAAATATTTATTTTCTTCTATCACTGAATAGATATTTAAGTTCCACTAACATAACAGTATCACTAATAATAGCTTTCCTTCCAAAGGAGTAAAACATGGAACTTCAGATACGAAAGGCTTCCCTTACGGCTCAGCTGGTAAAGAATCCACCTGCAATGTGGGAGACTAGGGTTTGAGCCCTGGGTTGGGAAGATTCCCCTGGAGAAGGGAAAGGCTGCCCACTCCACTATTCTGGCCTGGAGAATTCCACGGACTGTATAGTCCATGGGGAAGCAAAGAGGTGGACACGACTGAGCCACTTTCACTTTCAGATACGAAAATATAGATACATACAGAGGTGTAGTTATAAACAAGGAGGGCATGGCAACCCACTCCAGTATTCTTGCCTGGAGAATCCCATGGACAGAGGAGCCTGGCGGGGCCTAAAGTCCATGGGGTCGCAAAGAGTCAGACACGACTAAGCATGCACGCACACCGGCATAGATATAAACGTACATCCTTCCTAAAGTGAAGTTTAGAAGCAGAGCCTCAAGGTAAACACAAAACACAGCAGGCCAGAAAGTCATTGGCTTTGCCAAGAAAGTGTGAATTAACTGATTTGTTTATAAATTTATCAAGCGTATACTGAGCACAGGCCTAAGGAAAAATGCATGTGTGAGTAACACCCATTCATTTATTCTGGAAGACACAGTCCAGTGAATAAGGGAGCCAACAGCATAAGAAATGCAAAAAAAAAAAAAAAAAAAAAGGAGTAGCTGAAGTTGTGGAAATACCTCTGATGCATGAATTCACAGGGATCCATGGAGGTGGAAATGAAGGAGAAAGCTGGGAAGGGGCTGCAGCAGACTAGAACAGGCCTGACTCCAGGTTGAATCTAATCCTCCGGGTTTAATCTCTGTGGTCTAGTTCCTGGGCTCTGTCAGCTGACTCTGGTGAAAGAATCCTGCTTGGCGCCTGAAATATACACGACAGGGCACCCGCAAGGCTCTGCCTTCCAGGCCTGAACCTTTAAAGGTATCATCAAAGTTGCAGAATGGAAACTTTTGCATATAATAAAATATGGAAACTTTTGCATATAATCAAAGTTGGGGAATGGGAACAGGGGTGGGGAGTTGCTAGCAGTCTAGTGGTGAGGACTGGGCGCTTTCAAGGCCGCGGAAGGATTCCATCCCTAGTTTGGGGAAACTGAGATCCCATGAGCTGTGCTGGGGGATCGAAAGGGACAGAGAGAGAAAGAGAGGAGGAAAAAAAGAAAAAAAAAACAAACAAACAATCGTCTTGTTGGAATTTCGTAGGATCACTGTGACCAGGCCTACTTACTTGGACAGCTCTACGAAACAAGGATTCTGTCACCAAAAAGTTTGCAAGAAGCAGGAACACCCCGTCCTCATTTAGTAGAACACATATAGATATAGATAGAGAGAGCTAGTGGGAAGCTGCTCTGTACCGCAAGGACCTCAGCTGATGCTCTGTGATGACCTAGAGGGGTGGGATGGGGGAGGAGAGGGAGGCGATGCATGTGTGTGTGTGTGTATATACATATATGACTGGTAGGGCTTCCCTGGGGGCTCAGACACTACAGAATCTGCCTGCAGTGCGGGAGACCCGGGTTCGATCCCTGGGTCGGGAAGATCCCCTGGAGAAGGGCATGGCAACCCACTCCAGTATTCTGGCCTGGAGAGCCCCATGGACAGAGGAGTCTGCAGGGCTACAGTCCATGGGGTCACAAAGAGTCGAAAACGATCGAGCATGCACACACATACTATATTATATAATATAATGTTATAATATTATATAATAGAGAGGGTTATATATTATGTATAAGTTTGTATTTTAACATATAAATATTTATAATTTTAATATATTTATATAATGGCAATGGCTATATATAATATATAGGCATTCAGTTCAGTTCAGTCGCTCAGTCAGGTCTGACTCTTTGTGACCCCATGGACTGCAGCGCGCCAGGCCTCCCTGTCCATCACCAACTCCCGGAGTTTACCCAAACTCTTGTCCATCGAGTCGGTGATGCCATCCAGCCATCTCATCCTCTGTCGTCCCCTTCTCCTCCTGCCTTCAGTCTTTCCCAGCATCATACCTCAGACATATTGCAGGTTCCATTCCATACCGCCAGCATAAAGTGAATGTCTACATAAAGTCAAGAGGTTGTTTGGATTCTTTTTTTTTCCCACAGAAAACTTATGTTTACCTTTGAGTGTTGTCTATTAAGTATGCAATAGCATTATGTCTTTAAAAATGTCCATCCTTTCATTAAAAAATACTTGATTGTAAAAAGTGCTCACTGACCTCTGAGCCTTCAGAGTGACATTAATGATCATGAATCACAGCTACTGTCACAAATATAATAGCAGTGAAAAGGTAAGAAATACTCCAAGAAGGACCAAGTGCAGAGGATGAGATGGTTGGATGGCATCACCGACTCGATGGACATGAGTTTAAGCAAACTCCGGGAGTTGGTGATGGACAGGGAGGCCTGGCGTGCTGCAGTCCATGGGGTCGCAAAGAGTCGGACACGACTGAGAGACTGAACTGAACTGAAGAAGTACCAAAATGGGACCTGAAATGAGCAAATACTGTTGGAAAAATGCCGCTGATAGATATTCTTGAAGCAGGGTTGCCACAAACCTCCAGTTAGTTTAAAAAAAAAAAAGGAAAGGAAAAGAAAAAAAGCAATATCTATGAAGTAAAATGAAGCAAAGTCCAATAAAATGAGGTATGTCTATACAGCACTATATATGACATATATAGAGTGATGCATATATATGGACATGAGTTTGAGGAAACTCCAGGAGACAGTGAAGGACAGGGAAGCCTGGCATGCTGCAGTCCATGGGGTCACAAAAAGTCAGACATGACAGTGACTGAAGAAAAACAGGAGGGAACATATCTGTGTTATATATCAGTTCAGTTCAGTCATGAGCTACTGAATGGAAAAGATGACATAATTATTATGTTTTTATATAATCCCTCCCTATTGTACACTATATAAATATGTATACATCATATATATGTATGTATATTATACATTGTGGACAGATGTTTATATTTCCATAAAAGTTGGTTGATTGCTGATTCTGTGCCTGTATTGTTTGATGTATACACACGACCTCCCTTCCTAATTTATACCCTACACTTCAGGTGTGCTGGGCTATGTTTAGTCACTCAGTCGTGTCCGACTCTTTGCGACCCCACGGACTGCAGCCCGCCAGGCTCCTCTGTCCATGGGACTCTCCAGGCAAGAATACTGCGGTGGGTTGCCATGCCCTTCTCCAGGGGATCTTCCCAACCCAGGGATCGAACCCAGGTCTCCCGCACTGCAGGCAGATTCTTGACCATCTAGGCCAGCAAGGAAGCCCAAGAATACTGGAGTGGGTAGCCTCTGCCTTCTCCAGGGGATCTTCCCACCCCAGAAATCGAACCAGGGTCTCCTGCATTGCAGGTAGATTCTTTTCCAGCTGAGCCACCCGGAAAGCCCGTGCTTCAGAGAGTCATATTTAAAAAGAAAGAAGTTTAACACTGAGGGGAAAAATTAAGAAGTGGCCTAGATGTGCCTTATTCATTGACGCAAAGAGCCTCCTATCTCATTATGACCTGTACCCACTACGCCAGTAGGGAAATGGAACAACTCTGGTGAATGCAATATAGTTTAAAACTTTATTGTTAATAAAATGAGGTTGACCACAAAATTATCATTGCTCTCTTGTACTCTTTCAACCTCAAGGTTCATTATGGAATCTTTTCTTTAAAATGATCATTTCCTTTTTAATCCTTCCTTGGGAAGAGGAGGGAGGTATTCCAAATTGTGCTTTGCATGTGTGGTGGTTTAGCCACTAAGCTGTGTCCGACTTTGCGACCCCAGGGACTGTGGCCCGCCAGGCGCCTCTGTCCATGGGATTCTCAAGGACACTGGAGTGGGTTGGCATTTCATCCTCCAGGGGACCTTTCTGACCCAGGGATTGAGCCCATGTCTCCTGCAATGGCAGGTGGGTTGTTTACCACCGAGCCACAAGGGAAGTCACCAGCGAAGCTTTGCACTTGACTTGCACACAGAAGTGGATGTGCATGCCTGTGGAATCAAAGCAAGAAGATGTATACTTACACCAACGGACTAGTTTTAAAGAGGGACCAGCTTCTGCTCTAAGACACTGGTACATGAAAAATAAGGTGGTATTCTCCTGGAACAGTCATTACCCGAATCATACAGAAGACAGCCCGACGTGTGAAATAGCTTCATGTCAAGAAACCGATGCAAAATATGGTACAGATGAACATACCTACAAAGCAGAAACAGACATAGCGATCAGACTTGTGGTTTACAAGGAGGAGGTGGGTGGGTAGGGGAGGCAAGTCCTGGGGGTTTGGGATTAACATATGCAAACTATTATATATGGGATGGATGAAAAATGTTCTACCGTACAGCAGAGGGAAGTCTATTCAATGTCCTGTGATCAGCCATCATGGGAAAGAATACAAAAAAGAATGGATGTGCGTGTATAACTGAGTCCCCATGCCTTACAGCAGAAATGGACACAAGATTGTAAATTTAAAAAAAAAGATAATTAAATAAGAAAAGAAAATAAAAAGATTGTTAAATCAACTATGCTTCAATTAAAAAAAGAGAGAGCGAGAAAGAAACTGATGTTGCTTTTTGGCTAAATCCTGGTGGAGAACGGAAATGCTCTGTCCAACAGCCTGTGACGAACTGAATGCCCACACACAGAACTGCGAGTGTGGGTCCTTCCCCCACTGAGTTCTGCGCTGAGATTCCAGCCTCAACTGTTACCCGGATCGCAGCCTATGAACACAGCCTAGCACCGGGGGACCCCGCCAAGGTATGCTCTGATTGTCGCCAGGGTGCGTCCCAGCCTCTGCAGCTGCAAATTTGTTACACTGTGACAGACAGCTGAGTTGTTTCAACACAGAGGGCGGCCTGAACATAGGCAAG
This sequence comes from Cervus elaphus, assembly GCF_910594005.1. Taxonomy (NCBI): domain Eukaryota; kingdom Metazoa; phylum Chordata; class Mammalia; order Artiodactyla; family Cervidae; genus Cervus; species Cervus elaphus. The sequence goes on along the minus strand of NC_057848.1, from coordinate 175,490,186 downwards.
GATGGATGTGAAGGTGGAGGGCAGTCAACAAGCCGCAGCAAACAGGGATTGTAAAAGAATGCTGAGCGGGGCTTCCCTGGGGGAGCCAGTGGTCAAAGAGTCCTCCTTGTAATGCAGCGGACGCAGGTTCGCGTCCCGGTCCGGGAAGATCCCCCACGTGCTTCAGGGCAGCTGAAGCCCGTCAGCCACAACCGCTGAGCCAGAACTCTAGAGCCCACGTGCCGCAGCCGCTGAGTCCACATGCCATCAGGGAAATGGAACAACTCTGGCAAATGCAAAGTGGTTTAAATCTTTACTGTTAATGAAAATGACGTTGACCATAAAATTATTAGTACCATTGCTCTCTTGCACACTTTTCAACCTCAAGGTTCTGGAGTGGGGGACTTCAGCCTCCACTGAAGCCTGTACGCCTAAAACCCATGCCTTGCAACAAGAGAAGTCACCGCAATGAGAAGCCCATGCCTCCCAACTAGAGAAAAGTGCGTGCAGCAAAGGAGACCGATTACCACCCAAAAAACAAATAAGCGTAATTATTTTTTTCAAAAGAACGTTGACCAAGTCAAACCAGGATATTAAAGATCTCACAGCTTGCAGCCTGATGGGGGCGGCTCTTTTAAAGGACAGCGCAGATGAACGCACCAGATGAAGAAGTATGTCATCTGCTCGTAAAGCCTGCCAAAAGGTTACCAAATTAGGGTGAGGCGGAACCTGATGAGGAGATCTGTAATTCCCGCAACCGGCAGAATAGACGGTGTGCGCTCCGGCTGAGAATTGTTTTAACCCTCATCTGTCCACCACGGTCCATTGCATCATGGGATGATGGAGGACCCCACCCTCTGTTCGGTCAGGTCTGTGTGCTAACCAGCATGTCGAGGCCTTGGGGATATTTTTCAGTGGCAAAGGATGCGTAGTTTCTTGATAGAATCACTCACTCCCCTCTCCCCCACATCTTCCTGTACAAAAATGTCATCATTCTACCTCCTCCGCTTTCAACGTAGGTGGACCCTCTGCTAGCTCGTGAACCACCTGATTTTGGGGGAATCTAGAAAGTACATGTGTGCGTGTGTTTCTGTGTGTGTGTATCTTGTCCCCTGTAGGGAAGTCTATCCTTAATGCCTCACTTTAAAAATGCTTGCTACTTTTTAGAGCTATCAATAGTGATACAGGAGTCCCACTCCTGAGCATGTATCCAGAAAAGAGAAAAACTGTAAAAAGAGAAAAGACGGGTGCACCCGTGTTCACAGAAGCTCTACGTATAGCTGCCAAGGCCTGGGAGCAACCTACACGTCCAGGGACAGAAGAATGGGTAAAGAAGACATTGTGGTACATATACACAGTGTAATATTACTCAGCCACAAAAAAGGAATGAAATGTCGCCATGTGCAGCAACATGCGAGAACCTAGAGATGATCACATTGAGTAAAGTAAGTCAGGCAGAGAAAGAGGAATGTCAGATGATGTCACTTATATGTGTGGAGCCTAAAAATGATACAGTTAAATTTACTTACAAAATAGAAATATGCCCACAGACTTAGAGAACAAACCTATGATTACCAAAGGGGAAACGGGGAGGGATGAATCAGGAGTTTGCGATGAGAAAATCTAAACTACTACAGAGCATAGAGAACTGTATTCAACATCTTATAAAAACCTAAAGAGTCTGAAAAACCATATATATGTGTATATGAAAGGGAAAGTCGCTCAGTCGTGTCTGACTCTTTGTGACCCCATGGACTATACAGTCCATGGAATTCTCCAGGCAAGAATACTGGCGTAGGTAGCCTTTCCCTTCTCCAGGGGAATCTTCCTAACCCAGGGATCGAAGCTCATTGCAGGCAGATTCTTTACTGTCTGAGAAACAAGGGAAGCCCATATATGTGTGTGTGTGTGTATATACATATGTATGTGTGTCTGTGTATATAGGTGAATCACTTTTATGTACACCTAAAGCTAACACGACATTGTCAACCTGTTGTAAATCACCTATGTTGCCCTTGTCCAATCACTAAGTCCTGTGTGACTCTTGGCAACCCCGTGGACTGCAGCACGCCAGGCTTCCGTGTCCTTCACCATCTCCCGGAGTTTGCTCAAACTCATGTCCATTGAGTCGGTGATGCTATCTAGCCATTTCATTCTCTGCCGCCCCCCTTCTCCTTTCGCCTTCAATCTTTCCCAGTGTCAGAGTCTATAGTTCAGTTAAAAAAAAAAAAAAAAAAGGTCTGTTATGTTTTGACTTTAGCTCCATCTTTTTTAGTTAGCTTTCATTTCATAGATTGGGCAGATTCTTCCAAAAACCTCAGTGGAAATCCCCTGGGAAGGATGGATCTTACTTTGTCTTCCAGGAGGGTTGAGGTCCCCATCTCCTCGGGTGAACCACAGTGAAGTCATCTGCCAGACTGATCTCATCCCACCTTATAGTCATGAGCCTTCTGATATGAGGGGAAATCACATGACTTTATTAATAACGCGAAAGCGTTGAAGTCTTGGGTGGAGATGCAGTCTTGCCCACCACATCGCCCATCTGTAGTCAACCTCAAACATAACGAGCATCATCAAGGTGTCTGTCCCTGGATCCTAGACTGTGATTGTAAACAAGTCCTCTCTGAAAGCCACTGGGGATCAACAGTCTTTAACGGGAGCACCCAGCCCGTGGGCTTTGGGACTACACAGCCATACACGTATCCCAAGTTGGCCGGTTTTAAAGAAGGTAAAGATTACTTACAGATTGTTATTTTTGAAGTTTCTTCTCTGGACCATTTTTAAAGTCTTGGCTGAATCTGTTTTCTGTTTTGTTGGCTTTTTTTTCCCTTGATCTCAAGCCATGTGGGTTCTTATCTTCCCAAGCACAGACTGAACCCACGCTCTCTGCATTGGGAGGCGAGGTCTTAACCACCGGGCCACCAGGGAAGTCCCTAGATCATCTTTTTAAAAATAAGTGCATTCTTTCTTTCTGACTCTGCTGGGTTTTTGGTGCTGCGTGGGTTTGTCCCTAGTTGTGCTGAGCTGGGGGGGCGGGGGTGGGGGACTAATGTCTCGTTATGGTGTGCTGGCTTGTTATTGTGGAGGCTTCCCTTGTTGGGGAGCACGGGGGATCCAGAGCACAGGCTCAAGAGTTGTGGAGCACAGATTTTATTTGCTCCATGGCATGAGGGATCATCCAGGACCAGGGACTGAACCTGTTATCTCCTGCATCAGTGGGTGGATTCTTCATCACTGAGCTACCTGGGAAGCCCACCTCGGTTGTATCTTTCTTAACTCACATGAGAAGCGAGTTGCATCATACTCAGGGCAAAGGATTGCTCCGTCGCGTTCTCTCTCTGTCTCTCTCTCAGTCACACACACACACACACACACACACACACACATGCATGCACGCATGCACACGCATGCGCACACACACACTCACACGCACACCTCACAGGTCCTTCTGGGTTTCAGGCTGAATCACCTTTCCCCCTTGAGAACCGCAAGCATCCTCAGTCCTCCTCCTCCCCCAGTCCCGTCCACGTGTCCACGGGCACCCGGAGCCGTCCCCTCCCAGGAAAGCCTTCCCTTAACCAGTCTCCAGGCCTCTGCAACACCCCCCTATAAAAAGCTGGAGAGTAGGAGACTCAGAGGTTGAGGAGACCCCCAGCTTGAGACGTTTTGGCCCCAAAACAATCAGTGTGCTGTGTTTCTCTCTTCTGTGGCTGAGAACATTATTTCAATGTGTATAAATTTATATTTAAAGATTCCATGATCCTTATAGTCTCTCTTCTTTCGCTTTTACAGATAGCATGAGCCTCAAACAATGGAGATGTTTTTTAGCCTCGGATGCCCTCGGGTCATTCCGACTGGCTGGTTCCCCCAGGGCTTTGAGACAGTACTTCTAACATTTGCAGAAAGACTGCCCCAGACAAATTTCCCCTTTCATCTGTCTGCTCTGTGAGAATAGGACCAGGCAACCACTTGCAGCCCACAAGATTTCAGCTAGTATGCACAGGGCACTTGAAATGAGAGGGGCAGAGACATCATTTTGCTGACCAAGGTCAGCATTTTCACAGCTATGGTTTTTCCAGGAGTCATGTACCGATGTCAGAGTTGGACTGTAAAGAAAGCTGAGCGCTGAAGAATAGATGCTTTTGAACTGTGGTGTTGGAGAAGGCTCTCGAGAGTCCCTGGGACTGCAAGGAGATCGAACCAGTTCATCCTAAAGGAAACCAACCCTGAATATTCGTTGGAAGGACTGACGCTGAAGCTCCAATACTTCGGCCACCTGATGCGATGAGCCAACTCGTTGGAAAAGACCCTGATGCTGGGAAAGATTGAAGGTGGGAGGAGAAGGGGACGACAGAGGATGAGATGGTTGGGTGGCATCACTGACTCAATGGACATGAGTTTGAGCAAACTCTGGGAGTTGGTGATGGACAGGGAAGCCTGGAGTGCTGCAGTCCATGGGGTCGCAAAGAGTCGGACACGACTGAGCGACGGAACAGCCAGGGACGCGGCCTTCCTGGGGCTCATCAGCGTGCCCCGCGAGTGCCTTGTCAGAGTGGCAGAGATGTCTTTTCTCCAGTGCCTCATTCCTCAATCATGTGGTTTCTTTCAAGGCACTTTCTTCTCTTTATAAAGAACATGCCCTTTCATATCTCACCGAAATCAAACGCCCAGTGGTGGCTTGGAAGCGACGCAAGACGGTTGGAGAATTCCTAGAGAAAACAGAAAACTTTTCTTGGCTCATTTCTTAAACTTGTCAGCTACCCACCATACATTTGATTTCCGTTTATTTCCACTGTCAGGGCTTTTGTTAGCCTGGTGTTTGCTGTCTGTGTGCTAAGTCACTCAGTCCTGTCCAACTGTGCAACCCCATGACCTGTAGACCTGCCAAGCTCCTCTGTCCATGGGATTCTCCAGGGAAGAATACTGGAGTGGGTTGCCACAAGGGGGCTTCAGTTCACGGGGTCCCAGAGAGTCGGGCACGACTGAGCAACTAACCGTACAGTGAATAAGAAAACTGGTGACTTCTACCGGCTTAGAAAAACCGGAACTGGAATGATTCAAATGACGTCTTTGTTTTGCGTTTCCTATCCTATTAAACCTGGCTTTTTGCATCTATACCCTGTTTGCTGAAGCTCAGTAAACCCCTGTATCTTCCACTCGGGTTATAATCGCTCAGTGCTTAAGCCCTTACTGCAATTGCCCCCAAAAATAACCAAAAAGAGAAACCAAGAAAAAAAAAAAATAGCTTGGCAGGACAGACAGTAGGAAGAACACGATTTCTTCTCTCATACATTGAGCTCCAAGGATGATCCTGAGCACTCAGGATACTCAAATCTGAGCTGATACAACTTAATAACAAAAAGCTGACACAACTCAATTGAAAAATGGGCAGATCTAAACAGACGTCTCTCCAAAGATAACGTACGGATGGCCCACAGGCACAGGAAAAGATGTTCATTGTGGCTAATTATGAAAGAAATGCAAATCAAAGCTACCACGACGTATCAGCTTACATTGGTCAGAATGGCCATCATCAAAAAGTCTACAAGTATTGAGAACGGGCTTCGCTAATAGCTCAGCGGGTAAAGAATCCGCCTGCAATGCAGGAGACCCTGGTTCGATTCCTGGATGGGGAAGATCTGCTGGAGAAGGGAAAGGCTGCCCACTCCAGTATTCCTGGGCTCCCGTGGTGGCTCAGATGGTAAAGAATCTTCCTGTATTGTGGGAGACCTGGGTTCGATCCCCTGGAGAAGGGAAAGGCTCCCCACTCCAGTATTCTGGCCATGTCTCTTACGTCTTCTGCATTGGCAGGTGGATTCTTCACCACTAGAGACCCCTGCGAATTCCTAGCCAAGACATGGAAGCAGCCTAAGCCTCCACTGACAAGACAAATGGGCAAAGAACATGTGGTACACAGCGGAATATGGCTCAGCCATAAAAGAATAAAGCGAAGCCATTTCCAGCAGCATGAGGGGACCTAGAGATGATCGTACTAAGGGATACTGAGTGAAGCAAGTCAGACAGAGAAAGACAGAGGCCACAGGCTATCACTCATATGTGGAATCTAAACCATGACGCAAGGATCCATCGATAAGACGGAAGAAGACTCACAGACAGACGTCTGGTGGTCAAGGGCGAGGCACGGAGTGCGGATTTGGGGTTAGCGGATGAAAACTATCACACATAGGATGGATACACAACAAGGACCTACCATAGAGGACAGGAAACTATATCCAATATCCTGTGATAAACCATCGTGGACAAGGACAAGACAATGCGTGTGTGTGTGTGTGTGTGTGTGAGTGTGTGTGTGTGTGTCTGTGAGTGTGTCTGTTACCCCTTCAGTTGTGCGTGACTCTTTGTGACCCCATGGACTATAACCCACTTGGCTCCTCTGTCCATGGAATTCTCTAAGCAACGATGCTAGAGTATACATACATATATATATACACATGTACATATATAGCTAAATCACTTTGCTGCACCGCAGAAATCAGAAATTAACACACTACTCTAAATTAAGCACACTTCAATCACTTCCAAAAAAAGTGAACGTGTCTTGCAAATGAAACTTCGCCAAACCTGCCGTGGGAACACGTGGGAACACGCACACTGGTATTTAAATAAAAACACAGACCTGGTTAGAATACAATTGCTGCCCGGTTCCTGTTCTCTGCTGAGGTCTCCTTTTCCAAAGGAGATGGGGGCCAAGTTCTTATCATCTGGGGGTTGGGGGTGAGGATGATATCCCTGTGAAAGAAACCAAAGCATGGGACTTTATTAATAGGTTTACGGGACAGTTATTAAAGTCGGTGGCATTCATACTTTGATGTATTAGAGAATATCTTCCTATAACTAATAGAGAACAGTCTTCCTTTTTACTGATAACGTTTGATGATTTTATAAGAGCCTGCTTCAGAAAGTTTATGCATCTTATATATTCTTTTCCTAGCCCAGTTGACAGAATGCAAGCCATACCTGTTCTAGACACACACCCAAGCTCCCTGCCTAATGAAGATTCCAGCATCGGTCCTTCACCCAGGAACCTTATACAAGAACCAGAAAAACCTGACCTGCCTCTCTCCTACCAGACGTGAACCAGGGTCACTTGCGTTAGACATTGTGACTCAGATGGAGTCATCAGGAAAAGATGCTTCATCTGTCAGTCTGATTTGAGGATTAGCAAATGTTTCGTTTTTAATTACAAGCCCATGCCCTTTAAGGATAAAGAACAAAGAATTAAAAGTAATTTTTTTTTTCTGTGCAATGACGGAGATTTGTTTTGTTGACAGGGTGGAACTCAAACACTGTATCTCACACTCTGAGTACCTTTGTGCTAAGCTGCTTGAGTCGTGTCTGAGTCTTTGTGACCCCGTGGACTGTAGCCCACCAGGCTCCTCTGTCCATGGGATCCTCCAGCAAGAATACTGGAGTGAGTTGCCATTCCCTCCTCCAGGGGATCTTCCCGACCCAGGAATTGAACCCAGGTCTCCTGTGATGGCAGGTGGATTCTTTAGCACTAGCTCCACCTTGGAAGCCCATCTCCCACCCTAAATGGATTAGTAATGGCTACACAAATTTCAGTTGATTTTAGTAGATTTTGTGAGATTCACTTCTTATTATGTCTCCTGCTTTCTCTTCTTGAAGTAGACATTTCAGTAAAAGTAACATAGTGATTGAATATGAACATTTGCAGTAGATGAATATTTCATTTTATGAAAAAAAAGACGGGCAAGAGACATTTGGTGAGTCTAACTATAGGAATGTACTAGATTTGATTTCTTCCATTCAGTGATGCAGAGTTAAACCGTAGGAGGCTTTCACAGAGAAGACCAATGCTGTTACACAGATCACAAAGTTTTGGTTCTAAAAACTCACTCATATTTACGTTCACAGAGTGGCAGTTGAAATGTTTCGCTGGTCAAGGTTGATGTTTTAAAAACACTTATGGACATGCTGTTAGATTTTTTTTTTTTTTTAAAGCTGCCCCAAAGCCCTTGGTTTGTCAACTGGAGATGTTTCTGTGAGAGCAAATAACTGATATCAAAGATCTTTCTGCTGGTTTTAATGGCTACTTTGAAAGTGTTAGTTGCCCAGTTGTGTCTGACTCTTTGTGACCCTGTGGACTGCAGCCCGCCAGGCTCCTCTGTCCATCGGACTCTCCAGAAAAGCACGCTGGAGTGGGTTGCCATGCCCTCCTCCACGGGATCATCCCGACCCAGGGATGGAACTCAGAACTCCTTCGTTGCAGGCAGCTTCTTTACCGTCTGAGCCACCGGAGAAGTCTTGATACTTCTTTAAACGTGTTCTCCCTTACGTGGGACTCACGGGGCATGGCTGACAATTTCCCTAGCGGTGAGCATCAGAGAGCTACAGCTAAGATACTATGTGTTTACAAAAGATATGCTAGAGGTCACTTTGCCCGTCTCTCTGCAACAATGAAGAACCGCAGTGAATTATAAATATGTGTTGATACTGTGATAAAGTGCATGAACCTGCAGTAGCAAATTGTGTGTTAGGAACAGGGAGGTAATGTGCAGTGTGTGTTTCTTTTGGGGTGTGGATAACCTTTCTGGAACAGCATTTTGAGGCTGTCCTGGTGGCTCAGTGGTAAAGAATCTGCCTAAAAAATGCAGGAGATACAAGAGGTGTGTGTTCAATCCCTGGATCAGGAAGATCCCCTGGAGAAGTGAATGGTAACCCATCCCAGTGTTCTTGCCTGGAGAATCCCACGGACAGAGGAGCCTGGTGGGTTACAGTCGTAAAGTCAGACACCAGTGAGTGACAGATCATGTAGGCACAGCATTTTTCCAGCAAAAGAATCAATCAAGACATAATTCCACTGCTTCCCAAATGCTCAAACCCTTGGTTTAGTGGTGGTGGTTTACTTGTTAAGTTGTGTCTGACTCTCGTAACCCCATGGACTGTAGCCCTGCCAGGCTCCTCTGTCCATGGAATTCTTCAGGCAAGAATACTGGAATGAGTTGCCATTTCCTTCTCCAGGGGATCTTCCCAACCCGGGGATCGAACCCGGGTCTCTTGCATTGCAGGTAGATTCATTACCATCTGAGCCACCGGGGAAGCTTGCTCAAGGCTTTAACCATCTTGAAATAATGAGCTTCTTGTTATAAAATTGTGTCCATGTCCCTCCCAAACTCCCTGACTATCCCTTTCCCACTATCTCGGCTTCATTTTTAATGTTTGCAAATCAGATGAGGGTTGACCACATTGCTCTATGAATTTTCATGGGACCTTTCCCTATTGAGATAAACAAAATATATAGCTTACTATAGCCAGCTGGAAGAGTGTCTTCCCTTGAGATTTGGAAAATAAGGAAGAGAGAGCAAATGACCTCTTACAGTCCTGTTTCACACTCAACTGAGTCTTCTGGCTAAACCATGGGTTGAAAGAGTCAAGTGTTTAATTCCCAAACAAATCCATATATAGCCCATAGAAATATGGCCATGAAAGACAGTACTGTGGATTTATCGAAGAAAACCTGCAGAAAAAGGCAGTTGATTCTGCCTCTGGGTAAGTCAGAGCTCACACAAAGCTGAAAATAAGTTCTTTGTTTTTTTTTTTAAGAAGTGGATCGGCTGTCCTAATAGGTCTGTAGTCATCTGGATAAAAGACACACTCAATTTATTTTGGTAGACCTTGAAATTGAATGACCAATTTGGTCTGGCCATTAAGTCAGTTTTGATTTGGTCTGGGCATGAAAGAAAGCTTCTACCAGTTTGAATGATGTAAAAAAAAAAAAAAAAGAAAAAGAAAGAAAAAAACTTTTAAAGTCAGTGTTGAGCATCATTTAGAAAAAGTTTTTGCTTTTCATAACATAAAAACAATGATAAAGCAGAGTATGGCTTTTCCTCCTGAAACTCAAATATGAAAATTGTGTGATGAGTTCCATTTAGGAATGCTTACCTTCGCTTTGAGGTCATGGGACTTCCCACCCTATTTTTTTAAATATTTCCTCCCCCCATTTCACTGTTTTAAAAGTTAGAGGCAAAACAGAAGAAATCTCTCCCACAGTTAGGCCTTAAACCTTAAACAAAGAAGTCATTTACTTAATGAGGGTTATCTTTGTTAAGCGAGATAAGACTATTGTATGTAAAGACTGCTCTGAATACGCCACCTGTTTCATTCTGCAGACAAAACATTCAGCATGAGAAATGGAACACCCCATCCTTCATCCTCCGTAATTAACATGCATTTCCTGGAAGCAAGGATGTGCAAAGTGCCATAAATTCCCACATGCAGGGTCAGTATCTACACCACAGTCTTTTGCAGGAGTCCAGTCAGTGATGTGTGTGCCTAAAATATCTAGGCAAGTCGACTGTGGGATTGGGAAGATTTATTTTTTTCTTCAGCCAGAAGACAAAAGGGAAATGGGGGGGGGGGGATTTTTTTTTTCTTTTTACTTAGTAAAAAAATGGAATAATTTAAAACAAAAATAACAGAGGTTGAGCCTAATAAACTTTCAAAATCATGGTTTTATGCTTAAACCCTGGGTTGACCATTAGAAGAAGGAAGCTGGCAAGCAGGATTTTTTCTGAAGTCAAGGACAGAGGAAGAGGGAGAAATCTCAAAGGCAATTCTAGGTCCTTCAAGCAGCCCTTTAGCACACAGCCTAAAAGTTAAAAATTATGTTTTGCTCAGTGGACCTGCTGAGTACCTAAGCCAGGAAAGTTGGCCCCTTGAATAGCTCCAAGGGACTGCTCTGAACAGGTGAGGGAGGGGTCAGCATGTATAGTTCTTGCAAGAAAGATCAGGTATCTGGAAGATCAAAGGATTACTATTTAAAAAAACAGGCATTTCGAGGTAATGACTTGAGAGGTTTTCTATGTATGGGAAAATGCAGGAATCTGGGCTCCTTGAAATCATTCCTGGGCTTTCCAGACAGCTCAGCTGTTAAAAAATAAAAAAAAAAAAAAAAAAGAAAATCCACCTGCCAATGCATGAAGACACCAGGGACGTGAGTTCAATCCCTGGGTCAGGTAGATCCCTTGGAGAAGGGAATGAAACCCTTCCTCTGATACACACCTCAGCTCTTAGCGAGGGCCAAGGACCCTGAATCCCCTCAGGGTGTATAGTCAGGGGTGTGGTGAGACGGAATTATCTCTGGCCAGTATCAATAAACATGCACGGAATAGCCATCAGCCCTTGCAAACCTCCAGAAGTGAATGGGGGCTCCCAAAAGGGAATACAATGATGAAGATCCAGTCTGAGATATCAAAACAAAAAACAAAACAAAAAAACAGGATTTGGCCCCAGATAGCTGAAAGGAATGAATTTGGTGAGCCCAGAGGCTTGCAGCATCCTCCCATGTTAGAGCCAAAAGCTCCGGGGAACCAAGTCGCTCAGAAGGACAGCCTACAGTTTATTACACCGGCAGGTCCGAGACAGAGTATCCTTTTTAGCCAGGGACCCCGACTGGTTTTTGTGGAAATCTTATGTACCTTAAGTGTCCGACGTGCTCAAGCCCACACCCGCAGATTCCTTAAACCTAGCCTGGAACATGTTAAAATGTTAAAGCGAGATGCTATGACTCATAATCAGAAGGGTCAGCTGGTTCTACATTGCAACTGACTCCAGTGGATGCCGTTAAGATTACAGAAAGGTGACTGACCACATAGGGGACTGTTACAGTCCTTCTGGTGGAGGGAAATCTTGGTATGGAATCTGGTGTCTGTCAGTCTGGGAGAACTATTTGGCCGTAGGTGCGTGATCTCCATGGCTACCAGGCATGTCGTCCAAAGTTCACTGGGAATGTTAAGATGGAGCTTAGCTTGCTTCTTTTTCAAGATGAAGTCAGCTTCAGCCTGTTCCTTTCCTCCTTCACCCAAACACAGAAGAACACTGAATTCTTTTCCTGGATATCTCATTTCCCTTTTGTTGTTAAGTCACTCAGTCCTGACTCCTTGCCACCCCATGGACCGCAGCACGCCAGGCTTTCCCCGTCCATCACCGACTCCTGGAGTTTGCTCAGCCTCATGTCCATCGAGTCGGTGGTGCCATCCAACCATCTCATCCTCTGTCATCGTCCCCTTCTCCTCCTGCCCTCCATCTTTCCCAGCATCAGGGTCTTCCTCACCTCAGAATAGTCTCTGATGTTCAGGCCGCCTGCTCCCTTTGTTGCAAACGTGAAAACAGACTGACTCCCCAGCGGTTTTCCAAGAGCTACTGAGATGCTGCCTCCAGGGGCTCAGGGGTCCTAAACGTTCCCACCAAGTAAGATAACCCTCTACTTTCAGCGCGAGCCTGCTAAGTCGCTTCATTCGTGTCTGACTCTCTACAGGTCGTGACTAATATAGGTAGTTGCAATGGCTTGATGACTGGGATATCCTTTCTTATTGATATAGCAGGTGATTTTTTTTTTTTTTTGTCCACAGTTTGAAGTCAGTGTGGACAGGGTTGCAGGAAGATGGAGCTATCTAAGGTGTATCCTACCCCCAAATGTTGACTGCCCGAGTCTGCAAGGCTCCCAGACCCCATGAGAATGGTCAAGGGCCGCCAAGGCAGAATCTGAAATGCGCCCTGGGTCTCTTAAGAGCTGCTATTACAATGGAACCTCCAAAGACAGGAGGGTTTAGGGTCAGGCCTGTGGGTGACGCTCCGTTACCTTCTGCAGTTAACAGAGTGGAAAGTACTCAGGTATACAACCTGCATGATGACAATTATCACCCAATCTCCTCCTATTAACTTTAATTCGACCTAGCCTCTTAGCTATTAGAGGTTTGGGATGCGGACACCTAGAAATATGCTCTCCAAGCAGATTTTTGGATACAGAAAGGAGATAGGAAAAGAAAAAAATCATCGTGTTTTTGAAAAGTGCCAAATGGATTCTGAGGAAAATCTTATTTTGGAGAAAATAATTAAGTGAATGTTGTTTTCTCTTTAATGGCTTCCCGCTTTAAAACCAAACGTGCTTGGGTTAACACTTTTCGACTTCTAATTGAATCTTCACAGTTCCCTTTATTATGAGATGGGGTTATAAGAAGAGGTGCTGACTTTAATGTGATTATTACTATTGTCACATGGAATTATGCCAGCAAAGATTATGTTGCAACTGTAGTTGTTTACGCTTTTCTCTCTCTTCTCCTCGTGGAATTTCACTCAATACAGCAATGGCTTCGGATGGAAGATAAGATATATCCTTAAGGGCCAGTAGTCAATTTCTATTTCCCAGGTATAAACAACTCTTTTTAAAAAAAATATTTATTTTAATTAATTACTTTGACTGCGCTGGGTCTTATTTGCAGAGGTCAGGCAGTCTAGCTGTTGCATGCAAACTCTTGGTTGTGGCATGCAAAATCAGGCCCCTTGCATTGGGAGCTGAGGGTCTTAGACATCAGACCACCAGGGAAATCCCCATAAACAACTCTTCAAAGAGTTAAACTGCAGCTACAGAGTTCGAGAAAAATAAACTGAGACATTTGTCTTCTATATGCACCCACTCAATTATTCAACGGGCAGTTTTAAAAAGGACATCTATAACATATCTGTATATAATGGCACATGTTTCTACGGACTTATCTATAGTTTTTCTATACTTATCTTTCTACAGATTTATCTATAGTTTTATTTGATGAATCGCAGGGTTTTTTTTTTTTTTCCTCTTGGACATTTCTTTAAACCGTTTGTCACATGAGGATGATTTTGAAAAATGTGCACCTGAAATTTCAGCGTCAACAACAACAAAAAAATCCCAATTAGTGAACTCATCTTATTTTTCGTTTTCATGTGATTTCTTTTTTTTTCACGCTTCATCTCCTGCCTGGAGGTCTCAGGGAAACTGTAAATCAATATATTTCCAGGTACCATATGGTTTCTCTAGACTCTCAGACCATGTTTCAATTGCCCAAAAATGTGTTTCTAAGATGAATGCTTGTTTTGAAAAGGAAGATTCTACAGGTAGACTTGTGAGAAACACAGCCGTCAAGGGTGAATGCTACTATCATGGAAAAAAAATGAATCAATAACACGAGTAGGTCTTCTTTGATAAAGAATCTGCCTGCCAACGCAGGAGACGGGAGTTCGATGCCTGGTCCAGGAAGATTCCACACGCCTTGGAGCAACTAAGCCCCAGCACTGCAACTAGAGAAAAGTTCGAACTGCAAGGAAGACCCAGCACACCCAAAAATAAATAAGGAAATAATCAACAAATCATAGTCATGGAAGTAGACCCTGATGCTGGGAAAGACCGAAGGCAGGAGGAGAAGGGGACGACAGAGGATGAGATGGTTGGATGGCATCACCAACATGACGGACATGAGTTTGAGTAAACTCCAGGAGTTGGTGAAGGACAGGGAGGCCTGGCGTGCTGCGGTTCACGGGGACGCAAAGAGTCGGACACGACTGAGCGACTGAACTGAACTGATTACTCTTGGCTAAAGCATATCTTTCCATGCTGTTTTTATTAGGAATTTTTGGGCAAAACTGTTGTTGAGCCATCTATGCATGAAGAGTGTCTTTGTGTCTCTTATTAACGGTTGCATCATGAACAGCTGTGACTGGTGTTTCATATTCTCAGAGGTCATCCTCAGACATCTAAAACACACTGTGGATGACACCGTGTCTGGCACGTGACCCCCCAAGGATTCCTGCTTTCCGGTATTCATCACTTTGTGTAACCTGCTTCCATAGTGTCCTCGGGGGACAGCAGACCTGTTTCTAGACAGGGAACATATGAAGGCAGACTACACGTGGTTCCACGTTCGTTGACTTTGAGTTCATGGACAAGAAGGTTACTTTGGGTGGGTCTGACTTAACCCAAAGAAGGTTTCTTTTTCATGTTTGTTTATATTTTTCATATTTGTGGATTTCTTTTATTTTTGGCTGCACTGGGTCTTTCTGCACGGGCTTTCTGTATTAGTCACGAGTGGGAGCTGAATAGTTCCCAGTGAATAGCGGAATAGCTCTACTTATGGTGTTGGGGCTTCTCATCGCAGGGGCTTCTCTTGTTGCAGAGAAAGGCTCTGGAATACAGGCTCAGTAGTCCTGGCCCCCGGGCACAGTTTCCCTGCAGCACGCGGGGTCCTCCCGGACCGGGGATCGAACCGGTGTCCCTTGCACAGCAAGGGGGATTCTCAACCTGCGGACCAACCAGGGAGGCCCCTTAGTCTGATGACGCCTTGAAAGAGGGGCTGGGTCCTCCCTGAGATAAAGGCTGTCCCCGTGGGTTGACGAAGTGGAAAGCTGTGCTGGAGACACGCTGGGCTCCGTCTATGTTGGATCCATTGCGAGCCGATGCCAGTGACCCCCACCTTCTGCTTTACCAGCTTGTGTATGTCCCTCTCCTCCGGCATGCCCAGGATCTCAGGGTGGATGTCCATTCCCTGTTTTCCGAGTGCTTAGTCACTCAGTCATGTCCGACTCTTTGCGACCCCATGGACTGCAGCCCACCAGGCTCCTCGGTCCATGGGGAATCTCCAGGCAAGAATGCCGGAGTGGGTTGCCACGCCCTCCTCCAGGAGATCTCCCCGACCCAGGGATCGAACCTGATCCTCTCATGTCTCCTGCATTGGCGGGTGGGTTCTTTACCACTAGCGCCGCCTGAGAAGCCCCCTGTTTCCCGATGCCCCATAAATCTCCATCCTGCTGGCAGACTCTTAGGAACATTCTCATGCAGATGCTAAAGAGGTAGGGGTCAGGAGTCATATTGCAAGGCCCACCCAGTGAGCTAAAGAGATTGTCCTCCAGGATATGAACTCTGCCAGAGAGTCAGAAATGGCCAGAGTATTCAGTTCTGTGGTCACGAGGAATTGCAGTGGATTCTTCTCTCGAAGCTCCAGATGAAAACACAGCTGGTCAAAGACTAATCTGCTCCCTTGTAAGACTGTAAACACCAGATCCACCTAAGCTGTGAACAGATGCCAGACCTGCAACAACGTTGTGATCATAGCTGATTTCGTTTGATAAATGCTTTAAGGTGCTGTGTGCCGAGGTGACTGTTACACATTTAGCAGTAGCTAAGAAACTTTGTGAAAGACATGCTGCGCCTCCCTGGAGAAAGGAACTATATTAATATATTAGAGGAAGACCCAAATTTGAAAGGTCTACATGGACCCTACTGGAAGTTGACAAAATAGAACAGTAGTCTCTAGAAGAAAACCAGGCTCTTTAGATAGGAATCTAAATTTGCTTTCCCCAGCAAGATTTTATTGTTTTCTGGAAGACAAAATTATGGGGTTTCCCCGATAGCTTAGTGGAAAAGAATCCGCCAGCAATGCAGGGGACCCAGGAGATGTGGATTTGATTCCTGGGTTGGAAAGATGCCATAGAGGAGGAAATGGCAACCCACTCCAGTATTCTGGCCTGGAGAATTCCATGGACTATAATGTCCCTGGGGTTGCAAAGGGTCAAGCCCTGTGAGAGGGACCTAAAAAATATATATATATATATATATATATTTAATAAAGCTATCACTGTTATTTTTGTTGTACTGATTCTTTTCCCAGGAACTGAATGTGCAGAAAGGTGAATGTTTCTCAGCTAGTATTATTATATATTTTTTTTCCTGCTTCTCAGATCTGATAGGAATCCTCTGCAGAGAGGACTTGCCTGAAGAGCCATTCTTCCCAGAACACAGGACCCTCTCTGGGTTGTGTGACAGGTTTAAATATCAGGCCTCTCCTCTTGCAAGGTCTCTGTAATTATCTGCCTGCTATGCTCATTCCCAAACCTCAACAAGCTATTGATGTTCGAGGTGAGCACATTGATTTTTCTCCCTCTCTCTTGTATTACAATGCCAAGAGCCTTTAATACATGGGGGTGGGGGGGTGGCCTTTATGTGAGCTCAGTCAAGTCTCCCTGACGGAGCGTCTGCTAAGATACCCTGCAGACATCTAAGCTGATCACCGATAAGGCCTGGCTGTTGAACCATTGCTCATCTCTGCTTGGACTGCAATCTCCGACCAAAATCCAAACCGTAAAGCTCTCCCCTAGTTATGTAACTCTTCACATCATACTTAAAAAAAAAAAAATATTCTAATTGTTTGTGTGTGACAAGCCTTTGTGATTTGTGACCGTTTCTTCCGGGCTCAGGTTACTTGATTTAGTAAAAGGAAATCTCAACTTCTGCTTATGTAAAGTGGTGCAGTCACTGTGGGGAAGAGGATGGAAGGTTCTGAAAAAAATAAAAATGCAAATACCATATGATCCAGTACTTCTATTCCTGGCTATTCATCAAAACAAAAAACAAAAAAATGCTAATTTTATTGAATTATTTTTTGCCCACAGTGCATGGCTTGCGGGATCTTAGTTCCCCCACAACGGATTGAACTCACGCCCTCAGTAGTGAAAGTGCAGAATCCTAACCAGTGGACCACCAGGGCATCCCCCTCAAACACTCATTTTAAAAGATGCACGCACTCCGGGATTCACAGCGGCCGTGTTCATGACAGCCAAGACATAGAAGGAACCCAAGTGTCCATGCACAGGTGAATGGATAAAGAAGATGTGGTTCGTATACACAACGGAATATTACTCAGCCATGAAAAAGACCAAGGTAATGCCATTCACAGCAACATGGATGGGCTTGGACAGTATTATGCTAAGTGAAATGTCAGAGAAACACAGATACTGTATGACCTCACGTATATAGCAAGTCTAAAAAATACAACAAACTAGGGAATATAACAAAAAAGCGGCAGACTCACAGACACAGAGAATAAAGCGGTGATTACCAGTGTGGAGAGGGAAGATGGGGAGGGGCAAAATACAGGTAGGAGACCCAGAAGTACAAACTACTAGGTTTAAAACGAGCTACGAGGATAAATGGTACAACATGGAAAATGTAGCCAACATCTTATAAAAGCTATAGACGGAGCATAATCTTTAAAAATAATGAATCGCTATATTGCACACATGTCCTTATATAATAACACTGAATGTCAACTATGAAGTGAAAGTGAAGTCACTCAGTCGTGTCCGACTCTTTTGCGACCCCGTGGACTGTAGCCCTCCAGGCTCCTCTGTCCGTGGGATTCTCCAGGCAAGAATACTGGAGTGGGTTGCCATGCCCTTCTCAGGGGATCTTCCCGACCCAGCGATCAAATGTGGATCTCCTGCATTACTGGCAGATTCTTTAATGTCTGAGCCAATAGAGAAGCCTCCATACTTCATTTTTTTTTTTAAAAAAAAAGATCTTTAATGTGAATGGAATCAAACAACAAAAGGGAAACAAGAGTCTAGGTCTATGGACTAGAAAATGTTTATGGTCCTGTTTATCTCTAACCTCCTAGGACACTTACCACTGATACAGTCATAGGTTACTGACTGGAAAAAAAAAAATAATAATAGACATCGTTACTGCTTAGTATGGCGGCTCTAGGAACATACAACTATGACCACCACGAAAAATGTGGGCAGTCCAGTGTGAGAGAAGCTGTGAGTACGACATAGTCAGCAGATTTCAAAGACTTAGAACAAGTCCCTCCAAAAAGACGTTGTGGTGTTATTTGTATGCAAATTGCATGTGGAAATGATAGTCTTCTCTATAGTGGGTTACGTGGTGAATTGTATTACTAAAGTGAACTTCATCTGTTTCAATTTACTTATTTTAAAGTGGATTCCAGAGAAAGGAGAAGTCACACGATATGAAGGGAATTTGAGGTCTGGTGAAAGATATCAGGCAAAAGGAGAAGGGGACGATAGAGGATGAGACAGCTGGATGGCATCACCAGCTAGATGGACATGAGTTTGAGCAAGCTTTGGGAGATGGTGAAGGACAGGGAAGCCTTACTGATTACGCCAAAGCCTTTGACTCTGTGGATCACAACAAACTGTGGAAAATTCTTCAAGAGACGGGAATACCAGACCACCTGACCTGCCTCCTGAGAAATCTGTCTGCAGGTCAAGAAGCAACAGTTAAAACCTGACATGGAATGACAAAAATGGCAACCCACTGCGGTATTCTTGCCTGGAGAATCTCATGGACAGAGGAGCCTGGTGGGCTACTGTCCATGGGGTCGCAAAGAGTCGGACACGACTGAGCGACTGAATAACAGCAAAGATCATGAGTTCAACTTTGCTTCATTGTAACGTCCACCTTGGAAACTTTTCCCTTTTTACTGTAGCACGATTAAATAGATGTCAATCACGTTCTTCTCAGCACATTTCCCACGTGTCTTCTTAGCAATTACAGCCTGTTTCCTCAGCATCAGGTTTGACGATTGTCAGCACTCGAGAATGTTTTAAGTTTGCCGTGCTTCCTGGCAGAATGTTCAGAACCAGGATTAAAAACCTGCAAGGCTAAGCTCTCAAGTTTTCTTCTTAGCCGTTTTTTTCCTGCAAGTTTTATGGTTCATATTTATATTACTACTAATGATTCCTTCCGTATCTCTAGGCAGAAAACACAGGTTGAAAGGTGTCCTCAGAAATTAAATCAATAGTTACATAACAGTCGCGGTGGGCACGGCAAAGTTTAACCCAGACCTCAAAATGGATTATTTCTTATGTAAAATGTAAACTTGAGATGACTGATCTTAACAACTGGCTGCTTCAAAGATACATCAAACCTTCAGTGAAAGGTTGACGTTTTCTTTGTCCAGAGATGAACTCGTGATTAATCTTTATCTAACAAGGAGCTGTATGTGAAGCAGCATTTGATTTCAAATGACTACTTCAGCAGAGAAAGATGTGAATGAGCCGAATCCACCTGCAGAATCCAGTGTTTTACAAGCCTCTTGTGCAAAGCGACGACTGTCATAGAAAGTCCATGACTGATTAAAACAGAAGCCTAGAAAACAAAAAGAAAAAGAAAAAGAGAAAAGGAAACAACAGCAAATAAAAACAGAACCCTACCTAACATCGTCTTAAGAGAAGTGAAGGAATTCAAGAATATTTAACCGGTGACTTTTCACTGATAGCCAGAGCAGACGTGGAAACTTTAAAAGCGTGAGAACGCATAGAGGTCTACGAGCAAGAATCAACCATTCTCGGACAGCCGATTCAGAGTCACCATTTCCTAGAGGCTGGTGCAATGTTCTCTTTTAACCTTCTGCAAATAGTGTAGTTTAGTACAAGGTACACCCGTGTACCCCCACACACACCCAGGTCCATGCATGCAATCCTTTTCACGGCTGCCTAGTATTGCACTTACAAATGGCTGTCATTACACTTTTGTCAACGGTGATTTTAGCATTTTTCTGCACTATCACAAAGCAACTGTGGGGTATACGCACCCTACCACCCAGATCTGTCTGCCGTAAGGGTGCTTATATACCTGAGTGCACCCCTACATGGCAGTCATGCTGGGTCACAGGCCGGGGCGCATTTTAAGTGTGGATCATCTCTGCCAAAGTTCCCCCTTAGGGAGCTGCCTGACTGACACTGTTATCTTCAAAACTTACTAGGTGTGATCAAGCTTTCAGATCTCTACTGGAAGGTTTAAAAATATGGGTTCCCATCCATGTTTGTATTTCTTTACTTTTGAGGGAAAAATGATTTCCCACTTGTTTAAATTTATTATATAAACTTAATATATATTATACATTAACTTAATATCTATATTAAGTTAATATATATAAATACATATAATTTATGTATTAACTTAACATATATTTATATATAAAAATTTTATATATCTAATACATTTAAATAACTGAGAATTTATATATATGAATAACTTATTATATATATAAAATAAGGCTTTTGTATATATCTATAAATTTAAATACATGGGAATTTATATATGTAAATAACACATATATAAAATAAGGCTTTTGTATATATCTATAAATTTAAATACGTGGGAATTTATATATATAAATAACTTATATATATAAAATAAGGCTTTTGTATATATCTATAAATTTAAATAAGTGGGAATTTATATATATAAATAACATATATATAAAATAAGGCTTTTGTATATATCTATAAATTTAAATAAGTGGGAATTTATATACGTAAATAACATATATATAAAATAAGGCTTTTGTATATATCTATAAATTTAAATAAGTGGGAATTTATATATATAAATAACATATATATAAAATAAGACTTTTGTATATATCTATAAATTTAAATGAGTGGGAATTTATATATGTAAATAACATATATATAAAATAAGGCTTTTGTATATATCTATAAATTTAAATACGTGGGAATTTATCTATATAAATAATATTATCTATATAAAATAAGGCTTTTATATATATCTATAAATTTAAATAAGTGGGAAATTTATATAGACTCAGACAGTAAAGATTCTGCTTGCAACTGGGGAGACCCAAGTTCGATCCCTGGGTCGGGAAGATCCCCTGGAGATGGGAATGGCAACCCACTCCAGTATTCTTGCCTGGAGAATCCCATGGATGGAGGAGCCTGGTGGGCGACAGTCCGTGGGGTCACAAAGAGTCAGACAGGACTATGTGACTAACACTAATGCTATATATATATATGTATATTTGTTTCTCTCAAACTCTGTTGTGTTTATTGTTTGGGGTGAATATTCTGGACGTATTTTAAGCACGGTAGCCCACAGTCTGTCAGCTCTTTTAATGGTTGTCTTAGGTGTGGCCTTAGTCTGCAAGGGTTGTCATAAAGAAGACGCCAGACTAGGCGGCTTGGAGGAAAGACATTTACCTCTCGAAGTCCTGCAAGCTGGAATTGGAGATCAACCAGTCAGCAGGGCTGGCCTCTCTCCCGGGTGAGTAGACAGCCATCTCCTCCATGAGTGCTCACGTGGCCATCCATCCACGTGGGTCTGAGTCCTGACCTCCTCTTCTTATAAGGACCTCAGTCCTGTGGGGTCAGGGACTTCCCCCTCCCCAGTGACCTCATTTGACCTTCATCCCCTTTTTAAAGACCATCATCTCCAAATAAAGCACATTCTGAGGTCCTGGGGAGTCAGGGCGTCAGCACGTGAATGGCGCTTGGGGTGGGAACACAATTCTGTCTGGAACTTGTCAGCTTGGTTAGGCTATAGTGCGTGGTAGCTTAATCAAACACTAGTTTACATGTGGTCGTGACGGTATTTGGTCAGTGTGGTTAACATTCATGATCAGCAGACTTTAAGAAAAGTAGCTGAGTGGGAAGAGAGAAACTGGGAGGTTGGGATGAACTTGTACACATTCCTACACATAAAATAGATGACCAGTTAGGACCTCTCTATTCAATGCTCTGTGATGACCTATATGGGTAAAGACTCTAAAAGTGCATACATATACATGCATAATTGAATAACAAGTAGCTTGTCCTTCTTAATGAAAGGGGGTCTTTCCTGGTTAGATGAAAAGCCTTTATATCAGAACTGAGATTTCCCACCCCCAAAAAAAAAAGGAAATTCTGTCTCAGGACTGAAACATCAACTCCTGCCTAACTTTCGAGTCTGTGTTACAGATTTTGAATGTGACAGTACCTTCCCTTCCAAATCCCAAATTGTGGGAGCCAATTCCTTGAAATAAATCATATGTGTGATTTATAAAAAAAAAAAAAAAAAGTGAATCCAACACAGTACATGATATACTTAAACACATTTGTAATATAAATAGATGTAAATTCAGGAGATGCAAGAAACATGGGTCAAGAAGATACCGTGGAGGAGGAAAGGGCAACCCACTGCAGTATTCTTGCCTGGAGAATGCCATGGACAGAGGAGCCTGGCGGGCGACGGTCCATGAGGTTGCAAAGAGTCGGACATGACTGAGCATCTAAACACAACATCCATGCACACACAACGTCCCGGGCATTCTGGAGTGTGTAAAGTGGAGCTGTTGGTTGCTCAGTCTGGTGAGTGACACGTATACAAATCTTTAGCTCAACTGATAGACCCCCCACATAGATAATGAACCATGTATTATAGAAGATACAGATCAAGGTGCCCTTGGGGTTCGTTCCCTGTCCAGGCTGGGAAGGAAGAATGAGTTCCAGACCTCTCCCTTGGGCTTGTGCATGGACGTCTGGTCGCCCTGCTTTCTTCACCAGGCCTTCTCCCTGGGTCTGTACCTCTGATCCAAATTTCCCCTTTTCTAAGGACACCGGTCTATCAGATCGGCGCCCACTGGGCAGGCATTCATCCCAACTCATCTGCCTCTTCACATAAGGTCCCATTCCGAGATGCTGAGAGTGGCGACTTCAAACCATCAATGGGAGGGTCAGGGTTCAACTCAGACCAGGAGGGGCGGTGGTCCTTTTTTTATCAGCACGAAGAAAATATCACCTCCTGTTCCTTTCGTGTGTGTGTGTGTGCGTGTGTATGTGTGTGTGGCTAAAAGCTGAAAGGCAAGCGGGGCGGAGAGAGAGGCTTCTCTGAGCTGCCCCATGGTGCTCAGAAAGGATGACAGCTTTGAAACGACACGTGCAGAGAGTTTTACAATTCCAAAGGGCTGTTCTGAAGACCACAAAAGAGAGCGTGCAGGCTTCAAACTAGGCAGAGGGTGGGAGGGAGAATTCAGAGCGGGTTATGAGATGGGGGAGCATTTCAGGACAAGCTGAGAGGCCTCTTCTGAGAAGAGTTATTAACACAGAGGGGGGCACCTTTGCCCGACAGTAGACGTAGAACAGGGGGAAAAAAGCAGAGGAGGGCACAGTGCAGAAAGTTGGGTTTTTGCACACCCAATCCTTGTGGCCACTGCAGACATTTGGAAGAGGTTTGCAGAAATCTTTCTGGTTCATGTCTCGACTTTTTATACTCAGGGTGCCGGAACGGGTGACACGTTTTATTACTTGGCCACTCAGAGTTCTCTTCATGGAAAAGTTCTGCAACTCACATACGTGGTAAATGGACAGCTCCTTTTTTTTTCATTTTTGTAAATTTGCAGCAGGACAAGTTAAAAAACGACGATGAGATATGATTGGACTATGAAAGTTCTGTTGCCCGGTGGCTCAGTGGTAAAGAATCTGCCTGCAAAGAAGGAGAGGCAAGTTCGATCCCTGGGTTGGGAAGATCCCCTGGAGAAGGAAATGGTAACCCACTCCACTATTCTTAGCTGGAGAATCCCATGGACAGAGGAACCTGGAGGGCTACATACAGCCCAAAAGGGTTGGAAAGAGCTAGACATGACTGAAAAGACTTGGCAGGCTTGCAGGCACATATATATCCATACATGAAAGTGAATGTCAAAGTGTTGCTCAGTCGTGTCCAACTCTTTGAGACCCCATGGACTATACAGTCCATGGAATTCTCCAGGCCAGAATACTGGAGTGGGTAGCCTTTCCCTTCTCCAGGGGATCTTCCCAACCTAGCGATTGAACCCAGGTCTTCCGCACTGCAGGTAGATTCTTTACCAGCTGAGCCACCAGGGAAACCCATACGTACATATCTTTAATTTTAATTTCTTGGCTGCAACATATGACATGTGGGATGGTAATTCCATGACCAGGGGTTGAACCTGTGCCCCTGGCATGAAAAGCATGGAATCTTAACCACTGGACCATCGGGCAAGTCCTCATAGCTATATTTTGCCCATTTATTTAAGATATGTCCCAAAGGGGTTTCCCTTACAAGCAGATGGAGTATTTCCCATATTTTATAAATTCAGCGTGTTAAGTACAACAGAATAGCATCTCTTTCTCTTATTTCAAAAATAGTTTCAAATATTCATTTGGCCAGGCTGGATCTTAGTCTCAGCACAAAGGATCTCTGACCTTCATTCTAGCAGGCAGGGTCGTGACTTTGGGTGTGGAGTTCCCCGACCAGAGATTGAACCTGGCTCCCTGCTGCATTGGGAGCTCAGGGCCTCACCCACTGGACTACCAGGGAAGTCTCCGTCTCTTTCTTACTCACGGGCTCACAGCTATATTTTTCTGCAAGCCTGTCTTTTTAAGATATGCCCTGCAGGGCTTTCCTCACGGGCAGATGGAGTATTTCCTGTATTTTAGAAATTCAAGAACAACCAAAGCGGCAAAACTACAACTTGCAGCCCCGAAGCAGAAACAAATGCCACCATGCATGAAGTCAGAAGAGAAGCAAGCAGACCAGCTTATAAAATTGGGTAAAAATTCGGCAAGTATTTCCTATTTTCTGCAGGGCATCTCACTCAAATACAAAGTCAATTTGCTTATTCCGGGGGCGGGGTGGGGGGGGGGTTGCGGAATTCTCAAATGGTTAGAAAGACTTCTCTGGCTGAACACACCAGAGTGAGCTTCCTGACTGTAAGGGAGCTTGTGGGCTGTGAGCTTGTGGGTCTATTGTTTGTTCCAACTGCCAAGCCCTGGGACAGCCGGTACTGCTGCGGAGAATTTTGAAGGGAAGATCCGCAGGACCAGGGGGTTCCCGACAGCTGCTAAGACTTTCCCCGGAAATTCTCCCAAATTTCTGCAAGCAACAAGGCCTGCTCGCCTGGTTTCACCAACATTTGTCACTGACTCCCTCACCACCAGACGGGCCAACGCCTCAAGAGACGGAGGCGTCCAGGCACAGAATTGTAGATGCATTTGTAGACTGAGAAGACGGTGGACTCAGGTATGTTCCAAAAAGCCATCTTTCTCCAGTTAGCATTCTGGCTTTAAAAAAAAAAAAAATCATGTAGATTTTTTTTTGTTGTGCACCATTACAATATTGCTTCTGTTGTTTATGCTGGTTTTTTTTTTGTTTGTTTGTTTGTTTTGGCTGTGAGGCATTGAGATCCTAGCTCACTGACCAAGATGGAAACCACACCCCTCTGATTTAGAGTGTTAGTCGTTCAGTCCTGCCTGATTGTTTCCAACCCCATGGACTGCGGCCCTCCGGGCTCCTCTGTCCATGGGATTCTCCAGGCAAGAATACCAGAGTGGGTAGCCATTCCCTCCTCCAGGGGCTATTCCTGACCCAGGCATCATCCGGGACTCCTGAATCACGCAGGTAGATTCTTTACCGTCTGAGCCACCATGGAAGCCCCTTGCGTTAGAGGATGAGGTCTTAACCACTGGAATCAGGGACATCCCCTGGCTCTTTTATACTAAAAGGGGAGAGGGTAAGACCTTGGTTCCGGCCAGACTCCACAGGGGACGTGTTAATCCCTCCCTTCCTGCAGTCATTCCCCAGTGGCCCTGGGCAGGACATTTATCATGAGCTCGGTAGCAGTATTTTTTACCTTAATGCTCATTACCTGGGAGGCAGGCTTCCCGGAGATGGGCCATGGTGTGTCACTTATGCTTACAGGCAACAACTCTTTAAGTGATGGACTTGGAACACGAAGGTCCTTCCCTGTTACACTCTGTCTGGGTGATGTCACTCGGCCTGATGGCCTCCGGGTTCATCGTTGTGGTCACATACGGCAGGCCTTCCTTCTCTTTAAGGCTGGCTACCCTCCCGCGGTATGGACATGCCGCTTTTCTTTATCCATGCATCCTTGATTCGTCCGTGTGTCAGTGGACAGCCGTGTGTGGTTTGCACACCTTGGTTGTTGTGGATAACGGCGCAGTGGACAGAGGAGCGTGCATTTCTCCTGGAGGTCTTGATGTCCCTTTCTCCAGATCCACACACGGAAATCGTAGTTAAAGGGAACAGCTTTAGTTCAGCGTTAGTGGTAAAGAACTCGCCTCCCAATCCAAGAGACAGCATTTCTGTTTTCTTGGATATTTCCCGTGTATACAGAAGGTACACATGTTACTAAACTTCTGCTTGTTTTTCTCCGGTTAATCTGTCTTTTGGGCTTCTCTGGTGGGTCAGTGGTAAATAATCCGCCTGCCAAGCAGGAGATGCGGGTTTCATCCCTGCTTTGGGAAGATCTCCTGGAGGAGGAAATGGTAACCCACTCCAGTATTCTTGCTTGGAGAATCCCATGGATGGAGGAGCCTGGCGGGCTACAGTCCATGGGGTCCCAAAGAGTCGGACGTGACTGAGCGACTGATCACATCATACAGCATTCTCAGAGCCTCTTGGGGGCAAGCGGATCTCCCCAAGAGCTACGGGCTTCTTCCTCTCAGGACCTACTAGGGCAAAAGCCTGCACTCCCAGGCAGAGAAGGAAGTCTGTGTGGCATTCCCAGCCCGACGGAGAAAAAGGGCTTCTTCGGTCTCTGGAATCAGAGGAGGGAACCAGTCGCCACAGAAGTCCTCTGGGAATTCTGCCTGCAATGCAGGAGACGCAGGTTCGATCCCTGGATTTGGAAGATCCACTGGAGGAGGAGGTCATGGCAACCCGCTCCAGGACTCTTGCCTGGAGAATCCTGCAGACAGAGGAGCCTGGCGGGCTACAGTCCGCGGGGTCGCACAGAGTCGGACATGACTGAATGACTAGCACAGGTTTATCGGGCAGCATGGCACCGTATGTAAAATAGACAGCCAGTGGGGACTTGCCCTGTGACTCTGGGAACTCAAACCGGGGCTCTGTGATGACCTAGAGGGGGTGGGAGGTGGCAGGGGGGTTCAAGTGGGAGGGGACATATGTACACCTGTGGCTGATCCATGCCGATGGATGGCAGAAACCAACGCAATATTGTAAAGCAATTGTCCTTCAACTTAACATCAGTAAATTTAATTTTTAAAAAAGTACTCTGGGAGTCTCCCCGCGTCCTGTTCAGGAGCTATCGTCTGCCAGCAGCTATTGCTACTTGGCATTGTGTTCACCATGAAACTCGCCTCTTTGTGTGATGTGAGATCATCAGTCCCACCAGCAGAGTTAGTGTTGCCGTAACATTTATATTAGGGGACACAGTGGAACCTTTTCCCCATTGCATCCTAAAAGGGAATGGTGGCCACAAAATGGCTATGTTGATTAACTCCTGCCTGACAGCTGGCTGAAAAAAGAAACCAGGCTAGAGATTTGGACCAGGCTAGAGACTTTCACACAGAATGAAGTCAGTCTGAAAGAGAAAAACAGATATCCTATATGAACACGTATATGTGGACTCTGAAAAAAAACTGGTATCGATGATCACATTGCCGAAGCGGAAATAGACATCCAGACGTAGAGAGCAAATGTAGAGAACCAAGGGGATGAACTGGGAGACTGCGCCTGACGTCTATAAACTATTGATACTATGCGTAAAAAACATCGGAGGAGGAAATGGCAACCCACTCCAGTACTCTTGCCTGGAGAATCCATGGACAGAGGAGCCTGGCGGGCTGCAGTCCATGGGGCCGTAAGAGTCAGTGGTTTACGACTAAACCACCACCAACCACCACCATAAAATAGGTTACTCATGAAAATCTAATGTACAGTGCGCAGGGAATCTCTACTCTATGCTCCGTGGTGACCTGACTGGGAAGGAAATCCAAAAAAAGAGGGGATCGCAAAGTTGGTTCACTTTGTGATACAGCAGAAACCATCACTGTAAAGCAGCTATACTCCAAAAAAAATTTTTTTTTATCAAAGTGAAGGAAAGAAATCAGGCTTGTCTCCATAGAAAGCAGGCTTCGGGAGAAGGAAAAACAGACAGGACAAGACAAAATTGAAACCTGCACTCATATTTATAGGTCCCAATCCGTCCTGAATATTCATCAGAAGGACTGATGCTGAAAGGGAAACTCCAATCCTTTGGCCACCTGGTGTGAAGAGCTGACTCATTGGAAAAGACCCTGACGCTGGGAGAGATTGAAGGTGAGAGGAGAAGGGGATGACAGAGGATGAGATGGGTGGATGGCATCACCGACTCAATGGACATGAGTTTGAGTAGGCTCCGGGAGTTGGTGATGGACAGGGAGGCCTGGAGTGCTGCCGTCCATGGGGTCGTAAAGAGTCGGACACGACTGAACGATGGAACTGAACTGACCTTATCTTGAGAAGAGTGACTGCCAGGCAGGTAGGAAAACTTGCCAACAGGAGCACTGGTTGAGCATGCATGCAAGAGAAGACAGGTCCTGGGGACCCCAAACAGGAGATGAGAAACCCTTTTGGAAATTATGGGCAGTCTGAATCAGCAACACCTCCTACTGAGAGTGACTCCCAAGCTCAAAATGAAGACATGAGAACTAGATGACGTTTGCTTCGCCGATTGTCAGCTATGAAATTCTATGGTGGAGATAACCCTCTGCAAGGCCGTTCTCCGTGAAGGGGAAGGCCTCCAGCTGCTTATTGAGCTCTGGTGGGTTACAGGGAAGCTAGGCAAGCATGATTAATTTAATTCTTTCCCTGGTCGCTTTTCACACCGCGGAAATGATTCTAAAAATAGCCTACAGAATTATGTAACTCGCTTTGCTGTGATACTCTTGATTTCTTTCTTTCTTTCCTTTTTTCTTTTCTTTTTTCCCCTCGTTTTAAAAGAACTTCTAGATAGATCCACCATAAGCGGCTGTGGCTGGAAGCGACAGGAAAGATGTTTATCTCCGTGGATCCTTCTTCTTCATTAAGTTCTCGCGTCACACTGCTCCTGGGAACGATGATTTAATCTCTGCAGTCTCGCTAGTGCCTGTTGAAGCAGTGGGTTAAGTTGCAAAATGCATGTTTGGACATCTAGAGCTCTAAATGTTTTCACTTCCTTTCCACAGCCCAGATTCTCCAAGACAGTTAAAAAGAAAAAAGAAAAAAACAAGGGGATGGGATGAGACAGCAAGGTCCTTGCGTTGAGAATGTTTTAGACCAAGCTGGGTTCACAGAAGAAGAAAAACTGCTTGGGGGTAAAGCACCCCCACCACCACCAAAGCTAATGGGGTTTGAGAATTTTGGAGGGACTGCTGTCTTTTCAATTCTACTCTTTAATACCCATTGGTATTAAATCCAGACTTTGGGGGTACTGAATGGCTTGGAAATTAAGACAGAGCTTCCCTCACCACGGTTTGTTTTATTTCAAAAAAGGTTTTCTTTCGTTTCTTTAATGAAAGGAAATGCATCTTATTACAACAAGGCAATCTCAAATTGCCATTCAAATATACTCCGAGGTACACTGTACTGTGGATCTGAGTCATTAATAGAACCAGAATGGCCTGGAAAAAGCAACGAGAAGCCCCCAGGAGTATCTTGAGAGTTACAAACAAGATAATTTACCTTCTCTATTTTTCGGTGATGGGAGGTGGTTGGATCCATCGTGAATTCCTTTTAAACTCTCCATGAAATGCTCTAGTGAAAACAGGGTTTAGTTCATAGACAGCTGATTTATGATTTCTGTGGTTGCTCAGTCTTACTTATCATTGGATTAAATAATTCAATGGAATGTATTCTGTTTGGTGAGAATCAAAAAAATAGGTGGGGATAAAAACATGTGCTATGTTTGAAATCTGTCTTTCCTAACACTTTAGACTCTAAAGTCCCTGAACAGATCTTGCAGAGGGTTTTGTAATAAAAAAAAAAAAATCCCCATCTATATTTAATGTTTGTTTTTAATGTAAATTCATTGAGGGCAGAACTGGACCTTCTTTCACCGATTAAAAAACCAGATTACTGTCATGTTCCTTCTTGAGCAAACTATGAGAGCAATCAAATTACGTTGACCCAGGTACACACAATTCATCCAGAGTTCAGTGTAAGGGGTTAGATGAAAGGGGGGTATGTTGTCCTTACTCCTCAATGGGCAAAACAATCTGTTAGAAGTCTCATCTTCAAGAACATGTATTCCAGCGTGATGTACATGTGAAAAGACACTGGATATCACTGAAAAATCTGGCCACGTTGATTCAGAGCCAAAAGTGACAACATATGCAAAGCCACCTGGTTTCAATTCTTCCTGTAAGTATTGAAAGATGGGGTTTTCGCTATCAAATTCCTATTCATCTTATAACTGGGAGTGGCCCTGGTAACTTAGATTAAGGTAGCACCCTGTCCAGGCCTTTCTTGGTGGCTCAGCTGGCAAAGAATCTGCCTGTGATACAGGAGACCCTGGTTCGATTCCTAGGTGGGGAAGGTCCCCCGGAGAAGGGAAAGGCTACCCACTCCAGTGTTGTTGGACTTCCCTGGTGGCTAAGCTGGTAAAGAACCCACCTGCAATGCGGGAGACCTGGGTTTGATCCCTGGGTTGGGAAGATCCCTGAGAAAAGGGAATGGCTGCCCACTCCAGTATTCTGGCCTGGGGACTTCCATGGACTCTATCCATGGGGTCACAGAGAGTCAGACCCAACTGAGCGACTTTCACACTTTCACTGGCCGGCTCTGGTCTAGTCTTGACCAGTTATGCTGAAGAATTTTGTTCCTGACACACAGTGAAATCAAAGGGAAGTGTTAAGGGTCAGAACATTTGAAACTCTTTCAAAAATCAGGGCCAGTTTTCTATGTGCTTAATCCACAGAGTCTGTTACCACGCTTGGCATCAGTGATGTTCTCAGTATACAGCTGGTCCTTGAACAACACAGGTTTGAACTCTGGGAGTTCAATTACATATTTAAAAAAAATAAATAAATATTCACTTCAGCCGCTCAGTCGTGTCCGACTCTTTGCAACCCCGTGAACCACAGCGCGCCAGGCCTCCCTGTCCATCACCAACTGCCGGAGTTCACCCAAACCCATGTCCATTGAGTCAGTGACGCCATCCAACCATCTCATCTTCTGTCGTCCCCTTCTCCTCCTGCCCTCAATCTTAGCATCACGGTCTTTTCCAGTGAGTCAGCTCTTCGCATCAGGTGGCCAAAGTATTGGAGTTTCAGCTTCAGCATCAGTCCTTCCAATGAACACCCAGGACTGATCTCTTTCAAGATGGACTGGTTGGATCTCCTTATAATCCAAGGGACTCTCAAGAGTCTTCTCCAACACCACAGTTTAAAAGCATCAAATATTGGGTTGCTCATAAAGTCTGTAAGACGTTATGGAAAAACCCAAACAAAGTTTTTGGGCAACCCAATGCTAAAGTTCTAAGTAGTACAAGGTTGCTTGAATTCAAGGATGCAACAGAAAATGCAGAGGTTCAACTATATGTTATATGGAGCGTCTCAACTGTGCAGGTCACTGCCTCTAGCATTGTTCAAGGATCAACCCTATAGTTATCTGATAGGTGGCTGAATGAATGATTCTGGTGAAAGTCACTCAGTCGTGTCCGACTCTTTGCGCCCCCACGGACTATACTGTCCATGGAATTCTCCAGGCCAGAATACTGGAGTGGGTAGCCTTTCCCTTCTCCAGGGGATCTTCCCAACCCAGGGATTGAACCCAGGTCTCCCATATTGCAGGAGGATTGATAAGATGATCGAATGAATGATTCTAACCTATATGCAAAATACTGTGCCCTGTAATTTGAGAAGGAACTTAGTCCTTAAGACCAGAGACAGAAAGAGTTCTCCATCTCTACTGAAACCCCCCCTCATAGCAGAGAGCTCATTGCCTGTGGCCTTTCTGAATGAGCGTAATGAAAATAAGAAAAACAACAGGCTGTATGAATACAGTGCCCCAGATTCATGTTGCTTTCCAGAGAACCATGATGGAGGGTTGGCTACAGTTGATTAATACTGCTCCTGAAACAAAGGGAACCCTCCTACACTGCTGGTGGGAATGAAAATTAGTACAACCATGATGAAGATAATATGGACATTCCTTTAAAAAAAAAACAAACACTAAAAACAGAACCACCATATGACCCAGCAATTTCACTCCTGGGCACATATCTGGAGAAAATCGTAATCCAAAAATGATATATACACACCAGTGTTCAATGAAGCTCAGCATACAGGAGCCAAGACAGGGGGGTCAACCTAAGTGTCCATTGTCAGAGGAACGGATCAAGAAGGGGTGGTCTATACATACAATGGAATATTACACAGCCATAAAAAGGAACGAAATCATGCCACTTACAGCAACGTCAATGGTCCTAGAGATTATTATCCTGGTGAAGTAAGTCAGACAGAGAAAGGCAAATATCACAAGATATCACTCATATGTGGAATCTAATTTTTTAAAAAAAATATACAAATGAACTTATTTAGAAAACAGAAACAGACAAACAGATACTGAAAACTTATGGTTACCAAAGAGGAAATGTGGAGGGAAGGGATAAATCAGGAGTTTACAATGAACATAATCACACCACTATATATAAAATTGACAAGCAATAATAAGGACCTGCTGTATACAGCACAGGGAACTCTACTCAATATTCTGCAATGACCTATATGAGAAAAGAATCTAAAAAGAGTGGAGATATATATATACACACACAGACACAGATGTATATACATATTTATATGTATATGAGTGCATGTATGTATGTGTGTATATGTGTGTGTATATATTTGTATGTTGTATATGTTTATATATGTATATATAACTGACTCACTTTGTTGTACACCAGAAAGAAAATACTGTAAATCCACTATATGCCAATAAAATTTAAATTAAAAAAGAGATCTGTTATACAACATGATGCCTAGAATTAGCAATATTCTACAGCACATTTGCTAAGAGGGCAGATTTCATGTTAAGTGTTCTTACCGAGAGAGTCAGTCCTTAGGTAGGCTGATAAGTCTGGGGTCCCTGAGGAGGATCAAGTTGTCTGGGGCTCTCGAGGAGGATATAGGGGTCTGGAAATCTCGAGGAGGAGGAAAGGACAAACTTTTTTTTTCCTACATTCCTTAGTCACGTAAAACATTTTGTTGTTGTTGTTGTTTTTTCTTTAAGCCCAGAATTGATGATTACACAATGAAACAACTCAGTTTAAACTCTGTACTAAGGATTATATTAGTACAGACATTACTAGCAGAGACATTACTTTGCCAACAAAGGTCCATCTGGTCAAGGCTGTGGTTTTTCCAGCAGTCATGTATGGATGTGAGAGTTGGACTATAAAGAAAGCTGAGTGCCGAAGAATTGATGCTTTTGAACTGTGGTGTTGGAGCAGACTCTTGAGAGTCCCTTGGACTGCAGGGAGATCCAACCAGTCCATCTTAAAGGAAATCAGTCCTGGGTGTTCATTGGAAGGACTGGTGCTGAAGCTGAAACTCCAGTACTTTGGCCACCTGATGAGAAGAACTGACTCATTTGAAAAGACCCTAATGCTGGGAAAGATTGAGGGCAGGAGGAGAAGGGGATGACAGAAGATGAGACGGTTGGATGGCATCACCAACTCGATGGATGTGAGTTTGGGTAAACTCCGGGAATTGGTGATGGACAGGGAGGCCTGGTGTGCTGCAGTCCATGGGGTCGCAAAGAGTCAGACCCAACTGAGTGACTGAACTGAACTGAAATGATCAAGCCTGGTTCTGGTCCTGAAGCTAAATCTTTTTCTTTGGAGATCAGGAATCTAACACTATTCACCGTAAGCTATCATTACCACAATAAATAAAAACACACACGTAAATGTTAAAAATTTGCTGCTCCTTAATACTTGTGGGGAGAAAGGAAGTGAATCGGATCATGTTGCTCAAGCTCCTGGGATGTGGAGAAAAAAATCTGGTGCTTTCCACGGAGCGTCTCCATCGCCTACTCTGGTTAATCAACTCTCTGTGAAGTTTGCCTATCTTGCCCCATCCCAATAAAGAAGCTGAGAGTGAAGAAGCTTAAGCGTGTTGGCAGTTTCAAGTACTTGATAAATGGAAGCACCAGTGTTGTAACCCTTATCTTCCACGCCCAGGTCCAGAGTTGTTCCCTCTTTACTGATATCTGTTGAAAAGACATGAATTAGTTCATGCCACAGTTGTCTTCGTTTGAGAGATTTCTCTGGCATCAGGGAGTGTTTGGCAACAAGTTGACGTGCTTTGCAGAATGCAAAGCCATTTGTTTCCAACGCGTGACTTCTCCCTTCTCTCCTTCTTGAAATCATCCTTCCCACAATCCATTCAAGATGCATGATTACCATCCCCTGTGTTCAGGGTTCATCCTGAAGTGAGTCTAGAGCAGTGAGCAGATGGCTGTGTCTTCTCTGAGAGAGACGGTGGCATAGCCCAAACTTAATGTGCATTCCTGATCTCACAGTTTGTGGGAGTCGGGAGTTCAGGCACACATGGATTCTCCTTGTAGAGGTTGGTGAGGCTTCCACAGAGGAGCTGGACTGGGCTGAGACCTCATCTGAAGGACTGACAAGGGAAGAACACACTCCTAAGCTCAGGTGAGTCACTGCAAGATTTTAAAGACCTCTGTAAGATCTTGTATGAAAAGATTGCTTACTGTTTTAGCATTCAGTTCAGTTCAGTCGCTCAGTCATGTCTGACTCTTTGCGACCCCGTGGACTGCAGCACACCAGGCTTCCCTGTCCATCACCCACTCCTGGAGTCTACTCAAACTCATGTCCATCGAGTTGATGATGCCATCTAACAATCTCATCCTCTGTTGTCCCCATCTCCTCCTGCCCTCAATCTTTCCCAGCAACAGGGTCTTTTCCAATGAGTCTGTTCTTCCCATCAGGTGGCCAAAGGATTGGAGTTTCAGCTTCAGCATCTGTCCTTCCAATGAACATTCAAGACTGGTTTAGAATTGTTTGCTGTGAAAGGGCTTCCCTGGTGACTCAGATAGTAAAGAACCTGCCTGAAATGTGACATACCCCGGTTTGATTCCTGGATCAGGAAGATCCCCTGGAGAATGGAATGGCAACCCACTTCAGTATTCTTGCCTGGAGAATCCCTATGGATGGAGGAGCCTGGTGGGCTAAATAGTCCACGGGGATCACAAAGAGTTGGACATGAGTCAGCGACCAACACTTTCAGTTTCACTTATTGGTCAAAGTGTTAAAATTAATTGTGTCCTGGTAAAATGTTGGAAAATAGATTTTAAGCGGTGACCAAGTGATTATACTTCCCCTCACGCTTTTGTTGTAGGGAAGAGTAGATAAAGATGAAACAGCAAAGGCATATCCAAGAATCAAGTTGCACAATTAAGGGCTGATGTTTTCTCAGTGAAAAAAAGCAGGTCTCAATAAAAAAATAAATAAATAAAAAGTGTAGGTCTCAGCCTCATCCTCCTCTTACAGTTAATTTCTGATAACTCAAGACACACACTGATAATATAATAACACCCTCTGCATTCAGCAGTCACACACACCACCCCCCCCCCCCCCGCCATTGTAGTCTCTCTGATTTTGTTTCCACACTCCACTGAATATATTAAGGGACTCTGGAACTCCAGGGTGGCGTGAGCAACACACAGACCCTTCCCAGACCATGAGTGTGTGAGTGTGTCTGTGCATTCTAGGTTTCTTGGTTCAACCTCTAAGCTCATCAAGAGAAATAGGCAGGGCGTGTTCACCAGTGTAACATGGCTTCCTCCAAACTCCACTTTGGATTCTCTGACTCAAAACTTCGTCAGAGTTCAAGTAGATCAAATATTCACTAGAAGGACTGATATGGAAGCTGAGACTCCAATCCTTTGGCCACCTGATGTGAAGAGCTGACTCACTGGAAAAGACCCTGATGCTGGGAAAGATTGAGGGCGGGAGGAGAAGGGGATGACAGAGGATGAGATGATTGGGTGGCATCACTGACTCAGTGGACGTGATTTTGAGCAAACTCTGGTGGATGGCGAAGGACAGGGAAGCCTGGAGTGCTGCAGTCCATGGGGTCACAAAGAGTTGGACACGACTGAGTGACTTAACAAAAACAACAATAGCAAAGAGCTGTTCAACTCTAGAAAACTGCCTGGTTGGAAAAAACCCTTCAACTTTATCCATCTATTATTTTGGTAGGCCTTCTTTAAAAACTCATAAAAACAGAAGAGTATCTGGGTGGCTGGAAATGGCAGAAAATAACAGATAGCCAAGTAGACAAAATTTTAATCAAGTCTTTTGGTGTTTGGATAGGAAAACAAATTGTAAATCATTTAAAGGTTTATTTCTAAAAACACTTAGATGTAAACGGCTCTCTTTGGAGACCATTCATATTTAATTTTCATGTTTTATAAAACAGAAGCATGTTGTCATTAGTGATAGAAACATGGATGAAAACAGTTTTCGTGTGGAGAAATTCAAATTCATTTGGCTTGGTGATGGTGCAATGCCAACTTATAAACCCCTAGTTCTAGGCACAAAGAGGGAATACGGACTTTTCTTAGAGGGGATTTTTTTGGACATAGCTGAAAACTGGAAATTTTTATAGGCCTTAGGTGAATTCCTACAGAGCAGGTATTATAATGCTTAGAGTAGCCAGATTTGACTCTTTACCTTAAGTAGTAATATGAAAACAGTGTTCACCAATTAGACTGCCCTTCCCAAGTTAAATGCACGCACCTAACATACCTATGCTGAAAAAGACTGCAAATATATATTAATATGTAAAGAGTAGGGCACAACTGAACTACTAACACACATCATCTTTGGGTTTCCTGGTGGCTCAGAAGGTTAAGAATCCACCTGCAATTAGGAAGACCTGGGTTTAATCCCTGGGTCAGGAAGATCCCCTGGAGGAGGGCATGGCAACCCATTCCAGTGTTCTTGCCCGGAGAAGCCCATGGATGGAGGAGCCTGGAGGGCTACAGTCCATAGGGTCCAGCAAGTTGGACACAATTGAGTGACTAACACACACACATATATTAACATGCAAATATCTGTGCATGGCAGAAGCTGGTTAGATGCTGTGTCTACTGGTCTTCACTGGAACACAGCAAGGCCTTGTATTCAAGAGATGCAGAGAGCTTTGCTTGTAACGTTGTTCAGCATCTTTGTTCATGGGCTGCAGCATCAGTATTGTGCAGGATATTGCTAATAAACAAGGCTCTCTAAGTACCTCATTAAAGTGGAATCGTACAGTGTATGTCCTTTTGTGATGGACGTAGCGTAACACCCCCCAAGCTTCAAGCACATTGTAGCACCTGTCAGAATCTCCCTCCTTTTTTAAGACTGATTTATAGTCCACTGTGGGCTTCCCACATGGCTCACGGGTAAAGAAGCTGTCTGCCCACGCAGGAGACCGGGGGTTTGATCCTTGGGTCGGGAAGATCCGCTGGAGGAGGAAATGGCAACCCACTCCAGTATTCTTGCTTGGAGAAACCCACGGACAAAAGAGCCTGGTCCATGAGGTTGCAAAGAGTCAGGCATGACTTAGGGACTAAAAACAACCGTTGTCTTTGTAAACCAAATTTAATTCTCCATTCGTCTGTCAATACACACTTGGGTTGCTTCCACCTTCCGGCAACGGTAAATAATGCTGCTATAAACACGGATATACAAATATTCTGCTTGACATTCTTTTAAGGGTATACTCACAAATGGAATTCCTGAATCACATAAAATTTTTACCAACTCCCCACCCCCCCCCCCCAAAAAAAAAAGCAGAATCTCAAGCTCATATGAGACTTGCTCCAAGTTTCCATTGCAACAAAATCCTTGCCGTGACTCCCGTGCACGTGATCATACAAGAAGCTGCGTGCAGAGAAAAATGGCAGACACATTTGCATCCAGGGAGAGTCAGCGTTGGGTGGGTCGAGTCCCTGAGCGGTGGAGATCTTTGATACAACAACTGGTGTTAATCACACTCACCGATACTCCATGGAAGTCATACCGTCACGTGACCCATCAGTTCTATACTGGTGTTGGGACAAAGACACTAGGGTTTGGGGTGCTTTATTAGTGAAGATTCAAAGCAGAGTTTGGGAGCTCAGAGTCTTAGCCACAGGACCACCAGGGAAGACCCCAGCCATTACATAAATGACTTTTGATTCAAATTAATCAGTATGCCAGGTTATATGAGTGTGGGTCCAAAAGCACACATTTACACACACACTGAATCCTTTTTCCCTTTAGCTGACCTGGCGCTTTGTCTGCATGCATTTTTACGATCCTTACCCACCTCGATGCTGGGAAAGACTGAGGGCAGGAGGAGAAGGGGGTGACAGAGGATGAGATGGTTGGATGGCATCACCGACGCAACGGACGTGAGTTTTCAGTAAACTCCAGGAGCTGGTGGGGGACAGGGAAGCCTGGCGCATTGCAGTCCGTGGGGTCGCAAAGAGTCGGACACGACTGAGTGGCTGACAGCAACAGCAACACACGCCTTCCCCAAGAGAACCGAAGAGAAAACCTCGACTCTTTTGAAAGTTCTGCAACATGGCATTCATGTCTGTGAGATTTATAAAGGATGGAGTGTTCATTGCCATGAAGGGAGGCATCCTTTCTGAAGGTCATATGAGGGTTCATCCATGAAGTCTCAGATCACTTCAGCGAGACGCAGTTTCACCTTTCCTAAATTTTTAGGGAGCAGGCAGGAAGCCACATATTCTAAGTGAGCAGTGTCCATCACTTTTGATCTGGGGAACAACCCGACCTCCTTAAAAATAACGAAGGACCTCAGTTCAGTTCAGTCCAGTCACTCAGTCGTGTCTGACCCTTCGCAACCCCATGAACTGCAGCAAATCAGGCTTCCCTGTCCATCAGTATCTCCCAGAGCTTGCTCAAATTCACGTCAATTGATTCAGTGATGCCATCCAACTATCTCATCCTCTGTCGTCCCCTTCTCCTCCTGCCTTCAATCTTTCCCAGCATCAGGGTCTTTTCCAATGAGTCAGCTCTTTGCATCAGGTGGCCAAAGGATTGGAGTTTCAGCTTCAGCATCAGTCGTTCCAATGAATCAGCCCTTCCAATAAATATTCAGGACTGATTTCCTTTAGGATTCACTGGTTTGATCTCCTTGCAGTCCAAGGGACTCTCAGGAATCCTCTCCAACACCACAGTTCTAAAACATCAATTCTTGGGCACTCAGCTTTCTTGATGGTCCAACTCTCACATCCATTTTTAAAACAATTATTTATTTGGCCGTATTAGGTCTTTTCAGAGAAGGAAATGGCAGCCCACTCCAGTGTTCTTGCCTGGAGAATCCCAGGGACAGAGGAGCCTGGTGGGCTGCCGTCTATGGGGTCGCACAGAGTCGGACACAACTGAAGCGACTTAGCAGCAGCATTAGGTCTTTTGTGGTCTTTCGTTGCTGCTGGGCTCCTCTCTAGTTACCGCATACAGGTTTAGTTGCCATGTGACAGGTGGGATCTTAGTTCCCTGAGCAGGGATCGAACCTGTGCCCCCTGCAGTGGAAACTCGGATGTCCAACAAGTGGATCACCAGGGATGTCCCTCAGAGCACATTTTTCACGTCCATTATATCTATCCATACTTCTGAAAGTAGAAATGAAATGAAATGAGAACCCAGACACTCTTAAAAGGATTGACTCGTTCATCTTTTTTATACTGTAGCCCACCAGGCTCCTCTGTCCATGGGATTCTCCCGGCAAGAACACTGGAGTGCATTACCGTGCCTTCCTCCATGGATCTTCCCGACCCAGGGATCGAACCTGGGTCTCCTGCACTGTGGGCAGATTCCTTACTGATTGAGCCACCAGGGAAGTCCAGAAACATATATAATAAAGCTTTTGTGTGCTAATTAAAACCATTTTTTTTTTCCATTAAAAAGGACCCTACTTTTAAAAATCATGATTAGGGACCTACTGCTTCATGTTTGCGCAAATCTCCCAAGTGAGCTTGAAAGAAGACAGCTGAAGCTCTTGTCTGCTTTTGCATTCAATCTGTTATAATACCACGTGGCCTGCAGCCACTGGGATACTTTCCCATAAACTCATGAGGGAATGAGAGCGGAAGGCAAGGCGATCGTGTCTGAGAATGAGTATGTGAAGGGTTTTGTCCCCGGGACTCCCTGCAAGTGTCACGCAGAAGGTCAGGGTTTCCTGACCATGTATGGATACACGTGTGCTTGAACTGGTAGGATGGTGGTAACTTGTAGAACCCCCTCGGTCAGCTCCATCATTCTCAGGGATCAGGGCAAAAAAAAAAAGGGAAATGTAGAGGTTGTTCATCAAACATCGTCATCCATTTCAAGATGGCCACAGCAGAACGTGAACCCAAGTGGGGAGCCTTCTAAGAATACGCGTGCCAAGTCACTTTCATCGTGTCTGACTCTTTGCGACCCCATGGACTGTAGCCCTCCAGGCTCCTCTGTCCATGGGATTCTCCAGGCGAGAATACTGGAGTGGGTTGCCATTTCCTTCTCCAGGGGATCTTCCCAACCCAGGGATCAAACCCATGTCTCTTAGGTCTCCCGCATTGGCAGGTAGGTTTTTTTTTTTACCATAAGCGCCACTGAGTAACAAATGAAGCTGGACCAGGTACAGATGGAAATAAATTGTATTTTCCTCTGTAACTTGGGGGTTGGTTGGAGCTGGGTTTGAGATAACTTCAGGGCACTCAACAGGACTCAAATCCATCTGGTGGTGGAGACTATTCTGTGCTTAGGGAGCGATCAAAGAGACTGAGTTGATTTCTCGTCGTTTCTGGTCTATCTTCAGCTTTTGACTTCCCTACCCTCTTTTCCCTTTGAGGGTATATCTTTGCCGTCATTCAGTTGCTAAGTTGTGACCGACTCTTTACAACCCCATAAACTGCAGCACGCCAGGCTTCCCTGTCCTTTACTATCTTCCAGAGTTTGCTCAAATTCTCGTCCGTTGAGTCGGTGATGCCATTCAACCATCTCATCCTCTGTCGCCCCCTTCTCCTCCTGCCCTCAGCCTTTCCCACCATCAGGGTCTTTTCCAGTAAGTTGGTTCTTTGCATCAGGTGGCCAAAGTCCTGGAGAGCTCTGCAGTAATTAAATGAATGACAAGCATACAGCACATTATTCAATAACGAGTATTATAGTTATTTTCTGGAATTCATGAATCTAATCAACATATGCTTTCCAGAATCATCCAGTGGTTTCAAGGGGCGGGGGAGAAAGAGGAGAGAAAAGGGTTAGATGTGAAGCGAAGCCAGGATTCGTTTCCATCCCCTGCCGTGTGATGTCTTAAACAGCGGCAGAATGATGCGGGGTTGCATGCTAGCAATTAACTAAATGTCTATTATTAAAATGGTCGCTGATTTTCCTCCATTGATTTTTTTAGCCTCGGGGAATGCCAAGCTCACGGCCCTGTCTGCATCTCCTGTGTGAAGGACTTGGGATGAGGGGTGCTGTTTTAACGCTCTGAACACTGTTGAAGGGACCAGGGGAGGCAGTCACCCAAGAGGAAAGGAGAGTTTGGATACCTTGGATGTGGGCTTCCCTGGTGGATCAGGGGGTCAAAGAACATGCCTGGTGATGCAGGAGATACACCGAGGCCTGGGTTCAATCCCTCGGTGGAGAAGATGCCCTGGAGAAGGGCATGGCACCCCGCTCCAGTATTCCTGCCTGGGGAATCCCATGGACAGAGGAGCCTAGCGGGCTGCAGTCCACGGGGGCTTGCAAAGAGTCAGACACGACGGAGCACACCTACCTCAGATGTGGGATGGTGTGCAGGGGTGGACCTGGCCAGAAATAATGCCCTTTTCAGAAATCTCAACTGGACAGCTGTTTGCAAATGAGATCTGCAGGGATGGCAGCTGGGTCTGCAAGAATGT
This sequence comes from Cervus elaphus, assembly GCF_910594005.1. Classification (NCBI taxonomy): domain Eukaryota; kingdom Metazoa; phylum Chordata; class Mammalia; order Artiodactyla; family Cervidae; genus Cervus; species Cervus elaphus. The sequence goes on along the minus strand of NC_057848.1, from coordinate 175,448,125 downwards.
CCAAGGAGCAGGAAAGGGTTGATGGCATGCAGGACGGTGAGAAAGGCCAGGTGTAGCAGTTGGCAGGAAGACCACAGGCAGGAAAGGACCAGCGATGAGACAAAAGGGCAGGATCCGGCAGCGTCAGAAGGAATGAAGAAGTGGGCATGGGTGCATCGTGTTAGATCCGTGACATCCTGACACCCCTGGGTCCAACTGCCCTTCTAGGCGTGGACACCTTGAAAGTAACATGATCTTCATTTTTATTTCATTATTTCTTTGATGCAGACCATTTTAAAGTCTTTACTGACCTTGATACAATACCCTCCCTGTTTTGTCTTTTGTCTTGCTCTTGGGCCGCGAGACACGTGGGAGCTTCGCTCGCCAACCAGGGATCGAACCTGCAACCCCCTCATTGGAAGACTAAGTCTTAACCACTGGACCACCAGGGAAGTCCTCAGTTCAGTTCAGTTCAGTCGCTCAGTCGTGTCCGACTCTTTGTGACCCCATGAACGCCAGCACGCCAGGCCTCCCTGTCCGTCACCTCTCCTGCAGTTTACTCAAACTCATGTCCATGGAGTTGGTGATGCCATCCAACCCGCTCATCCTCTGTCGTCCCCTTCTCCTCCCGCCCTCAATCTTTCCCAGCATCAGGGTCTTTTCTAATGAGTCAGCTCTTCACATCAGGTGGCCAAAGTATTGGAGTTTCAGCTTCAGCATCAGTCCTTCCAATGAAACCCAGGACTGATTTCCTTTAGGATGGGCTGGTTGGATCTCCTTGCAGTCCAAGGGACTCTCAAAGAGTCTTCTTCAGCACCACAGTTCAAAAGCATCAATAGGGATCTTTCTTTTGCAGGCCATATGAGCATCTATGAACCGCTGATAAATAAAGCATAAGTAAATCAAATATTAAAGTTCTGTTTTCCTGTATTAAATGAATACAGGTCAAATGTGGAAAACTTTACATTTCAGATAACTAAGGTGGTGTGGGGGAAAGCATCATGGTAAGTCTCCGTGAATCATACAACTGCTACGTCATGTCTATTTTTCATCCCACCGTATTTGCAAGCCCATATGGATATACTGTCATATTTATAATTGAATGTAATACTTACTATAGTATTTACATTTTCTGACTTTGTATATGCTTTTTATTTTTCGTATATATAACCCTTGAGTTGATGTGATTTATTTCAATGTGAACCAACAGGCAGCATTTAAATTACTGACCTTCTTTTTCACCTTCACTTTGTTTTACTTTCACAGATGAACTGAAAATACAAGTGACCCTTCACAACCATTTTCCTTCAAGACTCTGTAATATTTTTAAATTATCTTATGGCATTTGTTGAGGGGAAAAAAAATAAACCTTGAGGATAATCTGTTTTTTTCTTTCCAATTTTTTAGGTTATGTGTGTTTCCTGCTCAAATGCATACAGACAATTCTTGCCTTTTCCATGAAATTCTTGGTAAGCCTTCTTAAGTCACTAAACTCAATTATTTTGTCCACTTAAATGGCTGACTCATGTGAATGTATGGCCAAAACTACCACAGTATTGTAAAGCAATTAGCCTCCAATTAAAATAATTAAAACATTAAAAAAAATTATTTTGTCAACTTAGGAAAATGTCTTCTATGGCGCATTCAATATTTTCCCATCTTCCTTTGGTCTTTATTTTCCTAAGTGTCAACTGTATTATTTGGAGTTTAAAGTGACGGTTCTGGAGGGCTCTTTAGCCTAAAGAAATCTACTAAATTCCTTTCATGTCACTAAAAAAAAAATTGATCCCATTTCTTTGTTTTCACATGAACTGTCTCCAAGTGTCTTCCACATCTCTGAGTTGATTTCTCCAACTTTCGCTGTCTCTTTTCACCTACTCCAAAGCAGATCTTCATGTTGGTGGAGCATTTCTGAATTTTGCAAAATCTCTACCTCCTTGTGCTATTCAATCATCCCAGTCTACCCCTTCTTTGCCTGTTGCTATTTTGATGCCTCGTAAGCAAATCCAATTCTGTATTTAACACCTCAGAGCAATCATTCAACAACAGTCTCTCTCTTTTTCTGGCTCCAGTCTACTCCAGAAGAACGCTTGCCCACATTCCTCTGCAGATTGCAACCTTTGCTTAACACGGCAGAGTTTTATCCTAACCCTCGTGTAACCCTCTGACCCCCCAACTGTCGACTCCTTCACCCGTTGATCTCTCCAGGTTCACCTTCTGGAGTCCTCCCGTCACACTTTAGGTGTTTTAACTACTTATACTTAGAAAACACATCTGTCATTTATGAGACCATCTTCCCCCACAACAGGAAGACCTCAGAAAAAGTGGCAGGATCTTCCTCACTTGTACTTACCTCCTTCATATCCAGCCAACTCTTTTATCAGTTGCTCAACAAACTTTGTTAAACCCACAAATGAAGGAATATGTGACCGAGGGCAGAACCCGCACTGACATTAAGTTACCGTTCGCTAGTCAAGAGTTCTGAGCCCTACAACCAACAGAGGCTTTCCTGGTGTCTCAGCAGTAACGAATCCGCCTGCAATGCAAGAGATGCTCTGGAGATGTGGGTTTGAGCCCTGGGTCAGGAAGATCCCCTGGGAGAAGGAAATGGCAACCCACTCCAGGATTCTTGCCTGGAGAATCCCACGGACAGAGGAGCCTGGTGGGCTTCAGTCCATGGGGGTTGCAAAGAGTTGGACGCGACTGAACAGATGACATACACAACCAATAAGGAGGGTAATTCAAGTGGGACCGCCGAACTAGGAAGCAGTGAAACTAGTACATAATCTCAGGGCCTCTCAGAGGCTTTTCTAAATGCATCACAGTCATAGTTCCTTGGTAATGATTATGGACTTTCTTGGTGGCTCAGACGATAAAGTGTCTGCCTATAACGTGGGAGACCCAGGTTCAATCCCTGGGTTGGGAAGATCTCCTGGAGGAGGAAATGGCAACCCACTCCAGTATTCTTGCCTGGAGAATCACATGGATGGAGGAGCCTGGTAGGTTACAGTCCATGGGGTTGCAAAGAGTTGGACACGACTGAGCGAATTCACTTACTTACTTAATAATGATTATGGGGCTTCCACAGTGGGTCACTGGTCAAGAATCCAGCTGCCACTGCAGGAGACTGAATGTGGGCTCCATCCCTGGTCTGGGGAGAGACCATGTGCCTTGGAGCAGCTGAGCCCACACATTGCAAATACTGGGCCTCAGCTCTCGAGCCCATGAGAGGCAACTACTGAGCCCCCGGGCCACAACTACCGAAGCCTGTGTGCCCTGGGGCCCATGCTCCATGATGAAGAGCAGCCCTTGCTGGGGACAGCTGGAGAAAGCCCGCGCACAGCAGTGAAGACCCAGGGCAACCGAAAGTAAAGAAATGACTCTTAATGAGGAAAAGAGGGCAGCGGGAAGTAATGAGCTGAAAAGAGAATAATGATTATGGATGGAAACAATCCAAGTGTCCACTGATGGATGAATAAAGGAAATGCATATATATATATATATATATATATATATATATATATATAGTGCATGATGCGTGTGTGTGTGTGTGTGTGTGTGTGTGTGTGAACTCAGTCCAGAAAATAATGAGTCAAAAAAAGAATGATGATTATGGATGGAAACAATCCAAGTGTCCACTGATGGATGAATAAAGGAAATGCATATATATAGATATATATAGTGCATGATGCGTGTGTGTGTGTGTGTGTGTGAACTGAGTCCAGAAAATAATGAGTCAAAAAAAGAATGATGATTATGGATGGAAACAATCCAAGTGTCCACTGATGGATGAATAAAGGAAATGCATATATATAGATATATATAGTGCATGTGTGTGTGTGTGTGCGCTCGGTCCAGAAAACAATGAGTAGAAAAAAGAATAATGATTATGGATGGAAAACCCAAGTGTCCACTGATGGATGAATAAAGGAAATGCATATATATAGAGAGATATATATAGTGCATGTGTGTGTGTGTGTATATTCAGTCCAGAAAACAGTGAGCAGAAAAAAGAATAATGATTATGGATGGAAAACCCAAGTGTCCACTGATGGATGAATCAAGGAAATGCATATATATATATATATATATATAGTGCATATGTGTGTGTCTCTGTGTGTGTGTGTGTGTGCTCAGTCCAGAAAACAATGAGTAGAAAAAAGAATAATGATTATGGATGGAAAACCCAAGTGTCCGTTGACAGATGAATGGATATTCTTTAAACACACATGCATATATTTATATGTATATATATATAGTGTATATGTGTGTACTCAGTCATGTACAACTCTTTGTGACCCCACGGACTATAGCCCTTCAAGCTCCTCTGTCCATGGGATTCTCCAGGCAAGAATACTGGAGTGGGTTGCCATGACCTCCTCCAGGGGATCTTCCCAACCCAGGGATCGAACCCGGGTCTCCTGCCTTTCCTGCCTTGCAGGCAGATTGTTTTTACTTCTGAGTTACCAGGGAGGCCACACACACACACACACACACACACATACACACACACACACACACACACATATAGCACATAACATACACACACAGGAATATCATTCATGACAAAGAAGAACCACTTCCATTTGAGACTATATTGATGGATGTTCAGGGCAATATGCCAAGTGAAATTAGGTTGGATGGACAAAGACGTCTACAGTGGATGAAGGGGGCTAAAAGGACACACTTTTGGTCATAAAATAAGCCAGTCCTGCTGAGAGAAAATATGCACAAGTGATGGGACCAACAAGGGCTTCATTTCCAAATATATACAAACATCTTATACAACCCAACAATGGCAGCAACAACAGAAACAACGCAATTGAAAAAAGGGCAGAAGAAGACAGGGACAGATGGTCAACGGGCACACGCTAATATGCTCAGACCTTGCAAATTATTAGAGAAAGGCAAACCAAAACTACAATGAGGTGTTAACTCACAGTGGTGAAAACGGCCGTCGTCGAAAAGACTAGAAATGACAAATGCTAGAGAAGGTGTGGAGAAAAGGGAGCCCTCCTCCACTGTGGGTGGGAAAGAAATGGGTGCAGCCACCGTGGAGAAGAGCATGGAGAGTCCTTAAAAAACTAAGAAAGAGAGCTACCGTATGATCCAGCAGGGGCTTCCCGGGTGGTACAAAGGTAAAGAACCCGCCTGCCAATGCAGGAGACACAGGAGACGTGGGTTTGATCCCTGGGTGGGGAAGATCCCCTGGAAGAGGGCATGGCAACCCACTCCAATATCCTTGCCTGGAAAATTCCATGGACAGAGGAGCCTGGCGGGCTACAGTCCATGGGGTTGCAAAGAGTCGGACACAACTGAAGCCTCTGAGTGTGCAAACACATGATTCAGCAAGCCCACTCCTGAACAAATATCCTGAAAAAAATTATAGTTCACAAAGATACATTACCCCTATGTTCACAGCTCTGCTATGCGCAACAGCCAGGATACCGAGATAGGGAAGCAATCTAAATGTCCATCCCCAGAGACATGAATAAAGACATGTGGTATCTATAAATATGGTATACATATACAATGGAATACTGCTCACCCATAAAAAAGGAATGAAATGTCATTTGTAGCAACATAAATGGACCTAGAGGTGATCGCCCTAAGTGAACTAAGTCAGACAAAGACAAACAGCATATGATATCATTTATACGTAGAGTGTAAAATACAACACAAATGAACTTATCTGTGACCTAGACCACACCCAGTCATTGTTTTATGACTGGCAAAGAGTGGTTGATTTCCGTAGGCGGTTGTGTTTCAGCCAAAGGAAAAAATATACAGAAGATCTTTGCAAGATTCACTTTCGCCCATGACATCCCTAACATAACGCATGGCATCAGATCTTAAATTCCTCAGGCATAAAGTATCGTATGCTGGGGATCTGTAGAATTCTAACCACGTCTCAAATGTAACACAGCGAACTCACCTACAAAACAGAAAACAGGCTGTGTATCAGACATAGAGAATTGACTTGTGTTGGCCAAGGGGATGAGAGTCAGGAGATGGAATAATGGGGGATTTGGGGTCAGGAAATGCAAACAATTATACACAATATGGATAAACAATAAGGTCCTACTGTACAGTTCATGGAACCATATTCAGTCTGTGGTAAATCACAATGGAAAAGAATATTAAAAATTATATTTATTGTAACTATATATATATATGAGTCACTTTGCTGTAGAACAGATTTAAAACAACATTGTAAATCCAGTGTCCTTCAACTAAACAAAATTTAAAACACTACATAAATAAAAAAAAAAAACTAGTCCTGGCGATGAACTATATAGAGCATGGAGGGAACCGTGAACAAGATAATTCTGTATCTGAAAGTTGCTAAGACAGGAAGATCATAAAACTTGCCATCACAAGAAAAAGAAAATCTCTGTGTGAGGTGATGGATGCTCACTAGACCTCTTGTGGTGACAATGTCAGAATATATGTACTTTGTCGCTCAGTCGTGTCCAACTCTTTGCGACCCCAAGGACTGTAGCCCACGAGGATCCTCCATCCATGGGGATTCTCCAGGCGAGAATACTGGAGTGGGTTGCCATGCCCTCCTCCAGGGGATCTTCCCAACCTGGGGATCGAGCCCAGGTCTCTGACATTGCAGGCAGATTCTCTACCGTCTGAGCCACCAGGGAAGTCTGTCACAATATATACACATATCAGATCATCATGGGAACTTCCGTGGTGGGCTAGTGGCAAAGAGTTTGCACTCACAATGCAGGGGGCCTGGGTTCGATCCTTGGTCTGGGAATTAGTTTCCACATGCCACAACTAAAAGTTTGCATGCCACAGCTAAGATCTGGTGGATAGAAATTTGTTGTTGCTCAGTCGCTAAGTTGTGTCTGACTCTTTGTGACCCCACGGACTGCAGCACGCCAGGCCTCCCTGTCCATCACCATCTCCCAGAGCTTGCTCAAACTCATGTCCACTGAGTCGATGATGCCATCCACTCATCTCATCCTCCGTCATCCCCTTCTCCTCCTGCCCTCAATTTTTCACAGCATCAGCGTAAATACAAAAAAGAAATCCTTAAAAAAAATTATGTTGTAGACCTGATATGTTTACAATATGGTGATTATTCCTTGAATTGAAAAAAAAAAAAAAAACAAAGACAATATGTTGACTATACTTTGAGCTGAAATGAAAGAAGAAATTCACCCTTTAACATTTTAATCCTGAACATCTGGCTTCCAGAATTGTGAGAAAATGAGTATCTGTTATTTAAGCTGAAAAAGAAAACAAGAGCAAGGTCCCTTCCATCTAAAGATTTGGTCCATCTTGCTTTACCATCCATGTCCCTCAAGACCAGCTCTCTTTTCACAGATGCATCGTCCCTCATGAGACACCTTCCCGCTTATCCTAAGGGAATGTTCCTTAAAGGTGTCTACACCTTTAAGCATGCCACCAATACAGTTTAAGCTCTCCAAAGGCAGAGAAAGCAAGTCGTGATCCTCATTCTGTTTACACACGGCCGAGAGCGTTATCTCAGTGCATTCCAAGCAAGAATGATTCAACGTTTCTCTTGCAGCCATTAATTATTGAAGAACATCCCCTCCGAGGGAGGGAAGATCTTCAGTGAGGTAAGAGCTATAAAAGCCTGATGTCTGCAGAGAGGGTATCAACGCGGAGCCTCATCACGGGGCAAGAAGGTCCGGTTTCAAATCCAATTAGCATCAAGAAAGTACCTGATGTGGCTTCTAAGAATAGGATCAAAGCACATCAGCGTTTCTGAACCGAGTTGCAGGGGGTGCGGGGAAAGAAAACACTTGTACTTGCTAAGCCCGTTGGGGGTGAATGGGAAGCTTCTCAAACAAGGGCCGTTTCAACCTTGAGAAATGACCTCTAGGGCTTCCCTGGAGGCTCAGGGAAAGAATCCACCTGCCAACGCAGGAGACAGGAGTTGGGTCCCTGGGCCGGGAAGATCCCACATGCCTTGGAGCAGCTCAACCTGTGGGCCACAACTATTAAGCCCGTGTTGTAGAGTCCAGGAGTCACGGCCACTGAAGCCCGCGAACCCTGGAACTTGCGCTCTACAACCAGAGAAATCATCTCAGTAAGAAGCCGGTATTCCACAATGAAAGCAGCACCACCCCCTACCCCCAACCACCCCCAACCCCCAAACCCCCAGCCCTCAGCTCGCTGCAGCTAGAGACAAGCCCGTACACCAGTGAGGACCCAGCACAGCCAGAGAATAAAAAGAAAGAAAATGATGAACAAGGTAATAACTTGTAAGGGCTTCCCTCATAGCTCAGTCGGTAACGAATCTGCCTGCAATGCAGCAGGGCTGGGTTCGATCCCTGGGTGGGGAAGATGCCCTGGAGAAAGGAATGGCCACCCACTCCAGTATCCTTGCCTTGGAGAATCCCATGGACAGAGATGCCTGGTGTGCGTTCATGGGATCGCCAAGAGTGGGGCACGACTTAGCGACTAAAGCAGCAATCATTTGTAAAGAAGACATGCCTGGTTCCATTTTTGGAAAGAAGGAAACTGAACAATGGGAGAGGTCACCCAGTTGCTTGAGTCCCCTTGCTCTGAGTTACTGGGTGCTGTTTGAATTAGTAAAGTTGGGAGCCCAGACTTTGCACCTCCATGAAAAGTGGGGGTTGCACTTTTTAAAGGAGCTTTCCTTGATTCTGACCACGGTGCGTGCCTTACTGTCTCTCCCTGCTGGAGTTACCGCATCCTTCCAGGCTGTGACTGGTCTGAGAGCAATTACCTTCTGAATGCAAATAAAATCCCACTTTCCCTGGCTCCCTTCATTATGGAGGAGAACATTCCTTCCAGAGGTTGGTTCTTCTGAGTGGAGTGGTACCCACATCACTTCCAACACCCCATGTCTCTCTAAGAATTATCCTGTACTGACTTACAAGTATTCATCTCAGCCCCTGCAGTTTGAGCGAAATTCACCTGGAATGAATGAGCCTCTTTCCAGTGAAAAACTATGATGCCAGAAAGAACAAGAACAGGAACGTTGGTCCCTTTAATACTCCTTAAATGTTGCACTCTAGTCCCATCTTTATCATGACTAAACAGGTTCTGTTCAGTCTGGGCTTCCCTCGTAGCTCTGTCCGTAAGACTGCCTGCAATGCAGGAGACCCGGGCTCGATTCCTGGGTCAGGACAATCCCCCGAGGAAGGAAATGACAACCCACTCCAGTATTCTCACCTGGAGAATCCCCATGGACAGGGGAGCCTGGTGGGGCTACAGTCCATGGGGTCACAAGAATCGGACATGACTTAGCATGACTTAGCATGGAGAATGTGCATTGCAAGGTGGAAATGGTTTTCTCCGTGAACTGGGTACTCATAAGCAATTCCAGAAACAAGACTTTCAGGGACTGCAGTCTTATGTTGGCAGCTGAATCAAGAACAACGCAGCACCTGTAGTCAACTGATGTGTCAACACGGCTGTGGATGTAAAACTCATGTAGTTGTACAGGTGATGCCCAGGGGTCTCCATCTCACACGGCAGAAATGCTGTCTGCTTTCCGCTTAGGGTTTAGCTTGGTGACCTCTGCCTTTGCCCTGATTCTTGATCCCTTCTCAGTTCATAGTGACTGTTTGATCAGACCAGTCCATCCTAAAGGAAATCAGTCCCGAGTATTCACCGCAAAGACTGATGCTGAAGCTGAAACTCCAATACTTTGGCCAGCTGATGGGAAGAGCTGACTCATTGCAAAAGACCTTGATGCTGGGAAAGATTGAAGGCGGGAGGAGAAGGGGGCGACGGAGGAAGAGATGGTTGGATGGCATCACCGACTCGATGGACATGACTTTGAGCAAACTCTGGGAGTTGGTGATGGGCAGGGAAGCCTAGCGTGCTGCAGTCCACGGGGTCACAAAGAGTCGGACACGACTGAGCAACTGAACTGAACTGATCCGACCCTTCTCATCCCTTAGGGGCTTCCCTGGTAGCTCAGAATGTAAAGAATCTGCCTGCAGTGCAGGAGACCTGGGTTGGATCCCTGGGTTGGGAAGATCCCCTGGAGAAGGGGATGGCTATGCACTCCAGTATCCTTGCCTGGAGAATTTAGTGGACAGGGGAGCCTGTTGGGATACAGTCCATGGGGTCACAGAGTCGGACAGGACTGAGTGACTAACACTTTACTTTCTTATCCCTTACTGTTTCAGAGTTGACTTATTGACAGGCAAAGTCTGGTGACATCAATCTCTCTCTCTCTCTCTCTCTCTCTATATATATATATATATATACACACACACAGACACACACACACACACATATATATGGACTTTGGTGGTCTAGTGGCTAAAACTCTGCACTTCCAATGCAGGGGCCCAGGTTCAATCCCCTGGTCAGAGAAGTGGATCTCACATGCTACAACTACACACCACAACTAAAGATCCTATGTGCTACAAGTAAGCCTGGGTATAGTCAAATTAAATATATATATATGTCTCCATGAAAATTCTTTCCTTAACAGAAGTTCTGTGCTGCAAAATACTTACTAATAATTAGTGCTCTTAGCTTTGAATCAGTAATCTATAAATAATGAGCTGAAGACCTCACCACTTAGTTCTTTGCTGACCTGCGGACAAAACGCTTTGGCTCGATACGACCCCTAGAATGTGAGGAAGAGGAGATATTTACCAAGAGACAGCAAAGGGCGTAGAACACAGAAAATGCGAGCGCGTCGCCCCATGACTTCTCTCCTTGGTTCGGTGCAGCTCCCAGCACAGTCATTTAGTAAATAGTCACTGTCTTGCCTTACATTTTTTTATTTTTTCTTTTTATAACACAGGCATTTGACACCATCGAGAGAATGATGCTTTCCGAAACACAGTCACTGGAAGTTGCATGGGTGAGTAAATAGACAAGGTCATCTGAGTTATCTTTCCTATCACTCAGCTCGGAGATTCGTTCCAATAAAAAGGGGGCCTACGCTCCCAGAGGTCTGGCCCGTGCCAGGAATCTAGACTTTTGAAAGCACTATTTTTAATGAGTTCTTGAGTTTGTGCAAAATGCCTTTGCTCATACGGGTTTGGTTGATGAGCATTTATTAAGTTTCTGGTCAAAGGCGGTTGAGCAAAACACACGTTTCCTGGACCCTCCTTCCTTAAAATTTGCCATAAAGACTTGAAATGATGAAAAGCTGGACGGAAGAAGTAACCTCTAGCTTTCATATAAGAAGCTTTCCACAGACCCTCGTCTGCAGACTGAACGTGAAACCTGGATTTACCAAGAAATGACAGATCCCCTTGTCCTGGGAGAAGGAAGCCTAGAAACGCTAAGGAAATTCTCCAGGGTCGTAAGGCTGGCAAGAGGGGGTCATCATGGAGCTTGACGCCAGCAAGTAGGTGGGGAGAAAGGAGTGGAAAATAAACCACTGAAGACATGGAAGCCGCAAAGCAGACTCACGCCAGCAGACACGGTCAAGATTCTTTCCCACGCAGAGAGAACCAGCAACACTCATTTTTGTCATTTCTTTCTGCAGCTTCCCCAGTTTTCATGTCATTGCATGTCTACCTTGCCTGTCTCGAGCCTTTGAGAGACCACCTTTTATTTATTCCCTTTCATGATGGCTAAGAATAGTAATGCTTGATGTTACTGTAGAATTGCTATCGAACGGAACACGTGGTGGAATGAAATAAAATGTTTACTTATTATAACAAAAGGAGGTGAAGTCACTATTTTTGGACAGGTTAGTTTTATAACAAAAACTTAAGAGAATTAACTGGAAAATTTTAAAAAGTTGATATCAAGACAACAAAACAACATGGCTATTTATGAAATTAGCACAGAAATTCAGTATTTCCCCCATATATGACTAATAATACGTTAGAAAATAAACTGACAGGAAGGTAACTCATTACCAAATGCCTAAATAGTAAAGCACCTCAAAATTAACTTAATGAACCATGTACAATATATATAGAGAAAGATGTTGAAACATTATTGACATAAATAAGAATTAAACAAGTGGAAAAGCCTGTTATTTCTCCCTTGGCAAAGAAGACTCAGTTTTATAACGACGTCCATCTCCCTAAATTAATTTGTAAATTGAAGGTGCTCTCAACGTAAGTGCCAATAGGATTTCTCGGCAACTAGAAGAGCTGCGTCTCAGATTAATGAGGAAGGGCCAGCCCCTCAAGACATTCAGACATATGACAAAGCTGCATTTATGAGAGCCACTTGGCATTGGCACATGGGTATACACAGAGAGCAACAGACTGGACAGAGGACATAAGTAGACACACATACAGAACAGAACTGAGTACATGACAAAGAGAACATCCTAAATCAGTGAGGAAGGGAGGGGACACTTAGCAAGTAATTGTGAGATAGTCATATGGCCATCAGGGGAAAATACCTACGAGAATATGTACATACATATACGTGAGTGTATATATATACACATATAAAACTATATTTGTGACTGTATATGATAACCGATGCTTTTCAACTGTGGCATTGGAGAAGACTCTTGAGAGTCCCTTGGACTGCAAGGAGATTCAACCCGTCCATCTGAAAGGAAATCAGTCCTGAATATTCATTGGAAGGACTGATGCTGAAGCTGAAACTCCAATCCTTTGGCCACCTGATGTGAAGAGCTGACTCATTGGAAAAGACCCTGATGCTGGGAAAGATTGAAGGCAGGAGGAGAAGGGGATGACAGAGGATGAGATGGTTGGATGACATCACTGACTCAATGGTCATGAGTTTGAGTAAACTCTGGGAGTTGGTGATGGACAGGGAGGCCTGGCGTGCTGCAGTCCACGGGGTTACAAAGAGTTGGACACAACTGAGTGACTGAACTGAACTGAACTGAAGACTACGTGTAGGCTTTAGGCATGGGCTTTCCTGGTGGCTCAGATAGTAAAGAAGCTGCCTGCAATGCAGGAGACCTGGGTTTGGTCCCCGGGTCAGGAAGATCCCCTGGAGGCAACGCACTTCAGTGTTCTTGCCTGGGAAATCCCATGGACAGAAGAGCCTGGTGGGATAGTCCATGGAGTGGCTAACTCTTCACTGCATAAAGACAGACTCCACGCTAAATGGATCTCAGCTTTCCCTGATGGCTCAGACGGTAAAGAATCTGCCTGCGATGCAGGAGATGCAGGTTTGATCCAGGTTCGAGAAGGAAATGGCAACCCACTCCAGGATTCTTGCCTGGAGAATCCCCTGGACAGATGATCCTAGTGGGCTACAGTCCATGGGGTCACAAAGAGTCAGACACAACTGAGCGACTAACATGTACTAAATAGTATCTGTGTATATTCAGAGAGATGATAGATAGATGGCAGATATTTACATTTCCATTTATTTACCTATGGCTTATATTTTCCTTATAGAGATTTAAATAGGAGGGTAGAAATTCTAGAATAGAAGGGAGCAAGGCTCATTTTACAAGTACAGGACTGAAGTGGAGACGGCTTTCAAACCAAGGCAGAATCCCAGGCACCATACTGACTTACTGATTTGGCCGTTCCAGATTTACGATTTGTGCCCTCGAAAATGAACCATAAGGGAAATCAGAAGAGAAATTTTAACAAGACGCATCTCTCAGCCTAGTGATAGTGTATTAGAGGGTGAGGATGCTTCTGTGAGTTGGTTTCCTCATCAAAAGCCCTCAGCACAGCAGGTGGAATAAACAATCACTCTCTACACATAGGATCATCAATTCATCATGTGACTCAACTCCATGCTCTCAAACAGGAAATTTTCCCTCTACATCCAAGCAGGAAAAGAATTGATTTACTTATCCCAAAAAAGGAAAAGAGGCTAAAGTTTCCTAGATTTGTCCTCTGTCTCATCTTAGTATAAACTGCATGCTAGAAGAGGAAAAATTAAACACTGGGAATGGAATCAACTATAACAACTGACCAAGCTACTCTGACTTCCATCACGTATTTTTTTTGAGGGTTCTTTTGTTTTTTTGACATCTCTACTGAGATATTAACTCTCAGTTGTGTCCGACTCTTGCGATCCCATGGACTACAGAGTCCGTGGAATTCTCCAGGCCAGAAAACTCGAGTGGGTAGCCTTTCCCGTCTCCAGGGAATCTTCCCAACTCAGGGATCAAACCCAGGTTTCCCACATTGCACACAGATTCCTTACCAGCTGAGCCAGAAAGGAAGCCGTTGGAGATATAATTATTGAGATATAATCTGCATGCCACACAATTCACCCATTTCAAGTACAAATCAATGATTTCTAGTACATCAGAAGAATTGCTCAATCATCACAAGAAATTTTAGAATATGTTCAACATCTTCAAAAGAACACCTATAACCTTTGGCTGGAATTCCTCATTACCCCTCTCCCCAGCCCTAGGCAATCACAAATACACTGCATGTGTCTATGGATTTCCACACTCTAGACATTTCCTATCAATAGAATCCCACCACATGTGGTTTTTGGTGACCAGTTTCTTCATTTAGCAGAATGTGGCGAAGACTCATCCAAAGAGTAGCATGAGATAATTCTTCCTTTATTTTTATGGCTGAATAATATTCCACTCCATGTAGAGACCATGAGCTTCTGAGATGGCACTAGTGGTAAAGAGCCCGCCTGCTAATGCAGGAGATGTAAGAGACGCAGTTTCATCCCTGGGTTGGGAAGATCTCCTGGAGATGGCAACCACTCCAGTATTCTTGCCTGGAGAATCCCCATGGACAGAGGAGCCTGGTGGGCTACAATCCATGGGGTCGCAAAAAGCCAGACATGACTGAGCAACTTACCATGCCTGCAGGGACCACACCTGCTTGCCTATTTGTCCACTGATGGACACACGAGTCCTCCAGCTTTGTTCTTTTTCGAGAATGTTTTATCTATCCTGGCTCCTTACAACTCCGGAGGAATTTTAGAATCAAGCTTTCCATTTCTGAAATGGGCCGTTGGGATTTTGAAGGGGGGTTTCAATGAATCTGCGGATCACTTTGGTGAGTACTATTTATGCCAATAACATGAAATCTTCTAAATAATGAACACAGATGTCTTTCCACCTACTGGGGTCTTCTTCGCCTTCCATCACCAATGTTTTGTCGTTTTCAGGTTATAAGGTGTATATTTTCTATTGCAAATTATTCCTAGACACTTCATTATTTTTGATGATACAGTAAATGGAAATTGCTTTCCTAAGTTTATGTTTTGCTGCAAATGTATAGAAATTTGATTGAGTTTTTATGTTGATTTAATATCCTTAGGATTTTCTGTATATGAGATCATGATATCTGAAAAAAAAAAAATCATCTTTTACTTCTTTCTTTCATAGCCTGCATGACTTTTGTTTTACTTTCTGCCTTAATTCTGCCCAGGCTGAAATGTTCAGTACAGTGTTAAAGACAACCGGCAAAAAAACCTGTCATATTTCTGACCCTGGGGGGAAGAATCCAGAATTTCACCATTAAGTGAAATGTTACCTTTTGTGTTTTTGCAAATGTCCTGCAGAGAATTTTCTATACATGTAAAAAGAGTACTAAATTTGAGTTAATGGTCCATGTTCAAATTTTGACATATATACACCCACTCATTCTTACAAAATATAGCCACTGTGTTGTTTAACAAGTGATCTTAAACTTTCATTATTAAAGTGCAGAAAAATTCCCAGAGAGCATTAGTAGAATTTGATATGTACCAAAATTCAAATTGCATATTAATACTTTCTCCAAACAAAAAAAACAAAACAAAAAAAACTATAAAAGATAAAAACAGACATAAGATATGTCCCATCTATCCAAATACAAATTCTAATCATGATATGTGTTAGTAATAGCAATGCTAAAAATATAATTGGTCATCTTAAAAATTACTGAAAACAGGTTGAGAAAAATGTATTTAAAAATTGTACTAAGTAGCTTAATTCACTTGTCAGTTTCAGTTTGAAAATAACAATGCCACTTTGGAAATATAAATCACTTTTTACAAAGTATTTTCATAACCTTTACCTCATTGTAACTCTCAATCTTTTTTTTTTAATTAAAAAAATTTTAGTTTTAATTTCAGACTTCTGATTTAGTTAGGTCTATAAGTGGATATTAAATTAGGACTCAATACTAGTTTCTAGAAAACCAAGATAATTTTTTTTTTTTTAGCCAACGTCTCCATATCCCCAGGAAAGGATGAATATCACTAGGACTTGCAAAAGAGGAACCAGAGGTGATCTGAAATGCATTTTGTAATTCTCAGCTCCTCACCTACATCAAGTATATTAAAGAGTTGGCACAGAAATGTCCAAGTTTGAGGTGGTGGAGGGGGAGGGAGAGATTTTAATGGAAAGCTAATTGTCAGTTTTCAAGAAGGCTTATTTGATTCAAGCGCAATCGATTTACGACGCTGTGTTAATTTCTGCCGACCAGCAACGTGAGTCCTTTATAGACGTGTATGCCTTCTTTTTCATATTCTTTTCCACTGATGGCTTATCACAGGATCCTGAATATCGCTCCTCGCTCCCTACATGAGAACCGCCGTGTGGATCCATCCGGTATGGGATAGCTGGCATGTGCTAATCCCAACCTCCCACGCCATCGATGCCTCATGGCAACCACAAGTCTCTTCTTTCTCTGTGAACTCTCAGTTATGAGACGAGCATAATACATCTTCATCCATGGAATGAGGAACCTGTGTATCACTGACATCCATCAGTCAGTGAGGACAGCGTTTTACTGGCCACGTCTGCCCCAGGAATTAAATTTCATCATTCCATTCCCACAGTTCTCATCTCTTTAACGCTCCCTCACTTGACCTGCGATTGGCATAATTGCTCATCAACCTCAGCACCCCCTGAAGTTTTCATCGGCCAGCAAAAATGGGAAAAGTTGAATCTGTTAAGAAAAAAAAGTATATTAAAGCACTGTAACTCAAAAGAGCGCTCAACGAAAAATAAAAGCCGCATTTAAAAATATGATTATGGGCTGTTGGCACTAATGAATGTTAATTTATTTTCTGCTATTCAGGTGCTTCACTGCTGGGGGGAGTTAATGGATGTGGGATACTGGTTCAGAACTTTTCAAAATGTGTATTTCAGGTAAAAAAAAATGCTCAAATTTGCAGGGTGAGATTCTCTTTTCTCAATAGGTGGAAATCAACAATGCATAATTAAATCAATTTGAAAATGTTTAAAGAGAAAGTCGTCAACTCGAGGGAGGATCTAGTACATTGTTCTGTGTCTTTACTTTCAAGGTAACTAGATCATATTCCAAAACTCTAAGATACTAAAAAAAAAGAAAGGGGAGATAGAGAGATAGAGAACATTCTCTTTTTTTTTTTCCTGAGAATTTTCCTAGGCCTAAAAAAGGAACACATTTGAGTCAGTTCTAATGAGATGGGTGAAACTAGAGTCTATTACACAGAGTGAAGTAGGTCGGAAGGAGAAAAACAAATATCGTGTATTAACCCAATATATACGGAATCTATAGAGATGGTGCTGACGAATCCACTTGCAGGGAGCTGCAGACATAAGAGAATACACTTGTGGACACAGTGGGGGAAGGAGCGGGAGAGAGGAATAGAGACAGTGGTATTGAAATATAGATGTATTACCGTATGTTAAATAGAGAGCTAGTGGAAACTTGCTATATGACTCAGGCTGCTCAAACCTGGCGCTCTGTGACAACCTAGAGCGGTGGGGTGGGATGGGGTGAGGTGGGGTGGGAGGCAGGTTTAAGAGGGAGGGGACACATGCGTACTTATGGCTGGTTCATGCTGATGTATCTCAGAAAACACCACAGGCTGCCAACTTTCCTACCATTTAAAACTAAACACAAAGAAGGAATGTCATGAGTCGCCAGGAGCTATCGAGTGAAAACGATCCATCTGGTCAATACACCGGATTTAAGAGATGGACTCTTTTATCCATCCATGATGGAAGGATTTTCAGCTTGAGGTCCAGGAGGCAATTTTTGAAAGTGACACAGCATGAACTCAAGGACACCTGCTGGTTAACAAAACGGGGAATGATGGCTTTGCACGCTCCGTGACAATCTCTTAAGTCTCATTTCTTATCACATGCCCCCCACACGTCTCATCATCTTCCCAACCCAGGGATCGAACCTGCATCTCCCGCATCTCCTGCATCGGCAAGCAGGTTCTTCACCACTGACCCACTAGAGAAGCCCCCATACTATGCTTGATCTTAGCTAAAAGGCCAAGAAGTGATATACATAATATATATATATATTAATTGGATATTTAAATATAGGAGAGAATGGGCTTCCCCAGTGGCGCTAGTAGTAAAGAATCCGCCTGCCGATGCAGGAGACGCGGTTTTGATCCCTGGGTCTGGAAGATCCCCTGGAGGAGGGAATGGCAACCCACTCCAGTATTCTTGCCTGGAGGATTCCATAGACAGAGGAGCCTGGCAGGGCTACAGTCCATGGGGTCGCAAAGAGTTGGATACGACTGAAGTGACTCAGCATGCAGGCTCGCACAAGAGAGAATATTCTAATATATGCAATTCTCTCCTATATTTATCTATATATCCAATTAATACACTATATTAACCAATCAATACTGGTGTCATTCAGGGAAAATAAGCACGCTTGACAACTTCTGACTAGAAGTTATCTGTTAACAAACTTTCCAGAAGGAAATAAACGGCAAAAGCTTGAAGCAAACGGAATGCCCTTTGACCTAGCAATTCCATCTGAAGAAACGCATCTTCAGCACATAGTCATTAATGAGGGCAAATATTTCATCGTGTGTTCCTCAAAGTTCTGAAGCTAAGCACCCCAAAATGAAGAACAGCTAAAATATTGTGCAAAGGAGTTGAATTTCAAGACACCTATTTAATGACTATTTCAGGACACCTAACCATGCGAATGAAAGGTAGAGTGTGTGAGTTAACAGAATAAGTTAAAACTATTGGATGGATACAAATATACAGAGATACAGACAGAGATACACAGATACAGAGAAAAAACTAAAAGCATATGCACTCAATAGGCAACAGCGGCACAATTAAAGCTAATGCGACTTTGTTCTTTGCATCTTTCTGTATTAAATATATCATGAAACAAAAAGCAGTAACTTTACAGTTGTTCAGTCGCTCAGTCGTGTCTGACTCTTTGCGACCCCTTGGACCGCAGCACACCAGACTTCCCTGTCCTTCGCCATCTCCTGGTGTTGGCTCAGACTCAAGTCCATTGAGTCGGTGAGGCCATCCAACCATCTCATCCCCTGCCACTCCCTTCTCCGTTTGCCTTCAGTCTTTCCCAGCATCAGGGAAAAACCTAACACACCATCTCAGCAGGCGATGCAGTTTAACAGCATCCCTGGCATCACGTTGATACAATGTATCCTTCCTAGCCTGTAATGAAAACTGTAGCTGCCTATCTTTGCCGCAAACCCTACCACCCTGGTTGCAACATGAGAAAAACCCCAGTTGAGCGATATTCTATAACATATCCGAGCAGTCCTTCTCCAAAGTGTCAGCAGTAGTATCGTTAGTCGCTCAAACGTGCCTGACTCTGCAACCCCACGGGCTGTAGCCCGCCAGGCTCCTCTGTCCTTGGGATTCTCCAGGCAAGAATACTGGAGTGGGTTGCCATGCCCTCCTTCAGGGGGTCTTCCCAACCCAAGGATCGAACCCAGGTCTCGCGCTTTGCAGGCAGATTCTTTACCAGCTGAGCTCCCCGGGTGGAACCCCCTCTAGTTCAGAGTTCATCTCCATACCCGAAGGCGTGGTGTGGTCCTGACCACTCACGGTCCGATCTGCGTACATGATTGTTAACTCCAGCCCACACGTTTTCCCTGTTTCCTTTGTTTTTATACCTGACATCCCTTGTCTGTCCCAGTGTCTATTTAGGACACCCTGTGCCAATCCACCCTCGGTCACCTTAGGCTCCCGTTGGCTGTGACAGTCTCTTATGATATCCAAACTACGATGAGACAGGGAGTTGGACACGCTGAGTCTGTTTTCTGATGAGGAGGAGATCTTCCAGCTTCAACCTTTTCCCCCACATCTCCCCACCCTTCCTCGCAGTCCGATGACAGATGGGACATGGGACCGTCCCCTTTGAACCTAAGATCCGTAACAGAACCCAGTATAAGCATCTTCGATGAGCCTCCAGGCTGGAGCATGTCAATTCCTGGACCAGCCTCCATCCACACAAACAGTGTCTCTTCACCCCCCTCCCTTTCTGGGTCCCCAAGGATGTCCAGTGCCAGCCCTGGGAGGACACGGATGGGCTACACTCTCCGCATCCCATGATGATCACCCTCTGTAACAGGTCCCCAGTGCAGATGAGCCGACACCTGTCCTCATGTGAGCTGGCTCGGGCAAGACCCCAGGCTGGCAGGCCCAGCCCTTCAGGTCTCCACTGGAGCAAGTCCCAGAGCTCCGTGATGTCACGGGGCCGTGGTCCTGCCTGTCTGTGATGTCACAAAGGTTGTCCAGGAAACGGGCCGTGATGCTCACAGATAGAGGGGTGGGCACCTTGATGCAGGCTGCTGGGAAGCGCTCTGCACTTAGCAAGAGCGGTCAGGGCGCTTTTTCTCTTCCTCCTTTTTCTTTCTCTCCTTGTCTCCTCTTCTCCTCTTGCCTGTCCCGCTCCACCTCCCACTTCAGCTTCTTCTTCTAACTTCCTTTTTTCTCACATTGAATCTGTAATCTGCCTTCTTGGAGACTTGGATCACTCTGGTTTGGTTTAGAAGGTCTTACAACCCAGAGAAGGTTTTTCTGGTTGACCTAGGAGAAGGGGGCTTTGGGGTACAGCCAACACAGTAGATGTGGGCCCCTGGCAGCCCGGGTGTGGGAGCTGCAGGAATATGTGGGACACTGGGAGGGTCTGCAGGGGAGGGGAGAAGGCAGTCAGATGTGAGATAATGGAAAAAAAAAAATATCAGAGTGTGTTTCAGGGCAAAGGACTCCAACCCTTGCAGTGTCTTATCCTTTTTTTTTTTTAATTGCAGTATAGTTTCTTTATAATGCTGTGTCAGTTTCTGTTGTATAGCAAAATTAATAAGCTACCTGCTCAGTCACTCAGTCGTGTCTGACTCTGCGACCCCACAGACTGTAGCCCAGCAGGCTTCTCTGTCCATGGGATTCTCCAGGCAAGAACACTGGAGTGGGTGACCATTCCCTTCGCCAGGGAGTCTTCCTAACCCAGGGATGGAACCCAGGTCCCTTGCACTGCAGGCAGATTCTTTACCATCTGAGGCACCAGGGAAGCCCATAAATATGTTAATATATGATATTTGTTTTTCCTCTGCCTGATTTAACTTCCTTCTGTATGAAGGTCTCAACCCTTGCGCCTCAATGATATTTTTGGACCAGTAGCCCCGGGTTTTGGCTCTACGACCAATTTCACCAAGATGCCAGAGACTGGCCCCCTGCCTAAGAGAGACTAAGCCATATTAAGTCGAAAAGGCTGTGTAATGGCCTTATCATGGGATTTGGATAATCTGCTCAGCATCTGGGCCTTAAATCTTGATTGAGTGAGAGACGATTGGTCGGAACCTGTGACGAGAAAGGAAGGATTCATGACACGTGGAGGTGGCGGGAGTGGGTGGGTGGGTAGGCTGACTAAGCTGTGACTTATGTATTCTTTGATCAAAAAAAGAATTTTCAAATCTTCTGTCCAGCACTTCCTCTGTGAGGAGCTGAGGGCACATGGAAGGATGAGGAGAGACGGGAGGGAAAAGAAGAGAGGGAGAAAGCGATCCATGGTGTGGAAATGACAGAACGGGACTAAGAGCAGGGCGGTTGGGTCCGAAGAGTAGGACGTGCTTAGCTCTGATGGGAGGGCAGAAGGATTCACACATGCAACAACGATCGGGCTGAGTCTTGCGGACGTTCTTTCAGGTGAAAAGGTGGGTCACAGGTTTTCTGGTCCATCATTACATTCATATTCACCATTTGTAAGCTTCAGAGTAGACTCCCTGAAGAGGCTGTAGGGCTTGAAGGTCAACCAGAAGGGTGGGTCAGATCAGAAAGGAGAGAGTATAAGATACGGAAGGATTTAAGTGATGCTTTGAAGGTAATGTAGGATTTAAGTGTCCTATGCTTCCCTGGTGGTCACAGGTAAAGGAGCCTCCTGCCAATACAGGAGATGCAGTGTGATCCCTGGATCGGGAAAGTTCCCTGGAGAAGGAAATGGCATCCCACTCCAGTATTCTTGCCTGTGAAATCCTATGGACAGAGGATCCTGGTGGGCTACAGGCCATGGGGTAGCAAAGACTCAGAAATGACTTTCTTCAGTTCAGTCCAGTCACTCAGTCATGTCCAACTGCTTGCGATCCCGTGGACTGCAGCACACCAGGCCTCCCTGTCCATCACCAACTCCCGGAGTTTACTCAAACTCATGTCTATCGAGTCGGTGATGCCATCCAACCATCTCATCCTCTGTGGTCCCCTTCTCCTGCCTTCAATCTTTCCCAGGATCAGGGTCTTTTCAAGTCAGTGAGTTCTTCGCATCAGGTGGCCAGAGTATTGGAGTTTCAGCCTCAACAACAGTCCTTCCAATGAATATTCAGGACTGATTTCCTTTAGGATGGACGAGTTGGAACTCTCACATCCATACACGACTCCTGGAAAAACCATAGCCTCGACTAGACAGGACTTTGTTGGAAAAGTAATGTCTCTGCTTTTTAATATGCTATCTAGTTCTAGAAACAACTCAGGCAACTTAACAACAGCAGCAACCTAGAATGATTAGAATTTTATTAAGATTCTCGCATAAATGTGGAGGATAAGGAAGACCAAGGCTGCAGAGCTGGATATTAAAAATCCATCAATAGAGGAGAAGTCAGCAATGTGAAGAGTTCCTATTCCGCTGATAGCATGATGAGCATGTTGGGCTCAAGGAAGATAGCATGGCTTCAATTGGGTTTACAGGCATATCTGAGAGACACTGTGGGCTTAGTTCTAGACCAAGGCAATAAAGAGAGTCACATAGATGCTTTTGTTCCTCATAAAACTCACGGTTACACCGGACAGAAGTCTATTAAGTGTGCAGTATCATTGTGCCTAAAAGAAAAAAAACGTACAGACCTTAATTAAAAATGTATAGTGTACATTTTTCTATATACCCAAGGGCATATTAATCACCTATAAAAAAAGAAATAATGCCATTTGCAGCATCACTCACGGACCCAGGGATTGTCATACGGAGTGAAGTCAGTCTGACAGAGAAAGACAAATATCATAGGATATCTCATACATGTGGAAACTAGAAAAAAAAAAAAGTAGTTCAAATGAGCTTATTTACCAAACAGGTTCACATACATAGGAAAAAAAATTATGGTTGCCAAAAGGGGAATATGGGGAGGGATAAATTAGGAGTTTGGGATTAGCAGATACAAAGTACTCATATCGAATGTAGGCAAACAGCAAGGAACTACTGTTTAGCACTGGGAAGTATATTCAATACCTTGTAATAATCTAGAATGGAAAAGAATCTGAATAAGAATGTGTGTGTGTGTACACTAGATATAACACAATATTATGACTATTATAAATCAACTATAATTCTATTAAAAATATACATATACACGTCTGTCTATGTGTGTATATATATAAAGGAAGAAAGAAAGTGCAAGTCACTCAGTCTTGTCCAACTCTTTGCAGCCCCATGGACTGTACAGTCCATGGAGTTCTCCAGGCCACAATACTGGAGTGGGTAATTTAGTCGCTCAGACGTATCCAACTCTTGCAACCCAATGGACTATAGCCCGCCAGGCTCCTCTGTCCATGGGATTCTCCAGGCAAGAATACTGGAGTGGGCTGCCATTGCCTTCTCCAGGAGATCTTCCTGACCCAGGGATTGAACCCAGGTCTCCCGCGTTACAGGCAGACAATTTGCTGTCTAAGCCACCAGGGAAGTCCAAATATATTTATTTATTTACGTATACAGGGCTTCCCTTGTAGTTCAGCTGGTAAAGAATCCACCTGCAATGTGGGAAGACCTGGGTTCAATCCCTGGGTCGGGAAGATCCCCTGGAGAAGGGAACAGCTATCCACTCCAGCATTCTGGCCTGGAGAATTCCATGGACTGTATGCTCCATGGGGTCACAAAGAGTTGGACACAACTGAGCGACTTTCACTTTCACACATATATACAAGAGCCAGTTTACAAAGGGGTGACTAAAACGCTGTAAGGTTATACATGAAAATGTTAACAATGGTTATATTTGAGTCATGTCAAATAACTTAAGTTTTGAAAGTGAAAAGTGAAAGTGAAAGTTGCTCGGTCATGTCTGACTCTTTGCGACCTCATGGACTATACAGTCCATGGAATTCTCCAGGCCAGAATACTGGAGTGGGTAGCCTTTCCCTTCTCCAGGGCATCTTCCTAAACCAGGGATTGAACCCAGGTCTCCCACATTGCAGGCGGATTCTTTACCAGCTGAGCCACAAGGGAAGCCCAAGAATATGGGAGTGTGTAGCCTATCCCTTCTCCAGGGGATCTTCCCGACTCAGGAATTGAACTGGGGTCTCCTGCATTGCAGGCAGATTCTTTACCAACTGACCTATCAGGGAAGCCCAACTTAAGTTTTAATTGCTATTTATCTTTCTCATATATTCTCCCATGATCATGGTGACAATGCAATAAACCCTAAAGATAAGACTGAAGAGAAACGAAGGCAGTGTCTTCTCAACAGCCTCTTTCCTATCCAAAATGGAAAGAAGGAAAAGAAGGCGGCTGCATGATTTTGCCGACTGGTTCTTTCATGGATCTAGCAGACACCGCTTATGAAGATAGAAGCCAGCAAAAACACATCGCTGAGGTGATGCAAGCGACCTCACTGGCTGCTGAAGCCTACCCCGTCCTACCAGAACCTGTTGGGGAAAGGATGAGATGCAAGATGTGACCTTGTCTCATTCCTTCCTAAGACTGCCTCCTCACATTTTAGTTCATGGCAGCAGGAAGATGGTCACCCCATAGACATCCATGCCGTGATTCCTAAAACCTGTGATGATGCAACTTCGTGTGGCAAAAGATACTGCGATTTTGATGACAATTCAGGATCTTGAGTTGGAGGGAGTATCTTGGATTACGCAGGTAAGAGGGAGGGCAAAGGGGTGACTCACGGTGGAAGCTTCTAATGCTGGTTGTGAAAATGAAGGCAGGTTCCTCTGAGCTTCTTTAGAAGCTGGGAAAGACAAGAGCTGTAAAACCTCCTTGTTGTTGTATTTAGTCCGAAGTCGTGTCCGACTCTTTTGTGACCCTGTGGACTGTAGCCCGCCGGGCTCCTCTGTCCATGAGATTCTCCAGGCGAGAATACTGGAGTGGGTTGCCATTCTCTCCTCCAGGGGATCTTGTCGACCCAGGAATCGACCTGGAGTCTCTTGCTTTGCAGGTGGGTTCTTTTCCAGCTGAGCTACCAGGGAACCCCACTTAGAAGTGCAACTATGCTCTGGAACCCGGAGGATATGGGGATTCCATTCTTAAAACATCTGACTTAGGTATTTGGGTCTGGTAAGAACCTCTGTGCTTATGAAAACGTCATCCATCTTTGGTGTCGGGGCAAATGAGAAATGTTATCAGAGACGAAAGCTTTGGACTAAAAGCTGCCAGAACACCAAGGGGAAAGAAAGAGATGGTGGGAGGACAGGGAAGCCTGGCGTGCTACAGTCCACGGGGTCGCAAAGAGTCGGACAGGACTTTGCAAGTGGCTGATAACAACAGTTAAAATGATCACCCTAGACCTTCCCATATGTGGAGGATACCATCATGGTTGAGAAACCCTGCCATTCTGCCTCCGGTCCTTGGAGAGACACAATACAAATTCAATTTCAGACTGCTCTACAATCAATGGCAAAGGGCAGATCTAAGAACATGTGCTCCCTCCAACCCACCTAAACGCTGAGTTTCTGGACACTAACCTCATTCATTCATGAGATCACTCATCTCCCTTTTAAGGACATGCCCATCCTCTTTCCATACAAATACACACAAAGGGGAAAAAAAAAAACCTCTCTGTTTTTTTCATTTCTTTTCTTTTGTTAGTAACTCGCCAGAGGGCTGGTAATTACTCTATGTATTTAGGAGCAAGTATCATTAGAATTCTGAATTAAAAAATAAGATTAATGATTTAATTTCCATCTTGTCAAGATGACCCATTTAAAAAAAAATACTGATGTGATATAATGCTATGAAAGATTTAAGCATAATTTATTGATAAATCCATTACAACTGGAATGAGAGCGCTATTTGTCTACATAATGGTTTCTGAAATTACAGATAGCACTTTCCCATTATTTCGCTGCAACATTTATAATTCCTTTTTGGATTTACCATTTATTTTTATTTTTTTTAACAACCACATGTGGTATGGTGCCAGCCACGGTTTCACATGTCTTCCAAACAGGGCTCACAATGGCCTTCCAAGACTTGGCCTTCCAAGTCTTACATTAAGTATCAAGAAATTTAGGTGTGGAAAGTTCTGATACATTCCCCTGCAGAACACAGTCGTTGAGTCTGGGGGCCATGATACAAACCCATAGATTCTGGATCCTGACGGTAGAGTTCTAACCCCTATTCTCCATTCCTGCTCCAAGAGCAGGGGTAGCTAAGCCTGAAGATAGTAGCAAAGACATCTTTGCATTTGAGAAAATAGCCAGGTGGCAATATTACTGGTGTAAAAAAGAAATGTTCTCAAATAGAGAAGTTCAATAATCCTCACAGCTGGATCAAATGTTATACAGGTCTTCTCATAACAAGGAATTATATAATTTTAGGTGTAGAAAATTAAGACTTCTACTACATTTTAAAAAATTATTATTATTTTATATTGGGGTACAGCTGATTAACAATTGTGTGATGGTTTCAGTGGGACAGCAAAGGGACTCAGCTCTACATACGCATGTATCCATTCTCCCGAAAACTCCCCTCCCATCCAGGCTGCCACGTGACATTGAGCAGAGTTCCCTGTGCTGTCCAGCAGGTCCTTGCTGGTTCTCCATGGTAAATACAGCAGTGTGTCCATGTCCATCCCAGACTCCTTGACTGTCCCTTCCCCCGTCCTTCCTCTTGGTGACCATAAGGTTATTACAGAGTATTGAGCAGAGTTCCCTGGGCTGTCCAGCAGGTCCTTGCTGGTTCTCCATGATAAATACAGCAGTGTGTCCACGTCCATCCCAAACTCCCTAACTGTCCCTTCCTCTCATCCTTCTTTCCAGTAACCACAAGTTCCTTCTCTAAGTCTGTAAGTCTCTATCTGTTTTGCACATAAGTTTATTTGCACAGTTTCTTTTTAGATTCCACATATAAGGGATAAGATTTCCACTACTTTTTGTTCTTGTTGTTGTTTTGCCTGTGCTACCTAGCCTAGAGGATCTTAGTTCCCTGACCAGGAAGCAAACCCAAAGCCCTTCCATTTGAAATGCATAGTTTTAACCACTGGACTACTACAGAGGTCCCCAAGACTTCTACTTCTTGGAGAGTTACCTTAGCAACAGGAAAAGTAAAACAATGGTTGTCAAGACACTGAGTTTCAAAGAATGGATGACCGTGGCTCCAGAAAGATGGGGAATAAACGAGATTAGCTCTGTGACTCTACAGCTGCTGTAACTGAGCGGAATTCAAGGTCATGGTTCAAGGAGAGGATCCAGGCAGAACCCAGCAGATGCCTTCATCTGAAGTGAGGGTTTAACAGATAACACGGCAAGGAAAGCTTTCAGACTCGAGTCTGCAGGACAAGGGAAAGCTGCACAGAAGATCCCAAAGAATTATAGGGTCCACCCCTGAGTGTCTAGCAGATAAGTAAAGAGCACTCAAATATGACTAATGCAGGGCGCATGCATATGAGCCACGGATGGGGATGGGCTGTGTGCTATGTTTAGTTGCTCAGTCATCTCCGGCTCTTTGTGACCCCAAGGACGGTAGCCCACCAGGCTCCTCTGTCCATGGGATCCTCCAGGCAAGCATACTGGAGTGGGTTGCCATGCCCTCTTCCAGGGGATCTTCCCAACCCAGGGATGGAACCCGGGTCTCCCACACTGCAAGCGGATTCTCTATCATCTGAGCCACCAGGGAAGCCTGTTGGGGATATACCCATCCAAAAGGATTCAGTAGGACAGCACTCGGACCTCCGAGAGGACCACAAATAGTGCCTGTTCCTCCTCAGTCAGAAAGGAATGAAATTTCACAGTACATAAGACACCGCAGAGTGTTGAGGAAGGTTCAGCCTTTGCAAGGAGGAAATTGTTCACCATAGGCTGAGCACGGCTCAGAGTCTGCTTGCCAAACCTCATAAGCCAGACTCCAGGAGACCAGTCTCCCTCCTAAGAGCTCACCTGCATCCCAGAATAAAACCTAAGACTTTCACAGGAATAATTCTCAAACTCTAAGTGGTAAAATTCACAGTGTTCTATATTTAGTTTGAAGCACAGCCACAGAAAATACCCAAAATGAAATAGAGCTGAACCTTGAACAATAGGAGTTTGAACTGTTTGGGGGCCACTTACATGTGGATTTTGTTATTTTTTCCCCCAAAAATACTACAGTACTACATGATGAGTGATGGACTGAATCTGGATGCAGGACCATGGATATGGAAGAGCAATTATTGATACAAAGTAATGTGGGGTTATCCAGGAGTCAGTTTCCCTAACTCCCAAGTTCTTTAAGGGTCAACGGGACACAGAGAGGGGAAAAAAAGCATAAATTCACTGCAGTACAACATCAAGTATCCTAATATATGGGTGACTGGAATACTCAGAGGACAGGAGAGAGAAGAGGACTGAAAAATCATTTGAAGAAATAATGGGCAGAAATTATCAAAACTTAAGGAAAGCTAGGAGATTATAGATTTAAGAATCTCAACAAACTCCAAGTGCAAGAGACGAATACAATTTTACCATCATAATCAAATTGCTCAAAATCAGTGACAGAGATAAAATTTTCACAAGCCCCAGAGGAACGAAACATGTTTTAAACAGAGGACAAAGATCAGAATAACTTTAGACTTCTTGTCACTAGCAAACATATTCAAGATACTAATTACACACACACACACACACACACGTACACACACACACACACACCAGAATAAAACTGGTCACCTATGGTTCTAAGCCAAGGAAAAATGTCTTTAAGTTAAACAACAGTATAGAAAAGACATGCATACAAATCTGGAAAAAAAGCCATGACCAGAAGACCAGTATAATAATAAATTTCCAAACAATCTTTCAGATATAAAAAAAATGATATTAGATGGATATCTGCTTTAACATAAGAGTGAAGAACACCACATGAGCTCCTTGATAAATCTATATCTTTCTTATTTAAATATCTTTAAACATAACTGATGGGTTAAACAAAATTATAGGACTGAAATTGTGAAATTTATAATATATGTAAAATTGAAACATGACAATAATAGTATATGCTGTCATATACGACTGGAAAAGTGAAATTGAACTGTTGTACAAAATCAGACAGAGACAGCACAAGAACAGAAAACTACAAGCCAATATTCCTCATAAACATAGGGTTGGAAAGTCTAAACTCATGCCTTGAAAACTGTATTAAAATAGTCTAAAAAGGATAATATATCATGACCAAGGAGGACCATTTCAAGAATGTAAGCTTGTTTTATTATTCAAAAATCAGTGTGCCAGTGACCAGTTAAAAAGGGGAAAAAATGATCATCTTAATATATGCAAAAGAATTACTGAAATTCAATATGCATTCCTGATCTTTTTTAAAGTATGATAAAAAAAGAAGTGAGAAAAGAGAGACTTCCTCCACGTCCTAAAATGCATCTACATAAAATCTACAACCATTAGCATTTTTTTCAGGGTAAATTCTTCACTGCTAAAGTCAGAAACAAGGCAAGTATGTTTGCTCTCAGCACTTCCGCTTACCATTGTACTGAAGACTCTAGACAGTAAGATATGGAAAAATAGTTTTTAAACCTTCAGATTAGAAGAGAAGAATTAAAACTGTATTTACACATAACAAGATCATCCGTGTAGAAAAAATCCAATGGTATATACACAACTAGAACTATTCAGTGCATTTGGCATGGCTGTAAGATAAAATATCAACGTCTAAATTTTACTTCTATACATTCAAAAATCAAAACCTAGAAAGCAATCTCAATTATAGTAGCATCAAATGGATGAAACACTTTGGGATGATTCTGACAAAGATGTGCGATACCTGTGTACTGAAAACTACAAAAAAATTGCTGGCAGAATTTGAAGGCCATCTAAATAAACGAAAAAGTTACTGTGTTTACGGTTTAAAACACTATTTATTGCCAAGATGTTAGCTCTCCTCAAATCAGTCTATAGGTTCAACACAATCCTAGCCAAAACCTCAGCAGGATGGCTTTTTGTCAAAATTGATAAACCTATTCTAAAATTCATATGCAAATTTAAATAACATAGAAGAGCCAAAAACAATAAAAAAAACTTGAAAAAGAATAAATCTGAAGGTCTCACATGATTTCAAGACATACTGAAGCTATAAAAATCAGGACAATATAATACTGGTGTTTAGATAGATAAACAGATCAACTGAACAGAATCAGAACTTGAGAAATAGACCTACACATTATATGGCAAACTTCCCTTTTAAACACACACACAAACACAGCCAAGTTGACATTTGAGGGCCACCAGGAGCAGGTGTTTGAGACATTCTTCTGGTTCCCATGTAGACTAAAAGATCAATACTGCTTCCAACTAAGCCTCCATTCCTTCTCAGCAAAGAATACAATGGAGCTGCTTCTACCTGATGACAGCTCCAAGCCGCCATCTTGGATGCTAACCAGCCCGCCATCTTAGATGTTGCCCAGCCCGCCATCTTACATGCTGCCCAGCCCGCCATCTTGGATGCTGCCCAGCCCGCCCTCTTGGATGCTGACCTGCCCACATCGCATTTCACAGGTGAGAACACCGGCCAATGGCGATTGGGGGTGATTAGAGACTGATTCAGAACAAGAAAGCCATTCCCTTGATTCCAACAGAGCATCCCGTAAATGACATGCCAGAGGACAGAATAATTCAAAACTTAGTGTATTAAGTGGAGAAGGCAATAGCACCCCACTCCAGTACTCTTGCCTGGAAAATCCCATGGACGGAGGAGCCTGGTAGGCTGTGGTCCATGGGGTCGCTAAGAGTTGGACACGACTGAATGACTTCACTTTCACTTTTCACTGTCATGTATTTGAGAAGGAAATGGCAACCCACCCCAGTGTTCTTGCCTGGAGAATCCCAGGGATGGGGGGGGGGCCTGGTAGGCTGCCGTCTATGGGGTCGCACAGAGTCGGACATGACTGAAGCGACTTAGCAGCAGCAGTGTGTTAAGTACAGAGCACGGTGGCAGATCAATATAAATAGCAAAACTGTTCAAAATTAGATTGGTAGCATAGGACAGTTTTATTCGAGCTATCTTTGTATCTGATGACTTAAGATGTTTATTATCTAATTGCAACTTTAACAAGAATGAAGCTAGAAAGGTTAATCACATTTTATCTGAGAAAGACATCTAATTGAAAATGTTCTTTTTTATATATATTGGCGTATTATATTGAGCTGGCCAAGAAGTTCGTTCGGGTTTTTCTGTAAGCCGTTATAGAAAAGCCGGAATGAACTTTTTGGCCAACTCGCTCTAACTAAAGCAATTTTCTAATTCTATAAGTCATAAGCTCAAGAGTCACTTGTTATTACAAGTGTATTTTTTTTCCTGACTGAGCAACTACATGCCACTAATATATGTTCAAATCATGTGTCTAAATCGAATACACTTAATATTCTACAAAAGAAATTAAGATATAAAATGAAGATATGGCCATTCTATGTGTAGTGACAATTCAACAGTGATTAATAGCCACTGGTAATGTTTTTAGAATAAAATTCAGTCTTTATAGAAAAGAAATTGAAACGACTAGGAAAAAGAACAAAATACTTTTTTTAGGTGATTTTTTTAAACCCCTAAAATAGTTCCCCTTTCCTCATAAATCTCATTAAATAAAAAGAAAATATTTCAGTGTTTGACTAGCGGCATTCCATTACTCAGGATTTTACTGTATTTATGCATTTCTAATCATTCCTAAAGGAAATCAACCCTGAATATTCATTGGAAGGACTGAAGCTGAAGCTGAAGCTCCAATATTTTTGCCACCTGATGCGAAGAGCAGACTCAGTGGAAAAGATCTTGATGCTGGGAAAGATTGAAGGCAAAAGGAGAAGGGGACAACAGAGGATGAGATGGTTTGCTGGCATCACTGACTCAGTGGACATGAGTTTGAGCAAACTCCCAGAGATAGTGAAGGACAGGGAGGCCTGGCATGCTGCAGTCCATAGGGCTGCAAAGAGTCGGACATGACTGAGCGATTGAACATCAACAACAATCATTGTCAACAGAAAACTTGTCAGAAAGCTTTTAATGATTCACTGACTGGGACAATTGAAAAATAAGAATTAAAACACCTTAATTGCAAACGGATTTTCAAAATTGTCTACTAACAATCTCTTACAATTATACCTATGGTAATAAACTTGGTAATAAACTAATGGGAGCTTTTAAGACAGCACATTTTTGCAGTAAAAAACGTACTCCAAACATCTCTTACACATTCAGAAATTCTTGTGAAATGTCTGGTCTAGACATATGGGCTACTTGGAGACAGAATGTTTGGCTAAAAATGTACTTCTTCATTACAATCAGATGAGGCTATTATTTGATATGACAATACTTACACACTGGCAAGAAGGGACTACAGGAGACAGCCTGTCCCTCCTCCCGAGATTAATTGAACATTAAATTACCTTGGTTTGACAGTG
Organism: Cervus elaphus; assembly: GCF_910594005.1. Classification (NCBI taxonomy): domain Eukaryota; kingdom Metazoa; phylum Chordata; class Mammalia; order Artiodactyla; family Cervidae; genus Cervus; species Cervus elaphus. The sequence continues at coordinate 175,415,436 of NC_057848.1, read as the reverse complement.
CAAAAGAATATCAGCTGGCCTTATAATTCTCCATCATCAGGTCTTCATCGGTTTGTAAAAGACAACACTAAAGTGTTTCGTTCTGAAACCCTAATGCCCATTCTGTTCAATTACAGAGGAGATTTAGCAGCCTGTGTCATCAGTAATGAAGATATCAAGGCAACCCTGTTCCTTTTTTACAAGGCATATACAGAACATGAGTGTGTATTCCTGTGGATGTACACAAACGCATTGCGAAGTACCGAAGAGTCTGGACTGAAGTGCGCTTGGGTGGGCTGACACCTCTAAAGTAAATTTTTTTAAACTCCCAAATTCTATGGAAGCTTTACACCTAAAGGGTCTCACCAATTTTGATTCTTTTCATTAAGAAAAGCACATTTCATCCAGTCACCATGGGGGGAAAAAAATGGAGGTTCCTCAAAAACTTAAAAAGATGTCTGCCATGTGATGCAGCAATTACAGTACTTGGGGATATACTGAAAGGAAATGAAAACAGTATGTGTATAAATGAGATAACTAATTAGAACCCACTGTACAGGACAGGGAACTCTATTCAGTGCTTTGTGGTGACTGAGCTTGGAAGGAAATCCAAAAAAGAGGGCAAATATATATACATACGGTTGATTCACTTTACCGTGCGGCAGAAACTGACACCATTGTAAAGCTACTATACGCCAGTAAAAGTTAAGGAAAAACAAAGACATAAGTGGACTCCCATACTTATTGTGGCATTTTTTCACAACAGCCAAAATACGGAAATCACCTATCTGTCCCTCCATAGATGACTGAATGAAAAAGGAGCTGGTATAAATGAACCATGGGATGTGGTTCAGCCACGAGAAAACAAGATATATCCGGCCATCTGCGGCGTCACAGGTGGACTCTGAGCACAGTACGCTCCGTGCGAGAAGTCACACAGAGAAAGACAAGCACCGTATGATTAATCTCACACATGAAACCTAATGTCAAGCTCACACAAGTCAGTGAGTAGACCGGCGGTTACCAGGGGACCAGGGTGGGGGATAAGACTGATGTCGTCAAAGGGCTGCGAATCTGCTGTGAGCAGTAAATAAGTCACAGATAGACATCTAATGTACAGTATAATAACTGTAGACAATAACACTGTATTATAATCATGGAACGTGATAAACGTCACTACTACGGCAATCACTGGAGAAGGAAATGACAACCCACTCCAGTATTCTTGTCTGGAAAATCCCACGGATGGAAGAGCTACAGTCTGGACTGGCAGGCTACAGTCCGTGGGGTCTCAAAGAGTCGGACATGACTGAGCGACTTCCCTTTTCATGGCAATCATGGAGTGGTAAAGAATGTGCCTGCCATGCAGGAGACCCAGATTCTATCCCTAAGTTGGGACGATTCCTTGGAGAAGGGAATGGCAACCCACTCTAGTATTTTTCCCTGAAGAATTCTATGGACAGACCAACTCACATAGAGTTGGACACAACTGAGTGACTAACACTTTTACGGCAATCAATCATGGTACATCATAAAGTCACAAGTTGGATACCTTAAATGTACACAGTGTTATATGCCAAATATATTAAATAAAAAATGTTGCAGGGGGAGTGTATTTTATATTGAAAAGGAAGGTCTATGAGGGGAATCTAGTCGCCCTGAATATTAGAATATACACCAAACTGGCTTCTCTGGTGCCGTAGTGGATAAGAATCCACCTGCCAATGCAGGGGACACAGGTTGGATGCCTGTTCCCATGGGGCAGCTAAACCCATGCTTGACAACTACTAAGCCCATGCTCTACGGCCGGTGAGCCGCAATTCCTGAAGCCTGTATGCTTAGAGCCCATGCTCTGCAACAAGAGAAGCCAACGCAAGGAGAACCCTGTGAACTACAATGAACACAATGAAGCGTAGTCCCCGCTCACCACAACAATAAAGACACAGCACACGCAGCCAAAAAAAAACCCAAAAAAACCCACAACAAAGTCTTTACAATGATGACTATTTTGATCTGGTAGAAAAAGAGAATGGAATGGAATAGAAAGTCGACAAAGACACCCAAAGATACACAGACGCTCAACGAATATTCCTTAAATAAGTTAGGGTTGTGAAACTAATAAAATTTATATAGAATCTAGATTTATGTGAAGTTGAATTGAAACACGCACACCATAAAATAAACTGGTCTTCAGTAATGTTACCATGCAATTTTTAAAGCGTGTGTCTATGAAGGAACCCCTATTTGCATAGTATCATATGAATAAGAGCCAGAGCTAAGAGTGCCTGTACAAAGGTCTGTCTCATCCAAGCTATGGTTTTTCCAGTGGTCATGTGTGGATGTGAGAGTTGGGCTATAAAGAAAGCTGAGTGTCGAAGAATTGATGCTTTTGAACTGTGGTGTTGGAGAAGACTCTTGAGAGTCTCTTCAACAGTAAGGCGATCCAACCAGTCAATCCTAAAGGAAATCAGTCCTGAATATTCAGCAGAAGGACTGATGTTGAAGCTGAAACTCCAGTACTTTGGCCACCTGATGCAAAAAACTGACTCTCTGGAAAAGACCCTCATGCTGGGAAAGATTGAAGGTGGGAGGAGAAGGGATGAGGATGAGATGGTTGGATGGCATCACCGACTTGGATGGACATGAGTTTGAGCAAGCTTCGGGAGGTGGTGATGGACAGGAAGGCCTGGCGTGCTGCAGTCCATGGGATCAGAAAGAGTCAGACATGACTGAGCAACTGAACTGAACTGAACTTATCTTTCCCTGTTACAGACCTCAGAGTCTGTGATGCTCTGAGAAAAGAATGCGTTGAGATCTGAACTCCGCGTGGGGAGGGAAGACACAGCAGTGATCGGAGTCCCTTTTACTGCAGGTTACTTTTCCTGGTTTTATATCAGACCTCATATTTAGGGTGGAGAAGGCAATGGCACCCCACTCCAGTACTCTTGCCTGGAAAATCCCATGGACGGAGGTGCCTGGTGGGCTGCAGTCCACGGGGTCGCTAAGAGTTGGACACGACTGAGCGACTTCACTTTCCCTTTTCACTTTCATGCATTGGAGAAGGAAATGGCAACCCACTCCAGTATTCTTGCCTGGAGAATTCCAGGGGCGGGGGAACCTGGTGGGCTGCCGTCTATGGGGTTGCACAGAGTCGGACATGACTGAAGTGATTTAGCAGCAGCAGCATATTTAGGGAGTGGTCAGGAGTATGTGAGCATTACTAACAAAGAAAGACGATGGAAGTGCTATCTCAAGATGACCATCAACGTCATCATGGAATGTTCTATTACAGTCTTAATTTATCATCACCAGAGGCTCTGCTCATCACTGGACCCACCCTTTAACTGATTCTCTCTCTCTTTTGCCATTATCACTTTAGTAAAATATTGGCAAATATGATGAGACTTACCCAGGCCCCCGGGACTTCTAAATGCTTGATAGAACTGAAGGTGCAGGGGGAAAGAATTGCAGTCTTCAAGGTTCACTACAGGACTTTCTAAAGAGAGAAAGAAAGAGACAAACTGGAATCGAACTAGGCATATGATAGAGTGAGAAGCAGACAGAAGAAATTGGAATTAGTCATATGGAAAAATTCTATGAGTATCAATCACATATCACCAAGAGTTCATTCAGAGATGCACAATAAATGAAGCACGATAACTTCACAGTCTTACCTCTTGAACTCTCTCTCGTAAAATATTTTGCAAATAGCCAACATCTCCTTTTCAAGACTTCTGCAACTGTGACATTAATTGTCTGATAAGTGTTAGTGGAATGGAGGAAGATTTCCTGTTACCTACTTTTAAACTTGTTCGGCTAAAACCACAGGACAGAACTTTGAATCTTCCTCTGCTTCTTAAATCTTTTTTTTTATTTTAAAAACTTAAACAAAATCTTGAACTTTTCATTTTGTATTGGGCTATAGTTCATTCATAATGATGTGATAATTTCAGGTGGACAGTGAAGGCACTCAGCCATACATGTACATGCATCCTTTCTCCCCCAAACTCCCCTCCCATCCAGGCTGCCACGTGACATTGAGCAGAGTTCCCTGTGCTGTCCAGCAGGTCCTTGCTGGTTCTTCATGTGAAATATAGCAGTGTGTCCATGTCCATCCCAAACTCCCTAACTATCCCTTCCCCCATTATTCCCCCCTGGTGACCATAAGGTTATTACAGAGTATTAAGCAGAGTTCTCTGTGCTGGACAGCAGGTTCTTGTTGGTTACCCATGTTAAATACAGCAGTGTGTCCATGTCCATCCCAAACTCCCTAACTACCCCTTCCCCCATCCTTCCCCCTGGTGACCATCAGGTTATTACAGAGTACTGAGCAGACTTCCCTGTGCTGGACAGCAGGTCCTTGTTGGTTCTCCATGTTAAACACAGCAGTGTGTCCACATCCATCCCAGACTCCCTGACTGTTCCTTCCCTCCAGCAGCCATACATTTGTTCTCTAAATCTGTGAGTCTCCTTCTGCTTTGTAAGTTCATTTCTGTCACTTTTTTTTTAGATTCCACAAGTAAGTGATACCATATAATATTTTTTCCCTCTGTCTTACTTCAATTAATATGATAATTTCTAGGTCCATTCATGTTGCTGCAAATGGCATCATTTCAGCCATTTTCGTGGCTGAGTAATATTCCATCATCTCTATGTACCACGTCTTCTTTATCCATTCCCCCACTGATGGACACTCAGGTTGCTTCTGTGTCTTGGTTGCGGTAAACAGTGCTGCAATGAACACTGGGCTGCATGAATCCTTTCGGATCATGAGTTTTTTATATTTGGATTTTCTTCTCAAATCTTGGACCTACTTTGTGTTTGGAGAAGTGCCATCTTTCAGAAAAAGAGAGGCTGAAAGTCCAGCCAGTGGAACCACCAACAACACTTGCAATTCTAGCTGTGGGTGGGGGCGTGCTTGCTGTTAGGTGGTGTTCTCAGGAAACCAGAGTACTGGGATGCTGTGGGGCATTTTTGCCAGCCTGGGGAAGGTCAGTGACCACACTGGGCTTCAGTGGAAATACTGTGTCCTGGATATTCCCAGGATTAGGGTGAGCCAGAGGATTTTGCTTTTCTGCTTGGAGTGAGAATGTTCATCACCTGGTTCTCATCTCCTGTTTTCTTCATGATGGTTTAGTCACTAAGTCAAGTCCAACTTTTTGAGACCCCATGGACTGTAGTCCGCTAGGCTCCTCTGTCCATGCAATTTTCCAGGCAAGAATCCTGGAGTGGGTTGCCTTTTCCTTCTCCTGTTTTCTTGGGACAGTACCATTGGTTTGTTTGATTTTTCTTCCTTTTCCTTGACATGCTGTGAACACAGTTTCTGGGTCAAGACTACATTTTACTGTGACTGCAGTAAATGTGGTCTGTTTAATCAATGACTGTGGTGGGGGTGGTAACCTGTGGGGAGTGAAATTTTAATTTTTCCTCCTTGTTTCCATTTTTCCCTAGATGGCCACGCCTTTAACAGGATTTTTTTTGTTGTTGTTGTTAATTATTTACTTATTTTTGGCTTGCTTGTTAGCTCTGTTGCTAAAGAATCCACCTGCCCTTCAGGAGATTCTGGTTCTATTCCCAGGTTGGGAAGATCCGCTGGAGAAGGGATAGGCTACCCACTCCAGGATTAATACTTTGGCTTTCCTGCTGGCTCAGCTGGTAAAGAATCCACCTGCAATGTGGGAGACCTGGGTTCGATCCCTGGGTTGGGAAGAGCCCCTGGAGAAGGGAACGGCTACCCACTGCAGTATTCACACCTGGAGAATTCCATGGGCTCTATAGTCTATTGGGGTCGCAGAGTCAGACACAACTGAGCAACTTTCACATTTTTGGCTACACTAGGTCTTTGTTATCCCTTGGGGGCTATTCTCTAGTTGTGGTATGCAGGCTTCTGATCGCTGTGGCTTCTCTTGTTGTGGAGCACAGGCTCTTGGACATGTGGGCCTCAGTAGTTGTGGCACATGGGTTGAGTTGCCCTGTGGCATGTGGAATCTTCCTGGAACAGGGGTGGAACCCGGGCTCTCCTGCATTGGCAAGTGGATTCTTAACCACTGGGCCCCCAGGGAAATCCCTGGACACATTATTTTTATTGTTTCCCCAGATGCTACCCCCACCTTCCTCACTCTGAAGTCTTTTCCCTCCTAGCACATATTATGAGTCACAAAAACTCATGCTCCATATTTGGGTGCTTATAATTTTCATAACTTATACAATTTTTATAACATATACAGCATTTATGTAAAATATTAATTTTAAAATTTATATAATGTTCATATAAAATATGGAGAAGGAAATGGCAACCCACTCCAGTACTCTTGCCTGGAAAATCCCATGGATGGAGGAGCCTGGTAGGTTACAGTCCATGGGGTTGTGAAGAGTCAGACATGGCTGAGCAACTTCACTTTCACTTTTCACTTTCATGCATTGGAGAAGGAAATGGCAACCCACTCCAGTGTTCTTGCCTGGAGGATCCCAGGGACGGGGGAGGCTGGTGGGCTGCCGTCTATGGGGTCGCACAGGGTTGGACACGACTGAAGTGACTTAGCAGCAGCAGCATATAAAATGTAAAATCTTTGTTTTGGAATTTATATAATAGTCACATAACATGAAATGTGTATATTTACATTTAAATATTTGCAACTACACTGTAGGTTTTCAATTCATATTACAAAGAATTTTAACGGGAGTAGAAGTCACACAGTCTCAAATACCAAATTATTTGATAGCATGGTTGCGAATTTCTTTTTCATTTCAGAGTCAGTAAAATCTCTCACATTATTGAAGCTAGTAGATTACAAATGCTTGGATCAATCAAATTCATTTTTGATTCAAAATTGAAAGAAAAGGACAAGTGACTTAGACTAGCATGAGCTTATGAATCTGCAGTGGCCTGGATTACCTAGGAAAAGAAAGTCATACTTTAAGAAATAAAATCAGAATGATGTATTACCACTCATTCTCTAGGAAAACTAGGGAAGCAAGACATGTACAAAAACATAAGCAAATGTGAAAGGACATCAAAGAAAGAGCGACTGACTCCACAGCCAGGCTAGCGTAATACTGTAAGCCACATAATATGACAAACAGCGAATCACTGATTTTTCAAGTGAAACATTCCAGTAATATTTGGGTTCCAATATTCTGACAACTGCCAACGATGGCAGTTGCTTATAAAACTAGAAGGAACGCTGTCATAATACATCGTTGAAATTAGATATGTATTTTTTTCACAGATTAGAGATGTGCTGTGGCATTTTCGGATCGGAAAGCCAAATATTCATTAATCCTATATTTGCCATCAGAAGGAAGACAAGGAAGGCAACCTCAGCCAATGGGGGTCATTGCCTGAACATCTCTGGCTCATCCAGTAAGCAAGACACAAATCAATGGTCTTGGGTTATCGTTTCCCCGATCACCAGCCTCTTTCTTCCCTCTGTTAGGGAAATTAAAATGGAAGAAGTCTTGCACAGGCTTCAGAAGCAGGAGAGGAGGCCTCTGATCTGCCTGGACACGGCTCAGATTGCATGCCCGCCCCCAAGCACAGCAAGTCAGGCAGCACTGTGGATAAGAAAGCAAGTGGGTCTTGGAATTCTTGAGCCCCTGGAGGTCTGGCCAGCCCCCCAAGGGTCTAAGACATCTTATGACTCCCAAGGTGAGCCAAACAGCATTGTAAAAGTTAAGACAACCAGAGATGAATTTCTGAGCACAAACTGATGATGTCAGCAGTCTGCACCCTGGGATGACAAGCGGGAGTCGTTTAAACTGCAATTTGAAGTCTCACCCACAGGGTAGATGCACCTCTTGGGACATTTTCCCCAGTGGGACTCCAGTCTGCTGTTATATTGGACTTCCCAATGCCGTTTATGTCCGCATGTAGATTGTCAGCCCAACTGGGTAATGTATATGTTGTTGTGCATGCATGCTAAGCCCGCCTTAGCTCTGTCCAGTTCTTTGCGACCCTATGGACTGTAACCTGCCAGGCTCCTCTGTCCATGGCATTCTCCAGGCAAGAATAGTGGAGCGGTATTTCCAGTGCTTCTGTTTCTTTTCTTTCAATGCCTGTATACTGAAATTCAGTCAAAGAATCTTCAAGTAAAAAAACTGAAATCGCTTACTTGTGTGTGACGAGCGGTATCTTTTGTTAACAAATCCTTCAGTTCTAAAAAGGAAAGTAAAACTTTTGGCAAAACACCCTCAGCCACTTTCCCCCGCTCAAACTGGATGCCCATGTATGTGAATTCCAAAATGCATTCCTAGTTTTCATACCCAGGGTGATCTATAATAAATTCAATTACCCTCAGATGCCACCTACACCTGTAGTGAGTGTCATACTGAACACAGCCAACCTGTAGCATCGTTGATAAATACCAAGGGTTGCCATAGTGTTGAAGGGGGAAAAGATCAGTTTCTCACACTGCATCTCTCAATGTTTCATTGCGTGTTAGTCTCTCAGCCCTGTCTGACTTTGCGACCACATGGACTGTAAGCAACCAGGCACCTCTGTCCATGGGATTTCCCAGGCCAAGAATACTGGAGTGGGTTGCCAACCCCTTCTCCAGGGATCCTCCCGACCTAGGGATCAAACTCGGGTCTCCTGGGTAGCAGGCAGATTCTTTATCATCTGAGCCACAAGGGAAGTCCTAACATTATAGAGAGAACATTTCAACTCCATGAAGGCATCTTCTAATGTTATAGAGAACTCTTTAACTCTAGTATATGACTTCATGAAGGGATCCCTAAGCACTCAGTCAGGTGTTGCTTTGCAAAGATGCTGGCTTTGTATAGGGTGGGGGGATGGAAGGCCAATGTGTAGGCAAGCACCCCCGGTTGGAGCCGTGAAAGTCATTCCATCGAGACACTACCTAGGGTTTCCGTGGTGACTCAGTCCTAGAGAGTCTGCTTGCTGATGCAGGAGACAGGGCTTCTATCCCTGGTCTGGGAAGATCCCGCATGCCTCAGAGCAACGAAGCCCCTGTGCCACAACTACTGAGTCTGTGCTCTAGACCGCGGGAGCCACAATGACTGAGCTCATGGGCTGCAACTACTGAAGCCCGCACACCCTAGAGACTGTGCTCTGCAACCAGAAAAACCTCTGCAATGAGAACAGTCCAGCCCGACTCACCTAAAAATCATTGACTCTGCACATCAACGTCCACGGCATTTCCTCTTTTGGGAAAAGTGCTCTGCATGTCTTTGACCTAAAACAGGTTTCATTACCCTTAAATAAAACAATGTATGCTTCCCTCGTGGCTCAGATGATAAATAACCTGCCTGTAATGAGGGAGACCAGGGTTCAATCACTGGGTCTGGAAGATTCCCTGGAGAAGAAAATGGCAACCCACTCTGGTATTCCTGCCTGGAGAATCCCATGGACAGAGAAGCCTGGCGGGCTACAGTCCATGGAGTGGCAAAAAGTCGGACAGGGCTGAGAGCGACTGACACTTTCTGTGAGGGGAAGAGAGGGCCTGAGAAAATAAAACAAACATTGCTTCTTACTACCTACAGCAAGTTTTGCAAGAGTTAAACTTTCAAAAACTCCACAAGCACTCTGAAACATACCTGAGAGGAGTCTCAAATCTTCAACGCGCTCTAAACAACAAAGACTATGATTTCAAGGCCTCTTGACATTAGAGAATCACAAGCCAAAATTTACGTCTGCAATGCTCAAGATCTGAGATCCACGACCTCCACAACATCCAAGTGTCTCTGCATCAATTTTTCCCTGGGAAAGGAGATAGGGTAACAAAAGATTGATCTCCTTCTACTGATTCAGTATAAAATGGGAAGCAAAACAAAACAAAGGTCATTAAGGAGGTGTAGGGTAAGTATCGATCGCTCTTGGAAAGTTTGAGGAGGCAGTAAGTCATGACTGACTTTGACAAAACCGTGGTATTAGAGAAACCTAGTTCCTGGCTCTGGTGTAACTCCAAGATTCCAGACCCAGGACACGTTCCCGGAAGTCGGAAAGGTGACAGTGTTATGACAAATAGGAGCATCGGCTGTTTCCACGGCAGGTAGGAAGGATGCCGAACTCATTTCTGGAAGGATCTATCACCGATGGGGAGGGCAAGCAGGCACAGAAGGATCCTGGTGAAATCAGAGAAGGTGAATCACAGAGGAGGTAGAAAAGGAGGGATGATTTATATTCATAGGCTTTATCTACCGATCGATAGATGTGGTACGACATAGGATGCTTGCTTCATCTAAGCAAGAGAGACTCCACACAACTGTTTTCTTCATCTAAGCGAGAGAGACTCTACACAAGTGTCCAAGAAGGAACACCCCAGGTCTTGTGTAGTTGGTCTCAATGAGGACCCTCTGGGGGCTACTGTTCACTGTGATGCCTGGGCTTCTCACTGCGGTGTCTTCTCTGGTTGCAGAGCACGGGGTCTAGGCGTGCGGGCTTCAGTAATTGCACCATGAGGGTACAGGAGTTTGTGGCTCCCAGGCTCCAGAGCACAGACTCAACAGCTGTGGTGCACAGGCTTACGTATTCCATATCATGTGGGATCCTCCGGGACCAGCGACCGAACCCAAGCCTCCTGCGTTGGAAGGTGGATTCTCTACCGCTAAGCAACCAGGGGAGCCCTCCTGCTATCTATTCTAAAGGAGTGTCTGTTACCTTCCTTCTTCAAAATTCCTATGCATTTTTATTTTTTCTCAGTAGAAATGTTGCTTTGGCATAAGCAGCCTGCCATGCTGGTGGGAATGAAAAGACCACAATTCTTCCTGTCCAAGCACCCTGCCTTTAGTTCTCTGGCTCACCTTCTTGACCGAATGATGCAAACAACCTCCTGATGAGCTTCACTGACTGCAGGCTTTTTCTTGTTTTTGTCCACTGGCAATGGCTTCCACCAGTGTCATTGTGCTGAAGTGTTTTATTTATATTCCAGGTCCCTGCTCCAAACCTCATCATGCTCTTCTGTTGTCCAATTATGGGCTTCCTTGGTGGCTCAGCTGGTAAAGAATCCGCCTGCAATGCGGGAGACCTGAGTTTGATCCCTGGGTTGGGAAGATCCCCTGGAGAAGAGAAAGGCTACCCACTCCAGTATCCTGGCCTGGACTATACAGTCCATGGGGTCACAAAGAGTCAGACATGACTGAGAGACTTTCACTTAAGTTTCCTTGTCCAATTATGGATCTAAATTTCAGAATTTCTAGGTCTCTTTTATTTTTCACCAGTCTACCTGGACAAACTCAAGTTGACTGCTCGCCACTAAGCAAGCTCTTTTTTCCATCAGTATGACTTAAACAAGGTCTCTCAAAACATTCTCTTCTAAATCTCAGTGCCTTTTCTGATTTTATCCTTTTCAACTTCTCTTCCTCTTTCCTTTGGAGATTTGTTGTTCAGTCACTCAGTCGTATCTGACTCTTTGCAACCCCATGGATTGCAGCACGCCAGGCTTCCATGACCTTCACCAACTCCTGGAGATTGCTCAAACTCATATCCATTGAGTCGGTGATGCCATCCAACCATCTCATCCTTTGTCACCCCTTTTTCCTTCTGTCCTCATTCTTTCCCAGCATCAGGGTCTTTTCCAATGAGATGGCTCTTTGCAGCAGGTGGCCAAAGTGTTGGAACTTCACATCTCAGATAAATTCAAATAATTATGCAAATCCATCCTTGTTTATGAGGCTTTTTACCAGTCGGTGTGTCTCTGACTCCAATAACACCCGGAAGCACTTATTGTAATTGCCACAAAAGAACAAGTAAATACTTAGACTTTTATTGTTTGTTGTTTTATGGGCATTTGCATCATCCACCCAATTAGTTTTAATTATAACAAAGATTTTAATAGATGATACATTCATCCCCAAGTGCCTATCCTAATGTTCATTATACTTAATAGAAGAATCACATAAGGCATGCTTTAAGAATGGTCTGTTTAAAGCAGATGAAAGCTAATGAAGGGAAGTGAAAGTCGTTCCTTCATGTCCGGCTCTTTGCACCAACCCCATGGACTATACAGTTCATGGAATTCTCCCGGCCAGAATACTGGAGTTTGGTGCCACCCAAAAAAACAGTGTCCAGATAAATGGAGGACAACAAATTTCTTGACGTGTAAGACATCTAAATGGGACATGAGCTGGTTCTCCTTCAGTTAGTCCCCATTAAGGAAAATTACTCAGCAATTAAAAATAGTGAGATAATGGCATTTGTGGGCAACATGGATGAACCTAGAGATAATCATACTAAGTGAAGAAAGACAAAAAAATACCATATGATATTACTTATACGTGGATTCTGAAGAAATAAGAGAAATGAATTTATTTATAAAACAGAAACAGACTCACAAACTCAGAGAAGGAATTCATGGTTACCAGGGGGGAAAGACAGGGGAAGGGATAGTTAGGGAGTTTGGGATGGATATTTACACACCGATACATCTGAAGTGGATAGTCAATAAGGACCTGCTGTCCAGCACAGGGAAATCTGCTCAATACTCTGTAATAACCTTATGGTCACCAGGGGGAAGGATGGGGGAAGGGATAGTTAGGGAGTCTGGGATGGACACGGACACACTGCTGTATTTAACATGGAGAACCTGCAAGGACCTGCTGGACAGCTCAGGGAAGTCTGCTCAATGTCACTTGGCAGCCTGGATGGAAGGGGATTTGGGGGAGAATGGAAGCACATATATGTACGGCTGAGTCCATCACAACATTGTTAACTGGCTATATTCCAAAATAAAATAAAATGCTTAAATTATTTAAAGTATATTCCCCATGAATTTAAGTGTTCAGAATTGGTTTGATGAGAACTTGGGCGGGAGATACGGTGGAATTATTTCCTTTCTGACGTGTAACTTGATACTGAAAGTGAGTGGATCTGTATAACGTGAGAACCATGAAGGGCTTCCCAGGTGGATCTAGGGTAAAGAACCCACCTGCCAATGCAGGAGATATAAGAGACGAGCGTTCGATCCCGGGGTGGAGACGATCCCTTGGAGAAGGGAACGGCAACCCACTCCAGTATTCTTGTCTGCAGAATCCACTGGACAGAGGAGCCTGGCGGGATGCAGTCCACGGGGTCGCAAAAGAGTCAGACCCGACTGAAGTGACTTAGCACAACTGCACGCAAGGATCATGAAACACGGAATAGTATGCACGTCCTGTATTACAACTTATGGATTCTAAGGGAGACTAATTTTAAGGCAGAGGGAAGGCAAATAGGCACTAGTTAAGCTGGTGAGAACCGAAGAATAAGAAGAAAAAAAAAAAATGGAAGCAACCTGTATTCCTGCAGGAAGAGGAATACACACAACGAATATAATTCCTTGTGAACCCTGACAGTTCTATTCCCTGAAACAGAGCCAAGAAAATTTAGCATGACTTGACTTTTTTTTTACAAGAAGTTATTAAATCCACACCATTTCTCAGAATCTCTTTGCTCTCAAGGCTGCCAAATTTAACCAGCAGAAATCAAAGATCATATTTGCTTCTCAGAAAGAAAGTCTGTGCAACACCAGCGTGATGAAATATCACCATTTGGTGGGTTGGAGGCACTGGGGACCCTGGGAGAGAATGATTGATCTTAATACGCTGTTGATGGGCAAGCTTGCAAACGCCAATGAGGCAAACAGACAGGAACTCAGAGACTTCCTGAATAGCCCCCAGGAAAGGAAAGTGGAGTGGCCATGGTTTCCAGGGGACTCTAGGAAGTTCCTTTTGTTGGAGCAAAACTGGTTTTTTGATCCTGGAGGCAAAAGTCATCACTAGAAATCACAACCTTTTCAGTCAATGCTTAGTGCATGACAGGGAAATGGACCCATGTCCTCAGTCAAAGGAGGAATGTTTAATTGATCGCAAATCATACTTAAAAAATAGGATTTCCTTTCTAGGTGTCAGGAATGTGTCACGGATGCCAAGAACAAAACAAATTTCAGGAAAGTGGAGTAAAGCCTGCCTGTCGTTTCAAAGGTAGAACTTAACAGTTAAACCTCTCACTTGTAGGCCATTTTCCTAAACCTCTGAATATGGGTTTACGAAAATTTTAGGAACAATGGTTCTAAACCTTAAGAGACACAATGGCTCAGACAGTTAAGAATTTGCCTGCAGTGTGGGAAAATGCCATTCGATCCAAGGGTTGGAAAGATCCCCTAAAGAAGGTAACGGAAACACACTGCAATGTCCTTGACAGGAAAAATCCCGCGGACAGAGAAAGCTGGCAGGCTAGAGTCCATGGGGTTGCAGAGAGTCAGACACGACTGAGCCACTCACATTCGAAGAGACACAGATATCCTATGTAGGCAAAGATATTTTATATATTGATTATATATTGCTACATAACAAATATTTGAAACATGTCTTATGCTCACACTGACATTTTAATGTGTATTAATAACCAACAACGATGGCAATCATGATAGCTAACTTTACATGGTTTCAGGCACAAATAATTCACACACAAAATAAGTGACTCAATTCTCAAAAGTTCTGAGATGTTAGCAATTTTCATAACTTTCCTGTAAATCGGGAAACCGAGGCACAAAAATTAAAAAACTGCTCAAGATCACAAAGCTTATAAATGATGAAATATGAAACCAGCACTCTTACTTATTATAGTAATAATGAATTTCTTAATTACAGTACAGACAAGAAACAAATGGAAAGTAATATGAAATAATATAATACATATTTTCACAATTTTCGGGTTACAATGAAGTGGTCCAAAGCGTTAGGGGATGAATTGCTCATGCAAGTGGCTCAAATGCCAGGAGCAGTGTTGGAATTCTTCTAAAATTACTAACAGCTCTTGGTAAGTTTCCAAACAAATAAACTACAATTTTCCCTCTAATTCCTTGGCAGCTGTGTTCCTGGAAAATTCAATGCCTATTATAACTGTGCAAAAGAAAAAGTACCCCTTCAGTTCAGATGTAAAATGAAATTAGGTTCTAGGTTCACATAATTATGGAGAATTTTTTTTTCTTTTAATGTAAACAAACACTCGGTGGGATATTTCAAAATTGTATGGGAAATGGTCATGTATGGATGTGAGAGCTGGACTATATAAAGAACGCTGAGTGCTGAAGAATTGATGCTTTTGAGCTGTGGTGTTGGAGAAGACTCTTGAGAGTCCCTCAGACTGCAAGGAGATCCAACCAGTCCATCCTAAAGGAAATCGGTCCTGAATATTCATTGGAAGGGCTGATGTTGAAGGTGAAACTCCAATACTTTGGCCACCTGATGCAAAGAACTGACTCCTTGGGAAAGACCCTGATGCTGGGAAAGATTGAAGGCGGGAGGAGAAGGGGATGACAGAGGATGAGATGGTTGGATGGCATCACTGACTCGATGGACATGGGTTTGGGTGGACTCCGGGAGTTGGTGATGGACAGGGAGGCCTGGTGTGGTGGCGTCCCTGGGGTCGCAAAGAGTCAGACACGACTGAGCGACTGAACTGATGGGAAATGGTACAACTCTTTTTGCTGTTTTAAAATTATGTTTGTTTCAATGTTAAGGACACTGCTGAACTTTTTTTTTTTGTATCATTCCTGGCTGCCACCCACTACACGAGCGTGGTGACACTAAATTATAATAATAACTGTAAGAACAACAAAATCCCACAATGACCCCTGAAGAGTGACCGTTCTAAGGACTCTGTGGACAGAATTCAGAATCACCTTGGACTCTGCAATTCTAGGCAAAACGTTGAGCGTGGGATCATTCTTCTTCAGGAGCTACTGGTTGGCAACTTTTCAGCAAATTCTGAAATCTTATGTACTATCTATTCCACCAAAGGTAAAGAATCACCAGTCCTGGGTATTCCATGATGCTGTAAACTACTTTCTTCCAATCCATTTTCTGTTTGGTAACCGTTCTTTGTGGTTTGCTTGGGACACTGTCCATATTCCAAACCTGCATTATTCTGCTGATCCCTCAGCATCCTTCTCAGAATAGTATCCCTCACAGACTTTTTATTTGCAGTAAACGATGCCAAACATTGGGCTTCCCAGGTGGTGCTAGTGGCAAAGGACCCGTCTGCCAATGCAGAAGACCCGAGTTCGATCCCTGGGTCGGACAGACTCCCTGGAGGAGGAAACGGCAACCCATTCCAGTATTCTTGCCTGGGAAATCCCATGGACAGAGAAGCCTGGTGGGCTACAGTCCATGGGGTCTCAAAGAGTTGGATATGACTAAAGGGACTTCATACTCATGCATGCCAAACACTGCCCGTAGCTGCATTAAAATGAGCTCACACGAGTGGCTTCGAGCATCACTCTTAAGTTCTCGGATCCTGCAGTGACTTTTCTCTGGTGCTGTGTGCAAAGCACCAGTGGTCTCCAGGGTTCCTGCTTAAACATATGGTTACGTCTGAAGTGCAAGCTATACAACCTCCTTCCCCAGCGCTTCCCGGGTGCAAAGTCACGAGCATCTCATTTGAAGGGCAGGAGGCAGGAGGCTGACTGATCAAACAACTGGAGTTGGGGCAAAGGAAGCTGGTCCTCTGGACTCTTTCTGGCCTCTGAGGATGGTGGCCAGTGGTACTGGCTCATATACCAAACGAGCCACAGCTGGTGCCAGGACCCAAAATAAACCATCAGGGCACGCTTCAGGGGAGAAACAGGACATTACTGGTCAAGACTATGGCAAACGTGTGCTGGAAAAGAAGGTTCAATAGTACTACCTCAGTGCCTATCAGTAGTTATGTGATATTCTGTGATGGCAGCTTTGCCATTAATGTCCTTGCTCTTGTTCAGGGGCTCAGTCATGTCTGGCTCTTTGTGATCCCATGGACTGCAGCACATCAGGCTTCCTTGTCCTTCACCATCTCCAGGAACTTGCTCAAA
Organism: Cervus elaphus; assembly: GCF_910594005.1. Classification (NCBI taxonomy): domain Eukaryota; kingdom Metazoa; phylum Chordata; class Mammalia; order Artiodactyla; family Cervidae; genus Cervus; species Cervus elaphus. The sequence continues at coordinate 175,398,670 of NC_057848.1, read as the reverse complement.
TTCATGTCCATTGAGCCAGTGATGGCATCCGACCATCCCATCCTCTGTCGTCCCCTTCTCCTCCTGCCTTCAATCTTTCCCAGCATCGCGGGCTCTTCCAATGAGCCGGCTCCTCGCATCAGGGGGCCAAAGTTTTGGAGCTTCAGCTTCAGCATCAGTCCTTTCGGTGAATATTCAGGGTGGATTTCCTTTAGGATGGGCTGGTTGGATCTCCTTACTGTCCAAGGGATGCTATAGTGCAAATCCACTGCTGTGTATTTGAGTTTGGCCGTTCTGATAGATAGACGCTGTCCAGCTCAAGGTTCAGTTCAGTTCAGTTCAGTCATTCAGTCGTGTCTGACTCTTTGCGACCCCATGAACCGCAGCATGCCAGGCCTCCCTGTCCATCACCAACTCCCGGAGTTTACTCAAACTCATGCCCATCGAGTCGGTGATGCCATCCAGCCATCTCATCCTCTGTCGTCCCCTTCTCCTCCTGCCCCCAATCCCTCCCAGCGTCAGGGTCTTTTCCAATGAGTCAACTCTTCGCATGAGGCAGCCAAAGTATTGGAGTTTCAGCTTCAGCATCAGTCCTTCCAATGAACACTCAGGACTGATCTTTAGGATGGACTGGTTGGGTCTCCTTGCAGTCCAAGGGACTCTCAAGAGTCTTATCCAGCACCGCAGTTCAAAAGCATCAGTTCTTCAGCGCTCAGCTTTCTTTACTGTCTAACTCTCACACCAATACATGACCACTGGAAAAACCATAGCCTTGACTAGACGGACTTTTGTTGCCAAAGTAATGTCTCTGCTTTTTAATATGCTGTCTAGGTTGGTCATAACTTTCCTTCCAAGGAGTAAGTGTCTTTTAATTTCATGGCTGCAGTCACCATCTGCAGTGATTTTGGAGCCCAGAAAACTAAAGGCTGACACTGTTTCCACTGTTTCCCCATCGATTTCCCATGAAGTGATGGGACCAGATGCCATGATCTGAGTTTTCTGAATGCTGAGCTTTAAGCCAACTTTTTCACCCTCCTTTTTTCACTTTCATCAAGGGTTAGGATCTCTCAAGTCTCTGTCCAGATTTTGAAGCTGCATTGCGTGGGGTATACAATGTACTGTTTCCATGTGCCGCACTGAACACTATGCCCTCAAAATTCACGTGTTGAAACCCCACGTCCCTGATATAACTGTGAGTGGAGATAGAGCCCCCAAGGTAAAATGAGGTCCCTAGAGTGGGCCCTGATCCCACAGGACTGGGGTTCTAATAAGCAGAGGAGATCAGGTCACACGTCCACAGGGAGACACGTGTCTCCCTGTGAAGACATAGGGATCAGACGGCCGTCTACACGCCCAGGAGAGAGGCCTCCGGAGAAACCAGGCCTGCCTGCACCTGCATCTCAGACTCCAGCCTCCAGGACTAGTGAGGAAAAAAAAAAAAACAAGTTTCTATTATTTAAGGCACCCTGTCTAAGGTGTTTTATTATGGCAACTGAAGAAGGAGAAGACACTGTTTTATACAAAACGAGAATGCAAGAAATTCCCAGGTGGCTCAGTGGTACAGAATCTGCCTTTCAAGCAGGGAGCCAGACCCCCTGGAGAAGGGAATGGAAACCCACTCCAGTATTTGTGCCTGGAGAATCCCATGGACAGAGGAGCCTGGTGGGCTACAGGACACAGGCTTGTAAAGAGTTGGACATGACTGAGCATATAAATACACACACACACATATACATATATACGTATACATATATATATATACACATACATACATGTATACACAGACATATATGGGGCTTTCCTGATGACTCAGATGGTAAAGAATCTGCATGTAATACAGGAAGCCCAGGTTTGATCCCTGGTTTGGGACAATCCCCTGGAGAAGGGCACGGCAACCCACTCCAGTGTTCTTGCCTGGAGAATGCCATGGACAGAGGAGCCTGGCGGGCTACAGTCCAGTCGGTCACAAAGAGTCAGACAGGACTGAGTGACTGACCATCCACACACACATATACACACATATATATGAGAACTTTCCTCGCAATGAGAACTGTTACAATTACTCTCTGCTTAGAAATATTTTTTTTTAATATGTGTGAGTAGAAATTCCTTCTAAGAACACTAATGTATAGCTCCTGATTCAATAAAGTTTATTTTTCAGTCAATAATTTTTAAAAAGTTACAAAATATATGAATTTATATACTTGGGTTTGTGTCCCTACGTCTCTCAAGATGCCTGGTAAAATGATGAAAGTCTATAGTCACCTCATTCACATTCCTCTTGACTCAGACACTCCTGAACTCCAATTCCTTTCCTCCTCATTCCTCTTTTTTTTTTAAACCGTGAGTCATTTACAAAGAATATCGAACGCCGTTTCTCCGACAGTCCCCTGGCGCGTGGCTTTCCCATCATGGCATTAATCATTGATTAAAATTTTAAAACGTCACCCTAATGTTTCACGATATTAAGGGAGTCTTTAATCCCTTCTGGAAAATTAAATCCATACTTCTTCCCAGCGGCTGTGTGACAGCGATCGAACCAGCACCCCGGTTGCCAGGCTCCCGGGACTGCTCCCCGGGCACGTCTGTTCATTCCTGTCAATGCCAATACATGGATCCTCCCCGAGACATGACGTGTAGGGCCGACTGTACAAGGGCTTTGTGCGGTGGCTGTGCGTTCTTTACACACCGATTCTTCGCAGGATGATGGAGGCGGGTACAAACGAGTGGAATGCCAGAGTTTTCACCTGCAGTGGGAATTCTGGTGTGTGGAGACTTTGAAAGGAGATCGGAGTTGTCCTAGAGAGAGTTTTCCCCGGCAGTGACCATTCAAGCCCCCCCTAAAGCACTGTGCGTGTGAGAATTAGAACATAAAGAAGGCTGAGCGCCAAGGAACTGATGCTTTCGAAGTGTGGTCCTGGAGAAGACTCTTGAGAGTCCCTTGGACTGCAGGGAGATCCAACCAGTCCATCCTAAAGGAAATCAGTCCTGGGTGTTCATTGGAAGGACTGATGCTGAAGCTGAAGCTCCAACTCTTTGGCCACCCAAAGATGCAAAGAGCTGACTCATTGGAAAAGACTCTGATGCTGGGAAAGATTGTAGGTGAGAGGAGAAGGGGGTGACAGAGGATGAGATGGTTGGATGGCATCACCGGCTCGATGGACGTGAGTTTGAGTAAGCTCCGGGAGATGGTGTTGGACAGATGAGCCTGGCGTGCTGGACTCCAAGGGGTCGCAAAGAGTCGGACATCACTAAGCAGATGAACAGCAACAATAAAGTGTGTGGAAGTGAGAGCCTTGTGAGCCCTGGAGGTCAGGCCTTGCAGCAAGGAGACCATCTCGGTGACCTTGGGGGAATGCCTTGAGCAGCAGAGCCTTGGTTTCATCCATTTGTCTGCGAAAGGCATTAGAGGCACCCTGCCTGCCTCCTTGTGTCAGGACGAAATAAAGAGGCAGGCAGAACGCTGTTAAGCCCATTAGAGAACGTGATACAATGATCAAGTTGAATGACTCCCTCCTAAGAATAATTACTAAATGCTGCCTTTCTGAGAGGAGAAGCTGAGCTGTTTTAACTTCTGCTTTATCCTTTACGTCGGGGACTCGGTATTATTATGGTACATTTTTCATGCATTCTCTAGCTGATTGCCTTAGTTATCCTCTGTAACTGTTAATATGCGGGCAGGCTTCCAAAACCTCTCCAAATGAATGCATTTAGGATAACCATAAATCGACAGATATTTACTGAAATAATGAGTTCTAATTATGGATATGGAATGGATTTAAAGACAAGCCATATCTACCCAGCAGTTGACTGGATTAGTGGGGGGAAAAAAAAAAACAGGACTTTATGGATACTCATACTCACGATTTATTGCAAGGATACATAAATCTGTGCTTTAGGAGTTTAAACTATATATTTTGCACTTGATTTACAAAACCTGCTAATAAATCCAGTTCGACTTCTCATTGAGAAATCATTACTCTCGGCGTCAACTCTAGCTAAGTACGAGGATTTATAAGCCGGGAAAATTCGTGTACAAAATGAACCCCAGGATTTGAAAGCATGCCAATAAATCTTAAAAAGGAATCCTTACCTTACACATAGGATATAGGTGAAAGATTGAGAAATCATGAACTTAAATGTACACCAATATTCCCTGGTGGCTCAGACGGTAAAGCGTCTACCTACAACGCGGGAGACCCAGGTTCGATCCCTGGGTCTGGAAGATCCCCTGGAGAAGGGAATGGCAACCCACTCCAGTACCCTTGCCTAGAAAACTCCATGGTTGGAGGAGCCTGGTGGGCTACAGTCCATGGGGTCTCAAAGAGTCAGACACGACTGAGCGACTCCAGGGGATCCTCCCGACTCAGGGATCGAACACAGGTCTTCTGCATTGGCAGGCAGATTCTCTACGGTCTGAGCCACCAAGGAAGCCCAATAAGCCATTAGATATCTTAATTTAACAGGGCAATTTTGGAGTGGTACCTATTAGGAATCATCTCCTGAGGAACAGTATTATTTAATTTTTTTAAAAGATTTTTTTGATGTAGATCATTTTTAAAGTCTTTACTGAATTTGTTACAATATTGCTTCTATTTTAGAGTTCTGGTCTTTTGGCCAGGAAGCCTGTGGCATCTTAGTTTCCTAAGCGGGAATTGAACCCACAGCTCCCGGAAGGTGATGTCCTAATCATTGGACCACCAGGGAAGTTCCACCAACTCTCATTTAAGCCACACAGGGTCACCTTTCAATCAATACAACCTTTCATCTCTAGCGAAGCTCCTTGATCAGAGTCTCCGCATCAGAATGCATCAAGGATATCGCTTCCTGTTTTTCCATCTTGCAATCGCTCATACAAAATTCAGAGGTGACTGTAAGTGCAGTTATCTTGAAAAGGGACATTGGTATTTCATCTGGTTTCAGGAACCAAAGTGACGTCTTGGTCATCTGAGCTTTATGTACTGATTTGAGATGGGAGGGACTGTCTCCACCTGGAGACATGGGCTTTCTGACTGCCAGAGCCCCTGTTCCCCATCTCCACTTGGAACCGTCCTTCAGAAACGCATTAGGAGCACAAGACATTCAGCACTTTGGGAGCTAGCAAAACATTTCTCATTACTTGGCCGACAATGACGAGTATGGGATGCTAATGACAGTGATAAAGGGGCTTAAGATATTCAATACATAAAGAACGTTCCATAGAGGAGCTACTTAAGTAGATCCAAGGCTATTAGTGACTCCTTGGGCGAGTAACTCAGATGCATACCAAACTTTTCCTTTGCAATATTTGCATGTCTCGCCAAAGAAACATGATCTACAGAGCATCTTTTGCCAGCCTCTTTTGGCTCTGAGGTGCACACGTGGCTATTATGTAGAAGAGATTATGGCCGTGTACACACAAGAGTGAGAATAGATGTTGCAAGTATTTTCTGTTTAGCCGCTCAGGCGTGTCTGACTCTGTGCAACTCCATGGACTGTAGCCCGCCAGGCTCCCTCTGTCCATGGAACTGTCCAGGCCAGAATACTGGAGTGGGTTGCCATTCCTCCTCCAGGGGATCTTCCCCACCCAGGGTGATGATGAATCTTGAAGGCTAAATTTGACATGGCGGATTTCTGGGGATATCTGTCTCCTGTTGAGATGCCATCTTGCTCTTGGGGATAAGCAGTGACTTCCCACAGTGCCTACTGCCTGGGAGAGGATCTCTGGACCATACTGACGAGAATCACAGCACTGCTTGCACCCAGCCCTTCTTGCTTGGTACGGCCACCTCACCGGGCAACAGGATTCCCTGCAAAAATGGGTGCAGTAACGCCTTTCCGCTCATGGCTGTTGTGAAGTTCAAATTCTAAAGTTGACAAAGTATGGTACTTAGAAAGCTGCCTGATGTGAAACACTCCAAATAATTCTCTGCAAATACATTATTCATCAATATATCCATAGATTTACTATAGATACATAATTATGTATTATATTACCTACACACATACAATTATATATATGTTATATAGATGATACATATATTTATAACATATTTTATATAACATATATAACAATTTACATATAAAATATATATGCATACACATAACACACAACACACACACACAATTACATATTATATGTTATATATATGATACATTTATAACATAATTTTATATAACATATATAATAATTTATATATACAGTATACATGTGTATACATAACATGAAATACACACATACAAATGTATATTATATGTTATATATATGATACATTTATTTATAACATAATTTTATATATTATATATAATTTTATATTTTAATATATAATTTTATATATAATTATATATATTTATAACACAATTATATAATATATAATTATATGTTTTAATATATAATTATATATGTAATTTACATATTTATAACATAATTATATGTATATTATATATAAATATATATATAATTTTATATTATAACATAATTTTTATATAATAATTTACACATAAAATATATATGCATATATATAACATGCAATACATATATAACATATAACACATATATAATGACATAGTATATAATATATAACAATAATATATATAATATATATCATATTTATATATAACATTACACATTATATGCTATATAATAAATGCAACATAATACATTATTACAACATAAGAATGATCAATATGCTAACATCCAATAATATAAACTGTAATTATATAATAATTGTGTATATATATATGTAGAGAAAGAGAGGTGTGTTGCATATATATATATAGAGAGAGAGGTGTGTTGCATATATATATATAGAGAGAGGTGTGTTGCATATATATATATATATAGAGAGAGAGAGAGAGAGAGAGAGACAGAGAGGTGTGTTGCGTATATATATATATATAGAGAGAGAGAGGTGTGTTGCATATATATATATATATATATAGAGAGAGAGAGAGAGAGGTGTGTTGCGTGTGTATATATATATATATATATATATAGAGAGAGAGAGAGAGAGAGAGAGGTGTGTTGCATATATATATATATATAGAGAGAGAGAGACAGAGAGAGAGGTGTGTTGCACATATATATATATATATATATAGAGAGAGAGAGAGGTGTGTTGCACATATATATATATATATATATAGAGAGAGAGAGGTGTGTTGCGTATATATATATATAGAGGGAGAGGGAGAGAGAGAGGTATGTTGCTAGTGGTAAAAAGTCTGCCTGCCAATACAGCAGACACACAGAGGTGGGTTCGATCCCTGGGTAGGGAAGATGGCCTGGAGGAGGCAATGATAACCCACTCCAGCGTTCTTGCCTGGAAAATCCCATGGACAGAGGAGCCTGGCGGGCTACCATCCATGGGGTCACAAAAAGTCAGCCATGATTCAGCAACCAAGCATGCACACACAGATACAGAGACAGTCAGAAAGGATATATATATATGACACATACACACATATGTGTACACATGAGCCTGCCTGATGTGTATAAATGGTCTCTGTTGTTCAGTTGGTCAATCATGTCCAGCACTTTGCGAGCCGGTGGACTGCAGCACGCCAGGCCTCCCTGTTCATCACCAACTCCCGAATTTTGCTCAAGCTCATGTCCATCGAGTCGGTGATGCCATCTAACCATCTCATCCTCAGGTCGACCTCTTCTCCTCCCGCCTCCAATCTTTCCCAGCATCAGGGTCACATTCAGTAGTTACATTTAAAAAGTGGCTCTGAGCCATCAGGAGAGACACAAAGCATTTGTTCCTCTGAATCTCTTCATCTAAATGCAGGAGCGTGTGCCCGTGTGTTCTAACATGTGTCCAAGATTTCCTGGGGCCTTAATCCTTAAAAAAAAAAAAAAACACAACTTTATATTTTTCTAATGGGAAGGGCTCTACTATTTGGTGCTTGATACAGTGTTTGCTGATATATAAAAGTGACATTTAAACAGAAAAAAAAACGTGAAATGGATGAAAGAGGAAAGCAGGAAATTAATTGGATATTTCTCATCACCGCGGAAATGTAGGAGAAACAATGTCACAGGAGGAGAATAATGTCTGCAATTTTCCACCTGTCTTAAAAAGATGGTTTTGAAATGAGGATGTGAGCTGTCGAATGCAGCCTTGCAGCTTATGCGGAAGGGCCTGGAAAGATTCCTGGATGCTCTGGAGGAAGTGGAAGAAAAGAGTACAGTAAATGGTTGTGCCGTAGTCCCATCACGTCTTCTTCATGCTGGTTTGTAGAACGTAAGGACACATTAGAGAAATATTTTTAAGTCCCTTGTTTACCTGCTTGTCTTCTCTTCCCAGCAAACTCAATTAGGTTTCAACAGTGTTCTGGATCCCTGAGTTTTCTTATCATTCGAACACACATGTGCCTATCATCTTTCTATCGATATCTATCTCTGCATCCTCCGTCTATATATCTGTCTGCCCTTCTGTCATCTTTATCTGTCTCTGCAATCTACCTACCTCCTTATATCTCTCCATCCTTTGTGTATCTATTTCTCCATCCATTCATCCCTCTTACTTTCTCTTCCTTTCCTTCTATGTATCTATCCATCATCCAGCATCCATTTCATTCTCTCTATGTTATCAGGAGACCTGGGTTCAATCTCTGGGTCAGGAAGATCCCCTGGAGAAGGAAATGGCCACCCACTCCAGGATTGTGGCCTGGGAAGAGGAGCCTTGCCAGGCTACAGTCCATGGGGTTGCAAAAGAATCAGACACAACTGAGTGACTAATACATCTATCTATATATCTAATACCTACCTATCTAATCTACCTACCTACATCTATCCATCCATCATGCATATATCTAACCATGTCTTTCTTTCTCTTTTCTTCCATATATCTACCCCTCTATCATCTATCCTAATCATTTATCTCACTCATCATCTGTTTATATCTACCCACCTACCTACACGTATCCATCACCTAGCTACCACTTATCAAGCTACTCATTTTTAACACTTAAGCAAATAGCATCATGCTGAAGGTCACTTCTTTTACTGACACTTCAGCTTGAGATTGATTAGACTGATACTTGTAACTACAGTTTATTCATTGAACTTTATAATTAACTATTGCAATGTGGGTAGCTTCTAAGTTTTCATTATTATGAGCAAGTTAACTGTGAACACCCTTGTCCACACTCTGTACTCATGGCCTGAGATTCAGTGGAGCAGACAGCTGGCTGGAGAGCTGACCACGTCTTCAATCCCATGGATGCTTTCAGAAGTCTTCCCAAAGAGGTGTGATCAGTCTGTGTTCCCTCTAACACTGTGGGGACACCTTCCTGCTTCACAATTTCATTGGTGCTTCATGCTCTCTGAGTTAAATTTTGCCCCAACTTAAGGCTGTCTTATGATGTTTTAACTTGAATGTCCCTGTCCGTAGTAAAGGACATTGAATATTACTGCCCTTCAGATTTTAGTCTTCTAAGTGCTATTCATTCCCTATTTTCTACAGAGTTTTTTTTTCCCCCCTCCTTTTTGGTTTCTTGAAATCTGTGTGTGTGTCTCAGAACGTGTTTTTGTGTGTACTTCTATATACCCTTATAAGCAGGTATATCCATTTACTGTGATTTTACGCTTTATATATGCTGAGACTCTTGTCACCATCAGAACGCAAGTTTGAGCTTATCTGGGATTTTTTTTTTTTAAATTTTATTTGATATTGCAGCATAGTTGATTAACAACTTTGTATTAGTTTCAGATGTCCAGCAAGGTCAGTTATACATGTATCTATTTTTTTTTCCTTTTTTTAAATTAATTACTTTAATTGGAGGTTAATGACTTTACAATATTGTGGTGGTTTTTGCCATACATTCACATGAATCAGCCATGGGTGTACATGTGTCTCCCATCCTGAAACCCCTCCCACCTCCCTACCCACCCCATCCCTCTGGGTTGTCCCAGAGCACCAGCTTTGGTGCCCAGCTTCATGCATCCAATTTGCATGGGTCACCTATTTTACATATTTATCCAGGCATTTTGGTGGGATGTTTTGGGACGATATAATATCCATAACCTCTGTCTTCTGCTTTGGTCTTCACGGCAAGTGTACATCTTCATCTCAGTTGTGACTGATGCTCTGCGACCCCATGGACTGTAGCCCTCCAGGCTCCTCTGTCCACGGGATTTTCCAGGCAAGAATACTGGGATGGGTTGTCATTTCCTTCTCCAGGGGATCTTTCCAACCCAGGGATTGAACACAGGTCTTCTGCATTGCAGGCAGGCTCTTTACCGTCTGAGCCACCAGCGAAGCAAATATCCGTAACCTCTATTTCCTGCTTTGGTCTTCAAATGTACGTCATAGCCAGAGAATATACATACATTCCTATATATGGGAGGGTTATCTTTGAGGGTTATCATAATATATTCTTGATACTAATCATAAACTCATGTAAACATTTGGGGTGAAGAGGTTTCATAGATTCTTTATTTTTTGTTGATGGTATACTTTATTTTTAGAACTTTTTATCATCTGGATATTCAAAGTAGTTAACACTGTTTTAAAATAACTGGTTCTTTGGTTGGATAGATATAGATACATGATGGATGAATAGTGGTAGGTAGGTAGATAAGATGTGGCTAGATTAGATATATTAGACACATAGATATAAATAGATGATATAAATAGGTGATAGAGAGATGGATATATAGATACACGGAAGGAAAGAATATACCTTCAGGATGCCACTGAACTGGAGGCGCTCCATTTCTCTCTTAAATAACCTGCCTAATGAGGCTTTTCCTATCACACGAAGACAAAAACGGGACGACCACTTAAGCAGGTAACTGATATGGAGGGCGTGATATGCTGTTGTTCTAGGCTGAGTACATCTGGCTATTATTGGAAGCCAGTTCCCCATAAATACCAGGCTCACCATTACCACATTACACGGATACATCAGAGTATGCTTCCAAAGGACATTTAAATCACTTTTATTCGTTATTACCCCATGCCCTAGTTTTTTTTTTTTAATTGGAAAGCATTCCCTCCCAGTACTAAATTCCTAATTAAATCCCCAGATTAAACTATGAAGCCATTCCCCCATCTTTTTTTTTTTTTTTTAATAGGAAATGGACACTATTTGAAGGAGGAATACATGTGTTTTAATTATGTTGTTCATCTCGGCACAACAAGGACCCCATCACTGGATCTTAGAAAAATAAATGCTACCCCAGCTTCTTCTAAACGGTTCTAAATCGGGTTGATTGTATTCTGTAACTCTACGTCTTGTGGAACAAGGTTTACAAAACTCCCTTGGCTAAGCCTGGGTAATAACACAGCTACAAAAGGACATACTGGTTTGATTCCACTTATATGAGGCGCCGAGAATAACGAAAACCATATAGGCAGAGAGCAGAGTGGTGGGTGCCAGGGCCCAGGGGGCAGGAAATGTGGAGTTAGTGTTTCATGGGGACACACCTTCAGTTCAGTGACAGGAAAGGTCTGCAATGGTGGTGATGGTTGTAAAACAGTTCAGTTCAGTTCCTCAGTCATGTCTGACTCTTTGCGACCCCATGGACTGCAGCACGCCAGGCCTCTCTGTCCATCACCAGCTCCAAGAGTTTACCAAAACTCATGTCCATTGAGTTGGTGATGCCATCCAACCATCTCATCCTCTGTCATCCCCTTCTCCTCCTGCCCTCAATCTTTCCCAGCATCAGGGTCTTTTCCAATGAGTCAGCTCTTTGCATCAGGTGGTCAAAGTATTGGAGTTTCAGCTTCAACATCAGTTCTTCCAATGAATATTCAGGGATGATTTCCTTTAGGATGGATTGGTTGGATCTCCTTGCAGTCCAAGGGACTCTCAAGGGTCTTCTCCAACACCACAGTTCAAAAGCATCAATTCTTTGGCACTCAGCTTTCTTTATAGTCCAACTCTCACATCCACACATGACGATGGGAAAAACCACAGCCTTGACTAGACAGACCTTTGTTGGCAAAGTAATGTCTCTGCTTTTTAATATGCTATCTAGGTCGGTCATAACTTCTCTTCCAAGGAGCAAGCATCTTTTTATTTCATGGCTACAATCACCATCTGCAGTGATTTTGGAGCCCCCAAAAATAAAGTCTGACACTGTTTCCACTGTTTTCCCATCTATTTCCTATGAGGTGAGGGGACCAGATGCCATGATCTTAGTTTTCTGAATGTAGAGCTTTAAGCCAACTTTTTCACTCTCCTCTTTCACTTTCATCAAGAGACTTTTTAGTTCCTCTTCACTTCCTGCCATAAGGGTGGTGTCATCTGCATATCTGAGGTTATTGATATTTCTACCAGCAATCTTGATTCCAGCTTGTGCTTCCTCCAGCCCAGCGCTTTTCATGATGTACTCTGCATATAAGTTAAATAAGCAGGGTGACAATATACAGCCTTGACGTACTCCTTTTCCTATTTGGAACCAATCTGTTGGTCCATGTCCAGTTCTAACTGTTGCTTCCTGACCTGCATCCAGGTTTATTGTTTGTAAAACAGGATACAGTGAATAACAACTGCAACGAAAACTTAAAAACAATCACAATGGTAAGTTTCCTGTTACCTGTATCTTGCCACAATTTAAAATATTTTGTGTTAGTCACTCAGTCGTGTCCAATTCTTTGCCATTCCATGGACGTAGCCCACCAGCCTCCTCTGTCCAAGGGATTCTCCAGGCGAGAATATTGGAATTGGTGGCCATGCCCTCCTCCAGGGAATCTTCCCAACCCAGTGATCAAACCCAAGAATTCTGCACTGCAGGCAGATTCTTTACCACCTGAGCCACGTAACTCCCTTTAAAACTGATCAGTGAACCCTTATTATACAAAGATAGTATCAGTGAGCCAAAGAAGAAATAACTTTGCCTAAAGGAGTGATTTCCATTGGCCATTCCTCCTTGGGGTTAATGTTGGTCCATGTTTATATGGATTGCATGCAAAAAAGAACACTTATGAAGTTAAAAAAATTTTTTTATTGTTTAAGTTATGAAAGTATGGTAATACATTTATAGGAGACAAGGAAAATACAGAACAAAGTCACATAGTGTTTCACAACAGATGACAATTATTTTTAAGTATGTAAATTAAGATTCTTAGTTGGAGTTTCAGTATCAAACTCACAGAAATTAATAGAATGGATAGAAAAGTAGAAGGATATCGTAGACTTGAAAAGCACCGTGAACCACTTCAACATAATTAAGATTTATAAGATTTTCACACAGCGGCAGGGTACAAATTCAAGTTCCCATAGACTATAAACCAGGAGACACTGGAACATGCTAAGTCACTTTAGTCGTGTCTGACTCTTTGCAACCCTAGGAACCATAGGGACCATAGTCCACCAGGCTCCTGCGTCCACGGGAGTCTCCAGGCAAGAATACTGGAGTGGGTTGCCATGCCCTCCTCCAGGGGATCTTCCCGACCCAGGGATGGAACCTGAGTCTCCCGCATTGTAGGTGGGATTCTTTACCATCTGAAAACGTGTTAGTAACTACAGGATGAGCATTAGGTTGCTGAACAAGCTAGAAATCTGGATTTCTTGACCTTGGGGTTATAACGTCCTCCACTTTCAACACCCAGAAACCAGTGACGCATCTTCCACCATGACCTTCACTGATTTACCACGTCTGGGCTCTATGCTGAGGTGACACTGGAATCCTGTCCACTGCTTTTCTCTGTAACATCAATTTGGAGCTTCAGCAGGACAAAGGTTCCCTGACCTACCTTTTTTCTTTCCCTTCCATGAAGGTGAAAGTGAAAGTGAAGTCGCTCAGTCGTGTCCGACTCTTTGCGACCCCATAGACTGTAGCTTACCAGGCTCCTCTGTCCATGGGATTTTCCAGGCAAGAACACTGGAGTGGGTTGCTGATGACGTTGGCTATCTCGCACATAAGGATGATTCTTGCAAGATGAGTTTGGATTTGCTTTGCTTGAAAAGTGAAAGTGTTACTCTCTTGATTGTGTCTGACTCTCTGCAGTCCCGTGGACTGTAGCCCACCAGGCTCCTCTGTCCATGGGATTCTCCGGGCCATAATACTGGAATGGGTTGCCATTTCCTTCTCCAGGGGATCTTCCTGATCCAGAGATTGAATCCAGGTCTCCTGCATTGCAGGTGCATTCTTTACAGTCTGAGCAACCAGGTAAGCCCCAGAAACATATATACATTATATATATACACAAAAAAATATATATTATGTATATATATATACACACACACACACAAACACACACACATATGTGTGCTTCAAACGATTATCTACAGAACCTCCAAGGAGTGGGATGAATGTTGCACCCAGATCAGAAAGATTTTGAGCACGAATACAGTTGGGTCAAGGTCAAGAGAAATCCCCGAGTCTGTAAATGTGCTTTTTCATCTAGACTTTATAAAACACACTTGGCGACGTAAAGAGTTGCACGTTGGTTCTGCTCCAGAGGTGATTTCTCTGTTAAATAATTGCTAGTAAAGTGGTTTAGTTACGCAGGAGTTAATCTTCTGGAGGAAACCGTTTGTCATTCTGCTAATAGTATTTACACAGCTGTTATTAAGCTATCAGGCTAATAACTTTCTAGTGAGGGTGATGGGTAGTGGGGAGACAATTTCTAATCACTCGGGAGCTGTTTAAGTCCTGTGTGCTTTTAAAGTATAGCTTACACACTCCTCAAAGCAGACTTCCAAGTCCTCAAAGTAGCTGGCCAAGAAGTCATCCGCTATTTCAAATATCCACACAGGTTGGTTATTAAAACCGCGTCTCTCGCCCAACACTTCAGCCCCCGAAAGAGTGCACACAGACCATCACGAAAGAATGGAAGCAAGAAACCCTTTCCCAGAAAAGACATGTATGTTTAGAATTGGCATCGATATCTTCTAGGTAACATGTTTGGCCCTGAAATGAACAGAGCATACAGGAAGGTTCATCAGAACATTTTTACCCATGTGTATAGAAGTGCTCTTTCACCGAATGTTAATTGTATTCTGATCTGATCATTGTTCCTATGTGTGTGTATGTGTGTGTGTGTGTGTTCACACACGTGCTCAGTCATGTCTGACTCATATGCTACCCTACGGACCGTAGCCCTCCAGGCTCCTCTGTCCATGGGGATTCTCCAGGTAAGAATACCGGAGTGGGTTGCCATTCCCTTCTCCAGGGGCTCTTCCCAACTCAGGGATCGAACCCAGGTCTCCTGCATTGGCAGGTGGGTTCTTTACCACTATGCCACTGGAGCAGTCCAACTGT
The DNA here is from genome assembly GCF_910594005.1 of Cervus elaphus. Lineage (NCBI taxonomy): Eukaryota > Metazoa > Chordata > Mammalia > Artiodactyla > Cervidae > Cervus > Cervus elaphus. Next base: position 175,383,492 of record NC_057848.1, on the reverse strand, counting down.
GGGTATAGTTCTTGTTTATTTGGGGGCGTACTACATATTAGCACTGCACTCTGAATGCAAACATAACAAAAAAAACCCAAACAACCCAACTGAAAAATGGGTGGGTGGAAGACCTTGATAGACATTTCTCCAAACAGGCCACATGGATGGCCAACAATCGCAGGATAAGATGCACAGTGTCACTAATTACTAGAAAAATGCAAGTCAGAGTCACTGTGACTTGCACTGTAATCAGCTCAATCCTTTGGCTCCTGATGCGAAGAACTGACTCACTGGAAAAGACCCTGATGCTGGGAAAGACTGAAGGCAGGAGGAGAAGGGGACGACAGAGGATGAGATGGTTGGATGGCATCGCTGACTCGATGGACATGAGTTTGAGCAAGCTCCGGGAGTTGGTGATGGACAGGGAGGCCTGGCGTGCTGCAGTGCATGGGGTTGCAGAGAGTCGGACACGACTGAGTGACTGAGCTGAACTGAATCACCTCACACGGGGCAGAATGGCCATCATTAAACAGTCTAGAAATAAACGGTGGAGAGGGTGTTGGCAAGGTCACTGTCTGAATGCATGGTCTCATCAAGAATTAGGAGCTGCTGTCAGTGTATGCCTCTCACGTGTGCGGAGTGGTAGAGACCCATGGAGACCCACTCAGGGTTTCATAGACAGAGTATCAGCTCTCTTCCGATTCTGCTTTTGTACCTGGGTCTCCATCTCTCGGGAGCCTTCCCACTCACCTGTGCCCGTGTCCACCCAGCGTGAAATCAGACGAAACTATTCTGTGGATTCTGAGAGAGAGCTGGGGGAAACACAATAGAAAATAATATCAATAAACAAAAAAAATTCTTAGGTTGCAAGTTGTCAGCTTCCTTTAAACTTTTTATTTCACACTGGGGTATAGCTGATTAACAGTGTTGTGATGGTTTCAGGTGGACAACCCATGGATTCAGCATATACATGTATCCATTCTCCGCCAAACTCCCCTCCCATCCAGACTGTTACATGACATTGAGCACAGTTCCATGTGCCGTCCAGCAGGTCCTTGCTGGTTCTCCATGTTAAATACAGCAGTGTGTCCATGTCCATCCCAGACTCCCTGACTATCCCTTCCCCCATCTTTCCCCCTGGTGACCATAAGGTTATTACAGAGTATTGAGCAGAGTTCCCTGTGCTGTCCAGCAGGTCCTTGCTGGTTCTCCATGGTAAATACAGCAGTGTGTCCATGTCCATCCCAGACTCCCTCACTATCCCTTCCCCCATCCTTCCCCCTGGTGACCATGAGGTTATTACAGAGTATTGAGCAGGGTTCCCTGTGCTGTCCAGCGGGTCCTTGTTGGTTCTCCATATTAAATATGCTGCTTTAGGCTTTTTAATTCCACTTTCTCCCCCTCATTATGTTGTTGCAGTTGCTGCTTTTTTTTTAGTGACATTCACTTTTTGGAAGAGACAACCCCCTCCCCAGACACACGTATCGATTGCTACACATGGTAACATGTACCATTGATTTATTTATACCCACCGGTCCTAATTTTGGCAACGTCTTAGCAGCCTGCTTCATCTTTATGCAATGTGGCCAACTTTGCGTTCTCTCTATATTTACCTCCCTGCTTTATTTTTGACAATTTAAATTTTTCATGGTGGCTGATGAGCCTTTTAGGATAGTGGGGGATTTAATGCTGGGTAATTGAAGAGAAAGGTTAGAACAGTTTCTTCTTGGGTCCTCCCACCATCCCCCCATGCTCATTCTGCCTGTATCAGTTATTCTCTGAGATCGTCTTTAGATTCCAGTTCTCAAAGAAAGGCTTGTGGAAGGAAGGGAGCGAGGCTGCCTGGGCAGAAACAGGAACAGATGCCTTTGGACTTGTGGACCCAGCGGGGGAAGCAGAGGGTCGGACGAAATGACGTATAGCATTGACATATATACAGGGTGTGTGCCGAGTCACTTTAGCCGTGTCCGATTCTCTGCGACCCCGTGGACTGTAGCCCGCCAGGCTCCTCTGTCCATGGGATTCTCCAGGCAAGACTACTGGAGTGGGCTGCCATTTCCTCCTGGAGTAGATGGTCCCCACCCAGGGTTCAAAGCTTCATCCCCGGCGTCTGCTACATGGCAGATGGATTCTTTACCCGCTGAGCTACCTGGGAAGCCCATCTATACACTACTGTGTGCAAAATAGATAGCTAACAGGATGCTGCTATATAGCAGAGAGAACTCCGCTTGGTGCTCTGGGATGACCTAGAGGGGTGGGCTGGAGGTGGTTTGAAAGGATCGAAGCTCAAGAGGGAGGCGGTATATGCATACATATGGCTTACGCACGTCATTGTACAGCGGAAACTGACACTGCAAAGCAATTATCTTCCAATGAAAAAAAAAATAAACATGCATTTCAGCATCTCACGAAATACCTAGAAACTGGGTCCAAGCCTAAAATAATCTGGTCACAGTTTTTCTTTCGGTTCTTTTGCGATCCTTGCATTCCACAAGCTTGAAGTCATTCTCACCAATAATAGAAGAGTATTCTTTGTGATGCGATCGTTCGGTTTGCATATATCATCCATGTATTCCACCAGGAGTTACTCACTGGTGGAAAGGATACAGTGTCTGTTAACCATGAAGCAAGCGTTTGCCCCTCTTTGCCACCAGTGACCTTTTTGTATCTCATCTTTTCCTTGGCACCAGTTTGGCCAGACAGATTCTCTTCTCTTAATTGCCCCGGGCTTTCTGGAAAAACCACCTCGCTGCGGGCAAACTGCCTGAGCTCTGAGGCTGCTGGCAAAACACAGGGGAATCTGGTCTCTGTGCACCTGGGGTAAAGTTTTGCAATGCACAGGTGTACGCAGAGATACTCCAGAGTTGAGGTGCGGGGTGGGGGCGTTTCCGAAGCTTTAAACTAACAGCTAGTTTGGGAAAACCAACTGGTCACTTGACATTTAAGAAATGATCTGGTGGACATATTGATCGGTCAGGTGGTCTCCTTGAGAGGCAATGATTGATCTAGCAGGTGTTTATTGATTTTTACACCTGTACTACTTTAAAAAAAAATTCTGCAACTAACTAACTTTATCTCACATGTGAATAGCACAAGCATAAAAGATAGAAGAAGCACAATGTTTCCCAGATTTCAAATCCTTTGCATTTTCTGTATTGCTTTTCTGCTTTATCATTTGAAGGCAGGCTTGAGCTTCCCTGGTGGGTCAGACAGTAAAGAATCTGCCTGCCATGCAGGAGACCCAGGTTCGATCCCTGAGTCAGGAGGATCCCCTGGAGAAGGAAATGATAACCCACACCAGTATCCTTGCCTGAAGAATCCCATGGACAGAGGAGCCTGGCAG